>NC_139570.1:31711994-32312923 GCF_965112155.1 Podarcis liolepis
CCTTCTTTCTGCCGCATGTCTATTGATTGGTCCAAAGAATATAGGGGAAATCATGACATGAAAAGCTTGCCTGGTACACTCATTTTTTGAAAGAAAAAACAAAGGCAGCCACTTTTTTCTCCCTTTGTTTGTTTGTATCTATTTCTTGTAATGGTAAAAAGATACAAGTTTGTAACATCTTATAAAAACTACAGTTTAAAAGCGCCAGGGTAATACACACCCTGCCCCAATTCCCTCCCGTATAGCAAAATAAGTGAATTATTGAATACATTAGAAAAAGAATATTGGCATCTCTCTCTTCCGCAAACTTCTTGAAAAATTAGTGATAAGCAACATCTAAAAATTGGTTGACAATGTTTCTTGATGTAGAATCATAGAATTGTTGAAAGGCACCCCAAGAACCATCTAGTCCATGCAGGAATCTATGTAATACAGACTTTTTTATTCTTGGTGCTGTTTGTGTCTGTGATGGTTTCAGGTATAGGTTTATGTTTCTGTATATCTTTTAAGAAAAGGATCTAGGAGTCTTGGTTGACCACAAACTTGACATGAGCCAACAGTGTGATGTGGCAGCTTAAAAAGCCAATGCAATTCTGGGCTGCATCAATAGGAGTATAGCATCTAGATCAAGGGAAGTAATAGTGCCACTGTATTCTGCTCTGGTCAGACCTCACCTGGAGTACTGTGTCCAGTTCTGGGCACCACAGTTCAAGAAGGACACTAACAAACTGGAACGTGTCCAGAGGAGGGCAACCAAAATGGTCAAAGGCCTGGAAACGATGCCTTATGAGGAACGGCTAAGGGAGCTGGGCATATTTAGCCTGGAGAAGAGGAGGTTAAGGGGTGATATGATAGCCATGTTCAAATATATAAAAGGATGTCATATAGAGGAAGGAGAAAGGTTGTTTTCTGCTGCTCCAGAGAAGCGGACACGGAGCAATGGATCCAAACTACAAGAAAGAAGATTCCACCTAAACATTAGGAAGAACTTCCTGACAGTAAGAGCTGTTTGACAGTGGAATTTGCTGCCAAGGAGTGTGGTGGCGTCTCCTTCTTTGGAGGTCTTTAAGCAGAGGCTTGACAACCATATGTCAGGAGTGCTCTGATGGTGTTTCCTGCTTGGCAGGGGGTTGGACTCGATGGCCCTTGTGGTCTATTCCAATTCTATGATTCTATGATTCTATGATTCTAAGTTGTGTGCATCACACCTCTTGCTCTCTCATTTCTTGTGATGGTACCCTCCACTGTCTGCATCTCATCACAAATATCCAGATAACCTGCTTTACCATTTATTCTGGTGAATGCAACATCCCATGCTAGCCTTGTACTTAGTAAATCAATAGTAAGTAAGTAAATAAGTAATCGTAAGTAAATAGTAAGTAAATAAATAGCAATGCTTCCTTAATATTTACTTCCTTACTATTTATTTACTTCCTTACTATTTATTTATTTACTTGCTTACTTACCCGGTACTTACTGTTGACTTACGATTACTTATTTACTTACTTATTTACTAGTAAGTTAATAGTATGTAAATGATAAATAAGAAAAATAACTAAATAATACATAACCAAATAATTCAATAACAGTCAAAGGGGATGTGTCCAATGTTAATCCTACTCAGAGTAGAAACATTGAAGTCAATGGATGGGACTGAGCTGCCAGGAGTTGAGAAGTCTTCCACCCTGGGATGGAGGTGATAAAATGGATGAAAAGCTGATTGGGTAATTCTATATATATATCCCTCATTTGGATAAGAGTAAAATCGCCAGATTCTGTGACCTCAGAAGAGCCTCCTGGAGCAGGGCAATGGCCCATCTCATCCAGCGTCTTGATCTCACAGGGGTCAACCAGATTCTCCAATGGGAAACACACAAGCAGGATCTGAGCCTAAGAGCCCTCTCCCATCCTGTGGCTTCCAGCAACTGGTGTTGAGATGCATGGCTGCATGGCTCCCAGAGGAGGCCATCTCTACTCCTCGATATCAACCAGGTGCCTTACCTGTACTCTTTTTGGTGCGTGCTAAAAACATTCCCAGATGCTCAGGAAGCAATTTTAACCTGTTTTAGTATTTTAACTTTTGTATGTTTTAAAGTAGGGTTGTGGATCTTTCTGGATTTTATTTGTCTTATCTTTTGTAACCTGCTCTGAGGGTTGTTGTTGTTGTTGTTGTTGCAATCAAGGAGCATATAACAAATAAACAAACAAGGATGGAGCAAGTTTATTTTCTCCTGCTCCGGGGGCTAGGACTCAAACCAATGGATTCAAGTTACAAGAAGGGAGATTCCAACTAAATATTGGGAAGAATTGGCAGTAAAATCTATCTGAGAGTAAGACATACATCTTTGGAAAGTGGTGGGCTTTCCTTCCTTGGAGGTTTTGAAACAGAGGCCAGATAGACACCTGTCAGGGGTTCTTCAGCTGTGATGCCTGGATTTCAGGGGTTGTGCTAGGGGAGCCCTTCCAACTCCACAATACTTTGATTCTATCTCTTTGTGCACACAGCCTAGGAGGACTCAAAGGCACCTCACTGGCCCCCCATCCATCCATTAGCCAATCTGTCTGTCCCCCCCACTCTGGGATCCTCAGTAAAGAGACTGGCTCAGAGCGACCCAGACAGGCCCAGCCTTGCCAACGTCAAACATTTCGGGAAGCAAGTCATAAAACCCAGCCAGGCTTCACAACAAGTTCAAACAGACCAGGCAAGGTCTGGCCACCTCATAAACATCCAAGATAAAAAAAGGGGGAGGGGGAAACACCTAAGTTCCTTCGATGCTGGTCTGATCTTCTCCCTCCCCAATAAACATCTGTGGGGGCTGCATTTGCAGAAACCTCAAATGCGCTAGGATTCCCACAACCCTGTCAAGGGGCCGATACGTAGCAGCTGAGACTGGAGGACCAGAGAAGGCAGCAGGGTTATGTAATGGGCTCCCCACCCCCCATAGTAGTCATAGAATCCTAAAATTGTAGGGTTGAGAGGTAGCCCCAAGGGCCAACAGGCCAACACCCTGCAATGAAGAAATCACAGCAAATGAATCTCTGGTGAATGGCCATCCAACCCTAGTTTAAAAACCTCCAATGAATCATAGAATCACAGAATTGTAGGGTTGGGAGGAACCTCAAGGGTCGTGGAGCTGCAATGAAGGAATCACCACCCACCTCTGTAGTGCTGCAGCATTTTGGCCAAGCAGGATCAGGGCTTAGGAAAAGAAGCAGCATTTTGGCCAAGCAGGATCAGGGGTTAGGAAAAGAAGGTTCTCAGTGAGGGGAGGCCTTGCCTGAAAGCTCCACTGTGGCCCCTTTGGGATCTACGGCATCTCTGTACAACAATATGAAAACATAAGAAGTGCCCTGCTGGATCAGGGCCAGTAGCCCATCAAGACCAGTACAGTGGTACCTCAGATTACATACGCTTCAGGTTACAGACTCTGCCAACCCAGAAATAGTACCTTGGGTTAAGTACTTTACTTCAGGATGAGAACAGAAATCGTGTGGTGGCAGCAGGAGGCCCCATTAGCTAAAGTGGTACCTCAGGTTAAGAACAGTTTCAGGTTAAGAACGGACCTCCAGAACGAATTAAGTTCTTAACCAGAAGTACCACTGTATCCAGTTCTCACAATGGCCAGCCAAAGAGAAACCCACTAGCAGGAACTGAGCAAAAAAGCACTCTTCCCTCCTGTGGTACTCTAAACACTATGCGCTGCCAGTTGCCCCAGTGGGAAATTGAGGGTTGTAGCACAAGAGCAATCACCCCCCCCCCTTGTGGTTTCTGATATTCAGAAGCATTGCTGTCACAAGAATGTAATAATAACATGAGGATCAGGTGGATCAGGCCAATGGCCCATCTACCCCAACATCCTGATTCATATCTATAATGAATCTATGATCATAGATTCATAGAATTGTAGAGCGGGAAGGGACCATGAGGGATGTCTAGTCCAATATTCTGTAAGGCAGGAAGGTGGGACCAGTGGCGTAGCGTGGGTTGTCAGCACCCGGGGCAAGGCAAGTAATTTGCGCCCCCTAACCCGTGGATTTGCGCCCCCTAACCCTAACTCCCAGATGTTGCGCCCGGTGCGGCCGGCCCTCCCTGCACCCCCCACGCTACGCCACTGGGTGGGACTCAACCCCCAAAACCCTGCGATTAAGAGTCATGCTCTATTGACGGAGCTATCCCAGTCTTTCTCACAGGGGCCAACCAGATACCCCAGTGGGAAACCGGCAAGCAGGATCCAAGCACAATAAAAGCTCTCCCTACCTGTGGCTTCCAGCAACTGGCGCTCCAAAGCATTGCTGCCTCCAACCATGGAGGCAGAGCATAACCATGTGCTGTGTTACTTTACATGCTCAATTGTTTTTTCTTTCTTTCTTTCACACTGTGAATTGCTGGGATATTTGGCTAGTCTTGTTTGTTCTTCATTAAATTATATATATATATATATATATATATATATATATATATATATATATATATATATATATATAAACACTTTCTGGTCGTGACGAGAGACCACAGGCTGCCTTGCCCGGCCAGTCACTCCCATGCAAGACAGAGTTCTCTTTTGTTCTTTTTTCCTGGGCAGGTCCCAACACCCGTAATGATAAGGTTGGGGCAGGCGAAGGAACAACAGAGGCAGAACTGGCAGCAGACCCAGATCCAGGCAGGAAGCTGGAAGGGGAAAGACTCCCCTCCTAAAGGATATGGCAGAGTTGGGGATAAAAGAACCGGTTCAGAAAAGGGCAACCAGAAAGTTCAGGAGGCTGGAGCAATTTCCCTATGAAGGAAGAATGTGAAGAAAGGCTGCAGCGTTTGAGACTTTTTAGCTTAGAGAAAAGTGGGGGGGTAGGAGGAGCCATGATAGAAGCTTATAAAATGAAAAAGTGGTCAGTTTTCCTCCCTCTTTCCCAACAGAAAAGACTTCTTCCCACATCGCATAGTTACCGTATTTTTTCACTCCATAAGACGTACCTGACCATAAGACGCACCTATTTTTTAGAGGGAGAATGCAAGAAAAAAAAATTCTTTAAAGAGAGCACGGAGTGGAGCCTGTAAGCATCCCAGGCTCTGCTCAGCGCTCCCTTTCACGAGCTGCGTGGAGCGTGTGTGCGGTGCTTGCGGGCTTTTCCCCAAGAGCCACACACACGCTCCGTGCGGCTCTTTAAAGGGAGTGCGGCTCTTGGGGGCTTTTCTGGGAGGTGGGGGAAGGGACTGAGGGGCTAAGCCAGAAGCTAGAACAGCAAGAGGGAGCGCTGCACAGCAATCCCTCTAGCTGTTCTGGCTTCTGGTATAGCTGTGCAGCCTGCATTCACTCCATAAGATGCACACACATTTCCCCTTACTTTTTAGGAGGGGAAAGTGCATCTTATAGAGCAAAAAATACAGTAATCTATGGAATTCCCTTCCACAGGAGGCAGTGGTGGCCACCAACTTAGATGGCTTTAAAAGAGGATTGGACCAATTCATGGACCCAGACCTCATGGAGGAGGAGAGGGCTATTGCTGGCTACTAGCCAGGATGGATCTTGTCTCCTCCATGGTCAGAGGCAGTAGTGTTGCTGAATACCAGTTGCTGGAAACATACCCTCCAGCATTCCTCAGGTGAAAATAAGGACATTTCTCACTATCCCAACAACTGTCCCTCCTCAACCCCCATTTTTTTGCCTCCCCTCACCCTGATAGAGCATTTCTCATCAGAAGAAGGGCGAGTGCTGCCGCCACAACACCAATGGGGAAAAACGCACATGAGAGAGAATTCCACAAGCACGGTGCTACCTCTAGACCGTCTCAGAGGTATTGCGGTCCTGAGCCGTTTAAGGCTTTATAGGTCAAAACCAGCACTTGAAACTAATTGGCACCCAGTGCAGTCAGGCCAGGATCGGTGTAATATGTTCAAACCATCTTGCTCCGGTGAGCAACCTGGCCGCCAAATTCTGCATCAGCTAATTTAGAAAAAGAAAAAAAGAAAACACTCTAATTGAAAATGACACATAAGTCCCCCCCACCCACCCACATCTCTTTGGGTCCTGAGCCAAACGGGAGCACATCAGAAGAAGATTTAACCTGATATGAACCCTCTAGGCTGACAGTCAAAGGGACGCCCAGGCAGTTTCCCCTCCAACCTCTTCTGACAGAGCATAATTGGCAACGCAGGAGTCACAGCTAAAGAATTCCTGACAGGTTTTCCTTTCATGTGGCAGCCCTTCAGATATCTGAAGATCGCTATCATGTCACCTCTCAGTCTCCTCTTCTCCAGGCTAAACATGCCCGACTACCTCAACTGTTCATTTGGTGAGTTTGGGCGCGGTCCTCCATTCTAGTAAGGTCAAACTGAATCCCAATTCTGTCTTCAGGCTCATTAGCTCTCCCTCCCAGTTTGGTGCCATCTGTGGATTTTTTAAGCATTCCCTCAGTTCCTTGAATCAAGTCATTTATAGAGATGTTGAATAGCATTGTGCCAGGATAGAACCCTGCAGCTTAGGAAATAAAGTAAGAAGAACCTTGCTGGATCAGACCAGTGCCCCCACGTAATCCAACATTCTGTTCTCACAGTGGCCAAGCAGACGCCCCAAAGGAAAACCCACAATCAGGATTGGTGCACAAAAGCATTTTCCAGCTGCTGTTGTTCAGAAGCATTCACTGCTTCCAACCGTGGAGGCAGAGCATAGCTGTCCAGCCATCGATAGCCCTCTCCTCCATCAATTTTCCTTTCCGGATGATCCCATACTCAGTCATGGGCATAGCCAGCATTTTGTTTTGGGGGGAGGCTTTATGATGGGGGGGGCGAACCAAGTTATCTGTGATGCAATTGGTCAGTTAGTTAAGTGTTTTTATTTATTTACTTGATTTACACCCCCTGGCTATGCCCATGTGCTCAGTCCTAACAGATTGCGTGAGTGGAGGGAGTCAGGTGCGTGCATGCAACTGCTGCATACAGAAACTCATTGGGGGGGGGGTCTGTCCCAGCAAGCAACTTGCCATGCCAAGCCCTCCCCTCCAGGCCCAGGGACTGCCACTCCAGGTGCCTGGGAACAGGATCCAAGCCTGGGAGCTGGAACTGCTTCAAAGCTGCCTGTAGGGTGGAGCAAGGAGGGGGGGCCCTCCTGGCGACCGCAGGCGGGAAGACAGGAATGTTGTGGGGTGTTGCTGTGAGAAAGGGTGTCGGCATCAGGAGGGGCCTGTCACTCAGGGAACAAAGAGGCAAAGAGCGGAGGCTTCCTTTCCAACTCCCAGGCCTGTGGTAAAAAGGGCTGCGGCAGCCCTGGGAGAGGTGGGGCTCTCAGATCATAGGAGCCCTGCTGGATCAGGCCAATGGCCCATCCTATCCAGCACCCTGTTCTCACAGGGGCCAAATGGCTTTGAGAACCTAGGAATTGAGATAGACTTCCTCTTGGCCTGGAGGTTCCACAAGAACATCAAAAGAGCTTCCTCCCCACCCTCTGTGCTTTTAAGATTCCCCAGCAAAAGTCCTTCCACCTTAAGGATTGTTCGTGGAGCTGGCCACCCTTCTGGGGACCTTTCCTGCGAAAAATTCCCAGTCGTGTCCCATCCACTGCTCAGCGGGGCTTGGGATGTCACTTGACAATTGCTTGCAAAAGAGAGAGAGAGAGAGAGAGAGAGAGAGAGAGTAGGAGGAGGTGCATGTCGCAGCGGCAGACTTTCTGAAGCAGTGCCTCAGCCAGAAGAAACTTTCCTCATGGTCTGGGCCAGGAATGAGCAGGTGGTGTCTAGGCAGGCATGCAAGGAAGAACTGAAGGTCATCATCTCGTCTTCCTGCAATTGCGCATGTGCGCAGCAAATGACTCTCTTCTCACTCATCTTTGTTGATGCATGAGCACCAGGATGGGCATGTCTCTGGAGGTTGGATATTGTCCCTATTTTCATCTGAGGAATGTTGGAGATTATGCAAATGGCACTGGTTAATTTTTTAAAAAATAAAGAAATCCTGCCATCAAAACTCAGCCAGGTAGTCTATAAATAAGGCTGGTTTACTGGGCCAGAGTTAAACAGGACATGGCTGGCTGCTTTGGCTATTGGATCTTTTCTTTCTCCTCCCAGCCTCTCACCCTGGGAGACTAACTTTTCCCTGCTCCCCACCAGGATCCCTCCATCAATCTTATCATCATCATCATCATCAGTTTATTGTTTGTATAACGCCCATCTGACTGGGTTGCCCCAGCCACTCTGGGTGGCTCCTGACAGAATATTAAAAACACAATAAAACATCAAACATTAAAGGCTTCCCTAAACAGAGCTGCCTTCAGATGTCTTCTAAAAGTCAGACAGATGTTTATTTCCTTGACATCTGACAGGAGGGCATTCCACAGGATGGGCACCATGACTGAGAAGACCCTCTGCCTGGTTCCCTGTAACTTTACTTCTCACAATGAGGGAACTGCCAGAAGGCCCTCAGAGCTGGATCTCAGCGTCCAGGCTGAATGATGGAGGTCTACAGGGCCGAGGCTGTTTGGGGCTTTAAAGGTCAGCACCAACACTTTGAATTGCACTCAGAAATGTACAAACAGCCAGTGTACATCCTTTAGGACCAGTGTTACATGGTCCTGGTGGCTGCTCTCAGTCACCAAGCTAACAGTGTACAATCTCTGGAGCCTAATAAAGACAAAGAATAAAATGAAGAGAGAAAAAGAAAAAAGAAGAAAAGAAAGAGAAAGAAACAGGCAGAGGAAAGGAAAGAAAGAGATGTCCATAAGACCACCCAGCAAGCAATGCTGAGCAGGAGTTTAATTTGGCAGGTCTGTCCCCAAAATGCTTGCCTCACCCCAGACCTCCTTGTCCACCTGGGAGGCTTCTTGGCGCAGCCACCTCCTCAGCTGTGCAAACAGAAGACTGTGTCTTCAGGCTTCCAGCCTGCAAGATGGGACACTTGTTTTACCAATTCTCTGTCACCAACGGCCTACCTGCTAAGAACAGAAGAATGTAAAAAGAGCTCAGCTGGATCAGGACAAGGACATCCTGTTGGCTAACCAGGTGCCTTATAGAGAATCCAGCAAGCAGGACCCAAGCACAAGAGCCCTTTGCCTTCCGACGGTTCCCAACAACTGGTATTCAGCAATGTTGCTGCCTGCAACCAGTGAGGCAGAGCGTAATAATCATTTACTGATGGTCCTCTTTTCCTCCCATCGCTGCCTCCTGCGGCAGTGAGTTCTACAGTTTAACTGTGTGCTGTGTGAAGAAGTACTTCATTTTATCCGTCCTGATTCTTCCAACATTCAGCTTCACTGGATGCCCACCAGGTCTAGTGTTAGAAGGGACCCATCTCAGTGTCCTGCCTGCAGGGTTGGTGTGTTCCATGGAATCCCAAGAATCGCCTTGCACAGTGCCCTAGAGTGGCCTGGTGCCCTAGAGGTGGGATGCTCTCCCTCCATATGTTTGACCAGGGCAGGGGTCTGCAACCTGCGGCTCTGGAGCCGCATGTGGCTCTTTTACACCTTTGCCGCGGCTCCGGGGTGGATACTAGCGAGGGGAGGAGGCGCATTGTGCGCCCCGACACTCCCCACTGTGGCGGGTGCTGTACTGGCTATGACGTCGCATGGGGGCAGTGCATGTGTTAGTCACGCACTGTCCCGACGTCACCTTCCCGCCCGCTCACTACATTGTAAGGGGCATGTACGCTGGTCACTGTTTTGAAGGGGAGTGAAGAACACACACACACAAAAAGGTAACTTGTTAATTTAACGTTTATTTCTATGAGGAGGAATAATTCTGAGGGGTCAAACAAAAAAATAATAATAAAGTGACAAAAAAGTTATTTTTATAATGACGAGTTTTGCGGCTCCCAGTTTTTTTTCTTTCTTCGGAAACGGGTCCAAGTGGCTCTTTTTGTCTTAAAGGTTGCAGACCCCTGGACCAGGGCTACACAGGTGTCCTTTGACATCAGCTTAAAACACGATGCTATAGAATGGAGGGGGACCCTCCCCTAAACCCTAAACCCTTGAAATTAATAAATGCTAGGTTTTCAATTATTTGGGTTATTGAAGGGAAAACAGCAGGCCAAGCCAGGGCCTCACCTGGAACAGAGGTGTTAAAAGGTGTTGATGGCCTATCAAACAGGAATCTTGGGCCTGGGCAGACAGAGGTCGCCATGGTGATGGGGTATGTTTTGAGGCGACAGGAAAAGAGAGTTTGGGGGGCAAGGTGTGCTGGGAAGAAGAAGGGAGAGAATAAAGACTGGGATCCATCTTGGGCAGGCTGGCCGAATGCTGGCTGGGAAGGATGCCTTGGACTTCAGGGCTGCACTGCTGTGGGGAACAAGTTCTGCTTGAGATGACCATACCGTAAGATCTGGATGCCCTCCATGCAGACTGAAGGTGTGACTAGGTGAATAAACCACATTTCTCAAAGTTATGACAGTCTCTGCCGTGTCTCAATTCTCCAAAGGAAACACAGACCCTGGGTAAGTGACTGGAACCCCCTGGAATCTTGCTACCACTCAGCAGAGACTGGGGGTGGCACCCAACTTCTGTAGCACTGTTTATTTTTCCAAGCTCTTAAGCACTTTATTGGGTATTGAGATTATCTCTAACTTCTGGCATTAGTATACTGATATGCATTGTCATTCTTGACCTGGGGTCAAGAATGACAGAGGGCAGGATCAACATTTCCTTAACAAATAAAGCAGGGGATTGGAGGAAATTGGACACAGAGCTGGGGAGTGCTAACCCCTTCCCCGACCTCCTTATCCTCCCTGAACCCCCAGGCTGAACAATGATTGCATGGATGATTTGGGGGGGGGGGAGAGAGCCAAGTAGGGTTCTCCACAATAAAAGAAAATGTGGGTGTGAGTGAAGTTTGCACTCAGGTCCTGCCTATTGGTTTCTGATTGCGGCATCTAGTGGACAACTGAGAGAACAAGATGCTGAGCAAGATTCGGTCTCCTTTGGCCTGACCCAGCAAGAATCTTATTAGTTTCTTGTTTCTTCGTGTACCTGTCTGGAATGGGGAATGACCGAGTCAAGGAGCACTAGGTGCTGTTCTGCTTGGGGTCAAGGCCCTGGGGAATCCTAACAGAGAGGCTGGATTTAAAATAATCAAGAGATAAGGTGACCTCTGGCCTCATATGCAAACTCACCAAGGTCCTACCAACCCAGGTACTGATAACCCAGAGAAGATGCCATCGTTGCAGTCTGGGCAAGAATGCAGAGAATCAGAATCTAAACTAAAACTGCAGCATTGCCTCTTTCCTTAGAAAGGAGCAATTTTGGGTGGAGTCATTTTTTATTAGTAGCATTTTTTTTATTTAAAAAAACTTTATTAATTTGACACATAGTTTAGGAAAAAAATAAAAGAAACAAAAGAAATGGTGAATCACATTTTGGTGGATAGGGGATATAAAGAATAATAGAATCCTAGACTGGTAGAGCTGGGAGGGACCCCAAGGGCCATCTAGTCCTAACCTATACAGTGCGGGAAAATATAGAAAGTATAAATGACTGGTGTACCTTCACAAAAGGAATGCAACCACAGCAAATGAGCTGAAAGAAAGGAAAAACTGGGGAGCATGAAAAATGTCACCATAACTCTGCAAAAATTGTACTGTTTTCACACATTGCATATATCTGCCAAGACTCACATCCAGAAGTGTTAATTTGGATTGGATTTGATTTGATTTTGATTTGTGTTCTGCATTTCCAACAGCAAATGTTGAGCTCAATACAGCTCACAGTAATCCTGATAACACTGAAGGAGGAAACACACATATATATAAAACACAATGATAGGTAAATGCAGCAAAGAATGTTAGAATAATTAATGCAACTCAGTCCAATCATGACTCAGTTCAATGCTGAACCAATGATCCAAGTTGCAAGGAAGGAGGTTATGACTAAACATTAGGAACAACTTCCTGAGCCATTCAGCTGGAAGGTGGCAGACTCAGTTTTCTTTTCTTTGAAACAGAAGTCCGATGGCCATCATCTGTCGGGGGTTCTTTCGCTGTGATTCCTGCACTGCAGGGGGTTGAGCTAGATGATCCTTGGGGGACCCTTCCGACTCTATGATTCTATAAAATACCTAGAGGGCTGCTACAGGGATGTTGAGCAAGCTTGTTTTCTGTTGCTCCAGAGAGGAGGGCATGAACAAACAGACTGAAAAGACACGAAAGGAGATTCCCACTAAACATTAGGAAGAGCTTTCTGACAGTGGAAGGGACTACCTTGGAAGGTGGTCATTTTGGTTGCCCTTTTGTGAACCCTTTCCAATTCTGCAACCTCTTTTTTCAGGTGAGGTGAGCAGAACTGTACGCAGTATATTCCAAATGCAGCCATGCCATAGATTTCTATAACTGCGTGATGATATTGGCAGATTTATTCTAAATCCCTTTCCTAACAACACCTTCTGCATCCAGCCTGCTCTCGTGCAAGGTAGTGACGCCGGTGTGAAGGAGACAAGCTAGTGGTGATTCCTGAATTTAGTTGTGATTCGTGTATTGAAAGGGGTTGGGCTAGATGACCCCTGATGTCCCTCCCAGCTCTACAATTCTTTAAGGCCCAGTTTGGTGCCTTCCTGGCTGTGACTGCAGGATTTTTGTGTGTGCGTCTCATTGTTGTTTCTCCGAGAGTGGGGAGGGCCTTCCTGTAAATCTTCTCCCGTGGCCCATCCTGCCTAATTTATGCTCTCCATGGGGCCCTTTGCACTCTTTCATCCTTCCTCCTTAATACAAACCAGAAATTTTCTTTGGCTCAGAAAATCCTGCTGCATTTCCTCCCACTGGTTCTCCCTTCCCCACCCTCGTTCCCATTTTTTTTCTTTGCAGGGTGCGATAAGGACAAGATTTATACGGCAGAGGAAGGAGGCAGCGGGCAGGGGGTTAAAGACCCACATTTTTTTGAGATGCAGGTCAGGGAGGGGGGGTCTTTGAAGATAAATTTAACTGCCTCTTATCTTTTTGCTGGGGAGGCATCAGGAAAAGGTTCACAGTGAGGGAAGGGAAAGGAGATGTGAGACAGGCTGCGAAAGTGGGGACTGTTTTTAATAGAATCAGAGAACTGTAGGTTTGGAAGGGACCCCAAAAATCATGTAGCCCTGTCCCCTAGTCTGTGCCAGTTTGGGGTTTATTATAACAACATTGACCAGGCTTAATAGCCCATGCACAGGTAAATAACTCTTCCAATGGATTCAGATAGCATGACAGGAGATTCTGACTAAACATCTGGAAGAGTTTTCTGATGGTAAGAGCTGTTCAGCAGTGGAACAGACAGTCGCAGACTCTCCTGCACTGGAAGTTTTTGAACAGAGGTTGGTTGGTCATCTGTCACGGATTCTTTAGCTGTGATTCCTGCATTGAAGGTGGTTGGGCTAGATGACCCTTGAGGATCCCTTCCAAGTCTTCAATTCTCTGATTCCATGATTCCACTCTGCTGTGGCCTCAGGCTAGATAAACGCAACTCTCATGGCATGTAAGGAACTGGGGAATTTGAAACCTAATACCAGATAAAATGCAGGAGAGGGGAGCATGGAAGCATTTCTGACAATTCTCCAGTGTTTAATTGTCGGGGGGGGCGGGTAGGATGGTGTTACCACAGGTGCTAGAGGCAGATGCCCATGACCTTACTCTTTTCCAATACAGTGGTACCTTGGGTTACAGACGCTTCAGGTTACAGACTCTGCTAACCCAGAAATAATACCTCAAGTTAAGAACTTTGCTTCAGGATGAGAACAGAAATTATGCTCTGGCGGTGCGGCAGCAACGGGAGGCCCCATTAGCTAAAGTGGTGCTTCAGGTTAAGAACAGTTTCAGGTTAAGAACGGACCTCTGGAATGAATTAAGTTCTTAACCCGAGGTACCATTGTAATTCTACAGCTGGAAGGAACCCTGAGGGTCATCTAGTCCAACCCCCTGCGATGCAGGAACCACAGCTAAAGAATCCCGGACAGGTAGCCACCCGACCTCTATTTAATTATCTTCAGTGGCAGCCAGGTATTGACTTGATGGACAAATATCCCCCAAACCTTTGGAAGCTCAGAGGTTGCATCCTGCATCACTACAAAGGTCATTTCCCTCAGGTTTCCTCAGAGGTTTGAGGTTCAATCCCCTGACCTCTGTTTCAGCAGATATTAGTGATCTGCTCATGTGTTTCCTTCGTGCTGACAAAGACAGCGACCTTTTTTTCTTTTTTGGAAGTGTGCCCCCCCCCAACAAACTCCTAACAATATTCAATTAACATTCATTTTGGACAGCAAATAATAGTTTATATAGCAATTGTCTTCGCCCAAAAGGAAAGCATTGTCCAACCTGGTCATCACAGAATAAACAATGCCAGGAGGGAGCTGCAGCCTCAGACAGGAAAAGAGGTGGTAGAGGAACAGCTAGCTACTTTAAATGGCTTAAAATCTGATGAGGGCCTGAGGAGCTGCACCCATGGGTACTAAAGGAGCTTGCAGGTGTAATCTCAGAGCCTCTGTATATAATCTTTGAGAATTCTTGGAGAACAGATGAGGTCCCTGCAGACTGGAGGCAGGCAAATGTTGTCCCCATCTTCAGAAAGGGGTGGGAGAAGAAGACTCAAGTAACAACCAATTGGTGAGCTTGACCTTTAAACAGTCAATCTTTGAGTATTTGGAAAAGGATGCTGTGATTACTAAGACCCAACATGGGTTTCTCAAAAACCAGTCAATCCTGGTGGATCTCATTTCTTTTTCTGATAGAGTAGTAACTTGCTATGGACATAGTGTAACTTGATTTCAGTAATGCTTTTGACAAAGTCTCCCATTATATTTTTTCCAGAGAAGCTGGATATGGTAACTGTTGGGTGAATTTGTAGCAAGTTGACAGACCAAACCTAAAGAAGGCTCACTAATGCAGTGTTTCCCAACCACTGTTCCGCGGCACACTAGTGTACCGCGAGATGTTGCCTGGTGTGCCGCGGGAAAAATTAAAAAATTCGAAAGATTTTTTTTAAAAAAGTCAAATTTTCGATTGGGGCGCCGTCACTAGATGACCCCTGGGGTTCCCTCCCTCCCTCCCGCTCTGCGCCTCCCTCCTCCTCCTCCTCCTCCGGGGAGGCCCTTCCTGGCTCTCGGCCAAGGCTTGGCGGCTGCCACTCACTCACTCACTCGCCCACCCGTCCCTCCATCCCTGCACCCGGCCTCTCCCCCTCCGTCCCCGGCGCGGGGGCTGCCGGGATCCGTAGTCCCCTCGCCCTTGGGCTCCGCGCCCGCGCGGGGTGCGCGAACTACGTTTCCCAGCGTGGCCTGGCGGGCCGGGTGTTTTGTTTGAAGCGCTCTTCTCCCGGCCATGGAATGAGCGCAGCGGCGGCGGCCGGGCGGGCAGGGGCTCTTCCGCGCAGACCCCGCGCAGCCTGCCTGCGCCCCCGCGGAGATCGGGCGGCAGGATGGAGCCCGGGGATCCCCGCGGAGGCGGAGTGGCGGAGGCGGAGGCTGCCCCCCAGGTAGGGCTGTGTCGGGGGTTTTTTATTTTTGCAATGCTGCATCCGCGCCGGAGGGGATGCATCGGACCGCGGGGAGACCCCTTGGCGGGCGTGCAAGGCAATGCATGCGTGCAGGCGTTGCATGGAGTGCAGTGCAATGCAATGGCAACGCGGCGCCCTGCATGCATGCATGCAACTTCCACCGGCGCTCCGGACTTGGCAGGTGAGGGGGGTCCCCAGTGGGCGGCAGAGAGAGCCGGGAGGGCGAAGGGGAGCCGGGGGGGAGCAGCGCTGCTCCCCGAGCCGAGCCCGGGGGGAAACTTCGGCGTCGTTGCGCCAGGTGTTGGAAGCGGAGGCTGGCGGGGGCCCCTCACCTGCAAAACCTGGTCGCCTCTCATATATTTCGTGCATTGCATTCATCGCCCGCTTTCTCCTCCAAGGAGCTCCCGGGGGCGCGCGTGGTTCTCCCGATGTTATCCTCGCAACAACAGCCCTGCGAAGTGGGTCAGGCGAGTGGCCCAAGGGAGCACCCATGGATTGTCCTGGCCAGGTGGGGTGATTTGAACCCTGCTCTCTGCCCGGTCTTCGTCCTCATTTAGCCCCCACATGTGCATGACTGTGCATGACTGAGGTTTTCCCCCCTCGTCTTGGCTATGGTGTGAGTCTGTGCTGTTAATTAATGGGGTTCTGCCTTCGGAGAAGATGAGCCAGCCCTCAAGGAGGTGATTATGTAATTTGCTAGCAATTCATGTCCCTCCCGGCGTGACGCTGCGCGCTGACGTCACGGGGCTGTAATGGTGGTGTGCCTCGATATTTTTTTCATGAAACAAGTGTGCCTTTGCCCAAAGAAGGTTGGGAAACACTGCACTAATGGTTCCTCGTTATCTTGGGGGAAAGGGGACAAGTGTGGTCTGCAGGGTGTTGTTCTGGCCTGTAGTTGTTCAACATCTTTATGAACAACTTGGATGAATGAATTGAGGGGATAGTAATAAAATTTGCAGATGACACCAAACTGGAAGGGCTACCTAATGCCGCAGAAGACAGAATTGTGATTTAAAATGACTTTAACAAATTGGAAAACTAGGCCCAAACTAAGAAAATGAACTTCAAGTGGGACAAATGTGAAGTTCTGCACTTAGGCAGGAAGAACCAGCTGCAGAAATATAACATGGGGGATAACTGGCTTGCTTATAGTATATGTGAAAAGGATCTAGGGGTCTTGATGGAACACAAGCTGAACATGAGTCAGCAGTGTGATGCAGCAGCAGCGGGGGGGGGGAGAAGGGGGGCTAATGCTGTTCTGGGCTGCACCAACAGAAGTCTAATGTCCTGGTCAAAGGAAGTCATAGTACCACTCTATTTTGCCTTGGTCAGACCATACCTACGTAACATCATACCCTCTTGTTTTATCTCTTTGGCTCGACTGAGCCTAACGACTTCCCGCCCTCCTGTCTGATAGTTTACAAAATTAAACTTTACATCTTTACATTTCACTTCGTTTCCTATCCTTGTTATATCATTACCTAGAATATTATATTACTCAACCTGAATACGTAGCAATTTCACCTTACGGATCTTCAGATAACCCTGCTAATGATGTTAATTGCTTACAGTTGTCTTTCAAATATAATATAAATTTGTTCCAGCCCTTTTGGAATGTTTAATCTCGTTGGTTCCAGATTCTTCCCATCAGTTTCGCCAGTTCTGCAAAGTCCATCATTTTCATCTGCCACTCTTCTTTTGTTGGTAACTCCTGTTGTTTCCATCTTTGGGCTAACAAAATTTTTGCTGCAGTTGTTGCATATAAGAACAATTTTTTATCTTGTCTCGGTATGTCTCTACCCACTATACCTAATAAAAAAGCTTCTGGTTTTTTTTAACAAAGATGTTTTTAAACATTTTCTTTAACTCATTATATATCATTTCCCAGAAAGCTTTTACCTCTTTACATGTCCACCACATACGGTAAAAGGTATCTTCCTTTTCCTTACATTTCCAACATCCATTTTTTGTTCTATACATTTGGGGCAGTTTAACTGGTATTAAATACCACCTATACATCATTTTCATAACGTTTTTTTTTAAGTGTACTGCATGCTGTGAAGTTAAAACCTTCATTCCATAACCTCTCCTAATCTTCTAACTGTATATTACTTGGTCCAGTTCTGGGCAGCACAATTTAAGAAGGCTATGGACAAGCTGAAGCATGTGCAGAGGAGGGTGACCAAGACGATTAAGGGTGTGGAAATGGAGTCTGACTGAGGGAGTTGTGTATGTTTAGGCTGCCGAAGAAGAGACTGGGAGATGCAATGGCCACCTTCAAATATCCAAAGGAAGGGCTGTCACATGGAAAACCGAGCAAGCTTGTTTTCGCCTGCTCTGGAGGATAGGACCTTAACCAACGGATTCAAGTTGCAAGTAGATTCTGACTAAACATCAGGAAGACCTTTCTGATGGCAAGAGCTGTTTGACAGTAGAATTGACTCCCTTTTAAGGTAGCGGAATTTCCTTCCTTTGAGGTTTTTAAGCAAAGGTTGGATGGCCAACTGTGATGGATGTGTTAGTTTTGACTCCTGCATTGCAGGGGGTTGGACTAGATGACCCTTAGGGTCCTCCCAACTCTACAATTTTATGCTTCTATAATATTTATCATTTCTGTCAAATCTTGCAGCAACTTAAATTCCCTCCATCCATGATAATACATTCCAAGTTTATCGCAGCTCCTCCAACAATTAGCTGTTATGGGGGGCGGGGATTACATTGACAAAGGAATGTAATGATATCTGCGTAGTAATTCCAAGGAGTTTTTCCGAAGAAAACTGGAAAGAGATTTTAAGATTTCAAAATTTCATTCCAATTCTTGGGAATATTTCGTTTGCCAGTATCAAGTTCCCATGTCTTTTTAAGGGGTTCTGCGGTCAAAGCAGCTCATGTTTTTTCAACTAAATTTACGTTAGCAAACATCTCTCTTCCCCCCCCCTCCCCACCCCCTCACCCCCGCATCCTGTGACATTCAACTCTGTGGGGATTTGGTCAAACTGTGCTCCGGTCAAAAGTACACTCCCTTCAACCCCAACCTACCCCATGATCAAAGCAGATGTCCTCCAAGGCACTCCAAAACTGTGTACTCTCACCATGTTATAGAAGCTTTTGGTTTGGTTTAGTTTTCATGTGTATGTCTCATGAAGTTCTATGTTGTTGTTTGCCTTATATGGCTAAAATTGAACAAAAATACTTTTTAAAAAAATACTACAGAAAAGAAAAAAGGAGATTATTCGTAAAACAGAATGAAAGATCTGCTATTTATTATTAGTAGTATTAAATTTATGTATCACCTTTCATTCCCTGTTTAGGGAAGTTTTTAATATTTAATGCTGTATTGTTTTTAACACTCGATTGGAAGCCGCCCAGAGTGTCTGGGGAAACTCAGCCAGATGGGTGGGGTATAAATAAATTATTATTATTATTATTATTATTATTATTATTATTATTATTATTATAGCAAAGGCAAAAGTACATAACAACATACAAAACATTAACCCAGGTCCCAGACTGACACCCTTAATCCCTTCACCACACTAGCGTATCCCACCTCACAGGGTTGTTGTGAGGATTAAATGAGGAGGGGGGCATCACATACATCCCCTCAAAATCCTTGGAAGGAAAAAAAAAGGTGGGATACAAATGCAGCTAACGGACAAAATAAAGAAAAACTGAGCTATGGGGTTCAGAGAGACTTTTGAGTCTGACTTGTGAATTTACACCCAGCTGGCTTTTCTCTGTCTCAATTGGCTCTAGGACAGGAGGCCATATATCTGCCAGAGAGCTATCTAGAGATTTGAGCCCTGCCTCCCTTATCTCCATGATATAAGCCCCTGGTCCTTTCTAGGTATCTTGCCCTCTTTTGAACCAGGCCCCGTCTTATCAGTGGGGCCAAATCCAGGCTCTGCCCTCCACCACCCTCCTTGGTCTCCGCAAGACTGATGGGCCATACCTTTGATGAGGCAGAGGTGTTTCTGCCATAGGCTTGCAGAGTTGGAAGGGAACCCAAAGGGTCAGCTAGTCCAACCCCCGTGTAATTTAGGAACCCAGCCTAAGAATCCCCAACAGGTGGCTGTGCAACCTCTGTATAAAAACTTATAATGAATCATAGCGTTGTAGTGTGGGCAGGGATACCAAGGGTCTTGTAGTCCTTACAGTGCAGGAACTGGAGCTAAAGAATTAAGGTAGGCAGAGGGAGAAACAGTGGCGTAGCGTGGGTTGTCAGCACCCGGGGCAAGGCAAGTAATTTGCACCCCTTAACCCGTGGATTTGCGCCCCCTAACCCCCAGATGTTGCGCCCGGTGCGGCCGGCCCCCCCTGCACCCCCCACGCTAAGCCACTGGGGAGAAAGGATCACTGGAATACCTGGGTGAGATAAAGATCCAGCACTCAGCCATGCTTTCGCTGGACTCACATTTTGATCATATCCTGTGCTGATTAATTCCCACATGCCTGATAACTTTTCTCATTGTTAAGAATATATGAAGAGGCTGTCAGATCAGGCCAGTGGCCCGTCTAGTCCAGCATCCTGTTCTCACTCACCTAATTACCCTAACAGCCTAGGAATCAAGATAGATTGCCCCTGAGCCTGGAAGTTCCACAAGAGCACCACAAGTGGCATGCTGGAACAGGCCAATGGCCCACTTAATCCATAGTCTCCATCTGCCCCCAAAATGCCAGGACCATCACACGAACCCTATCACTAGGGCTGGGCAATACCTGTTCTTCAACACTGTGATATATTACCAGCTAACCATTGTGATATAGTGAAATATCACTACATCTGAAATAAGGAGGGTCAATTGCGGTGGAGAGGGAGGGAGGGAGGGGAGGAGCAACCAGGAGGAACAAGGCAACCCACTTGCTCCAGCGAAGGCACAGGCAGATAAATGGGTGGGTGGGCTACACCTTCTTGGGCTCCCTCTGCTGAGGCTGTGGGAGGGAGGGAGTGGGAAAGTATCAAGTGGCCTTACAGGGCACAAGCGTCACTCAGGAGTGAAATCTGCTATGTTGGCAGTGACCAGGGAGCCAAAAGGGATTCACGATATATTGCCAGCTCAAAATTCTGAAGCCGTTACCACAATCTAAACTTCAAACCAGTTTCAGACAATGTATTGATATATCGCCCGGCTCTAGCCTTCCTAGATCATAGAATTAAAGAGTTGGAAGGGACCCTGAGAATCATCTAGTCCCACCCCCCTGCAATGCAGGAATATGCAACTGTACCATACGGGGATCAAACCTGCAACCTTGGTGTTATCAGCACCACGCTCTAACCTACTGACACAGCTTCTCTCTTTGTTACACAGTCCTGAATTACACAGTCCAACACCCAGCCTGCAAGGCCTTTTTGCTGGTCCTCAAAGAAGTGTCATTAGCACCAGCAGTCATTCTCTTCCCTTTTTATCTCTATATTCATTCTAGGTGTGAAGAGGTGACAAGTTGCAATTGGCTAAGACCTGAAGTGTGGGGCAAACTCTCAGCAAAAGGGATCTCCAATCTGAGGAGCATCTGCGATGCTGCCTTTGCATGCAACTTACTTGAGGGCTTTGCAGCTGAAGGAGGGAGTGGGTGGCATCCTGCTCCATGGCACTCCTAACTGAACTCTTGGAACCAGAGCAAAAAAGCACATGGAAGGCCACAGGGAGCACTTCTTGGCTTCCTGCCAGCTGAAACGGGATCCTTGCTTGTTTCCCTGTCCTTGTGCACCCTCTAGTGGCCACTGGTTCAATTGCAGTGGCTGAACTCTGCAACAGAGAACAAGGGAATTCTCCAATTGGAAAGAACATAATAAAGCAGAGCCAATATGCCCGTGAGGTGGGCTGAACAGTGCCGGATTTATGTACAGTGGTACCTCGGATTACATACGCTTCAGGTTACAGACTCTGCTAAACCAGAAATAGTGTTTCAGGTTAAGAACTTTGCCTCAGGATGAGAACAGAAATCGTGCAGCGGCAGCAGGAGGCCCCATTAGCTAAAGTGGTGCTTCAGGTTAAGAACAGTTTCAGGTTAAGAACAGACCTCTGGAATGAATTAAGTACTTAACCCAAGGTACCACTGTATAGGCTAAGCAGGCTGAAGCCTAGTGCCTCTCGATCTAGGGGGCCTCCCCAGCCTACCCCCCCCCCAGCAGGCAATTTCCCCTCTCCCAAAATTGCAAACCCAAGACTTCATGCGAGGGCAGGGCAACTTGGGCTCAGGGCCAGCCAGTGGGGCCCTGTTTGAAACTCTAGGGCCCAACTTGAATTTTTTTGTGGGGCCCCAGTTCACAGCCAAAGTCTGCAGAATCTTAGGTAAAGGTAAAGGGACCCCTGACCGTTAGGGCCAGTCGCGGACAACTCTGGGGTTGCGGCGCTCATCTCGCGGTTGGCGCTGTGGGTTAAAACACAGATCCTAGGACTTGCCAATCAGAAGGTTGGCGGTTTGAATCCCCGTGATGGGGTGGTGAGCTCCCGTTGCTCGGTCCCTGCTCCTGCCAACCTAGCAGTTCAAAAGCACGTCAAAGTGCAAGTCGATAAATAGGTACCGCTCCGGCGGGAAGGTAAATGGTGTTTCCGTGCGCTGCTCTGGTTCGCCAGAAGTGGCTTAGTCATGCTGGCCACATGACCCAGAAGCTGTATGCCGGCTCCCTCGGCCAATAAAGCGAGATGAGCGCCGCAACCCCAGAGTCGGCCACGACTGGACCTAATGGTCAGGGGTCCCTTTACCTTTACCTACCTTCAGTAGCTTCAGGCAGAGAGAGGCCTTGGGGATCAGGGAAGACAGCAGTGGGAATGGATCCTCGGAGGGATCCAGAGCTACCTGCAGAAGGCAGGAGGCCAGGCTGCAGGTTGGTAACTGGACCTCATCCAGAGGGAAAATAAGTATAGGGATCTGTTCAGGGACAGAGGAACTGCGTTTTGTCTTATTTTATTTGTGCCCGGTGGTGTTTTCCTTTCTGTGTTTGATTTAAAGTGCCTTTTTGTGTTTAAAAGCCTGTTACTTGTAAATAGTCAATAAAATATTTGTTCTTTGTTTAAAAGCCCAGTCTGGTGTTCTGACCACGGAGTCTCCCCCACTCTGCCCACTACTGTTCAGCTGTGGATTGCTGCCTTGATGCAATGAACTGTTTAGGCATTATCAGTGAAATTTATACCTTCTTTTCACCTGATTCTAAAGTGCCTAAATATTTGTCAGACACTAGGTGGGACGCAAACGCAAAAGCTACAGAAGCTGTCTTGGAAAGTTACAGTGCTAACACTAATGTCCTCAGTCATTTCTACTCTGATGTTAATGGGAAGATGGAGACCAGACTTCAAGCTAACAATCTCTTGCAGAAAATGGAAGAACTGGAATTTGTATTTATGGTGCATTTTTGGACCTATGTGCTAGGTCATTTTCACAGGTCAGAAAAGCCCTTCAGAAATCAGACCTGTTATTGAGTTTCTTGTGCAAGTTTGTACAGTTCACTTCTGGATTATTTAAGGAAAATTAGAGAAGATTTTGACAAGCTTGAGAAACAAGCAAAAGCCACCTTGCCAAATGTCAGCTACAAAACAAGGAGACAAAGAGTGAGGGAACGGCAAAGAAATGAGAGAAGTGCACCTGATGCCTTAGATGCGCTTTCTTCGAGAGATACCGATAAGTTTCGGATAAAATCCTTTATTCCTTTATTCTTTTTTCTCTTATTTCTCTTTTTTTCTGGTAGCTGAGTAAGATTTTCTTCCATAAACATGGTTTTAACAATGAGTCCATAAGTGACTGTGGAAGCCAATTCTGGATCCACACATCCTTCCACAGTGGGGACACTGGTTCCACTGGTGGATAAAAAAGGCTCAAGAGATCCAGGACGTAGCCGACACTCATGATGCACAGAGTTTCTTTAAAGCTACAAAGACCATCTATGGGCCAATAAATCATGGCATATTCCCCCTATGCTCAGCAGATGGTACCACACTTCTAAAAGATAAAGAAGCTATTGAACTGCGCTGGAAAGAACACTACCAACATCTCCTTAACCGCAACTCCCCCGTAGCTGCTGAGGTCCTCTCACAAATTCTGCAAAAACAAGTTAGAGATGAGCTTGCAGTATCTCCAAATCTAGAGAGTTGTGTACAGCTATTAACCAAGTGAAAAACAACAAAGCCAGTGGACCTGATGGGATACCTGCTGAAATCTTCAAAGTGGATGGAATTGAACTTACACAACAACTTCACAAGCTCATTGAAAAAATCTGGAGGAGAGAAGCGATCCCAGCAGACTTCAGGGATGCCGAAATTATCAATCTCTTTAAAAAAGGTGACAGACCTGATTAAGGAAACTATCAAGGCATCTCTCTATTAGCTGCGGCTGGCAAAATTCTTGGAAGGATCTTAGCAAACCATCTCTTAACAATATCCGAGGTGACCCTTCCTGAATCCCAGAATGGTTTTCGGCCTTCTAGGGGGACAGTGGACATGATCCTCACCGCTCGACAGCTTCAGGAAAAATGCAGAGAGCAAAACCAACCCCTGTATATGACATTTATTGACCTGACTAAGGCTTTCAACACTAAATTGTAACACCCTGTGGACTGTCCTTCTGAAAACTGGCTGTCCAGATAAATTTATAAACATCATTCGGCTCCTCCATGATCAGATGACAGCAACAATCGCAGATAACAATGGCTCTCAAAGTGAACCATTCACAGCGGGATCAGGTGTTAAACAGGGTTGTGTTATTGCCCCAACTCTATTCATTATTTTCATTGCCATGATCCACCAGGGGTCAGCAAACGTTTTTAGCAGGGGGCCGGTCCACTGTCCTTCAGATCTGGGGGGGGGGACTATATTTTTTGGGGGGGGATGAATGAATTCCTATGCCCCACAAATAACCCAGAGATGCATTTTAAATAAAAGAACACATTCTACTCATGTAAAAACATGCTGATTCCCGGACCATCCACAGGCCAGATTTAGAAGGCGATTGGGCCGGATCCAGCCCCCGGGACTTAGTTTGCTAACTCATGTCCTACACTTTGTCGAAGGGAAACTCCCCACTGGGGTATAAATCATATATCAAACAGAAGGAAAGTTCTTCAATCTGATTCCTTTATTAGATGCACTTGAAGCCAATTTAAAAAGAAGTACAGTGATGTTGCACAATTGTTTTCCATTCTTGCTAATCTGACAGCATCTAAGCAAGAAATTCAGCAAGGTGTTGAACTGTTGATGGAAACATACCCAGAAGATATTGACCTGAAACTTCTTGATGAACTTTTGCACTTTCACCTGTACGTGAGACAAAGCCATAGGCTTACAGCAGAGCACTCTCTGTCTCATACAGAACTTTATCGAATTGTATACAGTCATACCTCGGGTTAAAGACGCTTCAGGTTAAATCTTTTCAGGTTGCGTCCCACAGCAACCTGGAAGTAACGGAATGGGTTACTTCCAGGTTTTGCCACTCGCGCATGCGCAGATGCTCAAAATGATGTCATACTCATGCGCAGACGCGGTGAATTGTGACGCACAGACATGGGTTGCATTCAGCTCATGATGCAAATGGGGCTCTGGAACGGATCCCGTTCGCATCCAGAGGTACCACTGTACAAGGAAAAAATTCAGCTGGCCTTTCTTAATGTGGAAGCAATCTTGCAGCTATTTCTTAGCTTTATGGTCACCAACTGCTTGAGAGAGAGGAGTTTTTCAAGAGTCAAAAGAATTAAAAATGAATTAAGGGTGATGATGTCTCAAGAGAGGTTGTCTGCACTGAGCATTTTGTACATTGAAAGTGACAAACTTAGACAAACGTATTTTAATGAAGTTTTGGATTATTTTGTTATGAGGATGGCTGGGGGTGGGAAGCATTTTTAGTCTTACTGTATTTGATGGTTGTAGTTTACTTCTTAATATGTATTTTAAAACCGGCTGTTTAATGACACCATAAAGTAGATTGTAAAAGTGCCACACTGTTAGGTAATCATGATCATATTATTTACACTTCCCAGGCAATATAATTTGTAAACTCAAGGTGTTTTTGGAGGAGGAGGAGGAGGAGGAGGAGGAGGAGGAAGAAGAAGAAGAAGAAGAAGAAGAAGAAGAAGAAGAAGAAGAAGAAGAAGAAGAAGAAGAAGAATTTATTTATTTATACCCCACTCATCTGGCTGGGTTTCCCTAGCCACTCTGGGCAGCTTCCAACAAAGATGAAAAATACATTAAAACATCAGTCATCAAAAACTTCCCTTAAAAAGGCTGCCTTCAGATGTCTTCTAAATGTCAGGTAGTTGTTTATCGCTTTGACATCTGATGGGAGGGTGTTCCACAGGGCGGGCACCACTACCGAGAAGGCCCTCTGCCTGGCTCTCTGTAACTTGGCTTCTCACAGTGAGGGAACTGCCAGAAGGCCCTCGGCACTGGATCTCAGTGTCTGGGCAGAATGATGGGGGTGGAGACACTCCTTCAGGTATACTGGACCGAGGCTGTTTACAGCTTTAAAGGTCAACAGCAACACTTTGAATTGTGCTCAGAAACATACTGGGAGCCAATGTAGGTCTTTCAGCGGCTGCTCCCAGTCACCAGTCTAGCTGCCGCAGTCTGGATTAGTAGTAGTTTCCGGGTCACCTTCAAAGGTAGCCCCATGTAGAGCACATTGCAGTATTCCAAGCGGGAGATAACTAGAGCATACACCACTCTGGCAAGAAGGTCTGTGGACAGGAAGGGTCTCAGCCTGCGTACCAGATGGAGCTGGTAGACAGCTGCCCTGGACACAGAATTGACCTGTGCCTCCATGGACAGCTGTGAGTCCAAAATTATTCCCAGGCTGCGCACCTGGTCCTTCAGGGGCACAGTTGCCCCATTCAGGACCAGGGAGTCCCCCACACCTGCCCGCCCCATGTCCCCCCAAAAGAGTACTTCTGTCTTGTCAGGATTCAACCTCAATCTGTTAGTCGCCATCCATCCTCCAACCGCCTCCAGGCACTCACACAGGACCTTCACCGCCTTCACTGGTTCTGATTTGAAAGAGAGGTAGAGCTGGGTATCATCCGCATACTGATGAACACCCAGCCCAAACCCTCTGATGATCTCTCCCAGCGGCTTCATGTACATGTTAAAAAGCATGGGGGAGAGGACAGAACCCTGAGACACTCCACAAGTGAGAGCCCATGGTCTGAACACTCATCCCCCACCACCACTTTCTGGACACGGCCCAGGAGGAAGGAGCAGAACCACTGTATAACAGTGCCCCCAGCTCCCAGCCCCTCTAGACAGTCCAGCAGGATGTAATGGTAAATGGTATCAAAGGCTACTGAGAGATCCAGCAGAACTAGGAAACAGCTTTCACCTTTGTCTCTAGCCCATTGGAGATCATTGACCAGTGTGACCAAGGCAGTTTCAGTCCCATGATGAGACCTGAATCCCAAGTGGAAGGGATCCAAATGGTCCGAATCCTCCAGGCATGCCTGGAGTTGTTCAGCAACCACCCGTTCAATCACCTTGCCCTAGAATGGAAGATTTGAGACTTGGCAATAGTTGGCCATATTGGCTGGGTCTAAAAATGTTTTTTTATTATTATTATTTTTAAAGAAGCAGTTTAATGACAGCCTCTTTCAGTGGGTCTGGGAAGGCTCCCTCACAGAGGGAAGCATTTACCACCTCGCAGAGTCCATCACCCAGACCTTCCCGGCTTGCTTTTATAAGCCAGAATGGGCAAGGATCAAGGAGATGGTTGGTTTCACTCGTCCAGGCAGCCTGTCCACATCCTTGGAGGTAACAGATTGGAATTAATTCCATGCAACTCAACCAGACAGGGCTGTAACCCTGCTCCTATGGTGGAGTTTACCTCTTTCTGAATCTGAGCAACTTTATCTGCAAAAAACTTTGCAAAATCATTGCAGGAAATCTTGGGGTCTTTACCAGGCCCCAATGGCAAAGGTGGTTCCATTAAATTATGAACCACCTGAAAGAGTCTCCTAATACTATTTTCTGCAGATGCAATAGAGGCAGTGAAGAAAATCCTCTTCACCATCACTATTGCCACTTGGTGGGCTCGATGTTGAGCTCTAACCTGTGTCTGGTCTGATTCAAAATGAGTTTTTCGCCACCGGCACTCTAGCTGTCTCAGCGATTGTTTCCTCGCCCTCAGATCCGTGGAAAACCACAGGGCTGTCTGGGCTCCATGCAATCGGAGAGGGTGCTTTGGAGCCAGAGTCGGTAGCCTTGGTTAGCTCCGAATTCCAGCAGGCCACCAGGGAATCAGCTGAAAGGCCATCAACATGGGATAAAGCATCCCCTACCACTCTCTGGAAACCATTTGGATCCATTAAGTGGCGGGGGCAGACCATCAGAATTGGTCCCACCTCCCTGCAGAGAGGAAGGAGAAGTCCAGTTGAACCAGGAAGTGATCTGACCATGGCACTTCTTTTGTTTCACTTTTACTTAATGTCAGATCACCCACGTTAACAGGGTGATTTTCGTTTTCCTAAAAATTAATGCTTATTCTACAAAAAGTTTACAAAGTTCAATTACTGCAAACGTTTTTCAGTGTTAATTTTAACATTTATGCATTTTTTTACAGTCATACCTTGGGATGAATACGCTTCAAGTTAAGCACTTTCGGGTTGTGCTCCATGGTGACCCAGAAGTAACAGAGCACATTACTTCCGGGTTTCACCACTCGCGCATGCGCAGACGCTCAAAATGACGTCACGCTTATGTGTAGAAGCAGCAAAACGTGACCTGCGCAGATATGCAGTTGTGTGTTACGTTCGCTATAGGATGCGAACAGGGCTCCGGAACGGATCCTGTTCGCATCCAGAGGTACCACCATGGTATTTAACAATAATATCTTATGTCCTTTAGAGGAGAAATTGTGAATTGCAGAATTTTAAATACCCGTCATCATCCTTGGCTTCACTCAATTTTGTTTCTAACACTCTTCCATTTTCTTCTAGTTGTGAGGGTGAGGGATTGGGAGGGGCCTCACAAGTGGAGTAGCCTAGGCAGTAGCAGAGCTTCATGCTTTGGCACCGGGGGGGGGGGGGAGCAGGCAACTTCCCATTTTGGCTCAGGTGATGAAGCAGGATATACTGCTCCTGCAATGCAGGAATCACTGACAGATGGCCCCTTTCTGCCCCCTGCCCTCTTCAATGATATAAAGGTAAAGGGACCCCTGACCATTAGGTCCAGTCACGGACAACTCTGGGGTTGCAGTGCTCATCTCGCTTTACTGGCCAAGGGAGCCGGCGTACAGTTTCTGGGTCATGTGGCCAGCATGACTAAGCCGCTTCTGGCAAACCAGTGCAGCGCATGGAAACCTTCCTACCCGAGCGGTACCTATTTATCTATTTGCACTTTGACATACTTTCGAACTGCTAGCTTGGCAGGAGTTTCTATGATACAGTGGTACCTTGGGTTAAGTACTTAATTCGTTGGGGTCCCTTCCTCTGGGACCCCAACCTCTGCCTCTGGGAAACGGATGAAGCTGTGGGGGAATGCTATGCGCTGCTGTCCTGACAGCACAACATGGACACTTGGGATGAAATGGTTCAGGAAGAAGACATTCCCCCAAAATTAAGTCAGTGCCCCCTCCCTGGCATCAGCAAGGTGTAGTGGTTAGAATGTCAGACTAAGGACCAGGGAGAGACTGGGGTTCAAATTTTCTTCCAGCCATAAAGCCCACTGGGAGTGATCTTGGGAGCCAGCCACTGCCTTTTGGCATGACCTACCTAACAGGGTGAGGGATGCGGGTGGCACAGTGGGTTAAACCAGAGAGCCTAGGACTTGCCGATCAGAAGGTTGGCGGTTCGAATCCCTGCGACGGGGTGAGCTCCCGTTGCTCGGTCCCTGCTCCTGCCAACACAGCAGTTCGAAAGCACATCAAAGTGCAAGTAGATAAATAGGTACCGCTCCGGCGGGAAGGTAAACGGCGTTTCTGTGCACCTCTCTGGTTTGCCAGAAGCGGCTTAGTCATGCTGGCCACCTGACCCGGAAGCTGTACGCCGGCTCCCTCGGGCAATAAAGCGAGATGAGCGCCACAACCCCAGAGTCATCCGTGACTGGACCTAATGGTCAGGGGTACCTTTACCTTTACCTTACCTAACAGGGTTGTTGTGGGGATTAAATGGGTCCTAGGACCTGGAGGCCAGGGTTCAAATTCCCACTTGGCCACGAAGTTTGCTGGGTGTGACCTTAGGGGCCTGTCGCCACCTTCCACCAGCCTAACTCACCTCACTCACCTCACAGTGGTGTTGTTAAGGATTAAATGAGGAGGGGGAGAACCATTAAAGCACCACCTCTAGCTCTTTGGAGGAAAGCTGGGGTGTAAATGCCGTGAGTAAATAAGCTAAATCATGGTAAGATTTTGCACTTCTGGAGGCTGGAAGCCAAGGAGAGTGGTGGGACTCCTGTCCCTTCAAAAGGAAAATGAGGCTCAGGTTGCCACTCATAAGAACATAAGAAGAGCCAGTGGCACATCTCGTCCAACATCCTGCTTACACAGGAGCCAACCAGATGGGAAACCCACAAGTAGGATCCCAGCACAAGAGCGATTCTT
Source organism: Podarcis liolepis (assembly GCF_965112155.1). Classification (NCBI taxonomy): domain Eukaryota; kingdom Metazoa; phylum Chordata; class Lepidosauria; order Squamata; family Lacertidae; genus Podarcis; species Podarcis liolepis. The sequence goes on from NC_139570.1 coordinate 31,741,931, forward strand.
TCCACTTGCGGTTCCCAGCAGCTGGTATTCAGAAGCATTGCTACCTCCAGCTGTGGAAGCAGATCAGAGCCATGGTGGCTGGTAACCATTGAGAGCCCTCTCCATCATGGTGGGCATCAATGCCTTCTGTGGGAATTTCTTTCATCTTTCGCAAATCTTCCCACTTTGGGTGCTGATGAGTTTTAATGACGAGCGAGAGAGGAGAGCTTTTTTCAATCCACTTTCTCCATGCCATGCACCATTTTATAAATTTCTATCTTGTCATATCGTCCTCACCTTTTCTCCAAATTGTCCCAAATTGCTGCAACCTTTTCTCCTTGGGGAGCCACTCCAATTGCCTCGACTGCTTTGCTTGCCCTTTTCTGAACCTATCCCAACTCCACAATATCCTTCCTGAGGTGAGGCGACCAGAACTCCACACAAATGCACTGTAGATTTGCATAATGGGGCATTATGATACCTGCAGTTTTCAATTTCCCGTTCCTTTCCTTATGACCCTTACCACTGAGCTTGCCTTTTTCACAGGCACCAAATACTAGGCCACCTCATTTGGATGAAGAATTTGCAAGAACCCGTCCCACAAAGATCTTTCAGAAAATGGGCTACCTAGTCCTTGGTACTTCAAAGTTGATTCAAAGGTTTTGACCTATAAAGCCTTATGTGCCTTAGGATCCCAATACATCCCAATTGGAACCGCCCCAGTCCCTAGGACCATCATTTGAAGCCCTTTTCTGTGCTCCCCTTTCATGGGAGGTCTGCAGGTTGGCCATGTGTGAATAGGGCCTTTTCAGTCGTGGCTCCCACCTTGTGGAATGCTCTCCCCAATGAGAGTTCTCCTGGCACCATCATTATATAACTTTAAGTGCTAGGCAAAAACATTTCTTTTCTGCCAGGCCTTTTGGGCTTTTAATTAATAATAGAATTGTAGGGTCTGAAGTGTTCCAGGGCTCATCTAATCCAACCCTTGCAATGCAGGAATCTCAGCTAAAACACCCCTAACAAGTGGCCATCCAACCTCTGTTTGGAAACCTGCAATTGAGCCACCTTAGTTAACATCAATGATAATTCAATGATACTATATCTTTAACTCCCAGGCAAATATAAATAAATAAAATCCTCTTTTGCCAGGTCTTTAGCTTTTAACTTTAACTTTTTTTGCACACATGATAAGTTTTAATCTAGTGTGTGTGTGTGTGTGTGTGTGTGTGTGTGTGTGTATACACACACACAGTGGGGGTGGGGAGAGAGAAAGTATTTGATTCCCTGCTAAATTTGCCCGTTTGCCCTTTGATGAAGAAATGACCAGTCCATAATTTTAATGGTAGTTTTTTTTGTAGCTGTGAGAGACAGAATAACAACAGGAAAACCCCCAGAAACCCAGAAGACAAAAGTCACAGATTGATGTGCATTATAATGAGTGAAATAAGTATTTGATCTGCTATCAACCAGCCAGATGTCACGCTACCTGGTATCTTCACTGTATGTAATGAGCTGAGATTAGAAGTGCCTGCTGTAGAGGTCTCATTACAGTACAGTGGTACCTCTGGTTACGTACTTAATTTGTTCCGGAGGTCCGTTCTTAACCTGAAACTGTTCTTAACCTGAAGCACCACTTTAGCTAATGGGGCCTCCCGCTGCTGCCGTGCCGCCGGAGCACGATTTCTGTTCTCATCCTGAAGCAAAGTTCTTAACCTGAGATACTATTTCTGGGTTGCGGAGTCTGTAACCTGAAGTGTATGTAACCTGAAATGTATGTAACCCGAGGTACCACTGTACAGCAGTATACAAATATTTCTACAAATAAAATAAACTACCCTCTAAGAGACCAAAGGACCAAGCATACCAGCCATGTTCTTCTCTAGATTAGTTAATTATACTGGAATTGTAAACCTGTTCATAGAATTATTGGATTGCAGAGTTGGAAGGAAGCCAAAGGGTTATCTAGTCCAACCCTGTGCAATGCAGCAACTTTTCCATCCAAGCTACTATGTGTTTCCTACAATAAATAACTTTATCATTTGCTTACAAACAGGCATGTATTTGCAGCAAGCCAAGCCGACTTTCTAACAAAGATTCACTAGTTCACAAGCTGCTCACTCTGCATACCAAAAAGGCTTCCAATAGGTAATCAACGCTGTAATCCCATTGCAATGTATTTATGAATTGCATTTATATCCCATCTTTTTCTTGTAAGAGCTCAAGGTGGCATACATGGCTTTTCTGCTCATTTAACCTCCACAATAACCCTGCAAGGGAGGTTAGGCTGAGAGGCAGTGACCAGCCCACTAAGTCATGCTCAGAGGCATTCTTGCCTGGGCAGAGGCCCCCAGAAAAACACCAACCAGGGGGAGTAATAGTAGTAATAATTTATTATTATGGTCAAAGACCAAGCAGGGGGAGATTTATCTGGGCTCTGAGGCCCCCTCCTATGTCTCACCTGCTGCTCCCCACCTTGAATGGCCTTCTGCAGAATGAAGCTGTTTTAATGCTGTGCTGCAATTGCTGTTGATGGGCACTTGGATTAAGAAAAAAACATGCCATTTTGGTGTTTTAGAACTGCTTAATGTATTTTTAAAATGTCAAAGTGATTATTTTGAGTTTGTTGCACATTTTGAAGAAAGTATTGGTATGAAAAATGCCAAAGCTTTGGGGGAACTGATCATTATTGGGGAGGTTTTTTTTAAGGAAAAGAGGTTTTGAATAGTGCTGTTATGACTATCTGTATTTCAACCACACTGTTTTAATCATAAGCAACCTTGAGTCCCAGTCTGGGGAAAAAGTGGACTAGGAGAAGGAGAAGGAGAAGGAGAAGGAGAAGGAGAAGGAGAAGGAGAAGTCTAGACAAACCAAAAAGCCAGTGGTGACAGTGGTTAGAGTGGTTAGCTAGAACCTGAGAGAGCCCAGGATTTGAATCTGCACTCAACCATGAAGGTCACTTGGTGTGACCTTGGGCCAGTCACTCACTCTGACCCACCTCACAGGGTTATGGAATCATTGAATCTTCTCCGGGTTAAACATCCCCAACTCCCTTAACCATTCCTCATCTGGCTTGGTTTCCACACAAACAGCTTTATTGTGGTCCATAGACCCAAAATGCACAGTAAAACAAATGGCATATATCAACAGTTATTAAGGCGTAAGAGTGGCTTTGCTAGCCAACAGAGGAGCTTTAGCCCATAGATAATGATTTCTGATTCTTCCTGCCTCTGAGAGAAATTGTGCTACAGCCAGTGTAATATAATCAGTCTTATCCTCAAAGAGAACTTTAACATAAAAGGAGTCAGCAAATCCAGGTTGTTCTGTTAATATTGGTTTGATTAGAAGCTGTCTAACATGGTTATACAGACTACAGTATAATAAAATGTGTTTCATACATTCAACATCCTGGGAACATGGGCACAATCAGCCACCACGTCTTAGCCTGTCCTACATTACATGATTGATGTGAGGTTTAAAAGAAGGGAAGAACCATTATGCCAGCTTGAGATCCTTAGAGGGGGGGGAGTGGGGTATGTCATTATTATTACATTTAAATTCTCTTTACTATTAATTATAATACAAATTATTATTATTAAATAATCATTACAAAAGGAGCATGTGCACTGATTAAAATCTACATTAAAAATAAAAAATGAAAACTTTTAAAAATCTTTCTTTTCTTTTTTAAAAACTGCATTAAAACATCCCACACATGAGCAAAAGGCCACAGAAAGCTAAGAATCAATGGTATGGAGAAAAAGGAACAGTTTTTGTTTTGCTTGGCACTTAAAGATATGTAATGATGGTGCCAGGCGAGCCTCCCAGGGAAGAACCTTCCACAGATGGGGAGCCACTACTGAAAAGGCCTTGTTCTACAGTCATAAATGAAAAATAATAACTACTATTATCCCCCATCAGAGTGCAAAGTTCAAACAAGCAGGAGTGACTGTCTCAGCTGCTTCAGACTCTCAGATGGGGGAGGCACAGGATGTGATAGAGACCAAACACAGGGGGACCCACAATTGTCATGATTCCCCCCACCTCAACCAGCTGGCAGGGGAAATGGGTTTTGGGAGGCAGACGAACTGGAAGCCCCCTCCTTTGTAAGGAGGATGCCTTTGAGGGATGTGGAAGTGCTTCATAGAATACTAGAGTTGGAAGGCACCCCAAGGTTCATCTCATCCAACCCCATGCCATGCAGGAGTCACAGTTAAGGAATCCCTGGAGGGTAACCGTCCAAACTCTGCTTTAAAACCTCCAACAAAGGAGAGCTCGCCACCTTCCCAGGGAGTCCCTTCCACAGTCGAGAGAGTGGGCGTCCAGGCAATGTAGGAGCGGCGGCGGCGGCGGCGCGTGCTTCTTGGCCGAAGGCTGGCCGGAGCTGTCCTTTCAGAACCACAGCGCCAGCGGAGAGAGGCTGTCGCGACAATGGAGATGCTCGGGAACCGTCGACGGAAGCCCGAGGCCCTTTCTCCGTCACTCCCGGGGAAAAAGTTGCCCGGAGAGGGTGCCTGGAAGGGGTAACGGAGGGGGGTTTCTTGAGGGGAGCCAGATTGGAGGGGGACCCCAGAAGGAGTCTCAGCCCGCTGCCCCACTAGCTGTCCGGCCAAGGGAAGGAGGAAGCGCGCCGCCGGCTCGAGGGGTGTTGGGGCCGGTAGCAAGCAGCGCGCACGCGCCCTCGCGCAGCAGCAGCAGCAGCCCACTCCCCACCCCATTCCTCAAGGTGTTCACGGAAGATGGCGACGGCTTGAAGGCGAGCGATGGGCAGGCGGAGTTCCCCCCGGCGCCAGGCTCCTGCTCCGCGACGCGGCTGTCCGGAGGAGAAGCGGGCGAAGGCGGAGCGGGCGCGCGGCGAGCGATCGGGAGCGAGCCGGCCGGCCAGGCCCCGTCGGAGCTGAGCGGGGATGGGGAGGAGGGGGAGAAGGAGGAGGGCCGAGCGGTGACGGACGGACGGAGCCGGAGCCGGGGGATGCCGACGCGCCGGGGCCGGCCATGGTGAGGGGCCTCCCGTCGGCGGCGACGCAGCACCATGCCCTGCCCGGCGGGAGCCCTTAGCAGCAGCAGCAGCCCCGCGGCGGCAGCGGCAGGAAGAGGCTGGGGGCGCCCTCGGGGCGGGGATCGGCGGCGGAGGGCGCGGCGGCGGACGGGGGGCGCCGCTGCCGCGCGTCGCCTCGTGGCCGGGGATGCTTCTGCCGCCGCCGCCCGTCGTCGCCGAGCCACCATGCCGCGGAGGAGGAGGAGGAGGAGGCCGGTGACATTACCGGGGAGGGGGTGCGGAGAGGAGCCCCGAGAAGGAAGAGGAGCCGGAGCCCCCCCGCCGCCGCCCCCTCCAAAAATATGACCGGCGGCGCCGCCTCCCAGAACCGCCGCCGTTGCATCCGAACCCCGCCGAACCCCCCCGAGAAACCGTGCGCCGACTCGGAGCGGGCCCAGAAATGGCGCCTGTCGCTGGCCTCTCTCCTCTTCTTCACCGTCCTTCTCTCCGACCGCCTCTGGCTTTGCGCCGCCGCCGGGGCCCAGCTCAGAGCCCAGGATAGGAGCGTCGCCCAACCGGAGGCCGCGGTGAGGAGCGGTGGAGGCGCAGCCCCGACAGCGGAGGCGCGGCTCTGCCCCAACCAGGACTTGAGCTCAGCTTGTGGCCAACCGGCCGCGCCTCCCAGACCAGAAGCCGCGGCGGCGAGCAGCCCCGACGGCGCGGCCCCGACGGCGCAGCCCTGCCTGGACTTAAGCTCTGCCTGCAGCCACCGCCGCCTCTTGCAAGGGCCGCCCGGGTCCGCCTTCTCGGCCGCCGCGCCTGCTGAGGCGTCCCCGCCGCAGCTAGCCTTCCTGGAGCGGCACTTCCGCGGCTTGCGGCTCCCTTTCTGCCAAGCCTACACCGTCTGGGACCTGCTGCTGGGCATGGCCGCCGCGGAGAGCCTGGACTGCAGCCTCCGGAGCCTGTTGGCCGACGTGGCAGCGGCGGCAGGCGGGGCGCAGCGCGGGGAGGCCTGCAGCAGCTGTCTCGAGGCCTACCAGAGGCTGGACCAACACGCTCAGGAAAAGTACGAGGAGTTCGAGGAGCTGCTGGAGAAGTACCTGCAGGCCGAGGACTATTCCGTGCGCTCCTGCCTGAGAGACTGCAAGGTAGGGTTGTCGTCGTCATCGTTGCTTCTGTTGTTGTTAATTACATTTATAGACTGCCCTGTTTTCTCTAAGGAGCTCAGTGTGGTGCACATACCATATTTCTCCCTGTTTTATCCTCACAAGAACCCTGCAAGGTAGGCTGAGAGGCAAAGACTGGCTCCCAAGGTCACACCCAATGAGATTCATGGCCAAGTGGGGATTTGAACCCTGGTATCACCCAGCTCATAATTCAGCCCTTTAACCTCTACACCATTATGCAACCCCCGAGCGGAAGCTTTTAATGTTTAACAGACTATTGTATTTTTATATTTTGTTGGAAGTCGCCCAGAGTGGCTGGGAAAACCCAGCCAGATGGGCAGGGTATAAATAATAAATTATTATTATTATATTATTATTATACACCACACTTGCTCTCAGTTGTGAGAATTTGTAGAATGGGGGGGGGGGTCACACCAGGAGCTCCTTCCTCTCCCATGGAAGGAATCTGGGCTTTCTCTTATTTCATTACATCTATTCATTGCACTTATTTCCACTTTAGGGGACAGCCCCTCCTCATGTAATTCCTACAACAACCCTGCAAGGTAGGTTAGCTTCAGAGAAGACAGTGTCTGGACCCCAAGGTTGCACCCAGTGAGCTATAGGATTGAGCAGCGATTTGAACCCTGGTCCCTCAGGTCCTCATCCTCATTGATCCCCACAACAACTTTGAGAGGTAGGTTAGGCTGACAGGCAGATACTGTGTTCCCCACCCCCTGTGAGTTTCCTGGAGTCTGAGAGGGGGTTTGAACCCTGAGCTCTCACAGGTCCGTAGTCCAACCTTCTACCCATTATACCACACTGGCTCTCTGGGAGTAAGTTACTTGTTTTGCTTCAGGGATGGCTAGCAGACCCTGTTTTGAGCTCAAGGGTGACTAATATAACCCCATTTGCTTGCCCACACCTGCCTACCTTACTCATTTGAAGTACCATGTGGGGGCCCTGTGTGGGAAGAAAAGGAGGGGCTGCTGGTCCTGTATCCCTGCTTGAGGGATGAGTCCAGGTTGTGGGGGAGGTAGCATGGCTCGGATCTAGGTGCAGAATCATGGAATTGTAGTAAAAGCACAGCAGGAAAATGTGGTGTTATAAAGCAGGGAAAACAGAGGGTCAGTGAATTGGGGGAGGTTTGCCATCAGTGGCTGCTAGCCATGATGGCTATGCTATGCCTCCACCATGAGAGACAGGAATGCTTCTGAATACCAGTTGCTGGAAACCAACTCTCAGAAGTTCATGTGTCTTCCATAGCACCCAGTTACATTATGGGACTCAGGCAGGAGGCAGTGGTGAGAGGCTGTAAAAGAGGACTGATCAAATTTTTGAAAAGAAGAAAGCTATTGATGGCTGCTGGCCAGAATGGCTGTGCTCTGCCTCTCGTATCTGAGGCATCAATACTTCTGAGTAACAGTTGCTGGAAGCCACCGGAGGGGAGAGTTGCTCTTGTGCTTAGGTCCTCCTTGCAGATCTCCCTTTGGGGTTTCCAGTTGGTCACTATGAGAATTCTAGACTAGATGGGCCTTTGACCTGGCCTAGCAGGCTTTTCTTATGCTCTTGTGCTCATGTTCCGCATGCTGGTTTCCCGCAGGCATATGTGCCCCTGTCACAAGATGCTGCTGGACTCCAACTCCCATCAGCCCCAGTTGTCAGCATGTTTAGAGGTCAGGGAGGAGCATGGGAGTTGTAATCCAGCAGCAAGTGAACAGCTCTGTCCTGTGGCAACGTTTTTGTTTTTTTTTAATGATATTTATTATGAGTTTGAAAATTACAGAAAGAGAAAAAGAACAATAGAAAATTAAACATAACAAAACTATACCTTACAATACATCAAAAGAAAAAAACAAAAACAAAAAACAATACAATAAAACAACGAAAAAACAGAACAAAAACATTTAAAAACACATCCAGCCTTTCCATGTCTTTACCTTTCATATACTTGTTTCATCAACCTCCTCGCACCTCCCTTTTTTGTATTCCAGTTCAATTAGCTATTTCAGCAAGTCCTTTCTATCTTTCTCAATTTTCGTTCTAAAATTTATCTTAAGACATTCTAACCTTAAATTTTCTACTTTGGTCCATTAACAATCTATTTTTACTTAATTCTTTATAACATTTCTGCTAAAGCCATATAACTTCGTTCCGGCATCCTTCTAACATTCATTAATTTTGCAATATTTCTGTAAATATACTTTAACTTTTTTCCAATCTTCTTCCACCGACTCTTCTCCCTGGTCTCGGATTCTGCCAGTCATTTCCGCCAATTCCATGTAGTCCATCAGCTTCATCTGCCATTCTTCCCGGGTGGGTAGATCTTGTGTCTTCCAATGCTTTGTGATAAGTATTCTTGCTGCTGTTGTAGCATACATAAAAAAAGTTCTATCCTTCTTTGGCACCAATTGGCCGACCATGCCCAGGAGAAAGGCCTCTGGTTTCTTCAGGAAGGTATATTTGAATACCTTTTTCATTTCATTATAAATCATCTCCCAGAAATTCTTAATCCTTGGGCATGTCCACCAAAGGTGGAAGAATGTACCTTCAGTCTCATTACTCCTGTGGCAACGTTATTAATGCTATCATTATTAATTAAATATACTAGTCTCAAAGTGACATATAACATTTTAAAGGAATGAACAAACATAAATACATTGAAACTTTTTTAATTAAAAAAATCAGCTGTGTATGAATCTCTGTGTACAGCTTATTGCTGTACAGTGGTACCTCAGGTTACATATGCTTCAGGTTACATACGCTTCAGGTTACAGACTCTGCTAACCCAGAAAGAGTACCTCGGGTTAAGAACTTTGTTTCAGGATGAGAACAGAAATCATGTTCCGGTGGCGCAGCAGCAGCAGGAGGCCCCATTAGCAAAAGTGGTGCTTCAGGTTAAGAACAGTTTCAGGTTAAGAACGGACCTCCAGAACGAATTAAGTACTTAACCCGAGGTACCACTGTACTGCAAATAAAAGCAATCATATACAGTGGTGCCTCGCAAGACGAAAAGAATCCGTTCTGTGATTCTCTTCGTCTAGCGGTTTTTTCGTCTTGCGAAGCAAGCCCATTGAAGGATTAGCGCTATTAGCGGCTTTTAGCGGCTTATCTGCTGATCGGATCAGCTGATAAGCAGCTTAGCGGCTTAGAAAAAGGGGGGGAAGGAAAAAAAACCAGCAGGAACTCGCAAGACATTGTCGTCTTGCGAAGCAAGCCCATAGGAAATTCGTTTTGCGAAGCACCTCCAAAACGGAAAACTCTTTCGTCTAGCGAGTTTTCCGTCTTGCGAGGCATTCGTCTTGCGGGGCACCACTGTACAGTGAGGGGGGAAAGTATTTGATCCCCTGCTAAATTTGCCCATTTGCCCTCTGACGAAGAAATGACCAGTCCATAATTTTAATGGTAGGTTTACTGGAGCTGTGAGAGACAGAATAACAACAGGAAAACACCCAGAAACCCAGAAGACAAAAGTCAGAGGCTGATGTGCATTATAATGAGTGAAATAAGTATTTGATCCCTTTGCAAAAGATGACTTAGTACTTGGTGGCAAAACCCTTGTTGGCAATTACAGAGGCCAGACGTTTCTTGCAGGTGGCCACCAGGTTTGCACACATCCCAGGAGGTATGTTGTCCCACTCCTCTTTGCAGAGCCTCTCCAAGTCAGTAAGATTTCGAGGCTGATGTGTAGCTACTCGAACCTTCAGATCCCTCCACAGATTTTTGATGGGATTAAGGTCTGGAGACTGGCTAGGCCACTCCAGGAACTTAATGTGCTAGGCCACTCCAGGACCTTGAGCCACTCCTTTGTTGCCTTGGCTGTGTGTTTTGGGTAATTGCCATGCTGGAATACCCATCCTCGACCCATTTTCAATGCCCTGGCTGAGGGAAGGAGGTGCTCCCCCAAGATTTGACAATACATGGTCCTGTCCATCGTCCCTTCAATGCAGTGAAGGTGTCCTGTCCCCCTAGCAGAAAAACACCCCCAAAGCATAATATGTCCCCCTCCATGTTTGACGGTGGGGATGGTGTTCTTGGGGTCGTAGGCAGCATTCCTTCTCCTCCAAACACAGCGAGTTGCATTGATGCCAAAGAGCTCAATTTTGGTCTAATATGACGACAACACTTTTACCCAGTTCTTCTCTGGGTCATTCAGATGTGCATTGACAAACTGCAGACAGGCCTGTACATGTGTTGTCTTGACCAAGGGGTCCTTGCGGGCTCTGCAAGATCTCAGTCCTTCACGGCTTAGCGTGTTACCAACTGTTTTCATGGTGACTATGGTCCCAGCTGCCCTGAGATCAATGACAAGTTCCCCCCGTGTAGTTCTGGGCTGCTTCATCACTGTTCTCATGATCATTGCAACTCCACGAGGTGAGATCTTGCATGGAGCCCGAGACCAAGGGAGCTTGACAGTTATTTTGTGTTTCTTCCATTTGCGAATTATTGCACCAACTGTTGTCACCTTCTCACCAAGCTACTTGGCAATAGTCTTGTAGCCCAGTCCAGCCCTGTGCAGGTCTACAATCTTGTCCCTTACATCCTTGGGCAGCTCTTTGGTCTTGGTCATGGTGGCTACTTTGGAATCTGCTGGGTTGGTTGCTTCTGTCGACACGTGTCTTTTGTACAGGTACAGTGGTACCTCGGGGTTACATACGCTTCAGTTCACATACCCTTCAGGTTACAGAATCCGCTAACCTAGAAATAGTGCCTCGGCTTAAGAACCTTGCTTCAGGATGAGAACAGAAATCGCGTGGCAGCGGCGCAGCAGCAGCGGGAGGCCCCATTAGCTAAAGTGGTGCTTCAGGTTAAGAACAGTTTCAGGTTAAGAGCGGACCTCAGGAACAAATTAAGTACGTAACCAGAGGTATCACTGTACTATAACTAGATGGGATTATAGGTAAGACCTCCACAGCAGGCACTTCTGACATCTGGCTGGTTGATAGGGGATCAAATACTTATTTCACTCATTATAATGCACATCAATCTGTGACTTTTGTCTTCTGGGTTTCTGGGGGTTTTCCTGTTGTTATTCTCTCTCACAGCTACAATGAACCTACCATTAAAATTATGAACTGGTCATTTCTTCGTCAGGGGGCAAACGGGCAAATTTAGCAGGGGATCAAATACTTATTTCACTCATTATAATGCACATCAATCTGTGACTTTTGTCTTCTGGGTTTCTGGGGGTTTTCCTATTGTTATTCTGTCTCTCACAGCTACAAAAAAACCTACCATTAATATTATGGACTGGTCATTTCTTCATCAGAGGGCAAACGGGCAAATTTAGCAGGGGATCAAATACTCCCCCCCTCCCACTGTATATATATACACACAGACTAGATTAAAACTTATCATGTGTGCAAAAAAAGGTCATAGTTAAAAGCCAAAGACCTGGCAAAAGAGGATTTTATTTATTTATATTTGCCTGGGAGTTAAAGATATAGTATCATAGAATTATCATTGATGTTAACTAAGGTGGCTCAATTGCAGGTTTCCAAACAGAGGTTGGATGGCCACTTGTTAGGGGTGTTTTAGCTGAGATTCCTGCATTGCAAGGGTGGATTAGATGAGCCCTGGAACACTTCAGACCCTACAATTCTATTATTAATTAAAAGCCAAAAAGGCCTGGCAGAAAAGAAATGTTTTTGCCTAGCACTTAAAGTTATGTAATGATGGTGCCAGGAGAGCTCTCATTGGGGAGTGCATTCCACAAGGTGGGAGCCACTACTGAAAAGGCCCTATTCACACATGGCCAACCTGCAGACCTCCCATGAAAGGGGAGCACAGAAAAGGGCTTCAAATGATGGTCCTAGGGACTGGGGCGGTTCCAATTGGGATGTATTGGGATCCTAATTGGAGCACATAAGGCTTTATATGTCAAAACCTTTGATTTAACTTTGAAGTACCAAGGACTAGGTAGCCCATTTTTGTGGTGGTATCTGAAAGATCTTTGTGGGACGGGTTCTTGCAAATTCTTCATCCAAATGAGGTGGCCTAGTATTTGGTGCCTGTGAAAAAGGCAAGCTCAGTGGTAAGGGTCATAAGGAAAGGAACTGGAAATTGAAAACTGCAGGTATCATAATGCCCCATTATGCAAATCTACAGTGCATTTGTGTGGAGTTCTGGCCGCCTCACCTCAGGAAGGATATTGTGGAGTTGGGATAGGTTCAGAAAAGGGCAAGCAAAGCAGTCGAGGCAATTGGAGTGTCTCCCCAAGGAGAAAAGGTTGCAGCAATTTGGGACAATTTGGAGAAAAGGTGAGGACGATATGACATGATAGAAATTTATAAAATGATGCATGGCATGGAGAAAGTGGATTGAAAAAAGCTCTCCTCTCTCGCTCATCATTAAAACTCATCAGCACCCAATGTGGGAAGATTTGCGAAAGATGAAAGAAAGTCCCACAGAAGGCATTGATGCCCACCATAATGGAGAGGGCTCTCAATGGTTACCAGCCACCATGGCTCTGATCTGCTTCCACAGCTGGAGGTAGCAATGCTTCTGAATACCAGCTGCTGGGAACCACAAGTGGAAAGAATCGCTCTTGTGCTGGGATCCTACTTGTGGGTTTCCCATCTGGCTGGCTCCTGTGTAAGCAGGATGTTGGACTAGATGTGCCACTGGCTCTTCTTCTTATGTTCTTATGAGTGGCAACCTTGGCCTCATTTTCCTTTTGAAGGGACAGGAGTCCCACCACTCTCCTTGGCTTCCAGCCTCCAGAAGTGCAGAATCTTACCATGATTTAGCTTATTTACTCACGGCATGTACACCCCAGCTTTCCTCCAAAGAGCTAGAGGTGTGCTTTAATTGTTCTCCCCCTCCTCATTTAATCCTTAACAACACCACTGTGAGGTGAGTGAGGTGAGTTAGGCTGGTGGAAGGTGGCGACAGGCCCCTAAGGTCACACCCAGCAGACTTCGTGGCCAAGTGGGAATTTAAACCCTGGTCTCCAGGTCCTAGGCCTCATTTAATCCCCACAACAACCCTGTTAGGTAGGTAGTAGATAGGTAGCCGTGTTGGTCTGCCATAGTCAAAATAAAAAAATTCCTTCCAGTAGCACCTTAAAGACCAACTAAGTTAGTTCTTGGTCTGAGGAAAGGGACCCCTGACCATTAGGTCCAGTCGTGGCCGACTCTGGGGTTGCAGCGCTCATCTTGCTTTATTGGCCGAGGGAGCCAGCATACAGCTTCTGGGTCAGGTGGCCAGCATGACTAAGCTGCTTCTGGCGAACCAGAGCAGCACATTGAAACGCTGTTTACCTTCCTGCCGGAGCGGTACCTATTTATCTACTTGCACTTTGATGTGCTTTCGAACTGCTAGGTTGGCAGGAGCAGGGACCGAGCAACGGGAGCTCACCCCGTCGCAGGGATTCGAACCGCCAACCTTCTGATCGGCAAGTCCTAGGCTCTGTGGTTTAACCCACTGCGCCACCCATGTCCCTCACCCTGTTAGGTGGGTCATGCCAAAAGTCAGTGGCTGGCTCCCAAGGTCACTCCCAGTGGGCTTTATGGCTGGAAGAAAATTTGAACCCCAGTCTCTCCCTGGTCCTTAGTCTGACACTCTAACCACTACACCTCGCTGATGCCAGGGAGGGGGCACTGACTTAATTTTGGGGGAGTGTCTTCTTCCTGAACCATTTCATCCCAAGTGTCCATGTTGTGCTGTCAGGACAGCAGCGCATAGCATTTCCCCACAGCTTCATCCGTTTCCCAAAGGCAGAGGTTTGCCTTATAAAGTTGGAAGGGACCCCAACGAATTAAGTACTTAACCCAAGGTACCACTGTATCATAAAAACTCCTGCCAAGCTAGCAGTTCGAAAGTATGCCAAAGTGCAAATAGATAAATAGGTACCGCTCCGGTAGGAAGGTTTCCATGTGCTGCACTGGTTCGCCAGAAGCGGCTTAGTCATGCTGGCCACATGACCCAGAAACTGTACGCCGGCTCCCTTGGCCAGTAAAGCGAGATGAGCACTGCAACCCCAGAGTTGTCCGTGACTGGACCTAATGGTCAGGGGTCCTTTTACCTCATATCATTGAAGAGGGCAGGGGGCAGAAAGGGGCCATCTGTCAGTGATTCCTGCATTGCAGGGGCAGTATATCCTGCTTCATCACCTGAGCCAAAATGGGAAGTTGCCTGCTCCCCCTCCGCCCCCCCCCCCGCCGTGCCGAAGCATGAAGCTCTGCCACTGCCTAGGCTACTTCACTTGTGAGGATTCGAACTGCCGACCTTCTGATCGGCAAATCCTAGGCTCTGTGGTTTAACCCACAGCGCCACCCGCGTCCCTCACCCTGTTAGGTAGGTCATGCCAAAAGGCAGTGGCTGGCTCCCAAGGTCACTCCCAGTGGGCTTTACGGCTGGAAGAAAATTTGAACCCCAGTCTCTCCCTGGTCCTTAATCCGACACTCTAAACACTACACCTCACTGATGTCAGGGAGGGGGCACTGACTTAGTTTTGGGGGAATGTCTTCTTCCTGAACCATTTCATCCCAAGTGTCCATGTTGTGCTGTCAGGACAGCAGCGCATAGCATTCCCCCACAGCTTCATCCGTTTCCCAGAGGCAGACGTTTGCCTTATAAAGTTGGAAGGGACCCCAACAGTCATCTAGCCCTGCAGTGCAGGAATCACAGCTTTCTTGTGTGTTAAAAATGGGTGGGAACCACATATCTCTCTCTACCACCATTGTCTGATCCTTTGCAAGGATGTGATTCAGAGAGAAGGAAGTCCTTCATGCAGCACAGAGTTAAGCTGTGGAACTCCCTCCTACAGGATGGTTTTAAAAGAGGATTAGGGAAATCCTCTTATGATTCCTCAGTGCTGCTCTAGCTGCCTGCTCCTCCCTTGAAAAGCAGAGCCGCCTCCTTCATTTCTTCCGCACATATTTGCATTGCAGCATTTCAGTTTATTCGATGCTTGCTCTTCAAATACTCCCGAGTATAGAAACGTAACTGTAAAATGTACATGGATTAAAATGGAACAATAAAAACAACAATATAATTCTGAGAAGCAAAGCAACCCCCCACCACCATCCACAAAAAAAGAAAAAGAAAATTATCCTTTAAAGGCAGCAGTTATTGGGAATTGCAGTTTTATTGCGGTCAGAGCATCTGGATTGGGTCTGTCTCATAAATCATGAATGCAGGGAAATGAGCACTGCTAATGAGATGTTTGAGCATCTGTTCAAGCTCGGCACACACAGTAGCCCTTTAAGGCAGGCTAGAGAAGAGTTCACTCTCTTAGGCAGCACAACCTGTGGGTGGGGCATGTCCACAGCTCACATTTCCATGAGTTTTATAGGATCTTTCAGGGATGCTTTAGTTGTGATTCCTGCATTACGGGGGGTTGGACTGGATGACTGCTGGGACACCTTCCTTACAACTCTACATTGACTGTTCTCAAGCAGAGTTTGGATGGTCACCTGTCAGGGATTCTTTAGTGATGATCCCTGCATTTCAAGGGGTTGGTCCCGATTACCCTTCTGGGGGTTCCTTCCAGCTCTACAATTCTATGAATTGCATAGGAAGCAGGATTGTCCGTCATTTCCCTTCGAAAGCCGCCAGTTTCCTTCTCCTGCTGGGAAATCCTGGTCCAGCCGCAACACTCAGCTCATGGCTGCCATGGCAACCACATCTGCTTCCCAGAGAAATGTGCAGGATGCATGTGGGGGTGGGCACGTCAGGGCAGCACAACCAAGTTTGGGGGAGTGAGCAAGCGAGTGGTAGCCACAAGCAAAGGACGGGAAGGGAGGAAACAGCCCCTCTCAAAACTTCCCTTTCTCTAGCGTCACCGAAAAAGAGGCAAGAAGGATATCCCCCCCCCCACCACAAACATTTGGAGCCTGACACTCCTTATTGATGGTGTCGTTACTAAATGAAGCCCTTTATTGATGGTGGTGTTAGCGTTATTTTTTAGTGCATTTATTCACTGGTTTACATAATGTGGAATCATAGAATTGCCTGGTTGGAAGGAGACCCTGAAGGCCATCTAGTCCAACCCCCTTCAGTGCACAAATTGCAACTAAGGAATCCCTGACAGATGGCCATCCAGCCCCTAGTTAGAAATCTCCAGTGAGGAGATTTCTCCAAGGAGAGTTAGTGTTCTTAGATCATAGAACTGGAAAAGGACAGTGAGGGTCATCTAGTCTAAACCCCTTGCAACACAGGAATCACAGCTGTGCTGTATTACTGTGCTACTCCATTATAACATGACTCCATTTCTTGATGAAGACGTTATCTTGCTGTCCACCAACTCTGGTTCTCACAATATATGGAAGCTTAACCATGCATAACTACATCCCATATTTTAGTTATCCATTCTCTCCTCAATGGAGTTATCACACACCCACACCCATTTTGACAGATAATGAAATCAAACATGAAACGAAGCAGGATGATGGTGCAGAAAGGAGTGTAGACGAAGCTAGACAAAGGAGAAGGAGGGGAGAGAAAGAGGCTGCCGGCAGTGTGGAGGCTAGCATTTGGAAGCAAATAACTGTAGAAGAACATCATTATTTGTAAAGTCAGGGGCAATATTTTGAGAGATAAAGGAGCTGCTCTGGTGCCAACTTGAACTGTGTCATGCAGAGGAAAGTTTAAAAGATAGATTTTATTTACCCTCTGTGGGACCTGTGCACATTGACTAACTACTAAGAGGAGATACCATGGAGCTTTATCTCTTATTCCTAACCTCTGTGCTTATACTTTGAACTGGTAGCAACAATGAGTGAGTTCCGGATAGGTTTCAACTGCTCAGCCTAGTGTTCAAACATAGGAGCAAGAGGCAGCAGTGTCACCTGCTAGACCCTGGACCCCCACAATCAGCAAAGGCTGAAATATTACAGGAAGAATTCCAGCAGGTGAAGCTCTCATGACCATAACTTGTAAACAGGGCATTTAGCAGAAGAGTTTGAGGGGGGTGCCTGGAATGCTGTCTCACAGGGTCCGTGGGACCAAGAGACATGAATGGTGAGGGAGCTGCTGCAGTGATCTGCAGCACCTGTTCTGTTTGTTTGTCTGCCTGACTGAGAACGTGCAAAAGTCCAGGTCCAGAGGCATTCCTTTATTCCTCAATGGTTAGGGGCATTTGAACACTGTAAGAACAAGATGCTAGACCAGCTGGGCCATTGGCCTCATGCAGCAGAGCTCCTCTTACGTCTATTCCAAATCCAATTGCAGGGGTGCTGGGTTTACATTCTTTCTGTACAGTGTTTCTCTTTATTCCTACCTTCAGAGCATGCAAGGCTGCTCCCTGTTGCGTCCACACCTGTGTCAACCTTGTGGATCCCATTTTTCTAAAGCCCCCTTCTCCTTTCTCCCTTCCTGCAGGCTGTCTACAAGGCATGGCTGTGCTCTGAGTACTTCAATGTGACCCAACTGCAGTGCCAACACCGGATCCCATGCAAGCAATACTGCCTGGAGGTGCAAACAAGATGTCCCTTCGTCTTGCCCGACAATGACGAGCTGATCTATGGAGGGTTGCCTGGCTTCATCTGCACAGGTGAGGCTTAGAATCTATGTTATAGAATCAGAGAACTGTAGAGTGAGGAGGTGCCCCCAGGTGTCATCTAGTCTAACCTCCTTCAATGCAGGAATCTCAGCTTAGAAATCCTTGACAGGCAGCCATCCAACCTCTGCTTATGAACCTCTACTGATGGAGAGCCCACCACCTTCATTAGTCATAGAATCATAGAATTGTAGAGTTGGAACCCAAAAGTCATCTATTCCAACCCCTTGTAATGCAGGAGTTGCAGCTGGACAATCCTTGGCAGACACCATCCAACTTCTGCTTAAGAACTTCCAATGAAGGACAGCACACCACCTTCCGAGGGAGTCTGTCCTACTGTCAAACAGCTTGTATTCCCTGATCACTGGGATTGTTGGATTTGTATATTTGGACAAAATATATTCTGCTTATCCAAGATACTATCCACAGGGAGTTAGCCTTGGACTTGTCCAAAGCCTGCCTAGTGGTTTTTTTTTAAAAAAAAAATAAAGATATCAACACAATTACCAACCCAAAAGTGAATTAGCAAGGTATTGCATCATCCCATATCCAAAGCAAGCAAGCAAACAATAAATGAAAAGAGAAAGAAATGGTGAGACATACCGATAAAAATTGATACATTCCTACTGCCCAAGTTGCCATGGATGGTAAATGTTGAGCATCTGTGTCCAAAGCACTGGAAATGTAAGTCCCACCAGGTGGCATAGAAGCCTCCTGGATCCCCCAGCCTGGAAACACATAGCTTATGTGTCATTTTTTTCCACAAAAGCCAAAGTCCTTAAGTTCTTATACCACCCAGCCAAATGCATATTTTTCAAGCTTTTCCACTGCTGGCCCATTGAAACCCTAGCACTACTGGGGGTTGCAGCAGATGACCATTGGGGTCCCTTCCAACTCTTCAGTTCTATGATTAAGGGCTCAAATTCACCCTGTTGATTTCCCATGCCTTGTGCATTAGTACAGAGACAAAGGAAGCCACAAGCCATTCCCTCCAAATGCTTGCTTCTTGCTTTTTTTACTGCCTATTTGAGGGTTCCTATAGTGCAACCCTGGTTTCCTGTACACCAGTGAACTCTCCTGAAGGTAGCGTTTAGCAGACCTGTGCCATTTCTGATGCCACCTCTTCCTTCTCCCCCTTTGTTTCTGTTCTCATTCTGCCAGGGTTGCTGGAGAGGGAGCTGCCTGACCAGGAAGCCAAGTGCTGTGATGTGCGGTGGGACTCCTGCGACCGGCACCTGGAAGGCTATCGCAATGCATCTGCCAAATCAGAGCCATTCCACGACCAACACCACAACACCCCCCATCACCACCAGCAACGGCAGCAGCAGCACTACAACCTCTACTATCACCACACCCAGTACCACCACCACCACCCGTCCCTGCTGCCAGTGTCTGCAGGGTCCCGCCTCAGCAACAGCAAGATCCGGTTCTGCGTCCTGGTCCTGATGCTCCTCCACACCATGGTGTCCTTCTCGAGCGTGCACAGCAGCGGGGGACTAAGCTTGGGGGCCTACCCCACCATGGATGAGACCCTCGCAAGGGACGAGTGAACCTCCTCTGCAAGGCAGGGAAAAAGGAAACCTCCAGCTCTTTTCTCACCTGGAGGAAAGAAGGGGTTTGGGTGGGCACAATGAAGCTCTCCCTACAGTGGCGGGGGCGGCGGCACAGGACTGGGGGTGACACAGACAAAGCCACCCCAACGCAGAGCCCCCTCCCACTCCCCAGAGCAGGTCGTCGCAGGGCCCGCCCTGCAGTGGGTGAGTCTCTGAAGCGTTTGGGGGGCTGTGGGAACAAGCGATTGTTCAACAGCAGGCTTCAGACTGGGCCTCTGGGGGGAAAATGGCTCAGTGAGCAGCAGGCCTTAGGCTGGGCCTCTGGAGAATAGAGTTATGTCAGCAGGAGGCCTCAGGCACGGCCTCTGGAGAAAAGGGTTTGATCGGCTGCAGACCTCAGGCTGGGTCTCTGCAGGGAAAAATGGTTCTGTCGGCAGCAGGCCTCAAGCTGTCGGCCTTCAGCCTCATAGAGGCTCAGAGGCCGAGGAAAGGCCCACAGTGGGGCTTGGAAAGAACTGCCTTCTTAGGAAAGGCAACCCCCCCTCCCCGGCCCACCAAGGGCCACTTCTCTGGCCGCCGCCACACATAACATGTCTCGTTTATGGGGCCACAGTGATCTCTTCCCCATACTGGGTAACTTGCCCTAGGGGCAAAAGAAACGGCTTGGCAGAGATCCGTTGTTTTTTTCCCCTCCCCCATCATCCTCTAAGCCCAATCCAAACTATAATTGTGATGGTGCACTGCCCTGCTGCCCCCTGCCCCCACCTGTAGGAACCTCCATCAGTCACTAATAATTCCCAAGCAACCTTTTCAGTGCTCTCGGTCAAGCCATGTTATGTGATGGGTTGGCTCTTCAGCATTGCAATGGGTTGGACTAGATGGCGCTTGGGTTCCTTCCAGCTCTACTATGATACGGTTTTTCAAGTGGGATTCTCTTGCTCCTTAAAGAGCTTAAATTGAGGGCATGCCTGCATCACCCTTGTCCTCCAGGAAATGTCCTAGGACATGCAACCAATAGCAGGTCCACTCCTGCTCCTCCTCCCACCCTCGCTGGTGTGGTCCAATTTTTCCATTTTTGGAATTGGTTTGGCAATCACTGGGAGTTCCCTCATATTTGAAATAAGAGTTTTATTGGCAGAACTGCAGCTTGGAAGGGAAAGGGTTAAATTTATAGAACGGTATAATTGGAAAGGGTCCCAAGGGTCTTCTAGTAAAATCCCTGCAATGCAGGAATCCAATACAGTAAATTACTCCTGCCTTCCCACTTTCTGTGATCCTGATATTGATTTTAAAAAAAAAACCCACACCCTTTCCATTGCTGCTAGTCAGGCTTTTTAAAGAAACAATTTTTAAAATGAAGTCTTTAAAGTCAGGTCTCGTTTGGCCCAGAACGGTCAAGAGACAGATTCCCCTTTTGAACGTGGAGTTTCTCCTTGTTATTTGAACTGTCCCTACTCTGCTAAAGAGAATTTCCCCCAAAGTTCATCCAGTAATCATAGTATCATCATCATCATCATTATAAAGAATCCCCAACAGATAGCCATCTATCTCATGTTTAGAAAGGAGAGTCCATCTACCACCTTCCAACAGTTCTTACCCATTGAAAGTTCTTCCTAATGTTTAGTTGGAACCTTCTTTCTTGAAATTTAAATCCTTTGGTTTGGATCCTCACTTCTGGAGCAGCAGAAAACAAGCTGGCTCCATCTTCCCTGTGACAGCCCTTCAGATATTTGAAGGGCTCTTATGTGGCCTCTCAGTCTCCCCTTCTCCAACTCCCTCAGCTGTTCCTCACAAGGTTTGGTTTCAAGACCCTTAATCATCTTGGTCACTCTCCTCTGCAAACCTTCCAGCTTGCCAAATTCCTTAAACCTGGGTGCCCAGAACCAGACACAGGATTCCAGGTGGGGTCTGATCAAGGCAGAATAGAATGGTGCTATTCTTTCCCTTGTTCTGGACTCCATAGATTTCTGTTGATGCAGCCTAGAATTGCATTAGCCGTTTTTGCTGCTGCATCACACTGTTGATTCATGTTAAGTTTGTGGCCTGTTAAAACCCAATTTTTAACATGTACAGCGGTACTTCAGTTTAAGAACAGTCCAGTTTAAGAACGATTCGATTTACAAACTCCGCAAAACTGGAAGTAGTGTCCCGGTTTGCAAACTTTACCTCGGTCTAAGAACGGAATCCAAACGGTGGAAGGGCACTGGTGGCGGGAGGCCTTATTAGGGAAAGCGCACCTCAGTTTAAGAATGGTTTTGGTTTAAGAACGGACTTCCAGAACAGATTAAGTTCATAAACTGAGGTACCACTGTATATGCACAGTTTTGTGTTTCTTTTAAAGTTATTTTGGGTATTTTTTGTCTTTCACATCAAGGTGAGAGGTTGGGGGGCAATGGGTCATCTGTCAGGGCTTTAGCTAAGATTCCTGCATTGCAGTGGGTTGGATGAGATGGCCCTTGGAGGATACCTTCCAACTCGATGATTCTATGAAATCCGACTTTCTCCCATCATTTGTGATGCACAGAAAATGCTTCTGCCTCTATTTTCCAGTTCTTTGGAACTGTTTACTACAGCCCGAATGAGACAAGGCAGGATGCACAGGGCCCTGATTCCAAGGTCTGTGATTCTGTTGTTATCACCACCTCACCTCCTGGCTGATAGTGTTTGCATTTTTGTTTAAAACCTGCCTTTTCAGTGCAAAAATGTATTTAGAGCCCTATCATTTTCTGCCACGAGTTGTGTCTGTTCATTTGATGGTTGGCAATACAAACACTGTCACCTTCTGAGAAGGACATGGCTTTACTGTGATACTCTCCAGTCCAAGAATGCAGCAGTACCCACCCACCCATCCCCAATTTTTAGTCACCCTAAAAAGGCACTTCTAACTTTTCCTCCAAGAGGGCATTTCTGGAGAAGCATCCCCCAGGAAGCATTGCAGTGGGTTGGACTGGATGACCCGTGGGGCACCTTCCAGCTCTACAATTCTATGATTCAAAGTTCTAGTCCTTAAACCAAACAAGCTGGAGGTGGGAGGTGGCCAGGCAGCCAATGGAACTGGCAAGGGCAATTGGGTGGGGGGGATGCTCTGATCTAGTATTCAAAATGTGTTGTGTGGGTTCATTTTAAATGTTGCTTTACAATGCTTGTTTTATATATTTTTATTTTAATGATCTCATTTGAAAATACTTCAAGGGCCTTTGTGGTGGACTAGAACCCCAGCACATTGAAACAATGCCTGCCTCTTCTTGTCACTCCACTGAGTGAGATCTGGTGAGCTAAGAGAGGTTGGGGGGGTGTCATTCAGAGACCCAGGGCCTGGTTGCTGCTGAACCCTTCTCAAGTGCTTGTAGGCACCAAGGCCAGGCCTGCCATGGGGGAAAACAAGTCATTTTTTACAGTACATAGTGGTGAGGTTTAAAAGATTAAAGTCATGTTGCTGAAGTCAACATTTTA
Source organism: Podarcis liolepis (assembly GCF_965112155.1). Lineage (NCBI taxonomy): Eukaryota > Metazoa > Chordata > Lepidosauria > Squamata > Lacertidae > Podarcis > Podarcis liolepis. The sequence continues at coordinate 31,764,557 of NC_139570.1, forward strand.
AAACCTCCTTTCTACTCTCTCCCTGCCTTGTTTCTGTCCTACTTTCTCCTTTCTGGGCTCATTCACACTTTCGCTTACCCCATGTTTTGATTGTGTCATGTGCCAATTAATTTCCTCCAGGTCCGAGAGCTTTTCTCATTTTTTCCACTGCCGTGCCTTGCAAAAAGTCTGATCTTAACTGCTGAATTGAATCTCACCAGATGTGCGGAAGTGTTGCTTAACAGAGGGCTTGTCTACCCTTTTGCTTGCCCCATATTTCAGTCATATCGTGCTGCTATTCGTTCCCATGATTCTGAGACTTCTTGTTGTTGATCCACCGCTGTGCCTTGTGAAAATCTGATCTTACCCACTGAATTAAAGATCATAGAAAAAAATTATAGAATTGTATGGTTCAAAGGGATTCCAGGGGTCATCTAGTCCTATCCCTTGCAATGCAGGAATCACAACTAAAGCATCCCTGACAGATGGCCATTCAATCTCTGCTTAAAAACCTCCAGTGAAGGAGAGTCCACCACCTCCCGAGGGAGTCTGTTCCACTGTCAAACAGTTCTTACCCTCAAAGTTATTTGCTCAGTTAAGCAAAATCTCTGGATTTTCTACATGTCTGATAAAGATCTGATTCAGAGGTAAGATTGGATTTATGCAAGGTGTGGCCACAGAACAAGAAACCAGGAATTAATTGATACACAATACAATCCAAATATGGGTTGAGTGGAAGTGTGGAGGAGCCCTTAAGCAAAATCTCTCTTTGGACTTTCTGCGTAGCTGGCAAAATGTGATTTGGTAAGTAGTACTGGATTTTCGCAAGGAGCAACCGTGGAAGAATGAGAAAAGCTCTCGGACCCTGAGGAATTAATTGGGGCACAATATAATCCAAATAAGGGTCTAGTGAAAGTGCAGACGAGCCAACTGTCATAATAAAGCGACTGTGTCTTTGGAAGGGGGTGGGACGGTTTTCTTACGCCACTTGACACACTGTGCTTCATCTTTAGAACTTTTTTGCACTAGTTCCTATTACATTTATTTTCCAAAAACAGTTTGGGAGTTGAGGGAGGGGGGAAGGGGGAAAAACCAACCCAAACAACAAAACCATGCTATAATTCAGTTGTATTAAAACTATTATCCTACTCTGTGTTTTCAGTAGTCTCTGTACCTGTAACGCTTTCAGTTCCATTGTATTTTGGATCAGGGGTTTTCTCTGCTCCTTGTTTAACCCAGTAAAGAAATAAAATGTTAAGAATTGATGATAACTTTCCCTCCTGGTGCATTATTTCAGCATTGCAAGTTGAGTTTCCACTTCTACATAGTAAAATATTAACCATTAAAACCTTCCCTAGACAAAGCTGCCTTCAGATTCTTCTAAAAGTTGTGTAGTTCTTTATCTCCTTGACATCTGTTGGGAGGGTGTTCCACAGGGAAGGTGCCACCACCAAGAAGGCCCTCTGCCTGGTTCCTGTAACCTCACAATGAGGGAATTGCCGGAAGGCCCTTGGAGCTGGACCTTAGTGTCTGGGCTGAACAATGGGGTAGAGATGCTCCTTCAGGTATACAGGGCTGAAGCCATTTAGGGCTTTAGGTCAGCACCAACACTTTGAATTGCACTTGGAAACATACAATAAAAACCATATAAAAATGTTAAAAACAGGTATCAATTAATCATTGTGGAAGGATATCTTCTTCCTCGCCTGGCAGAATAGAAAATATTTCAGCAGCAGTTTAGAAGTTGTCACAAAAGGCAACTGCTGAATCTCCAGTGGCAGGGAGTTCTATGTGCAGAGGCTTTGTTTCTTGTTATCAGATGAACCTTACCAATTGGGGAAATGTCCAATAATGCTCCTGCAGATGATCTCATTGATCATGCTTTCTTGGAAGCTTTGAAATACGGGTTGGATGGCCATCTGTCAGGGATTATTTAGCTGTGAATCCTGAGTTAAATGGCCCTTGGGGTTCCCTTGCAATGCTACAAAACTATGATAAAGGCAACCCAGGCTGGCAGGCTGAGCCAGGTGTATGATGCTTCATTTCCCCCGAAAGCTGGGCGGCTGCCAATCAGCTGCTTTACTGGAGAGGGGTGGGGCCAGGGTTTGTGGAGGAAGGCCCCAGCATGCCTCCTGGCGGGCTCCTGGCCAACTCCATACACAGACATGCACCCGCCCTCACCTGATCCATATCATCTGTCACCTGCTCGATGTTTTGTCCCCTGGGGGGACGTCCTCCGCTGCTTTGCCGCTGATGCATGCTCACACACACACACCACCTTCTTTCAAAAGAAGCCAATTTGTCTTAATATCAGCTGTCTGGGTGCACCTCCTTTGCAGAAGCATGAAGAGTCGGGGGGGCACATGGAGAAGCAGGCTGTGTTATGCTTTAATTGCCACCTGTTGAGGTTTACACAAGGCCAAGTTGTCTCGGCAAAACGGGGGCTGTAAGGGCTGATCATAAAAAAGTAGAGTTGGAGGGCACCCCAGGGGTCATCTAGCCCATCCCACTCTGCAATGCAGGAATATCAGCTAAAGAGCCCTTGGCATATAGCCATCTGACCTTTGTTAAGACGTTTCCAGGAGAGTCCGCCACCTTCCAACCCCCATTCAGCTTTGGTTCATTTATTTATTGTATTTATAGTCTGCCTTTTTATCCAAGGACCTCAAGGTAGCATGTGATTCTCTCCTTCCTCACGTGATAATCTCCACAACAACCCTCTTGAGTGAGTGACGCTAGATGTCAGTTCTGATTGGAGATGAGCCACCAGATCAGCAGCTTACTGCACCTCCGAAATCACATCAGAAGCACGTAAAAAATACTTTGGTTTGGGGGAGCAAGATACCCAAATGACACTTAAAACGACCAGTCCCAAATTGAGAGCCAGTGCGGTGTAGTGGTCAGACCAGGGTTCAAAACCCCACTCAGCCATGAAGCTCACAGTTAGTGACCTTGGGAGCCAGTTACTGCCTCTTAGCCTGACCTACCGCATAGGGTTGTTGTGGGGATTAAACGTGGAGGTAGAGAACCATGCAAGCCACCTTGAGGTTCTTGGAGGGAAAGATTTATTGCTGCAAATGCAATGAATAAATCAATAAAATAAGTTTCCATTGAAAAAGGGTAGGCTGTGGGATTAAAATTTCCCCCCAAAAGAGAGGAGAAAATAAGGGCCAGGTAGAATCTGGCCATAATAATAAGTTCTAGTTTCAATTTAGGAATCTTGTTGTGGACTAATTAGAAAAATCTATGACCAGTGCAGAGTATCCTAGAATTATAGGGTTGAAAGGGTCCTCTACTGCAACCCCCTGCAATGCAAGATTTGTGGCTCAAGAATCCCTGGCAACAATGCCCCTTTATAGGAAAGAACAATAAATTAGCAATGTTTTGTTTTGTTCGAGGCTTCTGTTTATGTTTTCCCTCTGAATGAGCCCGGAGGAACATTGTAAAATCCTAATTACTTAATTAATTAGGGAGGATGATGGAAGGAGCTGCGCCCAGTCTGACTGGAGCCTTAATTGTGTAGCCTTTCATGGAGCTTGTTAAGAAAGGAAGAGCACCTGAGCAAGACCAGGCAGGACCTTTTTGGAATTTCACTGGGAACAGGTACATCCTGGTGAGGAGCAGCAGCAGGAGGAGATGGGCGGAAAGAGCCCAGCAAGAGGATGCTGATGAAATCTGGCCTGCCTCTGTCTCTCTCTTTCTCTCTTAGCAAAGAAACTGGTCTGGTAGTGGTGCTAAGCACCTCCATTTTGTTTCACATTTGATTTGTACAGGCAACTCCCAATTTACGCGCTTTCAAGGCACATGTGACCGTGTACTGCTGCAAACCCAGATGTGGCACAAAAGGGACAAAAATGGCCCTAAAAGAGTGCGAAAATACCGTCTGGCAATACCATCACAAGCCTTTTGCACAGACCTTTCAGTTCTTTGGAGAGTTGAAATTTAAGCAAGGAAGTTTGGAGGGAGCAATTGTGGTGGATTTTGATGGATTTTGGGTCTTTTAAAGGGTTTTTCCATGGTTTCCAAAAGTTTAAAGGGTGTTTGCAAGCTTTTTCAGTGGTGTCCCTAATATATGCAATTTCACTTAAATATGTGATGCCTTGGAACACAACCCCCACATAAATGGGATGTTGGATCAGGCCGAAGGGGGCTCACCTAGCCCAGAATTCTGTTCTCACAGTAGCCAAATGCTCCCAAGAGCCTAGGAAACTAGATAGACTGCATCTGGGCCTGGAGGTTCCGTAAGAGCATCAGAAGGTGCTCGATCTAGTCCGGCATCCTCTTTTCACAGTGGCCACCCAGATGCCTCACTGTGAAGCCAGCATGCAGGATTTGAGCAAAAGAGCCCTTTGCCTTCCTGTGGTCTCCAGTGACTGCTCTTCAGAAGCTTTCCTGTAGAAGCAGAGCATAGCCATAATAGCTAGTAGCCCCCAATAGTCCTCTCCACCTCCTCTAAAAATATCTCAGTCCATTTCTAGGCTTCTTTTTGTCTCCAGGCAAATCTTATGGATTTGAAACAAATCCAAAGAGGGCTGATTTAGAGCTCTCCAACTTTCTGTGGAAAAACTCAATTTGCCACCGAGTTAAGACTTCTCTCGTAAGGCCCACAAATGAAGTAGGCTTCTGTCAAAGAGAAAACGGTGTGATCTGAGAGCTGCCTCAAAGGGGGAGGGGTTGAAATATGTCCTAGGTTTCCCTTGCTGTCCTTCCAGCTATAAGTCCCTACACACACCCTCAGAGGGACAGGAATGGGACCCCTTCTGATTCTCTTTGCGCCTGCCACTTCTTCTCACAGTAAAGGTGAAATGTTTTGTAGGATTTAATAGCATCACAGAATGGTAGAAGTGGAAGGGACCCAAAGGGCCATGTAACCCAACCCCCTGCAATGCAGGATTCACAGGTAAAAGCTCTTGTCATCTCATCGGCTTCTGGGACTGCCACAGGTAGGCAATGGACAGGGCCTGTGGCCTTGATCATGCTAAGGCCCACTTCCTTCATTTGCAGAAAAGGGGCTTGTGCTCACTTCAGGGCAAAGTAAGAAGTCATTGAGCCATAGATTTGAAGAGTCTGAAGGGATCCCAAGAGTCATCTAGCCCAACTCCTTGCAATGCAATCCAAAGAGCATCAGAAAAGCCTGCCAGATCAGGCCAATGGCCCATCTAGTCCAACATCCGTAAGGACTGCCGAACAGTTGCCTGTGGGAAACCAGCAAGCAGGATTTGGGCACAAGAGCCTTCTCCCCTCCTGCAGTTTCCAACAACTGGTATTCAAAAGCATTGCTACCTCCAACTGTGGTGACAGAGCACAGCCATCCTGGCTAGTAGCCATTGATAGCCCCCTCTTCCATGGAGAGGAGGAGTTCCTGGCTGTCAGGGATCATTGGGACTTTACCTGGATATTCTGCCAAGGTGAAACAAAGGCTGGGCCAACACTTGACATTCAAACTTCTTCCATCTGGAAGCCTCCCTAGTTGTTGGTCTCACCAAAATCCACTGGGTGGCACTGATGTCTCTCCCATTCTTTTGAGAAACAGACATTTAAGCAAGCAAACATTTCACTCTACAGCTGTTAAGAACAACCCTAGTCATGCTGAATATGTGAAACTGTTCTGATCTCCTGCAGTTAAGAAAATGACTGGGAATCTCATTCTTGGATGGGGGAAATTTTCATTTTAAAATTAAACTATGACAAGTCATCTAATGCGCCATAAATCATGTAAATCATAAATTATCAGTGTTTAGTAACATATATTCTTATCAATTAAGTTGGGGTTGTTTAGACTTGAGAAAAGAATATGGAGAGGGAGTATCAAACCCATTGTCAAATATTTGCTCATATGGAAGATGGAGCAAGCTCGTTTTCTGCCGCTCCAGAGTGGAGGACTTGAACCATCAGATTCCAGGAAATCGGATTCCAACTAAACATTAGGAATAACTTTCTGAGGATAAGAGCTGTTTTACAGTGGAACAGAAGACTTCAGAAGGTGGTGGACTCTCCTTCCTTGGAGGTTTAAAAACAGGGGGGATAACCATATGTCAGGGATTCTTCAGCTGTGACTCTTGCATTGCAGGGGGCTGGACTAGATAACCCTGTGCTGGAATCACAGCTCAAGAATACCTGCCAGGTGGGCCATTGGTGTGGGTACTCCCTTTGGAGCAGCAGAAAACAACCTTCCTCCATGTGACAACCCTTTATATGAGGCTGCTCCTGCCACCACCATCACCGCAGTCAGATGCATCGAGTGGTACTGGCTGGTGAAGGAGCACAGTGGCAGCAGCTGGTCACCTTCCCCTCCCTGTGGGTCTCGCTGTGCCACCATGAGAGGCCGGGCCTCCTCCTCCCCCACTGACCACGCTCTTCCCCACTCCCTTTCCTCGCTTGCAGAATTCAGGTCTCTGCATGACATAGTGAGAAGCCATGATGCCTTAAGGGTTTCCATGACAGTCCTGACATTTTCAGGGCAGCTGGAGACTATGCCATTGGGGTGTCCAGAACTGGACACAGTACTCCAGGTAGAGTCTGACCAAGGCAGACTTGATTTCCCTTGAGCTCAGCACTTGACGTCCTTTGATGCACTCTGGAATTGCATTAGCCTTTTTTGCAGATGCATCACACTTTTAACTCACATTAAGTTTGCGGCCTACAAAGACTCCCAGTTCTTTTTCACGTGTACTACTGGCAAGCCAGGTGTTCCCCATCCTATACTTGTGCATCTAGTTATTCCTGTCTAAGTGCAGAAACTGAATTTTGTCTCTACTGCATTTCATGTTTTTAATTTGGGCCCAATTCTCCAATTCGTTAAAGCCATATTGAATCCTGGTTCTGTTCTAGCCTAGAACTTACTCTGAGCTGTTAATGGCTCAAGTCAGCCAGTTGCACTCCCTCTGCCTGCCCCTCCTGAAACAATATAATAAACTGTTTGGTAACTGAGAAAGGGCCAGGCTGGAATCGCAGCCTCCTTTCCAGTAAAGCTTTTTTTCAACCACCCCCCCCCCTCCTAATCAAGGAAAAGTGATGACATTATATTGCACTGACTCACCCTGGCAAGGAAGAGCTTGGGAAGGGAATCTTGTTTGCTTTCACAATACGTTAGCGCCACAGAACTGATTTGATTAAAGCCGAAATGTCAAGTTTGTGTCCATGAATAAAAGCAATGAGATCCAAGAGGGTTGTTTTCTTTTACAAAACGTTCCCAGAGCATTCCTGCCTGGGGCCTGCTTCAGAAGAGTGGCACGCTGGATGAGGCCGACTTGAGCCATTTGTGCTCGAAACTGTCATATGGCTTGGAGGCACACATTGCAAAAAACACTGATGAGCCCTGATCCTATCAGAAAGGGCAAATGGTTATCTACAATGAGACTTCCTTGATGGCACTTTAAAATTTTCTTTCAGTTTTACCGAAACCTCCTTTTGAATAGCGGTTGGATGGCCAGCTGTCAGGGATTCTTTACCTGTGTCCCTGCATTGCAGGGGGTTGGACTAGATGATCCTTGGGGTCATTTCCAACCCTACAGTTCTATGATTCGTTTCCCAAGCTTTCCCCAGGAGGATGGATATACGGTATCTGATGCTTTTGAGAACGGCTGCTATGGGGTTTTGTAATGTTTTAGCGGTTTATAAATATTCCAAATAACTGATTTCGAAACCGGAACTTGCTTCCAAGGAATGTGCCTTGGATCCTGCAATCGGCTTGCAAGTCTAGACACAGTTCCTTGGAAGGTGGTTCCAGATAAATAAACAGGAACTGCCTGGTAAATAAGGGTTTGTGGTGTCAGCCAGATTCAGCTTTAAGTAAATGATCTTGTATTCTCATTCATTCATCCTTCTTCCTTCGGGCTGTTTTTCCTTCTCACTCTTTCACATTTGACCACTGCCCAGGTCTATCTTAGAAGTCCCTGCTGATTTCCAGCTATGCTGGTCCACTTACAGAGGCTGGCAAGACTGAGCATTTGCCAATGCTCCAGATCAATCAAAGGGGCCCTGCTCTGTTGCCCTCACAGTACTAGCATCTCCACATCACATAGATCAGGGGTCAGCAAACTTTTTCAGCAGGGGGCCGGTCCACTGTCCCTCAGACTTTGTGGAGGGCCAGACTATATTGGGGGGGATGAATTCCTATGCCCCACAAACAACCCAGAGATGCATTTTAAATAAAAGGACACATTCTACTCATGTAAAAACACGCTGTTTCCTGGACCGTCCACAGGGCGGATTGAGAAGGCAATTGGGCCGGATTAGGCCCCCAGGCCTTAGTTTGCCTACCCATGACACAGATCCTGTGAAATGCAGAATCTTCACTTTGCACCCAGCTGCCTCATACTGTGGTTCTGTTCTGCCTTGGTCAGGCCGCACCTGGAGCTCTGCATTCAGGATTCAATAGGACCTTAATAGATTGGGCCAAAACTAGCCAGAGGAATTTCAATAGGGTCAAATGTCAGTTCTGCACAGGCAGGAATAAATCAGATGCACAACTCTGGGATGGGGGGTACCTGGCTTGACAGCAGGACATGTGAAAACGGATCTAGGAGGTCTTAGTAGACCACAAGTTTATCATGAGTCAACAGTGTGATGCAGCAGCAAAAATAGCTAATGCAATTCTAGGCTACATCAAGAGAAGTGGAATGTCCAGATAAGGGGAAGTCATAGTATCACTCTTATTCTGCATTGGTCAGACCACACTGACACAGGGAATCCAGCGTCCAGTTCTGGGCACCTCAACTGAAAGAGGATATTGACAAGCTGGAAAGTGGGCAGAGGAGAAAAACCAGGATGGTGAAGGATCTGGAAACCAAGCCTTGTGTGGAACAGTTGAGGGAGTTGGTGATGCTCAGCCTGAAGATGAGGAGACTGAGAGGCGACATGAGATTAATCTTCAAATCTATAAAGGACTGCCACATGTCACATGGAAGATAGAACAAACTTGTATTTTGCTGCTCCAGCGGGGACGATCCAAACCAATGGATTCAAATGACAAGGAATGAGATTCCAACTGAACATTAGGAAGAATTTTCTGACAGTAAGACCTGTTCAACAGTGGAATGGGCTCTATCAGTAGTGGTGGACTCTCCTTCGTTTTTAGGTGGCCACCTGTCAGGGATTCTTTAGCTGTGATTCCTGCACTGCAGGGATTTGGACTAGATGACCCTTGGAGATCCCTTCCAACTCTAGAGTTCTATGATCACAGGCTTGGAAGGGATCCAGGGGTATCAACCAAGGTGAGGCTCTCAAACTCATCACAATATTCTTAAGCTGAGCCAGAAGAAATATAACTCAACCAGAACATTGCCCAGGTAATAAACCTCATGCTTGAAAGGCCAGTGGAAGAAAGATGGGTTTTGGGGGCCTTCCAAAAGCCTTTATCACTGGAAGACTGGCATAGGTCCAGTGGAGAAGAATGTGATATTTATTCATTATCCACAGTGAGATATGAAAATGAAATTATGAGATGATATGTTTGCTGCCTGTAGGGTATTGCTTTTTCAAGCCACACTGGTGCTCTTTAAAGGTGGAGGAAGCCCTCTGCCACATGGTAGTGACAAAGTCCTGAGTGGCTCATGGCCCTCAACCTGAATTAGCTCCCGAATTGGAGGATTGCTCTTTTTGCAGGGGGTTGAACTAGATGACCCTTGAGGTCCCTTCCAGCCCTACAATTCTATGATTCTATTGTTATTTCACAGCAGAAATACATTATCTGAGGGGCGCCGTTTAATACTCCCTCAGCTGTATAGGTAACATGCAATATGGCACATATCATTTGTTGTGGCAATGTAAATTGATTTAAGGTTTTGAGGTTTAAATTTTTTCAGAAATGACAAACATTACTAAAGAACCCTTTCTGTTGTTCAAGATTAATGTTACTGAATATTTTTTATGATACCAGTAAATATATATGATAAAAAGAATTGGTCTTACATAATCCTGGCGACTCAAATAGTTATTGCAACAGTATGGAAAACAGCCCAAAATCTTACACTGGATGGTACCACTCACTCTGAAACAGCTATAATGGAGGAAATTTTCACATATTTTGAGATTTCAAAAAGGACTAGAACCTCCAGATGTTTTTTATATGATTTGGCATTCCCTTATTACAACAGAACCATCATTTTCAAGACAAGCCTAATCACAATCCTGGCAAATCTAGAACTACATTTGATAGATAATGCTGATGTTCTTTACTCAGACTTCGTTATTTTAACCCCTGTGCAGGTGTACTCATTCTATGTGTCTCTTTTATAGGTTTTTCATCTTTTGATTTTCATCTGTTGTTAGAACTGTTTCCTCTGTTTTACATACATTGTAAAAGGAATTTAAAATAACAGCAAAAACTTTACAAATATAAATCTACAAGGGCATAACAAAGGACATGTTCCCAGAAACTGTGGGATCCCCAGAGGATGCCTTTGATGATGTCCCTTTATAGCTTTACAGAGGGCAGTAAATTCCAAACAATTCCACAAGACATTTGGCAACATTTCATTGGTCCTCAGACAGGTGCTGCTTTCTTTTCAATTGCTGTTTTATTGTAAAGGTAAAATAAGAGGTTTTTTTCTGTTTTAAAAGCATACTTAAAATAAATGCTGGGTTCCCAGACTTGTAAATAATTATGGTGGCCATAAGAACAGAGGAAGAGGCCTGCAGCAACAGGATCAGACCAAAGGCCTTTCTAAGAACATAAGACCAGGCCAATGGCCCATCTAGTCCAGCATCCTTGAGATCAGTAGCAGGAAAGTAACAGAACATCTGCATGTACTCAGCCCAAAATTCCAGGATACCTCTTCTTTCATGCACATGTTGAAAAGAATGGGAGACGAATAAAACCATGAGGTAACAGCCAAACGAACTGGCTGTCCATAGAGACATCACCTTGCCAACAAAGGTCCGCATAGTTAAAGCTATGGTTTTCCCAGTAGTGATGTATGGAAGTGAGAGCTGGACCATAAAGAAGGCTGATCGCCAAAGAATTGATGCTTTTGAATTATGGTGCTGGAGGAGACTCTTGAGAGTCCCATGAACTGCAAGAAGATCAAACCCATCCATTCTTAAGGAAATCAGCCCTGAGTGCTCACTGGAAGGACAGATCCTGAAGCTGAGGCTCCAATACTTTGGCCACCTCATGAGAAGAGAAGACTCCCTGGAAAAGACCCTGATGTTGGGAAAGATGGAGGGCACAAGGAGAAGGGGACGACAGAGGACGAGATGGCTGGATAGTGTTCTCGAAGCTACCAGCATGAGTTTGACCAAACTGTGGGAGGCAGTGGAAGACAGGAGTGCCTGGCGTGCTCTGGTCCATGGAGTCACAAAGAGTCGGACACGACTAAACGACTAAGCAACAACAACACAACAAATTCCTGCACTGCAGAGATTTGGACCAGTCCCTACCAACTCCACAGGTCTATGATTCTACTTTTTACAGCCTGGACACTGTACTGCTGTTGATGCAACCTAGAACCACATTTGTCTTTTTAGAGCTGCTGATTCATGTTTTGCTCGCAATCTAGTAAACCCCCTAGAATCTTCTTTTTTAAAAAAAAACAAAAAAACATACCACTGGCTCAGTTACTAGTTTTCTGTGAGGTGCTCTCAAATGCATACTTCATTCCCCACAGCATTCTGCATGCTTTCTTGAGGGGGGGTGGGTGGAATTGGCAGGCCTTGTTAGGAAGGGTTTGCAGAGTTTGACTTTTCGTAGAGGAGTGATTTAATTCTGAACTAACTGATTTTTTGTTTTTTGTTTTTTTATTTGCCCAAAAGCAAGGGTTAGAAAGCCTGTGGGTTTCCATTGCAACATCTGGGCTATTTATGTAACTGGGGGCTTGGGGCGCAGAAGCAGCTACCAGACAGGATGCCTCCAGGCTGCCTAACCCCAGGAACATGTGTCAATACAAGTCACAGGTGGGGCAAGTCAAAACAGGTGTACGAGACTGAGTAAGGGCAGGGTGTGAGCAAAGGAGGGGCAAGCAGAATGGGATCTATTGGAAGCATTTTATTCTACTCCTGTGCTCTTAAAAAAAAAAAGGAGGCAATGACACTAGATCTAGAAGGTTCTGAGCTGATTCAAAAATTAAAAGGGAAGGTGGATGCATGGAATAGCTGAATGCTAAATAGCCTGCAATCCTATACATATTTACCCACAGACTCAATGAGACTTACCAAGTGGCTAGTAGACACTGAAGCCTTCCCTCCTCCATTAATTTGTTGAATCTTCATTCAAGTTAGTGGCCATCACTGCCTTCTGCAGCAGCGAGTTCCATAGCTGCACTATGCACTATGGGGGAACAAGTGAATCATGACAACTGGTATTTCTAAAAAGACGTACAGTGGTACCTCGGGTTACATACCCTTCAGGTTACAGACTCCGCTAACCGAGAAATAGTACCTCGGGTTAAGAACTTTGCTTCAGGATGAGAACAGAAATCTTGTTCCGGCGGCGCAGCAGCAGCGGGAGGCCCCATTGGCTAAAGTGGTGCTTCAGGTTAAGAACAGTTTCAGGTTAAGAACGGACCTCCGGAACAAATTAAGTACTTAGCCCGAGGTACCACTGTATCATCTATCATCAGGCCCAGACAGAGGGGGGCCATATGGGCCACATGGCCCAGGCCTCCAATTCCAAGGGGGCCTCGGTCAGCATATTGTATATCTATATTTTCCATTTTGTCTTTATATGCAGATACAGTTCAAGCCTTGAAATAAAATTATTTGTCAGCATAACTTCTGTGAAAATTATTTATATACTTATTTATAAGACTTCAGTTATCCCCAGGGTAAAAAAGGGGGGCACATTATCTACCTGGGCCGGGGCTCCGCCTGGCTCTGCAAGGCCCTGTCAATCATATAATAAAAAAAAAAAAAATCCTGAAGAAGAAGGAAGAAAACCACAATTGTTTCCCACTTTGTTTTGCTATTTATTAACTTTTTCATTTACACTTCCTACTTTTAAAACAAAATACGAGCACTTTCCCTTCCTGCAGTTTCCAGCAATTGGTATTAAGCAGCATTGCTGCCTTGCAAAACCACATGCAACATAAATGTTAAAACAGCTGAACAAACATGCTAATAAGCAACCAAAGATTTAAAACAGGGCCACAGAAAGATGAACAAAAAGTGAAGGAATAAAGAAGGCTAGAAATAAAGAGGGCTAGAGGAATAAATAAGTCCCCATGTAAAAGCCAAAAGAGAAGTGTGAAGGGTAGTTCTCAGGGAACGGAATTCCACAACTGTGGAACCATTCCTTAAAAGGCCCTGTCCCCCCAGCCTGCTTGGCTTCAATGGTGGGCCAGAGAACAGATTTCCTAGGGGCCTATACAGGTTTACAGGGTTGTAGGCAGTCCCAATCCATGCTGTACTTTAAGTCTCAGTACCAACACATTAAGTTGAGCCCAGACAAGAACAGGTAACCAGTTCAACTGATGCAAAGCCAGTGTGGTATGTATCAAAGCACCTACCCGCCACCCCACTGCATTCAGGAAGCTGAATGTTGCAGCAGCTGAAATTTCTGGTCTGCCTTTAAGGGCAACCTGATATAGACAGACACCAGTGCTGTCTAGTATTGACAGAATCATGGATGTGTAGCGTTGGAAGGATCATCTAGTCCAACCCCCTTGCAATGTAAGAATCACAGCTCAAGAATCCTTGACAGATGACTATCTGACCTCTACTTAAAAACCTCCAGTGAAGAAGAGCCCACCACCTTCCAAGGGGGTCTGTTCCACAGTCAAACAGCTCTTACCAACAGAAAGTTCTTCCTAATACTTCATTGGAAGCTCCTTGTCATTTGAATCCATTGGTTTACATCCTCCCCTTCAGAGCAGGAGAGAACAAGCTCGCTCCATCTTCCATGCGACAGCCCTTTAGATATTTGAAGATGGCTATCCTATCACCTGCCTGGTGTGCTCTGGTCCATGGGGTCACGAAGAGTCGGACACGACTAAACGGCTAAACAACAACAACATCCTATCACCTCTCAGTCTCCTCCTTTCCAGGTTAAACATACCCTAAAGGTAAAGATAAAGGTACCCCTGACTGTTAGGTCCAGTCGTGGCCAACTCTGGGGATGCGCGCTTATCTCACTCTAAAGGCCGAGGGAGCCGGTGTACAGCTTCTGGGTCATGTGGCCAGCAGGACTAAGCCGCTTCTGGTGAACCAGAGCAGCGCATGGAAATGCCGTTTACCTTCCCACCGGAGCGGTACCTATTTATCAACTTGCACTTTGACGTGTTTTTTAACTGCTAGGTTGGCAGGAGCAGGGACTGAGCAATGGGAGCTCACCCCGTCGCAGAGATTCAAACCGCCGACCTTCTGATCGCCAAGCCCTAGGCTCAGTGGTTTAGACCACAGCGCCACCCGCGTCCCATATACCATAAACATGATAGTAAATGAGTGCAGGTCTGCTTTCTCCTTTTTGGGTTGCAGTTGGGGAAGCTGTCACAGCTGCTAAATTCATGCCTACCTCCGAATGATGTTAATCACAGGTGGACTCCCCAAACAGTGGATCTGATGTGTTAGGTTGCAAATCTAGGTTAGAGCTCTGGCCAGACAACAGGTCTTCACCCTGATCCATTTTAGAACTCCTTCAGGGTGCCTCTTTAAGACTTCCACTGCCTCCCTGAGTAGCAGAAGACGAGAGGAAGACCTGTGTGTACTGGTGACAATTCAGCCCAAGGACCCAGGTGACCTCTCTCAGCAGTTTCATGCAGACATTGAAAATAATGGGAGGCCAATGGAACTCCGAGGCAACTGCTAAACAAATTGGTTATCTATACATCAAAATTCAGGTGGTTGGACTAGATGGCCCTTGGTGTTCTCTTCCAACCCTACAGTTCTATGAAACCTTTGGCTGCAGGTGCCTGGTGTAATTCCAATGAAGACCTTGTTTGGGTTGGTGTTGGCACCAGTCCGATTCAGGGGTCTCTGAAGAACAGATCTCAATTTCCATTCCCTGCATTTTTAAAGGTAGGGGGAGGTTTAGGTGTGTGGATTATTTGTTAAATGATCCCGATTTTCTTCAAGTGGTTGGGAAGGTGGTGGACTTAACTTTATTGGAGCTTTTAAGCAGAGGTTGGTTCTCCATCCACCAGGGATTCTTTAGCCACAATTCCTGCATTGCAGGGGATAGAACTAGATGACTATTTGGGTCCCTTCCAACATCACAATTATATGATTCTATTCTTCTGCAGTATTCTTCCTTTCCACCTACAACTGTTTCCCTCAGTGCAGAACTGTGTTGTCAAAGCCTTTCCACTTTGATTATGCGACATCCTTAGCCTGGAACCAGGCAGAAAGGCCTCCCCAAAACGCCTAAGCCTGAGCTCCTTCTGATTAGAAATCTAAGCACTGGTGGCCAGCAAGAAACAGAACTAGCCAAGCTGTCGGGACAAGCCAGCAATTGGCAGTGGATGAATGATGACAATCTCCATCAGAGATGCCTTCAAAGAGCGTAGAGAGACCATCTTAAACTGATTTTCTCGTTGAAGAAGCCAGCAGTGTCCCGCTCAGAGATGCAAGAGAATGCAAGAAGAGGAATCATGTGGCAAGCAGGCGGCTGGAATTTCAGGCGTATGACTCAACAGGTGTTGACGTGGAGTTTCTTGGCTTCGGAGAAGGACAGAGCTGCAATCCCTCAAATGTGGGAGTTGGCAAGCCCAGCTGTGGCAGGTGCCAAATTGCATTTTAATTAGGTGCTGAAAGTCGGCTGAGTAATTGTAATATTTATGAAACCTTCTTCCCTCGAGTTTAATTTTTTTTGCTTGAAAACCCTGTACTGAATTTGACTCTGGGATTATGTTGGAGGTGAATCCTCTCATTCTCCTACCACGTGCATGGATGTGCATTTGAATGAGTGATCAGATTTTTTGATATCTGGATCACGACAGTCTGAGTGCTCTTCTGAGGCTACATTACTATCAAAGAAAAAAGAGAGGGAAAAGGAAAATTCCATACTAGGGATTAGGAAAGGGATTGAAAATAAAGTATCATAATGCCGTTATACAAACATATGGTGTGACTGTGTTTGGAATTCTGTGGACAGTTCTGGTCATCTCAAAAAGCACATTACAGCAGCACCTCGGCTTACGTTACCCTTGGTTTGCGAAAGCGGCAAACCTGGAAGTGTTTCGCCGCGCACATGCGCAGAAGCCGTCACTCCTGTTGCGGAAACCTCGGGATCTGACCGGAACTCCGGAACAGATCCTGTCAGCAACCAGAGGTACCACTATACAGGGTTGGAAATAATTCAAAAAAGGGCAGCTACAATGATCCAGAGGGTGGAATGGCTCCCCTATGAAGAAAGGCTGCAGCATTTGGGACTTTTTAGTTTGGAGAAAATAAGGGACGCGGGTGGCGCTGTGGGTTAAACCAGAGAGCCTAGGACTTGCTGATCAGAAGGTTGGCGGTTCGAATCCCAGTGACGGGGTGAGCTCCCGTTGCTCAGTCCCTGCTCCTGCCAACCTAGCAGTTCGAAAGCACATCAAAGTGCAAGTAGATAAATAGGTACTGCTCCAGCAGGAAGGTAAACAGCGTTTCCGTGTGCTGCTCTGGTTCACCAGAAGCGGCTTAGTCATGCTGGCCACATGACCCGGAAGCTGTCTGTGGACAAACGCCGGCTCCCTTGGCCAATATAGCGAGATGAGCGCCGCAACCCCAGAGTCAGTCACGACTGGACCTAATAGTCAGGGGTCCCTTTACCCTTTACCTAGTTCAGAGAAAAAGCAAGTACAGTAATAGATGATATGATAGAAGTGTGGAAATTTATGCATGACACAGAGAAGATAGAGACAGAAAAGCTCCCCCCTCATAACAGAAGAACCAATGGGCATCCCGTGAAGTTGTATGTTGGGAGATTCAGGGCACAAAAAAGGAAGTCCTTCTTGATGCAGTGCAAAGTTAACCTATCGAACTCCCTACCACAGGAGGCAATGATGGCCACCAACTTAGATGACTTTAACAGAGGATGAGACAAGTTTGTGGAAGAGGAGAAGGCCATCAATGGCTGCTCCCCACAATTGCTATTGTTACAAAAGTTGGGTGCCTCCCCTCGCCTCCCTGCCAAGTGGCGGCAAAAGCCTGTGATGTTCCAGGCACCCACCCAGGGTCTTTGGTCCTTTGGATAATTGAGGAAACAGTGGAGACTGTCGTCAGTGTAAGATATATGTTTTATTCACCTTTTTACACCTTCAGTCTGCAGGGAGGGAGTCCAGATCTTACGGCATGGTCATTGCAGAAGGGGCTTGTCCCCCACAGCAGTGAAGCTATGGAGCCCAAGCCATCTATCCCAGTCAGTTCTGCAGTCAGGCTGCCCAAAGATGGATCTCAGTCTCTCTTCCTTCTTCTTTTTCCCAGAACCCCTTGCTTCCAGACTCCCTTTTCAAAGACACAGTTACCCTGGCAACCTTCCAAATCCCTGTCTCTGTTCACACCTCAGGGCAGGGGGTAAGGACAATACTCTAGCATTGCCAATGGCCCTCAAAGGCCCTCTATTGTTTCTTAATGGCCCTAGCTTGGCCAAGTCATTTTGCGCAGGTTAGCCCGGGAATTCCTTTGCAGTTTGCATTTCTTCCTCCACATCCCAAATCATCAAAATCCTACCATTTATTATTTTAAACCCAAATCTATAACGCTATGCTTTGCCTACATGGTCAGATGCAACAATGCTCTGAATCCCAGTTGCTGGAAACTGCACGAGGAGGTGAAAGTGCTCACGTGCTGGAATTGTGCTTGCTGGTTTCCCATAAAGGGCACTGGGAGGACAAGGATGCTGGGCTAGCCGGTCCCCTTTGGCCTGATGCAGCAGGCTCTACTTATGTTCCTAAGCCGGAAAAACGGGAGAGGCTGCACCTCCGCTCTTATTCTGCCCGAGGAGATGATTCTATTCTGCTCTCCCATTGTTGGAAGAGTTCGTCTCTGTCTCACTCCTGAAGAGGGCATCGGATCAGAGGAGTCGACTTTCCCCTTAACGTAAGGGAGGAGGGGATGAGCCCCAAGGAGGCGCTGCCGTCCCTCAAAAGGCGCCTGGGTTCACCCCAGCATCGCAACTTCCCCGCACGCCTAGCAGCAAGAAGTGCGGGAGCGAAGGGGGTCGCGGGCTGACTCCGGTTCGGGGGCTGTCTGGCGGCAGCCCTCCAATCGCTGAGGGGGCGGCCCTTGCGGCTGAGCAGCCGCCTCGTAAGGAGGTTTCACTAGGGCTCAGTACGCGAAGGCAGCTGCAGGCAAGGGCTGGAGGAGTCCTCTCGCCTGGAAAGCCGGAGCGCCGCTGCTGCCAGCCAGTGTAGGCAGCAGTAGGCAGGGCCATCTGGCTGCAGCGCCCCCAGCAGACTGCCCGCTCAGAAGGCTCCGGAAAAGGGGAGCCCAGCGGGAGCTGCGACCCCTGGGCCCCTCACAAAGCGGCCCCTCGGGCCCCCCTCCGGCGCAGAGGAGGCTCCACCCCCCGGCTCCGCCCCCGCCCCCGCCTCCGGAGCCCGGACGCCCCGAGCGGCCGTCGAGGGAGGCGGAGACAGCCGCGCTCAGCCCCGGCCGGCCGCTCAGCCAGGCACCCAGCCACGGAGGAGCAGGAGGGCCGCAGCCGGGATGGGCAGGCCGCAGTAGCGCCCCCAGGGGCCGGCGCCATGGGCTCAGAGCCGCAAGCCGGAGGAGGAGGAGGCCGAGGTGGCGGCGGGAGCGGCTGCGGCTCCTGCGGCGGGGCCCGGAGGGGCGTGGGGCGGGCGCTGTCGGGCTTCTTCGCGCTCTCGCTGGCGCTGCACCTCCTCACGCTCGGCTGCTATCTTGAGCTGCGCTCCGAGCTGCGCCGCCGGGAGGCGGAGGCCGCCTGGCCGCCAAGGCAGAGCAGCGCCGCGCGGACCGCAGACGACGAGGACGGGGGGGCGGCGGGCGAGGTCTCTGGTCCCGGCCGGCCCAAGCACCGCTTCGCCCAAGAGTCCGGCAGGCAGCGGCAGCAGCAGCAGCAGGTGGGTCCGGCGGTTGGTCGGTGGGGCGCAGGTGGCGCTGGAGGGGCTGCACGGGGGCCCTGCGGCGCACTCTCGCTCGCTGCAAAGGGGCTGCCAAACTCCAGCTCCCAGCGTCCCTGGTCCCTGGCCGCCACGGCGGGGACTGACGGGAGTTGGAGTCCGAGGGCGGGAGGGTCGCAGGTCCAGAGCTGAAGAGGGATGGGGAAGCGGGAGGCCGCTGTTGGCCCCAACAACCCTCAGGCAGATCGTGGTTTGGCAGCCCGCCTTGTGGCGGCGGCGATGGCGGGGCGGCGGCTTCGTAGAGCAGGCAGTAACTTTTGTGGAGTTGCAGGGAGCCCCGCAGGATCATCTAGCCCAGCACCCTTGCAATGCAGGACTCACAACTAAAAGATCCCTTACAGACGCTGTCTGATCTCTGTTTAAAAGCCTCCAGTGAAGGAGGAGACGATGCCACCTTCTCCCGAGGAGAGCGCTCGTTTACTGAGTTTAGCTCATAAGCAAGTGAGTGTCTGTGATTCATTGCATGGAGATTACAAGAAAGGAAATTCCGACTAAACACTACTTTCTGACAAAGGAGCCAACTCCTAGGGGCCAGGGTCAATTTGCTCCCCCCATAAAATATTTGAGGGGTCTAGCCCTCTGCCCCCAAGTTGTAGGGCATTGCCATTCAAATGATGTGATCGATTATTTGGGACGGGGCTTACCTGTCCCCCAGATTTTATTCAAATTGGCACCCCTGCCATCTGATGGTAAGAGCCATCAATAGTGGAACAGAGACTCCCTCTGAAAAAGTTGGCAGACTCTTTTGCTGGAGGTTTTTAAGCAGAAGTCAGATGGTCATAGGACATAGGTCATAGGTCATGGATGCTTCAGTTGAGATTCCTGCACTGTAGTGGATTGGACTAGATGACTCTTTTAGCCAACTCTACAATTCTAAGGTTCTACAAGTAATTGTGTTACCTATGTGAATGTGAACATTGTGGTGGTGGTGGTGAGGCATTCTATCCACACCATCCCCAATAATTATACCAATATAAGACGTTGCAATTTATGGTTTCCAGTTGCAAAACACCACCAAATTCCAGGCTGTTCTAATTAATTGTTTGCTTGGCAAAGACTGGCCATGAAATAGATGCCTGTTTTCAGCTTTTGAGGAGGATCCTGCTCTGTTTGCCCAAATGAACTGACTGGATCAGTTTCTTTCTTCTGTACTCAATGAACTTTTCATTGTTGTTCTTTAAAAATGCCTTAAGTCTGCCCAAATGTGAGCAGTAACTTTGGGTTCCTGGTAAAGACCAAATGAATAGTTATGGGCAGCTGCTGTTCTTTCAGGCTGTTGATCTGATTTCTTTTGATCTGATCTGCAGAAGTTGTTGCATTTCAAGACAAATAGCCCCATCTAACACTTATTTTTAAAAGGATTATTCTTTTTGTGCTGGAATCCTGCACAAATTTCCCATTGAGGTGTCTGTTTGGACACTGTGAAAACAGGATGCTGGACTGGATGGGTCCCCTTCGGTCTCATCCAGGAGGGCTCTGCTAATGCTTTTATGGAAACTTCAGGTTCAGAGACAGTCTATTTAGATCCCTGGGTTCTTATGGGCATTTTGCCATCCTGTGAGAACAGGATGCTGGACTAGATGGGCCACTGGCCTAATCAAACAGCCAGATTCTTCTAATGCTCTTATATAGTGGTACCTCGAGTTACGTACTTAATTTGTTCCAGAGGTCCGTTCTTAACCTGAAACTGTTGTTAACCTGAAGCACCACTTTAGCTAATGGGGCCTCCCGCTGCACCGCCGGAACACAATTTCTGTTCTCATCCTGAAGCAAAGTTCTTAACCCAAGGTAATATTTCTGGGTTAGCGGAGTCTGTAACCTGAAGTATATGTAACCTGAAGTATATGTAACCTGAAGTATATGTAACCTGAAGCATATGTAACCTGAGGTACTACTGTATTATCTATCTAATCTCTCCCCCCCGCCCCGCCCCCCATTTAAAGTAACATGTTTTAGCCTAGATCTGAAGGGGCTCCTTTGTTGTAATAAACTGTAACTGTAGGTATGATTTGATCCGTCTTTTAAAAATGGGTGAACAAATTTACCACTATGGTCAGCAGAGTTGCATGCAGTCATTTGGCAGTATCTTCAACCTTTTCAAAACCAGGACCCACTTTTAATCCAAACATGCATTTCTGGACCTTCTTTTTACTCTATGTCTCCAAGGTGGTAGGGCTCCTGTTGCGAATTACCTTGTATCAGGCCACAAACTGCTAGTGTCTCCTAACCTCTCAGCTGAAGACCGATGCTTTGGAAGAAAAGTTTTCAACCTTTTTGAGTTCATGGCTCCCTTGACCAACTGCATTCTTTGTGCAGCTCCCATGTGGGGCTCAGAAGCCCAGTTATGTCACCCTTTGCCTGCAGAGCTGGCAGCCTCTCAGCCTTTTTTGAACACCCTCCCTTGTGGAGTGTTCTCTTAGCCTCCTCTCCTCTCCCCTCTCCTTGGGAGTCCTCAGGGCAGCCACTGCTGCCGCCCATTATCTCTGACCTGCCCCCCTGCCCCAAAGAGAGCTCACACTGTGTCCCCCAGGGGCCTGGGAAGAGGATGCCTCCAGCCTTAGCAGCCCAGCAGAGACTGGCCAAAGGTGAACATGAGGCCTACACCTCACCTTGGGTGCCACCGGGCCTGCATGGCAGAAGGTCTCCCCTTGGGTGCCGGGTGCCTGTAGAGCGGGCATCCCCATACCCTTTAAAACACCCTCCCTTGTGGAGCATTCCCTCAGCCTCCACTCCTCTCTCATTGGGCAGCACCCCCCCCAAAAAAGATGTGCATCCTCATGTCGCCCCGTAGGGGCCTGGAAAGAGGATGCCCCCAGACTTAGTGGCCTGACAGAGACTGGCCAAAGGTGAACATGAGACTTGCACCTTACTCACCTTGGGAGGCAACAGGGATCGCTGCCGGGCCTGCATGGTGGAAGGACTCCTCTTGAGCACTGGGCACTCAGCTCTGAGGCAAGCATACAGCCAGCACAAGAAAAGCCAGTGCGCTGCTTGCTTGCTTGCCTGCCTGCCCGGCCTCCCACTTGTCCGCCCAATCCCAACAGCCAGGGCTGACAGATTGGTTGGCTGGGCTCCCTCACCCACTTGCTTCTTACTCCGAGGCAGCCTCAGCTCCTGGCAGCCAGTACCCCCTGGTCAGCCCCAGAGGCCCCATTCACTTGTGGAGCTTATAGCCAGGGCTGCTGCAGCAAACAGCCACACAAGTCTTTGGGAGACAGATGTGCAAGAGGGCATCAGAGGAGGAAGGGGAGGAAAGAGGGACAGAGGGCAGTGTTGCCCGCGGCACCCCTGACCATCATTCAAGGCACCCCAGGGTGCTACGACACACTGGTTGAAAACCACTGCTCTGGAATAACAAGAAGCTGTGTTTTTTTAATGGCATGATTTATTTGTTGCATTTATATCCTGACTTTTTCTCCAAGGGGCTCAAGGTGGCAAACATGGTTCTCCCCATCTCATTTAATCTCCACAACAACTTTGTGAGGTAGGTTACGCTGAGAGAGTCAGTGACTGGCCCCCAAGGTTACTCCCAGTGAGCTTCATGGTTGCGTGCAGATCTGAACTCTGGTCTTTCCTAGGTTCTTGTCCGACACTCTAACAACCACGCCACACTAGCTCTAACCCAGTGGTTCCCAACTTTTTTTGACCATGCCCCACGTAAGCATCACTAAAATCCTGGTGTCTCCCACCTGTGACATATCATTCTTATTACTGAAAAAATGAACTCCTGTTCATGTGGAGGAAGCCTAAAAGGTCATTCATTGTTAATAACTCATTCTCAAATTGCTCCCCTTAAAAATCAAATTGCCCCACTGTGGGGTGTGTTGGGGACCACAGCTCTTTCCCCTTCATAATTTGATGTAAGCACAGCAATTCGTATAGAAGCTGAAATGACAAGGAGTCTCATGGCAAGGGTGACCGGCTCTTGACAAATTGTCCTGGTCCTGCCCTGATCCATGAAATAAGTTTGCATTCTGCATATCACTCTGCAGGTAGACAATGGAAACAAGCTCCCTGTGTCTGTGTTCCCCTGGCTTCCACTCATAATCCATTATCTTATTTTATTTGTTTGCATTTACATGCCACCTTTTTTCTCTAAGAAGCTCAAGGTAGGAAGCATTATTCTCCCCTCCCCATCCAATCCTCAAAACAAACCTGTGAGGTAGGTTAGGCTCAACTATGAAGCCTACTAGGTGAGCTTGGGGGTAGTCACTGCCTCTCAGCCTAACCTACCTCACAGCCAGTGTTTGAAATTTGCCAGGCGCATTTTGCACCTACCTGGTTTTCAACCATTTGCGACCACGTGAAGTTGCCTAGATGCCAGGATGGCGCCTGACATCTTCACCCTCTGGGGATCATTGGATCTTGACTGTTTTCACACACTAATACCCCATCCTGTAGAACGCTTATCAGTTATATTTCATCTGCACATTGAGAATGAATTTCTGGAACCAAATGGCTTTTTCTGTGCAACCTGAACAGGAGCAGTCACCATTAAGAAAAAGAGTCCGGAATAGGCCAAAGTATATGTGGACTATCCCTGGTTCAAGAGACTTTTCTTGTTTAAGTTCTCAAAGCTCTTCACCTAGCTCTTCTGAACTAACCAGATATTTAACTGAGAATCAATCACAGTCATTATTTGAAAAATAAGACCTTAGAGCTGCCATTCCTACAAATGGCAACTAGACATTCCGTTTTGGCGACTGCAACCTTGGTTTAATGAGACATCTGGCGCCTTGCTTCTATATCTGAGTTTCTAACACCTGTCACAGCATGGTTGTTGTGGGGATCAAATGAGGAGGAAGAGAAAACCCTGGATGCCACCTTGGGCTCTTTGGAGAGGAAAGGATGGAATAGAAATGCAAATAAATAAACAAATAAACGCCAAGCAAATTTCAAGCTAATAAGAGCTTGTGGGTTTAGCATGCAGAGATATAATGTTCTTAAGCACCTTCATAAGCAAAAGGATAAAACCCATCCAATTTGCCACTTAAGAGCTTCCCCTGGTGTTTTCCTCTGTTTGCTTATAGTATATGGACCATTGCCAAGTTTTGTAAGAAATACCCACAGGCTAAGTTGCATATATCATGTCTATTAAAACTGACAGTAAATCTGTAAACAGTTCTTCCAGAGCACCTCTTGCATCTTTTCAGAGAGCAGAGCACCCCGTGCATCTTTTCAGAATTTGTACACTACCTAATTGTAAAAACCTCTAAGCCATTTATGCAAAACATACATTAAAATAGTCAATAAAAAAGAAGTTAAAATCAAGTATTCCTAAAAAAAAATGTGAATAAAACCAGCAGTTTAAAATATATATTATTTTAAAAATTATATTAACATGCATGTCTGCTTTACATAACTGGGTGTGTCAGGAGTGGCTCAGGACTTCATGTCTGCCATGGCAACCATGGGTCTGTCCCAAATAATTTCTGGCCCGGTCCATGCTGCAGGGCACAGTCTGGATTTGGTTTTCTGTTCTGAATTGGTTGATGGTAACCTTAAGAGTGGAGGAACTTTCTATAGTTCCATTGTCATGGTCAGATCACTACCTGGTGGAGTGTAGACTCACTGGAACTCAGAAGCTCTGCAGTGGTGGGGGACCGACTACGATAGTGGCTCTTGGGGAGTTTCCTATTTCCTTGGCAGGCATTTTTTTTTTTTGAAGTAGGGTTGCCATATTTTGACAAGCAAAAAAAGAGGACACATTTGCCTTACGACCATGCGCTCTGGCACACATCACGATGCCCTGTTACACCAGAAGCAGTTTAGTCATGCTGGCCACATTACCTGGAAAGCTGTCTGTGGACACACACCGGCTCCCTTGACTTAAAGTGAGATCAGCGCCACACCCCTTGGTCGCCTTGCCAGTGGTGTCCAAACTTTTCTCAAAGAGGGCCAGGTTTGGTGAAGTTAAGGGCCGACCTTTTTTTAGGATTGAAGTTTTTTGAGCTTTTTTAGGATTTTCACCCCAGAGTTGTTGAGGTTTTTTTAAAGGATTTTACCCCAGGAAATAAACTGCCACATGGGGCGGATTAAACCAGATTAGGTCCCTGAAATGGACTTTGGACATGCCTGTCTTAGACCATCCAGGGTTCCTTTACCTTTTACTGGGGAATTAGCTCTCAACATATTAATAACCCATGCCAGGCCAACCAGCCCGCAAAACAAGCATTGCAGTGTTTAAGAATCACTAATATAGCCCACTCAGTTCAGTGGCAGCCATTAATATGTTAAGTCTGCCTATAAAAAATAATGTTCAGGCAGGTTTTAATCAATTCCCAGAAACAGAAAAAGCATTACAAACAAATTACATGACAAATATTTTTAAAGCCGAAAGCTCATTAAGGGGGATGTGCACATTAAATGTGCCTTAAAATGGCAAACATTTTGCTCATAAAACTCAGCTCAGCCATTCTTCCGATGAGATCGAGACCTCTTCTTCCTCCGGCTAGCAGGTAGCAAAAGAAATACATGAGCGTGTGCTTGTGGGGTGAGGGGTAGGGGTAGGGGGCTGGCGAACAGAAGAGAAGGGCAGGCAGGGCAGAGGGGGCAGCAGCCACAAGCTGACATTGGTGGGACACAGTTTCCGATCCCCATGTTTTCAGGCGGTTGCCATGTTTGCAGATGCAGGTGGGGGGAAGCAGGGCGTGGCTGCCATTAAGCCGCTGCGCAAGGAGAGAGGCACTTGAGGAGAACAGAGCCAAGGAGACCTGGAGCCGCTGCAGGAGAGGGCGAGTGGCGGACTAGTCTCACATGCCACATTTGGCTGGGTTAGGCAGGGTGGGGGGAGAGAAGAAGTGATGATGATTATTTTTTTAAAGAAAGGAAAGCAAAATTTGGCAAGAGTCTGATTAAAACAAAGGCAGATTTGCACTGGGGCCTAGAGCGGGGCAAGGACTCTTCTGAAATGCACCACCTCCCTCCCCCATCACTTCACAGCTGCATGATGCACCACCTGGACACGGCAGGCATTTGGGACCTTACCTTTCCACCTATTTGCATACACCATGCTCTCCTCGGCCACCGCCCCCCCCATCGCCTGGCCACCTTCCATTCTCTCCCTGCCTCTCCCCCCCCCCCAAGACAAATAAACAGCAGCCAACAGCAGCCAACCTACATTTTAAATCTTCTTTGGCTGATTTGAAAGGTATAGCTTTGTTTTGGTACACACACCCTGCCATGCACTCCAAATATGCCGGGCTTTCCTGCCGACTTTCGACTGGGGTTACATCTAAACCTCCCCACCTTAGTCTTCCAGCCACACCATTTCAAAAGCGAGACTATTTGGGGAAAGGAAGCAGCATGGGGAAACCACTGATTAAACATTCACGATCCAATCGGCAGGGGTGCTTTCCGTGCCCGTGTGTGGCATTAGGTGCAGCGAAGTTAGCAAGACTTACTCACTTCAGCGCTGCTGGAAAAACCCAATTTCCTGAGCACACCGACAGGAAAGTGGGGGCATGCGGCGGTGGCACCCTCCCCTCCCTTCTTCTTTTCTTTTCCTTCAATAAAGGTAGTTCCACCCATGCCCAGCGCGGGCGTCTTTCCCAGCAAGCAAGGCCTTGGATGTCTCACGCTCGATTTTGAAAGCCCCATCCCACCATGCTGGCTCACTTGCTTGCTCTCTACTGCTGCTACTGCTTGCAAGCCGCTGCCTCGGCTGCCAGAGTTTCTTCTGCAACTTCGGCACCTGCCTATGATAAAGCTGCAGAGCTCTCCAAAGCAGCAGTAGCACCGCCACCACTGGACGCTGCACGCCCATTCTTCGTCCCAGAGCAGCTGCCATCAGCGGCCTCCTGGACAGCATAGGCCAGATGTACTCGGGCAGCAGGAAAAAAATCTGGGCATTTTCCATTATTTTAAAAATCCACCTGGGCAGAAATTTTAAAGTTTAAAAAGAGGACGTATCCAGGGAAAATCTGGACATATTCTCACCTTATTTCAAGCTCTGGTAGACCTTTGGGATGGAGAAATGACCTGGGTGGCAACCAGGCCCATGGTTCTCTAGGGAGCTGGTGATCATGCAGTATGTGAGATGGGGACTAGAGTGATTTTGGCAGGAACTCTGAATGAGTCCAAACAAACACAGGCGATTTGAATGCCTATTTTGTATGGCATTGTGGCCGCAAAGAAATCGTTTTCTCTGCCACCATTGAATCAGCAAGGAGCCATCCAGTAAAACTGTTTTGGATGGTTAGGGGTATTTTACACTCTGGCCCACATGAGGAGAATTTAGACCACTTGATGGCTCACTGTGAACAATTTGCTCAGCAGTTCATTGAGAAGATTGCTCGGCCCTGTTCTGACTTGGATGCTATAGTAGATCTACATGTAACCTTGGCCCCTGCTTGTCCAGTGTTAATAGATACTTTTCGATTTGTGGATGTGGGCAGGATCCTGGAAGTGTGAGAGCAAACACATCTGTGTCAGCACCTTGCCTTTCCTGGCCCATCAAAAGTGGGTGAGCGGAGTGGTCACAGCCTCCTTACAACTAGTCAAGGTTGCAGTGTTCCTAAAGGAGGCAGCTATAAGACCTCTATTGAAAAATCCCTCCCTGAATCCCACTGCATTGGATAAATATTGGCCAATCTCCAATATCCCACTTCTGGGCAACTTACTGTAGCATATCACCTAGATCCATTTCAATTTGGTTTCAGACCTGGTTATGGGACAGAGATGGCTTTGGTCATCTTGAGAACTGGACATGGGAAGAGTGTCCCTGTTGGTTCTGCTGGACCTCTTGGTAGCTTTCAATACCAAAAACCATGGTATCCTGCTGGGCCACCTTTCTGTGATGGGACTTGGAAGCACTATAAATTGTATGAAATAATAATAATTACAAATAATCTGGCTTGGTGGCAAATCACAGCCAGTTAGGGCTCTGATAAGAGGGTATGCTCTGTTGACAGTATCAGTCCACAGCATTCCAGGCAAAGCGGAAGGGAGTAATTCCCAGCTTCATAGTCTCCAGTAGCTGGACCACTGCAGCCAAGCTCTCCTGATCCAGGTGTGGCTGCCACTGTCTTGCCCACAGGTCCAATGTTGGGACAGGAGGAGTATATAACATAAGATGTGCCTGGTAGATCAGGCCAATGGACCGTCTACATCATCCTGTTCTCACAGTGGCCAACCAGATGCCTCAGATGAAAACCCACAGGCAGGATTTGAGCACAAGAGCAGCACTTTCCCCTCCTGTGGTTCTCTGCCAGTGGCGTAGCGTGGGTTGTCAGCACCCGGGACAAGGCAAGTAATTTGCGCCCCCTAACCCATGGATTTGCGCCCCCTAACCTTAACCCCCAGATGTTGCGCCCGGTGCGGCCGGCCCCCCCTGCACCCCCACGCTACGCCACTGTTCTCTGCAACTGGTATTCAGAAGCATTGCTACCTCCAACTGTGAAAGCTGGTAGCCATGGATTTGTCTATTTCTCTTTTAAAGCCATCTTGGTTGACTGCCATCACTGCCTCCTTTGATCGTGAGTTCCATAGTTCTTAGAATCATAGAGGAGTTGAAGTGGCCCTAAGGGTTGTCTAGTCCAACCTTCTGCAATGCAGAAATCTCTACTAGATCAAATGTGGCAGGTGGCCATCCAACCTGTCAGGGAACTGCCATCAGAGCATCAGGTGGTGGAGGGACTCAGGCAGGATGAAAGAGACTCAACTGCTGAAGCAGGGACCAGCAGGGGGAGGAGTGGGTCTCTGAGGGAATGCGAGCAGGAGGGAGGGCTCAGGGAGGCTTCCAGCGAGAACAGTGGGGAGGTATCGGAGTCTCCCATAGGCAGACCCACACTTCGCAGGAAACTGTCACGCCGTGAGTCCAGGAGACGCGTTTCCGTTAAGGAACTTCTTTGCTGGAAACGCTTCCGCAGACAGCCACTGTCGGACTCTACTAGTGACTAGAGCAGACATGTCTGAGGAGCTCCGTCACACACGGAGGTTTGTGGGGTCGCACAAACTCTGAGGGAGCACGTTTTCACGCACAAGCAGCTAATCAAACCCTCACAGCAGTCCGACAGTCTTTGTACGCTGCCTGTGCAAGAGAAGGCATCATGAGCGAACCAACCGGAACCGGAGGAGCAGGGGCTGGAGCTGGTCCAAGCTTGGAAGATAGATACCGAGCGTTGGAGGTTCAACTGGCCCTGCAGACGGCGAGGTTGGAGGAGAGAAGGGCTCAGGATGCAGACAAGAAGGGGAGAGCCACGCAATTCCCCAGAAAGGTACCAGGATTGGTGCAGAAATTTGGGGGGGACCCCAAGGACTACCATGCTTTTAGGACAGAGATGCAATATGCCCTTAATGTGCAGTTCGATGAGTTCCCTGATGAGGAATCGCGAGTTGCTTTTGTAATTGGGCATCTTGAGAAAGGGGCTAGAGACTGGGTTCGACCCCTAATGGCAACGCACAATGACATACTAAAGGACACAATGAAGTTCTTTCGTGCAATGGATATCATGTTTTCCAGCGATATTGAGGAAGGGGTGGTGCGCAGACAGCTAATGGCTTGTAAGCAGGGAAGTCGATCTGTCCGTGAATATTGGACTGAGTTTACCATGCTGATTCACAGACTGAGTTGGGATTTATCGGCGGCACCCGTTCAAATGCTATTTGAAGAAGGTCTTTCTTCGGGGGTGAAAGACGAGCTGGCACGGAGCCCCAGGGCGGAGTCTATGGATCAGCTGACCAAATCTGCGCTGACCATAGGAGCGCGGCAGGAGGCAAGAGCCTTGGAGAGGCGGGAAGGGAGAGGGGAACGTTGGAAGGAGTTCCGCATTCCAGACATTCCTGAGCCAGCTTTCCCGCCGGCAGAGCCGATGGAAATCGGAACAGCGCGCGCGCGCGCATTTTCAAAAACCAGCGAGGGAGCTAAGAAGGATGGAAAGGGCCCCCGGAAATGCTATCTCTGCCAACAGCCAGGCCACTTTGCCAGAGTCTGCCCCCAGAGGAAGGAATGGCAAGGGATGGTGGGAGCTGTTGAGGGGGGAGAAGAAGGGGGAGCGGAGCAGGTAAAAGCCAACGCCTGGTTGCCACAATTGGGGCACTGCAGCCAGGCCAAAGAGCAGTGAAAGTGCCCGTGCCAGAAGCTCCTCGACCTGCTCTAGTGATTGAAGTGTCGCTAGAGCTGCAGAATGGGCACCCCCTAAAAATAAAGGCGCTATTGGACTCAGGCAGCTCCTGCAATTTTATGAGCAAGGAGTTTGTTGCTGAACACCAGATACAGACCATCCCTTTAAGCAACCCCCTGCAGGTGACCACGATTGATGGCAGGGAGTTGTTGGGAGGAGGAGTCCGCTTGCAGACTGTCCCAATGATAATGAGGGTGGCAGGGCACACAGAACTGATAGCGTTTAATGTGGCCACCCTGGGAGGCGCTCCCATTATTTTGGGAATGAGCTGGCTAGCTCTACATGATCCGCTGGTTGGCTGGCATCAAAGAGTGGTGTCCTTTGGTTCAGCACATTGCCTAGAACACTGCAAAGGGGAGAAGGGTTCAGCAGGGGCCCAAGCCACCCTAGCAGGGACTGAAGTAATGGAGAAGGTGAAGGTACCACCACAGTATGCAGATCTCAGCGACGTGTTCAGCGAGAAGGAAGCTGACCAACTACCACCTCATAGACCCTTTGATTGTCAGATCAATTTACTCCCAGGAGCACAGCTTCCCGTGGGCAAGTTGTATGCCATGTCAGACAGGGAAATGCAGGAGTTGCGAGGGTTCATTGACAAGAACCTGAAGAGAGGCTTCATCAGAGAGTCCAAAGCAGCAGGGGGGAGCCCAGTGTTCTTTGTGGACAAAAAAAATGCGGACAAGCCGAGACTTGTATGTGATTTTAGGCGGCTGAATGCAGTGACTGAACCGGTGGCGTTCCCTATGCCCAGAATTGATGATATTTTGACCAGGGTGAGGAAGGGAAAGATTTTCACAAAGCTGGATCTAAGGGGGGCGTACAACCTGATACGCATAAGGAAAGGGGATGAATGGAAAACCACCATGTTTACCCCTTTGGGGGCGTTTGAATACCTCGTTATGCCATTTGGATTACAAGCAGGCTCCGCGTGTTTTCAATCTTTTATGAACCACGTGCTGGGCCCTTTGCTCTACAAGAATTGCGTTGCCTTTCTAGATGATGTGTTGGTGTATTCTGAGAATGAGGAGCAACATGTGAGAGACGTCAGAGAAGTGTTGAGCAGACTGCAAGCCAACAGGCTGTGGGTCAAACTGGAGAAGTGTCGGTTCCATACCAAGGAGGTGGAATTCCTGGGGTACCGCCTGTCAGACAAGGGATTGGCCATGGATCCCGGCAAGGTACAGGCAGTGCTGGAATGGAAAACACCCAAAACCAAGAAGGATGTGCAGAGGTTCCTAGGGTTTGGAAACTTTTATCGTAAGTTCATCCGCAACTTCGCCCATCTGACGGCGCCCATCACTGACTGTCTCAGCAGTAAAAAGAAGTTTGTATGGACGGTGGAGGCGGAGCGAGCGTTTGAGGAGCTGAAAAGGGCCTTCGCCTCTGAAGAACAACTTCTGCATGTGGATTTACGAAAGAAGCTAAGGGTTGAAACAGACGCATCTGACAGAGCCATAGGGGCGGTGCTTCTTCTGCAGCCGGGGAAGGAGGAGTCAGAGTGGCGTCCGTGTGCCTTCTTCTCGCGGAAGCTGAACAAATCCGAGAGGAACTACACGGTGTACGACCGAGAACTGCTTGCTATTCATGAGGCGTTCCGGAGATGGAGGCATCTGCTAGTTGGTGCACAACATAAAGTGCAAGTGTGCACGGACCATAAAAATCTAGAGTACTGGAGAACGGCGCGAGTGCTCAACCAAAGGCAGTTGAGATGGGCCCAAGAGTTCTCCAAATTTAACTTTGAGATTTGTTATGTGCCAGGCCCAGAGAATGTTAGGGCGGACGCTCTCTCACGCAAACCTGAATATTTGGAGGGGGAGGGAGCACCCGAAGAAACCCATATCATTCCAGAGGACCGCTGGGTGTGTGGGGCGACTTTGGTGGGGCAAAGGGAATTGGTAGAGGGTACGGTGCAGGATGCATACGCCCAGGGGAAACTCAGGGATCTCAGAGGGGAGGAAGACAAATCCGGTGGTTTTGAGGAGAGAAATGGGGCATTGTATTATAAGGGAGCGTTATATATACCTGAAGGGGAATTGAGGGAGAAGGTACTCAAGCAGCTGCACGATAGCCCCACAGCAGGGCACTTTGGGCAACACAAAACCATGTGGCTGGTTACCAGGGAATTTTGGTGGCCCAAGGTCAGGGAAGATGTGCGGGAGTATGTGAGAGGGTGTGAACAATGCCAAAGAGCCAAGGGGGAGAGGCGGGCGCCGGCTGGTTTATTAGAACCACTGCCCACACCTGAGAGACCGTGGGAAGCAGTGGCAATAGATTTCATGACTGATCTGCCAAGGTCTAGAGGGAAAACAGCCATCATGGTTGTAGTAGACCTGTTAACTAAAATGGCCCACTTCATAGCCTGCTCACATGCGGTTACAGCAGAAGAAACCGCCAAATTGTTTGTAGAGAATGTGTTTAGGTTGCATGGCGCCCCCTTGAGGGTGGTTTCAGACCGAGGGAAACAATTTACTTCCAGGTTCTGGAGGAAGCTCATGAGCTTACTGCATGTAGAGGTTAATTTCTCGACGGCCCGTCATCCTGAAACCAACGGGCAGGCGGAAAGAGCAAATGGGGTTCTCCAACAATATTTGAGGTGTTATGTTAATGACAGAGAGAATGATTGGGTGGAGAAGTTGGCGTTGGCAGAATTTGCCTACAACAATGCAGAGAACGTGTCCACGGGGATGAGCCCCTTTTTGGCTAATCACGGGTGCCATCCCAGAGCCTTCCCAGGGGGGGAAGGGGAGAACTGGAGCGTTCCAGCTGCAGAACAGTTCGTGGAAGAAATGGAAGCGATCCATCGCCAGCTCCAACTCAATTTAAACAGGGCTAAGGAGGAATATAAGAGGCAGGCAGACAAAAACAGAAGGGAAGGTGAAAGCATCAGGGTGGGGGACCAGGTGTGGCTGTCAACCCAAGGGTTGCCATTCAAAGGAGGTTGTAAGAAATTAAGACCCAAAAGGCTGGGTCCGTTTGAAGTCATACAGCAGGTCAATCCAGTGGCTTTCAGGCTCCGGTTACCGAACCACATGAAGCTGCACCCAGTTTTTCACAGGTCGTTGCTGTCACCGTATAGAGGAGACAGTGAGGGGAGGGTCACTAGGGGACCAGCAATGGAGGAGAAGGAACACAGCTACCATGTAGCGGAGATCCTCGATTCCAGGTGGAAGGGAGATCAAGTAGAGTATTTGGTAATGTGGGAAGGGGAACCGGAGTCGGAAAACACCTGGGTTAGGGCAGAGGATGTCAATGACGAGGTTTTAATAGAGACTTTTCATCAGAGGTTCCCACGTAAACCTCAGCCGGTAGCGAGGTTCCGAAGGGAATACTTTGCCACCACCGACGAGGAAGAGGAGTTGGAGGGGTTCCCAGATTCTGAAGAGGAAGAGGATTCAGCTGGCCAGGACGACGATCGATGGAGAGAATTGTTCGAGACGTCAGAAGATGAGGAAGATTCGTTTCGGGGTTTTAGCCCTTCACCTCCCAGGGGGGAGGAATTGGGAGGGGGTGAGGGGGGCCCTGGAGGGGAGGTGGATGTCAGGGAACTGCCATCAGAGCATCAGGTGGTGGAGGGACTCAGGCAGGATGAAAGAGACTCAACTGCTGAAGCAGGGACCAGCAGGGGGAGGAGTGGGTCTCTGAGGGAATGCGAGCAGGAGGGAGGGCTCAGGGAGGCTTCCAGCGAGAACAGTGGGGAGGTATCGGAGTCTCCCATAGGCAGACCCACACTTCGCAGGAAACTGTCACGCCGTGAGTCCAGGAGACGCGTTTCCGTTAAGGAACTTCTTTGCTGGAAACGCTTCCGCAGACAGCCACTGTCGGACTCTACTAGTGACTAGAGCAGACATGTCTGAGGAGCTCCGTCACACACGGAGGTTTGTGGGGTCGCACAAACTCTGAGGGAGCACGTTTTCACGCACAAGCAGCTAATCAAACCCTCACACAACCTATGTTTAAAAACCTTCAAGGAGAGAGAGTCTACCATCTTCTGAGTTTGTCCCACAGTTCTTACCATCAGAAAGCTCTTCCTGACGTTTAGTCAGAATCTCCTTTCTTGTAACTGGAAGCCATTGTTTCAGGTCCTTCTGGAATAGGAGAAAACAAGCTTGCTCTGTCTTCGATTTGAAAGCCCTTTAGGTATAATATCTCCTCTCAGAGTCCTCTTATCCAGGCTAAGCATACCCAAATCCCTCCTAAGGTTTGAAAAAGAAGAATCAGTATTATGGTCATAGGCCGGCATAAGGTACAGTGGTGCCCCGCAAGACGAATGCCTCGCAAGACGAAAAACTCACTAGACGAAAGGGTTTTGCAGTTTTTGAGCTGCTTCGCAAGACGAATTTCCCTATGGGCTTGCTTCGCAAGACGAAAACGCCTTGCGTTTTTTGCAAGTTTGTTTCCTTTTTCTTAACATCGTTCCTACAGTTGCGACTTGACTTCGAGGAGCAACTCATAGAACGTGGTGTGGTAGCCTTTTTTGAGGTTTTTGGTGATTTTTGAAGCTTTTCCAAAACTTTCCCGACACCGTGCTTCGCAAGACGAAAACTTCGCTAGACGAAAAAACTCGCGGAATGAATTAATTTCGTCTTGCGAGGCACCACTGTAAAAGTACCTACATACATATGTAGAGCATGCTAAATAGGCAATACGGCAACTATAGAAGTAAGGGGTACACATACTCATTCTCTCAGTTACGACAGACCAGCAAAAGATAAAAACAGGCTTTGTTTCCTTTATCATCTTGGTTACTCTAGTCCGCACACATTATAAAGACGATGTTGAACAACATCGGGCCCAGGACAGAACCCTGCAACACCCTACTTGGGACTTTCCAGGATGAGGAACCATTAGTAAGCACTCTTTGGGTTTGGTCAATTAACCAGTTACAAATCCACCTAACAGTTACCAGCTCCTCTGCAAGAATGTCATGGGGAACTTTGTCAAAAGCGGTACTGAAATCAAGATACACTATGTCCAGAGCCTTCCCCTAAGTGTCTGGAGGTTCTAGTCCTTGTCAAAATAACAAATTCTATGTAATTTTCTCCACTAGAGTTTATTTCAGAGTGAGTAGTACCAAGCATCCAGCGTAAGGTTTTGTGATGTTTTCCATTGAGTTGCAATGGCTACTTGTGCTCTCAAGATCAAATATACAACCAATTCTTTTGACATAAAACATATTTAGTAACATTAATCTTGGACAAGAAACAAGGGTTTAGTAGTATTTATCATTTCTGTCAAAATTAAATCCCCTCCAAATCTTGCACCTACTTACTTCCCCTCATAAATGATAATCACAGGGAATATTGGTAGTTTATTAATTATGGCAAATGTGCTTGAGATACCCGAAAACTGTTTCTAATAATTGGATGATCCCGACCTAGGCTACAGTCCCTCTTGCATCAATTCTCCCCGGACCTTTGCTTTGACAGCCCCTCAAGACATAACCCAAAGGGCACAAGATTGGTGCAGTCCTAGTTTGTGTGCAAATGCAACACAGTTCTTCCAACAGAAAGTGCTGTAGAGGCGTCACATACTGAGTTACTAAACATATAAAAGTTATTCTGATTTTTGGCAAACTCTCCTGCCTTTGGGCTTCATGGATCTAATCCAGGAGATGAATTCTGGAATCAACAGTGTCTCCAACTCAAGGGGCTCTGCTGAGAGCTTGCCAGCTATTACTATTTCCAAGGAGAGTCTAAACTATTCTTTCAGAAAAAATATCTGAGCTAAACCTGTCAAACACCAGTGCATGTTTTTCCATAACAAGTGACTCAAGGAGCCTTGTCTCAGCCCCATTACAAAAGAGTATTTATCTGGTGCTGATGGCAACTTGCTCAAAACAGACATAATGCTCATACAGGCATAGGATTGTAGGGTTGGTTGGAAAGGACCCACAAGGTTCATCTAGTCCAACCCTCTGCAATGCAGGAATCACAGCCTAAGATTCCCTGACAGGTAGTCATCCAACCTATGTTTAAAAACTTCCAATGAATCATAGCATTGTAGGGCTAGAAGGGACCTCAAGGGCCACCCTGTCCAATCCCCTATCATGCAGGAATTGCAAACTAAACTTTTAGCGAGGAACATTTGTGCAGGACTTGACAGACTAGGATTTTTTTTTCTCCGTTCAGTAGATTTTGGTCACATCTCAATTCCAGGGTTTTGCTGCCTCTGTCCTGTGGTCCATTCAGGTTATGGGAAGGAGATGGGTTTGGCAACCCCGATGGATGACCTAACACCACAAACTAGGTGGAGGGGAAAGTGTGTTTCTGATGGTTATGGTGAACCTCCTTCTGTATACCTTCTTTATATTACTAATTGGCTGTCATGAGCCAGAGTCAAGAGTAGGTCAGTAATAAAATACCCGGTGTCAGTGAAGTTAACTCTTAATTCAAATAAATTAGTGCAGGCCTAGTGATCGCAGCAACACTTCCCAGTAGGTCATGCCTTGATGAGGCACTTGCGAGGACTGTCCCACGTTCCCACGATGTCTAAGGCTCCTCCCCCAGCAACCCAAGGCTTTGTCTTCTTGCCTCTCGTTGCTCCACCCTCTTCATTTCTCTGCATGTTCTGTGAGAACAGGAGGAAGGGGGACCACGTTGCAGCAGGAGGGGGAGACGCACTGGCTTCTTCAGCAGCCTGTCTCATCTCTGTCTCCTGGCTCCCCTTCTCTCCTTCCTCTGCCTCTGGACTGCTCTCTGCCACAGCTTCTTCCTGCTCACTAAACCCTGTTACCTCTTCAGCTTCCGACACCTTCTCCTCCCAGTCTACCCCCTCTTTCCCCTCCCAGCTGCCCACCAGGTCAGAGGGCACCATACACCACTGATAGGAGTGCATGCTAATTCTTATCCAGGAGCCCATCCTTACAGTTGCCTGCTGTAGCCCCATCTGCTTACTCCAGCAACTGTCTCCTATACAATTTAATGCCCACCTCCTTCCCTTGCAGCAAGACGGCTCCTTGTTCCTCCCTGGTCCGCCTTGTGCTTTTAATGGGACCAGTGTACCTGCCAGATCGCCTTATACCATATAGGCCACTCAACCGCTTCAACCAGCAGCAGTGACATTGTTATAGGTGACACGTAATACCTGTCATTTAGTGTGGCAGGACCTGCACTTTGGAGCTCCCTGCGTTTGACATCAAGCAGGGAGCCTTCACTCTATTCTTTTTGGTGGCTGCTAAAAACATGATTCTATGAAAAATCATTACCTGTGAGTCCTGCATTGCAATGGGGTTGGGCTAGATGAACCTCTGGGGGTCCCTTCCAGCCCTAAAATTCTATGAATGTTCTGGAGAACTGAACGCTACTTGCCAGCCGCACCTATCAGCCTTTGCAATCTGACTGCTTGCATCAATCGAGAGACGAAACCTCAGCCGTAATTTGAAGCAGCGTTCCAGTGGGGCTCATTATGAGTGGCAGGCACGGTGCAAAGTTTGCTGAGCTCAGGCCCCTTTGAGGTTTAGGCTGCAAAAAACTCCAGTGAAACCACAAGAAAGGCCGAGGGTGCATAATTGAGCAGGTGGAACAAATTTGTTAAATCTGTTATTAAGGGAGGGGGGTACAGCAACTTGCTTTCAAGCAGTAAATCAATCCGTGGCTCGTTGTTCCTTCAGTTGCAGGAGGACTGCGAGGAGTCTAAAAATATCAACAAATGGCAAGCAAAAATCCTTAAAGAACTGCTTCGAATTAGCGCCCCAAGGTTGCCAGGGCTGGTGACGCGGCACAGTTCAAAGCGTATTGAGACATCTCTCACGACACAGATGTTGATGGTGAGAGTCGATGTGCAGAATTAGCTTGGGCTTCAGATAAATGAAATGTAACTGTGGCTTGTGGACCCAGCCAGGAGTCATAGGTCTCATTTATGCTGTATCTGCACCAGAAACTGATAACGTGTTCAGTAACTGTTTCATTACCATCAGCGCTTAGTTAAATTATGGAACTATCTCCTGCAGGAGGCAGTGATCGCCACAAACCTAGATGGCTTTAAAAGAGAACTAGACAAATGCATGGAGGGCTCGGCTATTGATGGCTATTAGCCATGGTGGCTATGCTCCTCCTCCGTGGTCAGAAGCAGCAATGCTTCTGAATACCACTTGCTGGAAACTGCAGGAGCACAGAGTTCCCCTTGTCCTTGAATCCTGCTTGTGGGTTTTCCCTACTAGGCATCTGGTCAGTCACTGTGAGAAGAGGATACTGGATTGGATGGTTCCCCATACCTGATCCCGCAGGCTGTTCTTATGATCTTATGAAATACTTGCTATCCTGCTGGAAGAATGCCCTGCGTTATGTTAGTAACTTCTGCATGATGAGCATCTCCTCAATTCATTCATCCAAGTTGTTCCCTCACTGCAATAAGTGAAGTTACAGGGAACCAGGCAGAAGGCCTTCTCAGTAGACATGCCTTCTCCGTGGAATGCCCTCCCATCAGATGTCAAACAATAATATGACTTTTAGAAGACATCTGAAGGTAGCCCTGTACAGGGAAGGTTTAATATTTGAGATTTTATTGTGTTTTTAATTTTCTGTTGGGAGCCTGCCCAGAGTGACTGAGGCATGAATGGCATATAAATAATAAAGTAATAATTATCATCATCATCAAGATCAAGTCGTTTAGCAACAACAGGCCCAGGACAGAACCTTAAAGCACCCCTCTTGTCACTTTTTTCCAGGATGATAGTGAGCACGCTTTGGGTTTTGTCAGTCAACAAACTACAAATCCACCTAACAGTTACCTTGTCCAGCCCACATTTTACCAGCTTCTCATGGGAACTTTTATCAAAAGCCTTACTGAAATCAAGATACACTATGTCCACAGCATTCTCCTGATCCACCAATGTTATCAAAACAGAGAGGCATGTCTGGCATGACTTGCTTTTGGGAAACCCATGCTGTGTCTTAGTAATCACATCATCCTTTTCTAAGAGCTCACAGACCAACTGCTTAATTACCTGTTTGAGGACCTTTTCTGAAATCAGTGTCAACCTCACCAGTCAGAAGTTAACCTGGGTCTTCTTTCCCCCTCTTTCTGAAGATGGAGACAACATTTGCCTGCAGGGACCTCACCTATTCTCCATGAATTATCAAAGATTATAGACAGAGGCTCTGATATGATATCCGCAAACTCCTTTAGTACCCTTGGGTGCAACTCATCAGGGCCTGGAGATTTGAATTCATTTAAAGTAGCTCACCTCTTTTCCTATCTTGGGCTATAGCTCCCTCCTTACATCATTTATTCTGTTATCACTAGGTTGGGTACTGCTTTCTTTTTGGGTGAAGACAGAGGCAAAGTAGGGGTTGAGTAGTTCCACCTTCTCTGTGTCATCCAATAGCATTTCTCTTCTCCATGCACAGGACCTGTTACTTACTTGTTCTTCCTCTTGCCTTGAATGATGCCAAATAACCTCTCTTGCAAGAAGCCTGAGCTCATTTTGAGCTTTAGCCCGCCAAATATTCACCCTACAACTTTTGGCTCCTTGTGTATACTCCTTCTTTGTGATTTCCACTTTCTTACATTTCTTATACATGCCCTTCTTAAATCTCAACTCATCTTTAAGCTCCTTATGCAGCTATACTGGTTTCTTTAAATGCCTCCCACTTTTCTTGTTGAAATTGCCTGCATTTGGGCATTCAGTATTTCAGCTTCAAGAAACTACCATCCATCTTGGACTGTCCTTTGGATTGGATTGGCGCTTTTTAAACAGACATAGGAAAGTACTTATGTCATGCATTCTTAAGCTGTTATACCTGCACTCCAAGGGGTTGGACTAGATGATCCTTGGTGTCCCTTCCAACACTACAATCATAGGATTCTATTCTATGAGGTGTTTACAACTGCTATAGAGTGTGAAACATTGGGCTTCTTTTCTGGAAGGGGGAATAGAATGTATTTTGTACATTTCATCTTAGCTGAGTTGCTTGAGCATCCAAGGGGCAAAATTTTAGAAGCTGTTGCTTAAATGAATTCCATTCACATCAACTTGTTCTTTGGCTGTGAAGTTGCTTTTCTTTTTGGTTTGCTGTTTTTCATCTCTGAATCGTTTTCTTCTTCTTCATTCCTCTAATCCCTTAAATTGTTTATCTAAGATTTTTCTCAGATTTGCAAATACCATCCTCTTTAGTAAGCGGTACAAGGAATGGCTAATGTAGATAATATCATGTTTCTGGCTTCGCCGTCTTCCTATGATGGAAAGCCTAGAAACTAAAAAATAAAAGTTGTGGAGCCTGCTCCGGTCTCATGTTTGCTGGAATCCCTAGGAGGAGCGGAATGAGGTTGTTGTGGATTGCAGATTCTGTTTGCTCTGTCCAACAGGCCACTTCAACAATACCCCTATGAAGAAAGGTTGCATCCTATAGGACTTTTTAGTTTTGAGAAAAGGTGAGAAAGAGGCAATGTGATATAAAATTAGGCATGGCAGGAGAAAGTGGATAGAGTAAATTTTTTCTCCCTCTCTTGAAAGATAATCGGGGTTCCGCAGGCAACACTGGCCTCTGTCCCTCTTTCCTTCCCTCCCTCCTCTGATACCCTCTCGTGTCTCTGCCTCCCAAAGGCTTTTGCGGCGGTTTGCCTCAGGTTCATCTTTGCTCATCTCCATCAGGCTCCTAAGTCTGGGGGCATCCTTCTTCCAGGCCCCTGAGAGGCGACATGAGGCACCTCTCCTTGGAGTGGGGTGGGGTGCTGCCCAGAGGACTCCCAATGAGAGAGGAGGCGAGGCTGAGGGAACGCTTCACAAGAGAGGGCATTCAAAAAGGGGTGAGGGGCTGCCCTCTGTACAGACAAGGGGTGACATAATTGGGCTTCTGAGCCCCACAGGGGAGTCGCAGAAAGAATGTAGTTGGTCGAGGGAGCTGTGGACTCAAAAAGGTTGAAAACCTCTGATTTGACAAATCCATTGAGAAAGAGGCTTATTCATGGCTTTTAGCCACAATGGTTATGTTCTACCCAGAAAATGCTCATTAATGGTTCCTCAACATCCTGGAAAAAAGAAACAAGTGGGGTACTGCCCTGCCCCTGTCGTTGTTCAACATCATTATAAACAACTTGGATGTAGAAATTGAGGAGATGCTCATCAAATTTGCAGATAACACCGAACTAAGAGGGGTAGCTAATGCCTCAGAAAACAGAACTGGGATTCAATATGACTTTAATAAATTGGAGAACTGGGTTCCAGCTAACAAAATGAATTTCAATAGGGACAAATGTCAGGTTCTACACTTAGTCAGGAAAAGCCAGCTGCACAAAAATAAGTTGGGGGACACCTTGCTTTCCAGTAGTACATGAGAAAATGATCTGGGTTCTTAGTAGACCACAAGCTTAACATAAGCCAACAGTGTGATGCAGAAAAAGTGAATGCTATTCTAGGCTGCATCAGCAGAAATAATAGGCTGCATCAAGGGAAGTAAAAGTCCCACTCTGTTCTGCCCTGGTCAGATAACGCCTGGAGTCCTGTGTCTATTTCTGAGCGCTAAAGTTTAAGAATGGCATTGACAAGCTGAAGTGTATACAGAAGAGGGCAACCAAGATGATCGAGGGTCTGGAAATCAGTCCTTATGAGGAACAGTTGAGGGTTAGCCTGGGAAGAGGAATCTGGGAGGAGATATGATAGCCATTTTCAATTCTGTAAAGGGCTTTCACATGCAAGTTGGAGCAAGCCTGCTTTCTCCTGCTCCGGATTTTAGGACCCAAACTAATAGGCTTCAAGTTACAAGAAAGAAGATTCCGACCTAAACATCAGGAAGAACTTTCCGATGGTTATGAGCTACTCGACAGTGGAACGGACTCTCCACCATTGGAGGTTTTAAAGCCAAGGTTGGAAAGCCCCCTGCATTGCAGGGGGTTGACTAGATGGCCCTCTGTCTCCCTTCCAATTCTACAATTCTGTGATTATACCTCCACAGTCTGAGGCAGCATTGCTTCTGCATGCCTGTTGCTGGAAGGCACTGGAGGGTAGAGTTCTGCTTGCAAGCTTCCCATTGGGGCATCTGGTTGGCCACTGTGAGGACAGGACACTGGCACTAGATGTGCTTATGGAATCTCCCAAGTCCAGCAGCAGCCTATTTAATTTCCTAGTCTCTTAGGGTTATTTGGCCACTGAGTGAACAGGATGCTGAACTGGATGAAACATTGGCCTCATCCAGCAGGGTTCTTCTTACTTTCTTATGTTCTCTGTGTCTTGGTTTGTTAAGAGAAAAAGCTCCTGCAAGCATCCAGAGGAATCACTCCTCCTCAGATAAGCTGCTCCACATCTTTATTTTGGGTTTTCTTGGGCCATGGGATTTCAAAAGGGAATCGTTTTATAGCCCCGCAACTGAACTCAATTGCGGAGTCAGAGACCTTTAATGGGATTTTCCTTTTATCACTAGCAAAGTTTTTACGGGAAATTAATTTTTCTCTAGCGACTTATTATGCAGAGTTGCTCTTTAATGCAGACAGCTGTCACCCAGCTGTGAGCCATCTGGAGTGCAGAGTGAGGAAACATCTGGATGCTTTAAGTCTGTTCGATGCTGTAGTGCTTAACTGGCTCATACTCCGTGTCTTATGGCACAAAAGCTTGTCCAACACTCTGCTTGCTTGTCTGACACGAAGGAAGTAGAGCTTTTAACATAGAATCATGGAATTGTAGAGTTGGAACAATCTCCCAAGGGCCATCTAATCTAATCACCTGCTAGGCAGGAATCACAGTCAAAGAATCACAGATTCATCATTCAGTTATAGACCGGGAAGGTCTATAATGGATCAGCCAGTCCAACCCCCTGCAATGCCAGAGCTCAGTGGACTAGCTTTAGGGAAGGAACATCAATGACAGCTTGCAAAGTGAGGAGTGGGGACCTTCCCCTTGCATCAGTTGAAGAGAACTGCAGCTTAATTCTCCATATATAGTTGATTGAAACTGGGGTCTCTGTTGGGTTTCAGTTACAGAGTCTTCCAGGTCCAACTTGGATGGCGTTAGAAAAGGAGGTTAGATACATTCGTGTTCAATAAGGCTATCCATGACTGCTTCTCATGCTTATCACAGAATCATAGAATTTTAGAGTTGGAAAGGGACATCAAGGGTCGTCTAGACCAACTACCTGCAATGCAGGGCTCACAGCCAAGGAATCGCTGAGGAGTGGCCATTCAACCTCTGCTTTAAGACCTCTAATGAAGGAGAGTGCATTATATTCTACCGGAGACAACAATACTTTGAATATCAGATGCTGGCAATTACAGACAGGGCAAGTCACTGTGGCTCTCAGCTCTTGCTTGGGCGCTTCCCTCTGTGGCACCCAGCTGGCCACTGTAAGAACAGGATGCTGAACTCAGGCAGGCCTCTGGTCTGCTGCAGCTTGCTTGTTTATTACATTTTTAAAAACATTTTTTTCATTCAAGGAACTCAGAAGTGGTGGACATGGTTCTCCAACTCCCCCTATTATCCTCACAACAACACAGAGATGGATTGGGGTGGGAGACATTG
Organism: Podarcis liolepis; assembly: GCF_965112155.1. Lineage (NCBI taxonomy): Eukaryota > Metazoa > Chordata > Lepidosauria > Squamata > Lacertidae > Podarcis > Podarcis liolepis. Next base: position 31,808,104 of record NC_139570.1, read on the forward strand.
ACTGCCCCTTGGTCACACAGAAACACTAACCACTACATACTGGCTTGTTTCCTTCCTTCTCATTTAAACACTGCTTTCAGTTTTCCCACAATAGTCTGGTTCGTCTCTGTGACAAAAGAATGCTGGACTAGATTGACCATTGTTGGCCTAAACCAACAGACAGGTTCTTCTTATGGAACCTCCAAGGTCCAGAAGCAGTTTTAGATCTGGGAGCTGCTGGGGAACCCTGAGGGAAACTAGACCTTTCCAAATGGGACCTTGAGTCAATCATTGGGCCCCACTCAATAAGCCTTGTTTTTGCTGTTCCAGACACTAGCAGGCTGAGACTCCGTGCCACAACAGGGTGAATTCGATGAGAGATCTGAAGCAAGCTCAGACTTGGCATGCGGGACTGGATCTGGATTGCAGCCCTTAGATTTGCCAGAAAGAATCTTAGACATAGCCGCGGGCAAATGGGCTTAACAAACAACACTCCTGTATCCCGAGCAAAGAGCTCAACTAAACGTTGAGGTTCACGCATCTAAGAACCTAAGAAGAGTTCTCTTGGATCAGGTCAGTGGCCCACCTAGTCCAGCATCATCTTTCAGTGGCCTAAGAATTGAGACAGACTGCCCCTGCACTTGGAGGTTCCATACAAAAACAGGAAGACCCTGGTTGTTGGATCAGGCTAATGGTTCATCCAGCTCAGCATCCTGTTCTCTCAGTGGACAACCAGAGACCCTTCATGGGGAACCCACAAGCAGGACCTGAGCACAAGAGCAGCACTCTCCTCTCCAGCAATGGGGATTCAGAAGCATTGCTGCCTCTGACCATGGAAGCAAAGCAGACCTATCATGGCTAGAAGTTATTTATAGCCCTGTCTTCTTCTCCATAGATTTACTTAGAAGGACTTCCTTTCATCTGCTCTGAAAATATCAACATTCAGCTTCATTGAATGTCCACAAGTTCTGGTTTTATGACAGAGGGAGGAAAGCTTTTATCTCTTCCCTTTTTCCATCTACTTTAAAGAGTGGGCTAAGTCTAACAATTTTATAAAATTATGCATCGTATGGAGAAAGTTGATGGAGAAAAGTTCAGTTGGCCACTGTGAGAACAGGATGCTGGACTAGGTGGGCCACTGGCCTGATCCAGGAGGACACTTCTGATGCTCTCATGGAACCTCCAGGCCCAGAGGCAGTCTGTCTAGATTCCTAAGTTTTTAAGGGCATTTGACCAATGTGAGAACAGGATGCTGGACTAGATGGGACATTGGTCTGATGCAGCAGGCTCTTTGTATATTCTTACATTCCATGTTAGCAAGTTATTATCTTCAGGTCTCAAAAACTTTTGCTTGTTAGGTTAACAGAAAAGAATGGTGGTGTTTTTAAAAAAAGTAACAGGACTATTGAGTCAAGAATGTCATTGGCCACCAGCCTGCCTTTGGGGTAGGCTGGCTGGCTGGAGAAGCAAGTGGAGAATGAGAAGGACTCTCCAGTTAGAGCTTGGATCAAATGGAGCTTGAAACGCTGATCCTAAGTAGGCATGCCAGTTTCTGTAAAATGAATGATTAAACTGTAGAGTTGGAAGGAATCCCCAAGTTTCATGTAGCCCAACATCCTGCAATTCAGGAATCACAGCCTAAGAATCCCTGACAGGTGGCCATCCAACCTCTGTTTAAAAACCTCCAATGAATAATATAATCATAGAGTTGGAAGGGACCCAAAGGGTTATCTACTCCCAACTCGCTGCAGACGGTTTGGACTGGAGGCCCAGTCTAGTGGTGGTGGGGTGCTTGGTGGGGTAATGTTCTACTGAGCTAACATCAGGGCTGGCTTGGGATCGGTGTGCAAGCCTTTTGCTTCCTTGGTTAGTGTGGCTCTTCCTCCTTAATGCTCAGATGATTGAGAGGGGATATGAGAGCCATCTTCAAATATATGAAGGGCTGTGATTCCATGAATTAGTAAAGTTGAAGTAGCTTTGTGGCTGAGTCCCGTGTTCCTGAGTTGTTGGCATTTGTCTGTCTCCAGAGACAATGGAGTGCACCGCTGGGGGTAAAGCCAAACTGCTGCAGAGTGTGCATGTGAAATTAAGGCCTCTCTGTGAAAACCTTCCTTCTGGCAATGAAACAAAGGGGGGTTTGGCGGCCGCCATATATTTCATCTGCATCTGAAAGCAGTTGCTGATATAGATCAGCAGAGCCCTGTTTTCTGCCAAGGCACAGGAAGCGTTATCTGTGTCAAGGAAGTTTACCCACTGAGATCGGTAAAGGAAAAAAGAGTGGGATAGACAAAAAGTTTTTTTAATTGAATGAATCACTGGGTTTGTTGAGCACCCTGCCTAAGAAGAAAAGGTGAGCAAGAGGCAACATGATAGACCTTTACAAAATGATCCATGGCATGGAGAAGGATGATAGAGAACAATTTCCTCCCCTCTCGATAACACTAGAACTCATGGACATCCCATGAAGCTGAATGCTGGAAGATTCAGGACAGACAAAAGGAAAGACTTATTGACACAGTGCATATTTAAAATGTGGAACTCCTTCCCTCAGGAGGCAGTGATGGCTACCAACTTCGATGGCTTTAAAAGAGGATTTGACAAATTCATGGAGGAGAGGGCTGTTGATGGCTACTAGCGAGAATGGCTATGCTCTACCTCCACTGTTAGAGGCAGTAATGCTTTTGAATAGAATTTGCTGGAAACCATAGGAGGGGAGAGTGCTCTTGTGTTTGAGTCCTACTTACTGGTTTCCCTTTGGGGCATTTGGTTGGCCACTTTGAGAACAGGATACTAGAGCAGAAAGGCCATTGCTTTGTGTTCTTAAGAGATCTTAAAAAACTGACATGTGACTGGACATCTCCAGAAGGTTCTTTCTGAGGTATGGGCAGACAAGAGTCCCATATCTGTAAGTGTACAGAGGACCACTTGGACAATAAAAGTAAGCATGTCCAAAACAACAACAACAACACACCCTGTCACTCTCCTATCAGGTTTATCCTGGTGACCAGAATGTGAACTTCTAAGAATGTCAGAAGAGCCATTCCAGATCCAGCAAAGGGCCAGCCTAGTCTAGTCTCCTCTTCTCATAGTGGCCAACCAGATGCCCCAACAGGAACCCCTGCTAGCAGGATCTGAACACAAGATCCCTCTCACCTCCTCTGGTTTCCAGCAACTGGCATTCAGAAGCTTTGCTTCTTCTGACTGTTGAGGCAGAACATAGCCATTATGGCTAGTAGCCATCAGTAGCTCTCTCCTTCACAAATCTGATCTTGTTTTAAAGCCATCCAAGTTGGTGGCCCTCACAGCCTCCCTTTGGGTCCCTCCGAACACTACAATTCTACGATTCTATTATTCATTAGAGGTTTTTAAACAGCTTAGGTGGCCACCTATCAGGGATGCTTTAGCTGTGATTCCTGCATTGTAGGGGGTTAGACTAGATGACCCTTGCGGTCACTTCCAACTCTACAGTTCTATGATTCTATGTCTTAATCTCTGCGTTTGGCACAGCTGTACCCTGCACTGAAGGCAACAGCCTGAACAAACAAGCTACTCCTAGTTGAGCCCCGTTCATGTTCGGGCAAACGCCATTCTTCCCTCCTCTGTTTTTACAACACATATTATAATATATATTTGGAGCAGTGATGTGATCTGGCAGCATAAATTCAGTTGATGCCTTAATTACCACCTCTGAAGGATGTAATCTGCGTTTTTTAATGCGCTACAAGGAACAGCCGTGTTTGGGAAGAAAAGGTGTTGTTAAGTCAGTTGTTGTCAACAGCCTCAGGAGTGATTTGGCTACTCGGTGCACCACGGGCAGAAGCTTAATGGACACAATCCACTGCCCCTGGGCATGTTTATTTTGCCTCATGTTGGTGCTGGCAAAGCACACCCCCCCATGGTCCAATGTAGTGGGAAATGAATTGATATATACATGGATAGATAGCTTCAGAAGGCAGTAAAAAGAAAGCATTAAAACAGTGTTTGAGGGCGGGCAATATTGTAAAAAAGAGAAAGCCTAGAACAGCTTTAGCAATGTGTCCTGCCAGGCAAAGAGCTCATAAATGAACTCTGATTCCCACTGCTGTTAAGGGCGGAGCTCCCTGCCTGGTGATATGGATACCTGGCCTCAGGCCTGTGCAAAGTTTGTCTGAGTCCTGGAGCGGACCGCCCCTCCCACCCCCCGCATGGGCCTGCCTGGCATCTAAAGAAAAATGTATGTGTACATGTGTGCTTGATTTTTTTAAAAATTGTCCACATGAAAAGGATCTGGGGGTCAACAGCGTGATGCAGCAACAGAAAAGGCTAATGTGATTCTAGGCTTCAACAACAGAAGTCAAGTGTCCCATTAAGGGAAGTCATAATATCACTCTATTGGTTAGGCTCCACTTGAAGTCCTGGGCCCAGTTCTCGGGGCTCCAGTTTAAGAAGGATATTGACAAGCTGGAAGGTGAGCAGAGGAGGACAAGAGGATGGATCTGGAAACCAAGCCTTGTGAACAGTGGTTGAGGGAGTTGTTGTTGCTAACATTTGTAACAACAACAACTCTGTAGATCTCAGGGTGGTTCACAACATACAGTTACAATATAAAACCCCCCACTAAAAATAGGAACAACAAAACCAATAATCCCCGTTCCCATGACACATTTAAAAGGGCATTGCATCATTGTATGTCAATCAGCCAAAGGCCTGGTTGAAGAGGAACCTGGCGCTTAAAGGTGTATAATGAAGGCACCAGCTGAACCCCCCCAGGGAGAGCATTTCACAAACGGAGCCACTGCAGAAAAGGCCCATTTTCACATTACCGACGTCCGGACCTCTTGTGGAGGAGGCACACAAAGGAGGGCCTCGGAGGATGATCTCGGTGTGCTGCTCAGCTAAGAAAACAAAGTCCAGAGTTTGGCCTGTCACATGCGTTGGGCCAGTGACATGTTGGGACAGCCCCATGGGCGTCGTGCCAGCCATGAAGTCCTGAGCCATCCCACATCCAGTCACCTTGGCATGGATGTTGAAGTGCCCCAGGACCAGAAGTCTGGAAGTCCTCAACACTGCCTTTGAGAACAGCTCTGTCAGTTCAGACAGGGAGACTTCTGGGCAGCAAGTTGGGCAGTAAAGCATCCCTAATCTGTTCGAATTGCCCAATGCCAGGAACACATATTCTAGATCCAGCCCCCCCCCCCATGGGACAGAGAGCCTGGAGAGAGAGGGAATTTCTACAGCAATTCCCCTCCCTGACCCTCATCTGCCCTGATGCTGCACTGAGTACCCAGGTGGGCACAACTGGGTGAGACTGACTGCATCCTGCTCACCCACCCAGGCCTCAGTGATACAGACCAGATCGGCCTCCTCCACAATGAGATCAAGGATGAGGGAGGTCTTACTCCAAGCTGACCTGACACTCAGCAACAGCATCCGTTTAGCCTGGAGGAGACTGAGAGGTGCTGTGAGAGGGCCCCAAGAGGACTAGAATTTTATGTTTAGGAGAAGGACCAGCATCTGCACTGCATGCAGAAGGTCCCAGATTCAATCCTTGCTGGCAGCATCTCCTGGTAGGGCCGGGATAGAAAACCTTGCCTGAAACCCTGGAGAGGAGCTGCTGCCAATCATTGTAAACATCACTGAGTTAGATGGGTCTGCGGTGTTGACTTGGGAGCAGGTAGCTTTCTGTGTTCCTAATAGCTTTATATTTTGTGCTGCAGGGTTTTTGTTTTTTTTATGGGGGCGGGCTAAAAAAATCTGCCAGGTGTTTTATTCCATAAGAGTTCTCCATGAAGCTGGTCTGTGTTTGGGTGACCGCAGGCTATGGTTTCCAAAGAGTTCCTGTTTTGTTTGTCCACCATCTCATAATATTAACAGATCAGGTGCTCCATAGAGGACTCTTGCTTGTCATTGCAGGGCTGTTCCTTTTGTTCTTTTCTGGTAACAAAGACTTGACCCGCTTGCTAGTAGGTGTGAGACAGCCTTTATGTTACTCCCCTCCACACCCTGAATTGAAAAAGTCCCTAAACTTTGCTAGTTGCAGGACATCTGGGACTCTGGTTGGCCACTGTGAGAAGAGGTTATGGGACTGGCCAATGGCCTGATCCAGGAGGCTCTTCTAATGTTATTCTGCTCTTGTACTCAGATACTGCTTGAGTGTTTCCCACTGGGGCATCTGACTGACCACTTTGAGAACAGGAGGCTGGGCTAGATGGGTCACCAGCCTGATGCAGCAGGTGGTTCTTATCTTCTGATGTTCATAACATGCGACTGGTTAATTTGATTTCATTTATTATATTTCTGTGCCGCTTTTCATTCAAATGAATTCCAAAGCAGCTTACAAACAATAAATAACAATGACATAATACTGTAGCCTAAATACACCCTAAACCATAAAGAATAATGAACAAACAATCAGTGGAAACAATTACAGTCTGTAAAACAGTTAGCAAAGTAACAATTAAAAAAATAAGTTAAACGGCACACTTGAAGCAAAAGTCATATGACTAACAAATCAATACAGCATTTATAATCTATAAAACAATATCAACAACATCAGCAAAGTAGCCACCAAAAAATGAACTTGTTAAGTTCATACACACACACACTCCACACCCCCTTGACTCATAATCCGTCACTCTGTTCAGCTTCTTAAAAAAACCACACACACACACACACACACACACACACACACACACTGCTCGGGGCAGCAACTTCCTTCTGAAGGTTCCTTCCTTGGGCTGGAGGTAGGGCAGCACAGGTGGCAAACAGAGTCTTTCTCCTCTCACAGTTCTTCCTCTGGAATCAGCTCCCTTAAGAAGACTCCTGGGTAATGCAGGTGGAAAGAGCCATTACCTGCTTTCCCCTCACCACTGTACTTGGCCAGTTGTGATAATAGGATGCTGAATTATGTGGGTCACTGGCCTGATCAATAAGGTTCTTCTTATGTTCTAAGGCTAGCTTATTTTTATTGTTTTATACAATGTTCTGTTGACAGGAGGGGAAGAGGGCTCTTGTGCTCAGATCCTCCTTGCTGACTTCCCACAGACACCTCGTTGGCCACTGTGACAACTGGGTGCTGGACTAGATGGGCCGCTGGCTGATCCAGCAGGTTCATCTTATCTTCATGCTGATCTTCCAAAGCAGCATTGTCTGGTCCTGATGTTGACGCTGGTGGGACCCATCTCGCTGCACAGCAGATGCCACAATTTCAGGGGCAGGAAGGTTTGCTACTGAGGGGCACCCCTGGGGTGCATCGACTGTGTCTCTCGGAAGAGATCTGTGTTCTCTTCTTGCAAATCTTCCAAGAGTCCAGTGAAAGTGTTGCCCGTGGCAACTTCTTCATTCCACTGGGATGGTGGAGTTGTGATTGCTGCCCATTGCAAACAGCTATCACACCACTTCCTCGTCAAAGTTTTCTGGGTGTAATTGCTTCCTTGTGTATGATTGCTACCCTGTCCTCTGCCACAATAATAATGCTGCAACAACCATCCAATCTGTTCTCTGTTATGTAAAGTGAAAGACAAATTCTGGATCACGGTGACCTTGAAAGCTGCTATTCTTTTGTTACTTATTACAGCATAAGGTTGCACATTACCATTGAACTTCTGATTCAAAACGTTTTTTAAAAATACATTATTCCCTGTAAACCTGGCTTATATGTATTTTTGTAGGAAGTTAGCTTAATTAATCATAGTTACTATTGACCAACTTTTCTCAATCCATTCAGATACAGTAGGAGATACACTTCTTTTTCAATTTTTTAACTATTATAATATCAGCAGTTATGAGGATAAACACTGTTTCTTGGTCATTCTCTGGAATAACATATTTTAGATAACAAAGCAGAAATGTTTTAGGTTACATGGGTATACGATATCCTAACATATTAGAGGTGTTAGCCTGAACAGATTTCTAGAATATTGATGTTCTTTTAGAGAAAAGCTGTTTCTCCACCTGTAAAGTCCCTTGGGTATTGCAACTCAAGGCAGGTGTAGGATGAGAAGTAAAATCTGGGGTGTAGTGACCTCCCTTAGGGGATCCCACATTCCTCGGCATTGAGGTATCCTCGCCTTTTTGAAACTTTATACCGGCCTCGGCACCTGGGTAATGAGTTTACAGCCTACAATGCACTAAATTGTAATCTGTGCTGTTGCAAAGAACGTGTCTGCCAAAGAATCCAGAGTGCTCTGATATATATATGTATATGTATATGTATGTGTGTGTGTGTGTGTGTGTGTGTATATATATATATATATATATATATATATATATATATGATTATGAGATGCTCATCAGATTTGCAGGTGTCATCAAATTCATGGAGGAGAGGGGTATCAAGGGCTAGTAGCCACAATGGCTATGCTCTGCCTCTACAGTCTGAGGCAGCAATGCTTCTCAGTGCCAGGTACTGGAAAATGCACAAGGGGAGAGGGTTCTTGTGCTCAAGTCCTGCTTGCTGGCTTCCCATAGGCATCTGGTTGGCCCCTGTGAGACCAGGGACTAGACTACATGGGGCAACTTTGGCCTGATTCAGCAGGTCATTTTCTTATAAGAACATAAGCAACACCCAGAGGTCCACAGGTTCCTCACATTGCCAGACAATGCAGAATACCCCCAGGCCTGTCTTTGGATGGACACATCCGTCTTTTGTATTTTGATTAGCAAACTAGTTGAAGATGTATTAATTTCAATATGGGTAAATATCAGGTTCTCCACTTAGGCAGGAATAACCAGACACACACATATAAGATTGAGGACGCCTGGCTTGACAATGTGAAAAGGATCTGGGGGGTCTTAGGAAACACCAAGCTTAATGTGAGCCAACGGTGTGATGCAGCATCAAAAAAGGCTATTATGCAATTCTGAACTGAATCAGCAGAAGCTGAGTGTCCAGATAAAGGGAAGTGATAGTACTGCTCCATTTAGCATTGGGCAGAGTCTGCCCGGCACCCCACTTGGTGGGGTGGATATTGATAAACTGGAAGGTGGGCAGAGGTGGGCAGAGGAGGGCGCCCAGAAACAGGAGGGAGAGATGGCCACCAACTATATAGCTTTAGAAGAGGATTAGACGAGAAGAGGGCTATTTAGGGCTGCTATCACAATGACTATGTCTCCACAGTCTGAGGCAGCCAGAATTCTGAATACCACTTGCTAGAAACAGCTGGAGGGGAGAATGCTTTTGTGCATGAATCCTGCTTATGGATTTTCCACTGGAGCATCAGAACTACCCCTGTGAGGACAGGATACAGGACCTGTTGGCCCATTGGCCTTATCCAGCATGGCTCTTCTTACATTTATATAAAGATGGCCATAGGCAGTGTTTACTGTGTGGCATTGTCCCTTTTGCCAGCTGCTTTTTTATGTGTGTTTCAGCCCCAAAGGTGGAACTTATGACCCCTTGTCTTCCAGGTGGCATTGCTGAAGTTCTTCTCACCTGAAGAAAGGCCTTTTTTCGGGGAAGGAAGCCGCCGTGTCCGGAGGAATAAGCGGAGCAAGAACAGCGAAGGATCAGAGGGTGAGAGAGAATCTTTACCTTTTCTGTTTTAATGTTGCATTTCAACACACTTCACAGCCAGCAGTCACGCATTGCAGGGGGTTGGGTTCCCTTACAACTCTATGATTCTTCTGAGCCACTATACGAAGCTCTTCTCTCTTTCCCTAAACAGGAAGATTTCCTAAGATCATGTGCTCCATCCCACCTGCCTTTGACCCAGCCATCTGAGGCCAGGCACCTCTCTCTGAAAGCTGCTCCTCAGGGAAGGAATGCAAGAGCCCTTAGGGCACAGTCTCTGATTGTTGCCTTTCAGAATTCGCAGCATTCATCTTTTGTGGGCTTCAGCTTAAACTCTTAAGAGTGCCTCAGAACACATAAAAGAAGATCCTTCTTCACACAGTGCATAGTTAAACTATGGAACTCACTCCCACAGGAAGCTATGATGACCACCAATCTAGATGGCTTTCAGGTGGCGGTCTCTCCTTTGTTGGAGGTTCTGGCAAGAAACTCAAGACAGCTCTGTGAGATCCTCCCAGAGTCCACCAAGCAAGGTGGAGAGCTTCTAAGCTCTTTCCACACCTGGAGAACCCTGCGCAAAAAGAGCTCCTAAGCTTTCTGCACACTTAATTTGTGCTATTTCAACTGGCTGTCCATCAAACACATAAAGTTGAAATCATGCAAACTAAAAGGCGCTCAGGTTGCAAGCAACCTGCAGCTCATAGTTCATAGGCAGGGTGAAGCATGCTTAACGGGATCCTTCTTTTCGGCTTGCGTTAAAGGCTGCACCACAACTATCTATCGCACACGGTTCTGCCTTCCCCTGCAGGCGTTGAGGTGGGAATCCAAACAGAGCTCTGTCTGTTACGCAGCTGACAGATATTGCCACAGTTCTAACATATGCAGACTCATGTGTTTCAACAAAATACCCAGAGGGCTCTTGGCTAGAATTAAGAGTTTATTTTTATATACCACAGCACTCTTTTTTTAAAAAAAACAACCCTCAATGCCACACTACTAAAGTTCAACAATCCAAGCTGCAGTTCAACAGCTGTGTTTCTGTTCCATTTTCTAACACTTAATGCAGAACACTTAAGAACATAAGAACAGTCTGCTGGATCAGGCCAGTGGCTCATCTAGTCCAGCAACCTGTTCTCACAGTAGCCAGCCAGATTCCCGTTGTGGGAAACCAGCAAACGGAAGAGCCTTGTGGATCAGGCCAATGCCCCTCATAGCTAGTAGCACTCTCCTCCATGAATTTGTCTAATCCTCTTTTCAAGCCATCCAATTTAGTGCCATCACTTCCTCCTGCAGGAGGATGTTCCATAGTTTAACTAAAGAAGTCCTTCATTTTATCTGTCCTGAATCTCCAAACATTCAAGCTCTAGTGTTACGAGAGAGGGGGAAGCTGGACGGATATGGGAAGATCCCTCCCTGCAGATATATTCTAAGAACGGAAAGCAATCTGCATCAAAAAGGTCAGTTTTAGCCTCTACCCCAGACCACCCTATATCTGTGTCTGGTCAAGCCCTCTGAGGAAGCGATGTCCCAGACGTTATCAGAACGTACTTCACATGGTAAAACACCATGAAATTTCCAATAAAGGGCAATAAATAACCTGGTGTCCACTAGTAACTAGACTGGATTTCTATTTGTGATGGAGGGGTTGGCATCATTCTCTAAAGAGAGAAGAGCCAAAAAAAGGGCAGAATTAGTGCTGTTACAGGCACCACATAGTCCATCCCACATTTGCTTAGTCTGCCAGCGCCTAGACTTTGGAACTCCCTGCCTATTGACACCAGGCAGGTACATTCACTGTATTGTTTTTTGTGCCTGCTAAAAACATTCTTGTTTAGACAAGCCTGTCCAGATGTTTATGAAGTTGAGGTGTATTATAATCTTGTTTTTAGCAGGGAAAGAGAAATGCTATTGAGTGACAGAGAAGGCGGGAATGTTCTGCCCCCCTACTTTGCCTTTGTCTTCACCCAAACAAAAGCAGTGCCCAACCAGTTGATAACAGAGTAAATGATGTAAGGAGAAACAACAGTGACCTTACTGTGAGTGTCTGCTATAGAGGGAGTGGAAAGGCCATTGACCTGATCCATCGGGCTCTACTTAGATTTTCATGTTCTTTGTCCAGAGGCTATCCCAGAGTGTTTCATAGGTGCGGTTTTGAAATTTGTTAAAACCAGTGCCGTTTCAAAAGGCTAAGCCCAGCATCTTGATTCAAAAAGGGGCGCCCAGCCATCTCCAGACATAGATGGTAATCTGCGCCAAGGGACTGCGCCAAGCAGAGCAGCAATTCTCTGCAAGATACCGTGGAAGAATGAACACGTAATTAAAGAAGAAAATATGTGACATTAATTCGACATTGCAGGGAAAACAGATTTATAGGAAGGGAAGATTTTTCTTCATGTGTCAGACTTTTTAAAAAAGACTTCTGGCTACTTCTAGCATAGTTGAACACTGGCTGGGATGACTAATCCTTCTGTCAGCAGGTTTTTTGCTTCATATTTTGTTTGTGGCTCACAGGTGAAGAGAGAGCTGGAGAAATAAACCTCTATCCTTGCAAGCTGCAACCTGCTGCAAAAGGGCAGGAGATTTTCAGGGTTTGCAGTCGTGCTGAGAGTCAGTAGAGCAATGACTGGTGCTGGAACTGAGGTTCAGGAATGGTTCCCTGGGACAATCCCAGTAGGGTTGGCAGCATGGCCAGTGGACAGTATCATAATGCTATTATACAAATCTATGGTGTGACTGCATTTGGAATATACCGTCGTCCATACTGGTCACTGAACCTCAAAAGGGATACTGTAGAGTTGGAAAAGAAAAGGGCAGATCAAATGAGCAGGGGGGTGGAATGATTCCCCCACAAAGAAAGTTTGCAGCATTTGGGATTTTTTAGTTAAGATAAGGCAATCAGGAGTTGTCATGATGGAAGTTTATAAAATTATGCATGGCATGGAGAAAGTGGAGAGAGAGAAATCTTTCCTCTCTCCTAACAATAGAACTCCAGTGAAGGTTGTAAGATTCAGGGCAGGTAAAAAAAAGGACTTCTATTGATAAATAGTTGTTAAACTGTGGAACTTGATCCCATAGGAGGCAGTGATGGTCACCAACTTGGATGGCTTTAAAAGAGGATTGGACAAATTCATGAAGGAGGAGAGAGCTATTGATGGCTACTAACCACTATAACTATGCTCTGCCTTAAAGGCCAGAGGCAGCAATGCTTCTGAATACCAGTTGCTGGAAACCACAGGAGCGGTTAGGGCTGTTGTGCTCTATTGTGCTTGCTGTCTTCCCACAGGCATCTGACTGGCTACTGTGAGAATAGGATGCTATATTAGATGGACCATTAACCTGATCCAGCAGATTCTTCTTATGTTCTTATAGGAGTTGTCGTTCAGCAATGTCGAGAAGCCCAGAGTTTACCCACACTGACCTCAGACACTTCTATCTTTTGTGTATTGATTAGCAAACTGGTTTCAATATTCAATATAGGTAAATATCAGGTTCCCCACTTGGGTAGAAATAACTAGATGCACTCATACAGGATGGGAGACACCTGGCTTGACAACATCTGAAGGCCCTGAGGTGGATTGCACCCTGTGCCTTGCAGATTCAGGCCCAGCCTGCCACTGGGCCCAGCACTGGTGGCAGCAACAAGCAGCTCTAGCTCTCCCATTGCCACCCTACCACTGCACTTACCTGACCTGGATCATGAGCTCTACCTGTCAAAACAGGAGCCTCAGTAATCCCCCTCTCCTGCTGGAAACAAACCAGGACTGCTCCAAGAAAATGCACATGGTAAAAAGGAGTACTAGGCCCTGGTGGGCTATCCCCTTACTTACTTGTGATTGGCCAAGCGGATAGCCAGTCAATCAGGATTTTTAAAAAAATGACACACACACACCCCTCTCGCTTCCCTCTGTGGTGCCTTAGCCTCATGCTGTGGCCTCCCATTTGTGGAATTTTCACCTCTCTCTCTCCTCCCCCCCCCCCGGAATATCCTGGGTTCCTCCAGGGGGCCATATGGCCCATGTTTGGGAAACACTGGGCTAGACGACCCTAGAGTTCCTTCCAACTCAACAATTCTATGAATCTATAGTCCTCATTCACATCACTCCTTATTCACTGCAGGGTTTTGTGCACTCATGTTATTTCCTGAGCAAATCCAAGAAGTGCTTAATCTGCAGAATATGAAAACGTAAGACAAGAACGTAAGCTGGATCAGGCCAATAGCCCATGTAGTCCAGCATCCTGTCCTAACAGTGGCCAACCAAATGCCCCAAAAGGAAACCTGAAAGCAGGATCCAAGCACAACAACAACTCTCTCCTCTTGTCGTTTCCAGCAGCTGCAATTCAGAAGCATTGCATGCAATGGGTTTTTCATCTTCTAAGAACACTGACACATATTTCCTGGTCTGTCTTCCTCTGTGCCACTCCTTTGTGATCCTCAAGACCGTCAAGTTTTTTCTTATTTTACTGGTGGATGAATGAAGATCAGCTTCGTGTTCAGCCTTCTGATTTTGCAGCTCCTTTTTCCGTTATGAGCCTGATCTTGATGTCTTAACTCCCCAGCCCTGAGCTCAAGCGGTTGCAATTGCACAATTGCCTTCCTCCTGCCAAGACACTTTTGCTGACAAGTTTGGGCTGAATTGGACAAGTATTTGAGTAATTTTGTAATTAGTTGCATGTCTGAGGTTTTCCTAACCTTTTTTATTTTTTAACTTGACATTTCTTCATGTTTTGGAGAACTGACGAGGTTCTCTCAGTCTATATGCATTAAAGGATGAGGCTGACTCTTTCCAACAAATCTCAGTTGCTTGTCCAAAATTCAGGCCTTGTACAGGCTTATTTTTTTAAATTCATTTCATAAAAACTTTACACCTCTTAATTGTAAAACAACCTCATGGTAGTTTACAAAAAAAAAAAAAAAATCCAGGAAAGGAGTTACAAGACTTTAAAACATACAAAAGTTAAAATATTAAAACAGATCAAAACTCACATCAACTTTCGAAGCGTCTGGGCAGGCTTAGTGAAACAAGAATGTTTTTGTAGGCACCAAAAAGGGAACAGTGAAAGCACCTACTTGATATCAGTAGGTAGGGAGTGCCAAAGCGTAAGTGCTGCAACACCAAATGATTTGAGTTCGTGCAAATTTGGAACAGGGATTTTGTGGCACCTGTAACAGTGCTTCTTCCGCCGCTTGAAGTGGTTGTGTGGGTATTTATAGGGTAAGGCAAAATCTCACAGGTAAACTGGTCCCAGGCTGGAAGGCACCTCCTGCTCAGTGCCACAGCTTGGCTTTTTCCTGAAACTGTTTGTGCAAATCTTGGGAGAGAGTTTATCCTCTAAAATTAATTGTCTTTATTGTTATTCATAGAATTGTAGAGTTGGAAGGGACCCCCAGGGGTCATGTAGTCCAGCTGCATACAATGCAGGGATAGCAGCGAAAGAATCCCAGTTAACACTGAGCTAGATAAACCCCGAATAAAGAGTGGGCTGAATTCTACATAAAGCAACTTCCCATCTTCCTTGTGGCTCTTTCCCACTGAATTCTATAGCCTCTCCTTATTGTGAGTGGCACAGTAAGACAAAATATGCTCAGAGTTAGACCCTGAGTTTGCTTCTTTAGTTCATTTATGTGCCCCAACCCTGCCCCATATATATAGTTACATGCCTCCTTGACCTCCGAGCCGTGAGAGACTCCAGGGGTTCCAGCAATTACCCAGGTTGAGTTTCGTTGGGGCGAAGGTCAGCAGAGACAGTGGTGTCTTTAAGATATGTGGTTTTATCTGCACATATAGACAACCTGACCATAGATTGAAAGGGCTCACACTTCTCCTCCAGTAAACATGATCCCACACCCAACACCAGTGTTGCAGCCACCACAGTTTCCCAAGTGATAGGAGACTCTGGGCCGGGGTTCCCAGGCTTACCCAGGCTTGGTTTATTTGTAAGGACGGTCAGTGGAGACTTCAGGACACCGTATATGTTTTTATTTACACATATATCCAAGGTGATCATAGGATGGCAGGGCCAAAAGCCTACAAAGGTATTATTCTCTCCATCTTGCATTATCAGCTGTTTCCCCCCCTCTCCTCTCCGCCCTGGGAATGTTTCCAAGAGAGACGAGGCCTTCATGAGCTGGAGGCTACAGCTAATTCTCTGAAGTATGAGAAGAGGTTTGACTTATGTCTTCTGTGCCACAGGTTCTCTTATTACACAACACACACCCAAAAAACGTATCTGTGGGACACACATTATCAGCTGTCTCGTTCTGCTGCTGCTGAATTAGAATTGTAGAGGGACTCCAGGGGTCATCTACACCCACATTGGAGGTTTGTGAGCAGCGGTTGGATGGCCATCTGTAGGAGATTCTTTATTTCTGATTCCCGCATGGGGGGGCTAGATGACCCTTGGGGTACCTCCACACCTTACAGTTCTATGATCCTATGACTTCCTGGAACCAGAGGAGAGTCTCTTCTCAGTGTTTTTGTCTGTTAGGGAGTTGAGAAGACAGAGCTGGTCTTACTCCACTCTAAAGGGAATGTGATCATAATTCTTGGCCACCTTCCTAAGGAAACCCAGGCAAATGATTTTAACATTGCATCCCAGCTAAGAAGGGTGCCAATTCTTGCAATAAAGTCACAGAATGAGGGGGAAAGGGGGAGAATCTGAGTTTAATTAGGAACTTAAATTCTTCTTCTTTTTAATTGCTCTGATTATATAACGAACTTGGTTCTTTGTGAGGGTGTGGCCCATTGAAGAACATAAGAGTCTGGCTGCTGGATCAGGCCAGTGGCCCATGTAGTCCAGCATCCTGTTCTCATAGTGACTGACCAGATGCTCTCATGGGAAAACCTCAGGCAGGATTTGAACACAAAAGCAGCCTTCTCCCTTCCTGGGGATTCCAGCAACTGGTATTCATACTCATTGGCATCGTAGCTAATAATCATTCGTAACCCTCTACTCCTCCAAGAATATGTGCATGCCCCGTTTAAAGCCATCCCAAGTGGATGACCATCACTGACTCCTAGGGAAATGAGTTCCACAGTTTAACCCTGCACTGTGTGAAGAAGGACTTACTTTTCTCTGT
The DNA here is from genome assembly GCF_965112155.1 of Podarcis liolepis. Classification (NCBI taxonomy): domain Eukaryota; kingdom Metazoa; phylum Chordata; class Lepidosauria; order Squamata; family Lacertidae; genus Podarcis; species Podarcis liolepis. The sequence goes on from NC_139570.1 coordinate 31,824,651, forward strand.
CCTGAATCTGCCTCTCCTTCCATTTGTTCCACTTTTATGTTAAGGGCTTTAAAATAATATCCCAGGACATTAATGTAGCCCATGAAATATGATTTCATTATTTGGGATGCTATGAAATTGGCTTCCAGTGGGGTAGTGGACAGGTGCAACAAGGGCCTTGGAATGTGTTCAATTTCATCAAACTCTGGCAGGATCTTTCTGCGCTCTCTCTCTCTCTCTCTCTCTCGCTCTCTCTCATCATGGTCACCTAGAATCTATTCACCTCTTCAAAATCCCCCCTCAAAGGCTCACTCTGTAATTCTTAGTTTCTAGTTCTACCAAGCATTGTGGGGAGTTGGACTGGGTGACCCTTGGGGTCCCCCAATTCTATGATTCTGTGTAGGATTGGTGCAGCACATGTTTTTAAGGCTCCCTTTGCATTGATCTTGAAACACTTCATCAAGGAACTGGTGGGATGCTCACATGTGGCCAGCAGCACCCTTTGAAATGGGCCCTGCTAGGGCTAAGTCAGTTGCTCCTCTGTTACAGGTTGAAGCTCCCCAGTCTGAGAGGAGATTTAAGTGGGATTCCTGCATTTCAGGGGGTTGGACTGGATGGCCCTCGGGGATCTCTTCTTACTTTACAATTCTGTGATTCTTTAGCCATGCTTCCTACATTGCAGAGGGTTGGACTAGATGACTTGTGTTCCACAATTCTATGGATTTCCACAAACTCTCGCGGGCATCTGAGGTTGTCACAGGCATGCTCCCTGCATCTTCTGGGGTTTAAAAAATGTGTTTGTGGGAAGAATCTCCTGCCCCGTCCAAGAGTTTCCCTCAACCGCACTTGGCACAGATGCACATCTTGTAATAGACGTCCCCCCCATATGGTTCTCATTCCCCCTCAGCTTGCCTTTGAAGCGAATTGGCTCCGTCCGTTTCAGATGCATTTGCCTCACAGTTATTTCTACTTTCCTTCTGTTTATAATTCTTGCGGTGTGATGTGATCTATGCACATAAACACACACATATATAATTTCATAACACTGACAGGCCGAACGGGCAGGTTTGCAGCACTCTCTTTCCATGTCGGGTTATTGGGTTGGGGAAACCCCTGCCGCCTTCAAGTTCATAAGAACATCTGAAGAACATCCTACAGGATCAGGCCCAAAGGGGACCTGTCCAGACCAATTCATGGTGATGGGCATCCAATGAAGTTGAATGTTGGAGGAGTCAGCGATGGCCACCAACTTCGATGGCTTTTAAAGAGGACTGGACAAATTCATGTAGGAGGAGAGAACTATTGGTGGCCATTAGCCATGACAGCTGTGCTGTGTCTCCAGTGCTTCTGAATTACATTTGCTGGAAATCGCAGGAGGGGAAGAGTTGCTCTTGTGCTTGAATCCTGCTTGCAGGTTTCCTGTAATGGGCATCTGGCTGGCCACTGTGAGAACAGGATGCTGGACTAGATAGGTGCCCATTCACCTGGACATTGACTGTGAAAGCAGAAACTTTTATGCTGGGGCAGTCTAGCTCAATGCCAGGACTGGTTCAGCTGCATGTCAGCACAGAGACTCAAGAGACAAGCAGTAAAGTTGATTCTTCATTCAAGGAAACAGAATACAAACAGAGAAACATACAGTGAGACTGGCCCAAGTAAAGCAGTTGCCAGAACTGAGAATCTGGTCCTCCCTCTTTCCTCTTAAGTCTCCTCCACGTCCAGCTGTTTTCCCTACAGTCTTAAATTCCACCAGGGAGTGCCCCCTCCCGCCCCAGCAACCTCATTGTTCTGCTATATGTAAAGATCCTTAGCTACAGTGTTTGTGCACCTGGCTATCAGCTACTTGAGACCAAGTGAAGATGCCTGGGTGCTAGGATGGCACCTGACCATCTCCACCATCTGGAGATGCCTGCCTGGGGATCCTTGGATCTTGACTGTTTTCACATACTAGCAATGCATCCTGTAGAGGTATATCCATTATATTTTATCTGCGCAATCAGAGTGAATTTCAGGAACCAAAAAGTCGTATTTTTCAATACGACTTTTGAGCCATCTGGCCCTAGAATGGCAACTAGGCATTCTGTTTTGGCGACCGTAACCCTGGTTAAAGGAGCCATTTGATGCCTAGCTTATATATCTGAGTTTCTAGCACTGAACAAGTGGGGTGGGGAGTTGTATACAATAGAACCAGCAGGCTCATATGAATCTGTTGCAACCTCAGCTCCCACCTCCCCTTTAGCTGTCTGACATACAACTGTAGTGTTTTCTTCCTCTTCCTCCTCTCTCTCACTCAAGCCTGTTGCTTGTTCAACCCCCAACCATTCTGCCCTGACTTCATCCTCTGACCTGTCTTCCATATCCCACCACCCCTTCCCTGACTCTGAGCCCTCTTCTTCTGAGACTTCCCTAAGGGATTCTCCAGCTGGAACCTCCCACCATTCCTTATGGTCATGCCAGTTCCTGATACTCATTGAGCCAGATGGTGGGGCCCACAACTGGAGAGTGCATTTGTGCTCAGGTTCTGATTGTGGGATTTCCATTTGGGGCATCTTATCGGCCAGTGTGAGAACTAGACAAGCCCCCTTTTGCTTGATCCAGCAGTTCTTCTTATGTTCTTATGCAGTCAGGTGGTATAATTGGAGGCTGATGCAAATTGCTGAAATGTTACCTGGAGGTGCCTGGGGAAGGGAAGACAGAGAGGAGATCTATTATCCACCTTCAAATATCTGAAGGGCTATCACAGAGAAGATGGAACATGCTTGTTTTCTATTGTTCTGGAGGGTAGGACTTAAACCAATGAATTCAAATGGCAAGAACTAAACATTAGGAAGGACCTCCTGATAGTAAAAGCCATTTATCCATGGAATGGACTCCCTCAGAAGATTTGTGGGCTCTCCTTCCTTGGAGGTTTTTAAACAGGTCAGATGGCTGTCTGTCAGAGATTCTTCAGTGTGATTCCTGTATTGCAGGTGATTAGATGAGAGGGCCCTGTTAATCCCTTCAAACCCTGCAATTCTGTGATTCCTGTATTGCATGGGATTGGCCTAGATCAGTGTTTCCCAACCACTGTTCCGCGGCACACTAGTGTGCCGCGAGATGTTGCCTGGTGTGCCGCGGGAAAAATTAAAAAGATTTTTTTTTAAAAGTCAAATTTTCGATTGGGGCGCCGTCACTAGATGACCCCTGGGGTTCCCTCCCTCCCTCCTCCTCCTCCTCCTCCGGGGAGGCCCTTCCTGGCTCTCGGCCAAGGCTTGGCGGCTGCCACTCACTCACTCGCTCGCCCACCCGTCCCTCCATCCCTGCACCCGGCCTCTCCCCCTCCGTCCCCGGCGCGGGGGCTGCGGGGATCCGTAGTCCCCTCGCCCTTGGGCTCCGCGCCCGCGCGGGGTGCGCGAACTACGTTTCCCAGCGTGGCCTGGCGGGCCGGGCGTTTTGTTTGAAGCGCTCTTCTCCCGGCCATGGAATGAGCGCAGCGGCGGCGGCCGGGCGGGCAGGGGCTCTTCCGCGCAGACCCCGCGCAGCCTGCCTGCGCCCCCGCGGAGATCGGGCGGCAGGATGGAGCCCGGGGATCCCCGCGGAGGCGGAGCGGTGGAGGCGGAGGCTGCCCCCCAGGTAGGGCTGCGTCGGGGTTTTTTAATTTTTGCAATGCTGCATCCGCGCCGGAGGGGACGCATCGGACCGCGGGGAGACCCCTTGGCGGGCGTGCAAGGCAATGCATGCGTGCAGGCGTTGCATGGAGTGCAGTGCAATGCAATGGCAACGCGGCGCCCTGAATGCATGCATGCAACTTCCACCGGCGCTCCGGACTTGGCAGGTGAGGGGGGTCCCCAGTGGGCGGCAGAGAGAGCCGGGAGGGCGAAGGGGAGCCGGGGGGGAGCAGCGCTGCTCCCCGAGCCGAGCCCGGGGGGAAACTTCGGCGTCGTTGCGCCGGGTGTTGGAAGCGGAGGCTGGCGGGGGCCCCTCACCTGCAAAACCTGGTCGCCTCTCATATATTTCGTGCATTGCATTCATCGCCCGCTTTCTCCTCCAAGGAGCTCCCGGGGGCGCGCGTGGTTCTCCCCGTGTTATCCTCGCAACAACAGCCCTGCGAGGTGGATCAGGCGAGTGGCCCAAGGGAGCACCAGGGATTGTCCTGGCCAGGTGGGGTGATTTGAACCCTGCTCTCTGCCCGGTCTTCGTCCTCATTTAGCCCCCACATGTGCATGACTGTGCATGACTGAGGTTTTCTCCCCTCGTCTTGGCTATGGTGTGAGTCTGTGCTGTTAATTAATGGGGTTCTGCCTTCGGAGAAGATGAGCCAGCCCTCAAGGAGGTGATTATGTAATTTGCTAGCAATTCATGTCCCTCCCGGCGTGACGCTGCGCGCTGACGTCACGGGGCTGTAATGGTGGTGTGCCTCGAGATTTTTTTCATGAAACAAGTGTGCCTTTGCCCAAAAAAGGTTGGGAAACACTGGCCTAGATGACCCTTGGTCAATGCAAGGGTCATCTAGGCCAACAATGCAAGTCCATATTTCTATGAGATCTTGCCCAATGGATCTTCCCAGTGGATTTTCCTTATGCATGGTCATCCAGATCTACCAGTGCCAGCTTGTTCATATGAATGAGGGGTCCACCAGAAGAGAAACTCCTTTCTAAGTGGGACACCCCCCCCCCTGTTGACTTGAGGACCTGCATTGGGAATTCACTGACCATGATATTGGTGTTGGGGTGAGTGAGCAGGGTATCTTGAAGAACTCTTGCACCCAAATTTGACTGCTTTTATTCTTGTGAACTCAGCCCTACTATCAATTTCCTATGAGGCTGAGTATCCTTGGCCATGCCACAGCAAAGCATGTGAGAGGAAATAGCCTGTGGGTCTTTGAAGAAGTGTACCCTTCCTTCATTGGAAGTTAGGAAAACAAAGCTTGTGGGCCAAAAAAGGGGGTTGTGTTTTTTGTGGGTTTTTTTTTTTTTTTTTTTTGTCCCCCAGAATCTCAGTCTGAAAGGTTTTTGCTGAGTGCTAGACCAGAAAACAGCAGTGAAAGATAAAGGACTGATAGCTGTGTCTTAATGTAGCCTTTGAAATATGAGGAAGTGCCTAAATGCAGAATATCGTACAGCTGGCTGAATTACATAGACACATAGATTCATTTGTATGCCATCTTTCCACTGTTCAACCCATGCTCAAGGCAACTTACAACATGAAAAAATACATATGTTGTTGCCATCCATCTGTCTCGGGAGACAATGGAGTGCGCCACCAGCGGTGAAGTCAAATCGCTGTGTTAGCAGTACCCAAGTAACCTCTTTGGGGCACAAGCCTGGGCAATGTGTATGGAAGTCCCAAGCTGTCCTGATGTGGTCCAAAGGAAAACAGAGGAATATGTCTGCCACCAACTTGGCTGCAGGAGTTGCCTGAAGGAGGCTAACAAGGCAACACCTAACTGTCTTAGGGACTCCACACTGGATTTGTGTAGGGTTTACTCCTTAGCATTTTATTCCTCCAAAGATGTCCTGCAAGGCAGCAAAGGTTTAGGATTGGAGTTTTCCGTCTCCTAGATGGGCTACCTTCCCAGGCTGACAAGCCCCATCTGGCCCTATCTTCCCTTTACAGCACATGCAGAAACTGCCTTCTTGACCTTTGGACCGATTATTGGTCTCATCCGCTCAATCCTCCAGAGCCTGTCTTCGCACACAAGGGAAATCCCTAACTTACTGGGGGTTTGAGACCCATTAGCTACCCTCGCCTGGTTTAGCTAGCCAGTTGGAGCTGTTTCCCAGTGTGTGGCCACTCATATGCTGACAGCTTCTAGGAGCCACAGGTGAGAGCTGAGTGCAGGGTGGGGCCCCAAGGTGGACAAACTACCCCAGAAGGAGCATGAAGTGTCCTCCGCCAGTGGTATTACCCCTCCCTAACATACCATACATAAATACAACATAGCAAAAGTAGTCTTAAACAATAAATAGAACATTTAAAAATACACAACAAACTGTACAATGTCAACATGAATCACAACAAGATCTAAGTTAAAGATAAGAAAGAAAGAAAGAAAGAAAGAAAGAAAGAAAGAAAGAAAGAAAGAAAGAAAGAAACCAGCAACAAGCCCCCCTGCTGCCACCCAAAACAGAACCCTCTAAACAACACCCCAGCCCAAAATTCTGTTCAGCAGCCTCAGCTTTTGTAGCTGGAATGAGTCAAAGCTCCATCCTCCCAGGCCAGGTGGGAAAGGCCTGCAAAAAAGGGAGTGGGTCTCCCAGGACTCATAGCCAATATGGTCTTGGGGAGCTGCCAGTTCTGTGGAATCATGATTGTAAAGGGACACCAAGGGTCATCTACTCTGACCCTTTGTAATGCAGGAATCATAACTAAAAAAAGCCCTGGCAGATAGCCATCCAACCTCTTCTGAAAACCTTCAAGGAAGGAGAGTCCACCACCTTCCGAGGGAGAACATGCCACTGTCAAAATGGTTCTTGCCACCAGAAGTCCTTCCTAACATTTAGCAGGAATCTGCTTTCATAGAATCATAGAGTTAGAATGAACCCCAGTGGTCATCTAGTCCAATCTAAACAAGAACCAACATGCCAAGTTTTCGCCCAGTGACTTATTTACAATAGGAAGAGCTTCTCCCCTGGCGCCGGGTGTCTGGAAAATTGGAAAACTATCCTTCTCGTTTTGCGAAGGAGGTCAGAGGGGCTCCTTTAATGCCAGGTAATTAAAGCCACCTTTCCCTGGAAGGCGATGTCAAGCCGTTTCACAAGACGCTTCACTAAAAGCTTCATTTACTAGAATGACTTTTGCCAAAGGGGAAATCAGAGCCGGCTCTTAACTGATGGGGGGTAGGGAGAGATGGGGACGGTGCCCCCTTTCTCTTTCACACAACAGAAGGCATCAGCCACCCTCAGAGGTCTTTATTTGGCTTGAAAACCAGGAACCTTCCAGAGTGTGATCCTTAATAGATGATACACAAAGTATGTCCACAGGATGGATAGATGTCTGCATGCATGCACCAAAATCTCATCATTCATTCCTACTTGGGCTGGGGAAGAGACTGAGAGGTGACGTGACAGCCATCTTCAAATACCTGAAGCGCTGTCACAGGGACGATGTTACAACAGTAGTTGAAAATTAAGAGATGAAAAGCAAAACTATAAAACTGAGTCCAGTTGCACGTGGGTGAAAATATGAAAGTGCAAGTAAAGAATATCAGTGTTGCCTGATTATTCCAGATTTGACAGGCTGGTGAGGAGGCTTATCTTCAAAACTATGCTTCCACTGGGTACATAATAAAGTAATGCCAAATCCTGTAAAAAAGCATCTGGAGGTTCTCTAACCCTTGTCGAAATCTCAAGTTGTGTCATTTTCTCAATTCTAGCTCTGTTCCAGATGAGTGGTACCAAGTGCCCAGTGAAAGATTTGGGGCTGTCTTCCATTGAGATCCAATGAGCTGCTAAGACGATTTATAAGACCAGCTCTTTCAACAGTACATCAACACTGGTATCATCAAAAGGACTTAGTCACATTAATAGCATTCTAGGATTCATTGGCGGTTTTTAAGGCCCTCTGTCATGGACTCTTCAGCTGTGATTCCCGCATTGTAGGGATTGGATTTGATGACCTTTGGGGATCCCTTCCAACTCCAGCATTCTGTCATTCTGTCTCCCCATGGTTCCTTTAGGTGGGCATTGATGTTAGTAGATGCGATACGTAATTTCAAGTGACTAAAATATCTCTTCTTGTTCTTTTGCAGGTGCAAGCCCACCAAAAAAGAAAAAAGGTAAGCAGAAATTCAGACCTCTTCTGTCCTGTGTCAGTGCTTTGGGCCAGTCACTGCCTCTCAGGCTAACCTCCTTACAGGGTTGTTGTAGGGATTAAATGAGGACTAGGAGCTGGGAGACCAGGCTTAGAATCCCCAACTCAGCTTTGAAGCTCCATGGGTGTCCTTGGGCTGGTTGTTGCCTCTCAGCCTGGCCTACCTCACTGTCTTGTGGAGATTAATGGGAAGGGGGAGACAAGCCATTGTGTTGTAGTTATAGAGTGCTGGACAAGGACCATGGTTCAAATCCTCTCACTCAGTCATGAAGCTCACAGGGTGACGCTGGGGGCCAGTCACTGCCTCTCAGTCTAACCCACCTCACCGGGTTGTTGTGGGGAATTAAATAAGGAAGGGGAGAGAACTCCCTGATCTCACTGGAGGAAAACAAAGGTGAATTACAAATGCAATAAATAAATGCAGTAAGGCAGCGGTCATAGCCTATGATTGATCCAGCAGGAAGAAAATGCTGCTAAAATCCTAGAATTGGAGGCTTGGAAAGAACTGCCAAGGGTCTTGTAGTGCCCCCCCCCCTCCTACAATGCATGAATCAGAGCTGTTGATTCCTGGTGGATGATGTGTTTAGCTCCTTTGCAGACTGAAACCCCTCTGCCTTGACCTTAACCCTAACCACAGCTGCCTCTGAGCTTTACACAGTGGTACCTCGGGTTACATACGCTTCAGGTTACAGACTCCGCTAACCCAGAAATAGTACTTCGGGTTAAGAACTTTGCTTCAGGATGAGAACAGAAATCGTTCTCCGGTGGCATGGCAGCAGCGGGTGGCCCCATTAGCTAAAGTGGTGCTTCAGGTTAAGAACAGTTTCAGGTTAAGAACGGACCTCCGGAACGAATTAAGTGCTTAACCTGAGGTACCACTGTACGCTCCATGCTCACCTTACCCCAGAAGACCTGGAGAGAAATAAGCAGGGCAAAATCAGGGCCCCTCTCCCTTGAGGTCAAACCCAGAGGCATACAAAGGTCTTGGCCAGGCCACTGCTTCCACATTCTCTGCCCCTCTGCCTCTCCCTCAAGAGGGAGGCTAGTGAGCAGAACATTCTGACAGACTAGCATGGCTTGAGGTAAAAATGTCTTCACAGGCAAAGTTGTATCTCCTGGTGGGGCAAGATTGGCCCTCAGACTGGATTTTTCCATGCCAAATGAAGAATTGTAGGAAACCTTTCAAACTCATGCTAGGCCCAACCAAGAGCTCTCTTGCTATTTCCGCTTCTCTTCAAAGGTTTTTAGGTTTGTTTTTTTTACAAAGGCCTCCTTGGTATTCTTGTGGAGAAGCTGGTAAACTGTAGGCTGGACAAAGTAAGTGTTAGGTGGATTTGTAGCTGGCTGGCTGACGGAACCCAAAGAAGGCTCACTAATGGTTCCCCGTCATCCTGGGGGGAAAGGGCAAGTGGGGTGCCGCAGGATTCTGTCCTGGGCCAGTTGTTATTCAACATCTTTAGAAATAACTTCGATGAAGGTATTGAGGGGATGCTCACCCAATTTGCAGGTGACACCAAACTGGAAGAGCTAGCTAATGCCACAGTAGACCTTAACAGATGGGAGAACTGGGCCCAAACCAACAAAATTAATTTCAATAGGGACAAATGTCAAGTTGTACACTTAGGCAGGAATAACCAGCTGCTCAAATATAAGATAGGGGACATCTGGTTTGCCAGTTGTATATGTGAAAAGGATCTAGGGCTCTTTGTGGATCACAAGCTTAACATGAGTCAACAGTGTGATGCAGCAGCAAAAAAAACCCCTAATGTTATTATCGGCTGCATCAACATAAGTATAGTGTCCAGACCAAGGACCCAAAGCAATGGATTCCAGTTACAGGAAATGAGATTATGACTATAAATATCAGGAAGAACTTCCTGACAGTAAGAGCTGTTCAGCAGTAGAATAAACTCCCACGAGAGGTAGTGGACTCTCCTTCAATGGAGATTTTGAAGCAGAGGTTGGATGGCCATCTGTCAGGGATGATCTAGATGCGATTCCTGCATTCCAAGGGGTTGGACTAGATGACCCTCAGGGTCTTTCCAACTCCACAATTCTATGATTCTAAGATTCAAAGATTTTAAGAGGTGTGTCGAAAAATTTAGAGGGGGCTGATCGTACTCCTTAGTGCACTAAACTGATGGATATTGCCCTGTTGGAAAAACTAACTAATAAGCTGAGAGTCCTCAGAGGCTAAAGAAAACAGATGATTTTGTACCTGTTTTGTCAGTCTTCATCTTATTTGTAAGCAAGGAGGAACGTAGCAAAAGACCCTGCTTGGCCCACAAATGACTATGGCTGAAACAGTGACTCAGGGCATTGAATTCTTGAATTCCTTTCCCTTAGCAAGATAGCGCCCATGTTTTGTAACGGTGCCTTGCTTAACCATTATGTCTAAGCTGTAAATAGTTCCAATCGCTACATTCCACGCATTCATGTACTTGTGGTTTATTTATTTTGGTTTTATTTTATGTCTATTTTTGTTCGGCAGTGCTCTATAATTGTATATGGACTATGTATATTGTCATTAGATGCTACTTGATTACATAGTATTTTGCAGAATCTCATATAACCTTTAAAAAAAAGGGGAAACAAAGAAAAAAACCTATGTTGGCCAGAGTCTGTGGCAGGGGAGAGTAGTGGCCAATCAGTTCCAGTTTGTGTGTTGGAAGAAAAGTGGGTGCCCTGTTCAGAAGCAAAAATTAACACGCACTGTTTCCGCAGGCAAAAAACATGGCCCCCCAGGACCGCCTGGCCCACATGGGCCTCCTGGCCCCCCCGGAATCCCTGGGATCCCTGGGATTCCTGGCACTGCCGTGATGGGACCTCCCGGCCCTCCAGGACCTCCTGGCCCCCAAGGCCCCCCTGGCCTGCAAGGCCCCACTGGTAAGTGCTGTTTCAGCAAAGGGCGACCATAAGAGCAAAACAGGCCTGTGTAGCCAGGGCAGGATTAACCCCATCCTTCCATCCATCAGCTGATACCACAAATGGAGGGAGATGGCCTCGCAGGCAAAACGAGCTTCTGGTGGGTCGACACTGGACATTTGGGCAAAGGGGAAATGCCAGTCACGGTGGTTCAAATGCTGAACCACCTGGCTATCCCTGGCTATAATATAATATAATATAATATAATATAATATAATATAATAATGGTAAAGGGGCCCCTGACCATTAGGTCCAGTCGTGGCTGACTCTGGGGTTGCGGCGCTCATCTCACTTTATTGGCCAAGGGAGCCGGCGTACAGCTTCCGGGTCATGGGGCCAGCATGACTAAGCCGCTTCTGGCGAACCAGAGCAGCGCACGGAAACACCGTTTACCTTCCCGCCGGAACGGTACCTATTTATCTACTTGCACTTTGACGTGCTTTTGAATTGCTAGGTGGGCAGGAGCAGGGACCGAGCAACGGGAGCTCACCCCATTGCGGGGATTTGAACTGCCGACCTTCTGATTGGCAAGTCCTAGGCCCTGTGGTTTAACCCACAGCGCCACCCGATATTAATACACATTCTGTTTTGCAGGTGCCATGGATAAAGCAGGACCTAGAGATGTACAGGTGAGATATCTATCCTGAGGGAAGAACGGCAATGAATACTCATCTAGAAAAACTCTCTCCCTTCTTAACATGGAAAGCTAGCCTTTATTGAACAACAAAAAGCCCTTCTTAGTTAAGCACAGAAGGCAATGATGGCCACCAACCTGGATAGCTGTAAAAGAGGATCAGACAAATTAGCGGAGGAGGAGAGAGTTATTGATGGACACTAGCCATGATGGCTGTGTTCTCTCTCCACAGCTGGAGGCAGCAGTACTTCTGAATGCTAGTTGCTGAAAACCACAGGAGGGGAGGGGGCTTTTATGCTTGAATTCTGTTTGCTGATTTCCCTTTAGGGCATCTTGTTGGCCACTATGAGAACAGGATGCTGGACTAGGTGGGCTGGGAGCCTGATCCAGCTAGGCTCTTCCAATGCTCTTATGGAACTTCCAAGTCCAGAGGCAGTCTATCTCAATTCCTAGGCTTCTAAGGGTATTTGGCTGCTGCTAGAACAGCATACTAGACTAGGTAGAGCCCCACTGGTCTGAAACAGCAGCCTCTCCTGAAGGTTACAAGCACACAGACTCTTTCAGTAGCTAAAAATTGTTGAAGAGCAACTATGGTGGTACTCTTTGCCTATCTGAATCCCAGAGAACCTTTTCCTTGGTCATCCAGAACCTCTAATATAATCCTAGAATTGCCGAGATGGAAGGGACCCAAAGAGTCATCTAGTCCAATCTTCTCGAGTGCAGGAATCACAAGTAGCACAGGAATCTTTGGCACAGCAGCTTTATGTGTGCCTAGCAAGAGTAATTTCAAGTGGTCCTCTTTTAATTTGCAGCCGGCTGTTGTTCACCTTCAAGGGCAGGGATCAGCGATTCAAGTCAAGAATGGTAAGAATCCTGAGGAACTGGACTTTGGAAACTGCACCCCTTCTTCCTTCTTTGGTTCCATATCTTCTAACAAGGTGGGTGTGGGGAGAAAAGGCCCATCCCACGTGGCCATAGAATGTTGGTATTGTAGAGTTGGAAAGGATCCCAGGGGTCATCTAGTTTCACCCCCTGCAAGGCAGGCCTCGCAGCTGAAAAATCCCTTTAAAACATCATGTGAATGATGGAATCATAGGGTTGGAAGGAACCATCAAGGGTCACTAGTCCAACCCACTGCAAACATAGGTATCCCAGCTAGAGAATCTCCAGACAGGTCATTAACCACCTTCTGCTTAAAAGCCTCCAATGAATCAGAATTGTAGAGTTGGAAGGGACCCACAGGGTCATCTAGTCCAACTCTCTGCAAGTTCAGGAGTCACAGCTCAAGAAAACCTGACAGATGGCCACCCAACCTATTTAAAAACCTCCAACAAAGCATAGAATTGTGATGTTGGAAGGGGCCCCAAGGGTCTTCCAGTCCAACCCCCTGCAATGCATCTGAAGTATTCCTAACAGGTGGCCCCCCGACCCCGGTTAAAAACCTCTTCCTTCCAAGCCCCCATCCGCTTGCCTGCCAAGCGGCTGTTGCCTGTGTTCACGTTGCTCTGGTATTTTGTCTCTCCTCATCCCAACGGGTACTGAGTGACTGCCATTTTCTCATACTGAGATCTTTCAGGGGGAGTCCTCAACGACTGGTCCCGCCTCGCCCTGAACCCCCGTGTCTTCAAGCTGCATGCCCGTAGCGGGGAGCTGGAGGTGCTGGTGGACGGCACCTACTTCGTCTATAGTCAGGTAGAAGTGAGTACGGTCTGAGTATGGTACCTCTGAAATGCAAACCGCCTGGGTCGTCCGGGGCGGGGGCGGCTTTGGAGCAAGCAGAATGTGTCTTTATTACTTACTTTTTAAATCTATTTCTATTCTACCTTTCCTCCAGGGGTCTCAAGGTGGCATGCATATATTTCCCCATTTTATCCTCACAACAACCCTGCAAAAGTAGGTTGGGCTGAGAGTGAATGGCACCCAAGGTCATACCCAGTGAATTTAATAGGCAAGTGGGGGATGTGAACCCTTGTCTCTCCTGGGTCCTAGTGCACTTTAACCATGCAGCCAAAGGCGCTCACTCAGTGGTGACCTTGCGGGGCCAGTCTCAGCCTCACCTACTTCTCAGGGTTGTTGTGGAGGATTTAATGAAGAATACACCGTGTACGCCACTTTGATCTCTTTGGAGAAAAAGATGGGATATAAATTTGATAGATAAAGAAATGTTAACATCCTTTAAAAAAAAATTTTAAAAAAATATTTTGTTGGCTTGTTAACAAAAAAAGGTGCAAACATAACAAAAAGAATTAAAACAAGAATGGAACATTTTTGTTTTCTTAAAACAAGAATGGAACATTTTAAAGCATCACAGCCTGGAAGGACAGAAGTATCCAGTGCAGTTCTGAAGGGATAGTAAAGTATCACTCATGCAAATATCCAATTTTCAAGTAATAAAGCTTTCTAAAACATAAAAAGTATTCTCCATCTCTGAGTTCCATCACTAGCAAGAATAAAGACTCTGTGTAGTCTTGGACGAGCCAGACATTTGCATAGACACCATGCAGTATGTTAGCTGTTGTTTCCTCATTACAGGGGGTGAATTAGATGACCCTGGGGAGTACAGTTCTTTTAATGGTCATTCAAGCTCTGCCCTTTAGATGCTTTTAGATTATGACATACTTTTCAAAAAGGTTTTCGGCCAATTAACCAAATCCTTTTCCTCCCAGTCTGGGACATTTTGCTTCCATGCTGCTATCCCGCTGGAAAAGGCCTTCTGTTCCTATTCCCAAAATAAGGTGGCAGAGAGAGAACACCGTGACAGAAGGAGGTGCTTTGTTTTCAGTCCAGTTGCTTGTGTGCAAAGACAGGTCTCATAGCATTGTAGGGTTGGAAGGAACCCCCAGAGGACATCTAGTCCAACCCCCTGCAGTGCAGAAATCACCAATGGCAATCCAACCTTTGTTTAAAAGCCTCCCGTGAGGGAGAGTCCAGCACCTTCCAAGGTCATTTATTCCACATTTGAACAGCTCTTGCCCTCAGAAAGTTCTTCATAAGGTTTTGTCATTTGACTCCATTGGTTTGGGTCTTCTCCTCTGAAGCAGCAGGAAAACAGCTGGCTCCACCTTCTAGGGGACAGCACATCGGATGTTGGAAGACGGCTATCAGGCATTACCCTCCCACATCTGCTAGGTTCTGCCTGTCATGTTCTTGCATCCTTCCTAGAGTTTTAAAACAGTTGCTTCCCTTCTGCAAGCGGAAGTCAGATCAGACCCTCTTGCTTTTTCTGAAAGGGGAGAGGTAGCAATGCTTGCCGTGGCTTTTTTTATGGCTGGCTTTCTAAACGTTTTCGTGCTTTATCAAAACGGTGCAAGACTCCCAGCCATTCTTGCTCCTCTTGCCACGATGTAGGGCAATACAAAGGAAATGATCAAGAGGGTGGAGCAACTCCCTTGTGAGGAAAAGTTGGAGTGTTTGCGGCTTATTAGTTTGGAGAAACAATGAGTAAGAGGCAACCATTATAGGAGTTTATAAATGATGCCTGGCATGGAGAAAGTGCAGAGAGAAAAGCTTTTCTCCCTCTCTCGTAACACTGGAAACTCATGGACATCCAATGAATCTGAATGTTGGAACGTTTAGAACAGGTTTTTAAAAGTACCTTTTTGGCACAGTTTATAGTTAAACTGTGACATTCACACCCCACAGGAGGCAGTTGATGGCCACCAACTTGGCTTTAAAAGAGGATTAGGCAGATTTATGGAAGCGTGAACACCAGTTGCTGGACACCCGGTTGCTGGAAACCGCAGAAGGGGCAGTATTGCTCTTGTGTTCTTGTCCTCCTTCCCACAAGGAACTGTTCAGCCTCTATGAAAACAGGATGTTAGGCTAGATGAGCCATGGGCCTGATTCAGCAGGCTAATCTTACGTTCTTATGAAATACTCTAGGGCTCCTCATTTGTTTGAACAAGGAATGTGCTGGTTGAAGGTCACTTGGGCATTTCAGTTGCCCTTGGAAACAGAGTTAGAATTGTAGAGTTGGAAGGCACACCAGGGGTCATGTGCCTGGCCCCCTTGCCTTCTTAAAATAATGCCCTTTCCCCCCTGTCTAGGTATATTATATCAACTTCACGGACTTTGCCAGCTACGAGGTGGTGGTGGACGAGAGGCCCTTCCTGCAGTGCACGCGGAGCCTCGAGACGGGCAAGACCAACTTCAACACCTGCTACACAGCCGGGGTTTGCCTCCTGAAAGCCCGGCAGAAAATCGCCGTGAAGATGGTCCACGCAGACATCTCCATCAACATGAGCAAGCACACCACCTTCTTTGGGGCCATACGGCTGGGAGATGCTCCAGCGTCCTAGAGGGGACTTGGACAGGGAGAACGGACAAGGGATATTTATTCATTGGTGCGGCAGCAGGAAGGAAGGGCATAAAAAGGGGGTCCCCTCTGGGTTTTGCATTAGGGAAAAGGAGATCCCTTAGCATACACTAGGGAAAACTGAGGCTGGGATGGGATCATATCACTCGGTTCTCTTTGACAAGCAAACGTTGGATCTTAAAATGAGACTCCTGGATATAGAGCCATGTGACCCATGGCCCGTCTGTGCCAATTGTCGTGGAATATTCAGGTGCCCTGTGCCCAGTAACTTGTCCCTAAGTCAGTTCACTGCCCCCTAAGTCTATTCACTGCCCCCCTGAGTTGAGTGTAAGAGGGAATGCAGACCTTTGCAGGCTAAGCAGGCAGACTTGTGTCAGCATCACCAACCCTAAGCTGGGAGAACAAACAGAGAAGCCAGTACTTCAATAGGAGGTTGCTGAACACATTTTTCATGTTCAGATGTAGTCAGATATTGAACAGGCTGCAATTGGTAAGCATCCCACAAAAAATTTGGTGCTCGAGGACACTTCACATGGGTTTGATGCTTACCTTTTACCCAATTTGTGAGGAAATATTTTTAATTCTATCTCTGGTACTCAGAAGTTGTCGCCCACTCAGAAGGACCTCCACCATCCCAGCAAGTGACATTAAGAAACACTGCTGCCTCCAGATGTGGAGGTGGAACATAACCACAGTTGTTAGTAGCCGTTGATAGCCCTCTCCTGCTCTACAAATTTGTTCAGTTCTCTTGTAATGCCATCCAAATTGTTGGCCATCACTGCCTCCTGAGGGAGACAATTTATAGATTTACGAAAAATTGTTCCTCCCCTGCAAATTCCTCGGGTTTTGACCATGCTGGTAGGGTGGTGGTTCAGTTCCCCACTGCAGCTTAGGGTGGCCAAAAGGGTCCACGGGCACAGGGGAAACGGCCAGGCGGGCATGGTGGGGGCCTGAAGCTGCTCTCTGGGTCAGCACAATGTTCTCCACTGTATGGTCTGTATATAGAATATACATAATGTACATAGACAGGGATGTAAGTTTACGTGAATTGTCGATATTTTCCATTGCAAATAAAACTTTTTCCAACCTGATTTTGGATGCTGTGTTTGGAATGGTCAGGGCTTAAAGGTTTAGTCTCCTTTGTTGTCACTTGAAGCCATTGGTTTATCTCCCATGTCACAGCCCTTTAGATGTTTGAACTCCTGGCAAGGCAAGAACCACGGTTCAATAATCTTTGACAGGTGGCCATCCGTCATCTGTTGACAAACCTCCAGTGAGTCAAAGATCAGAATTGTAGGGTTGGATGTAACCCCCAAAAGTCATTTAGTCTAACCCCACTGCGATGCAGGAATCCCAGCTAGAGAATCTGCCCATCACTTGTATGGCGTTAACGCTTCTATAATCCTAAAACCTTGAAACAGATGGCAGACCAGTGGGATCCATACTGACTTGCCTTCACTGATCCCATAGAGAAATAAGAGTTAAAAGGGCCCGTCCCCAAGATTCATATAGTCCAACACCCTTCAATGCAGGAACCACAGCTGAAGAAGCCCTGACAGATGGCAATCTGACCTATCTTTAAAAGCAGTTTTGAATCCATTGGTTTGGAGCCCAACCCCCCTGAGCTGCAGTGTAGATATCCTCCCTTCCAAGCATGACATAAACCTGTGTCCCTTCCATGCACCACCTTGGTGTAAGGCTCTTAATCTATGGTACAATTGGCAAATTTGTTGTCTGTGGCAACAGAATTTTCCTCGCCGGTTCTGAGTGTCTTCAGTCCATCCTCATACCATTTTTTCCATTCTCTTCATGAAATGAGTTTCAGGAAGCACCAGACCCTTCATGACAACTCCTACAAATAATTTTATCCTTAAATGCCTGGCGGAAGAAACATTTTTCAAGGTAAAACTTTTCAGTCAGCTCATCAGGTTTGTAGAGCCATTGGATTCATTAGAATCATAGAACTGTGGATTTGGAAGGGAGCCCCAAGGAACACTTAGTCTGCAATGAAGAAATCGCAACAAAAACCATCCCTACATTATTTTTATTTATTTCCTGTACTGCTTTATGATTTTAAGCAAAATAATCTCATAGTGGTTTGCAAGCTACATTCAAACATCCAATAAAATATTCCAAAATAAAACATCACAGAAAAAGATAAAATATACATTCAAAACTAAGAGGAAAATATAATCTTAGGTTAAAGGTTTCAAAATACAGTGGTACCTCGGGTTACAGACGCTTCAGGTTACAGACTCAGCTAACCCAGAAATAGTACCTCAGGTTAAGAACTTTGCTTCAGGATGAGAACAGAAATCGTGCTCTAGCAGCACGGCGGCAAAAGGAGGCCCCATTAGCTAAAGTGGTGCTTCAGGTTAAGAACGGACCTCCGGAACGAATTAAGTACTTAACCCGAGGTACCACTGTAGGACACAACACACAAAGGTCAAGTATAGAATGCACATTTAACACAGCAAAATTAACAAAAAAAACCAAACATTTCAAAATAAAGCCATTCTAAAGGGGGGTCAAATGTAGAATATGTATTTAGAAGCATAATTAGCAGGAGAATATTGTCTTAGACATTGGAACATATCTGCTGTTGTTGCTTCAGCTGCCAATTACAATTATTACCGTATTACATTTATTTATATATTGCCTTTTCCCCAGACTGGGACTCAAGAGAAAATGGCACAGTTAAAATACAGAAAACTAAAAACACCTAAAAGATAATAAAAAGTAATTCAACTCAGAAGGTGTGCAGCTTCCCCACCACCACCTTCAGCTCTGGAAGAACCATCTTTGGACTTCAGCCAGGCAGACAGATCTTCCACCAGTGGCTACCTGCGTTCTAGGATGGCACATCTGTTGACTGCATTTGTATCCCAGCATTTTCCTCCCAAGAATCCTTTGTTCTCTCCCTCCTCACTGAGAGCCAGGGTGGTGTAATGGTTAAAGAGTATTGGACTATGACCTTGAAGAGACCAGGGTTCGATTCCCCACTCAGCCATAAAGCTCCCCTTTGGGATCAGTCACTGACTCTGCCTAATCTACTAGACAGGGTTGTTGTGTGGATTAAATGAGAAGTAGGGCCTTGGGATGCCAAGGTTCAAGGGTTCAAGTCCTTGCTCAGCCATAAAACTCACTGGGAGACTGTGGGGGTCTGTCAATGCATCTCAACCTAACCTTCCTCACAGCATGTAAGCCAGCTTGAGCTTGAAAGAAAAGGTGGGATATGCATGTGATAAATAAATCCCCACAATAGCAACAACCCTGTGAGATAAGATTATGCTGAGAGGCAGTGACTGGCCCTCAAGGACCCCAGGGAGCTTGGATCGTTTAGATGAGAGCCTGGGAGCCCATTGTATCTTCCTGAGGTCGGGAGGGGGTCAGGACTGGCCCAGACCATCCCATTGGGCGACCCACAGTTTTGTTGCCCGAAGGCTACCAGTGTGACTTCAGAGAGGAAACAATGGTCTGCTCAATCTGGGTGGGGCTAAAGGTGGGCCAAAGGCCTAAAGATCATGAGAAGAGCCTTGCTTGATCATGCCAATGGCCCATCCGAGTCCAGCATCCTGTTCTCACAGGGACCAAATGCCCTTAAGAGACTAGGAAGCTAGACAGACTGCCCCTGGACATGGATGTTCCTTAGGAGTATAAGAAGTATAAGAAGAAGTATAAGAGTATAAGAAGAGCCTGCTGGCCTACTGAGTCCAGCATCCTGTCCTCACAGTGGCCAACTAGATGCCGAAATGGGAAACCCGCAAGCAGGCCCTGAGCGCAAGAGCACACACACACACCACCCGCAGTTTCCAGAAACTGGTATTCAGAAGCATGAATACCTTCAACTGTGGAGGCAGAACACAGCCATCATGGCTAGTAGCCATCAATAACTGTCTCCTCCATGAATTTGTCCAATCCTATTTTGATGGCTCTCACTACCTCCTGTGGGAGGGATTTCCATAGATTTGCTAAGAAGTGCTTTATTTTACCTGCCTTGGATCTTCCTACCTCCCAGGGAGTAAGTGTACATTTCTTTACTTGCCTCAAAACAGAATAAAACAGGGTGGTGGCATGACTTGGGCCAAGGTCTGACTGGGTGGCCACCCGGCCTCCTTCCTCTCTGCTGCTGCTGCTGCTGCTGCTGCTACGTTGGGTCCAGTGGTGGGCAAAGATGGGATGCCAATTCCAGGAAGGACCGCCCCCTCCCTCCGCCTTGAAGTCCTTTCTAAACAGGGCTGCACTGTACTTCCCTGAGCATTGTTCCCTTTCCCCCTTCTTTACTGGAGCACCCAGGTTTCTGCTTCTCTTTGCTATGCAGGAAACACCCTCTGAGAACCTTCACTACAGCTTCCTCTCTAGCTCCTATCTAGAAGCTACATAAACAGTGCTATAAATAGAGACAGCCAGCAGCCTTTCCCTGGAGTTGCGGGAGTAGAGGAAAGGTTTGGGATCCCCCACTCTCACCATGCCAACAACAGAACTGCAAACTCAGGGATGTTTGCAGAAGGCTATTGCTGATGGATAATGCATAAAGAGATGTAAGGAACCCACAAGAATAATTTTTAGTCCATTCCCCTGTAATGCAGGAGTTGCAAATAAGGAGAGGGAGGAGATTGTCCCAATGTGCATCACTTTACACTTACCTGCCTTAATTCAGATCTGCCTTTTCCCTCCTTTTCTTTTATCCCCTCTTACCAGAAACCTTCTCTACCTCACAGCTCATTACATCTCACCCAGGTATTTTATGGCTGAAATGTACCATCCTTGGCTACTTTGAAATTATGGCCCATGAATATATTTGATATTCTGTAAATGTTTTCAGAAGCATGAAGTATTTTTAATTGTTTTGCTGCTTGCAAAGATGTAAAGTTGGTTGTGTAATAAACAGCAACTGCTTGCTCCAGAGGGAAAAGCAGAGGCAGAAATCCTACAGGCCATTTACAAGGGCAGGATGAATATTTAAAGATTATAAAATTGTAGAGTTGGCTTCCTTGCTTGGAGATGGAGCAGGCTCCACTTTGTTTCTTAGGGAGCCCAGACAGAGTGGCATGCAGGTCTTAGCCCTTTTCAGGAACCAGCGCACACTGGCGCAGAGGAGGCCCACAGTGCACACCAAAAATGCAGTTACAGCCAGATAGACCTTGTACGCATTGCGAGGGCAAAGCTGCCCAGCCTGTTCGCCACTGATTTGAGTTGTGAAGCTTTCATCCCCATTGCGGTAATAACACAGCGTCTCACCCAAGTCCAGCACGGAAGTGCCCAGGATTTGCAGCCACTTTTGCTCGCAGCAGCTGAAGGGGTTTCCAGCCACAGACAAAGCGCGGAGACTCCTTCTTAGCTGCTTTGCTGCAGCTTCTTCTATGCTCTCCAGTTGGTTTCCTTGGATGTCCAGTTTCTCCAGCGGGGAGCAAAGCAAGCTGGGAGGGATGGCACTCAGGTCATTCCCTGACATGTCCAGGATGCTAAGGGACACCAGACAAGGGAAGTTCAGGTTGGCGGTCTTCATTCGGTTCCCTCTCAAAGAGAGCTCCTGCAAAGATGCTTCCAGACCCTCCAAAGCATAACTGGGCAGGACCAGGCCCTGGTTCTCTGACAGATCCAGGGAGGCCAAGGGCGTTTGGTGGAACAGGCATCCGTGCACCAGCCTGAGGTTGTTCCCGCGTAAGCTGAGGTGACTGAGGTGTGGAAGGCAGTGGAAGGTAGTGCAGTCCTCTGTTTTGGCATGGAGGCACTCTCCCTTGGAGGAGTTCCTTGCTTGACAGAGCTGGATGCGGTTGAGGCCAAGATCCATCACCTCCAGGTCAGGAAGCAGGTCGAAAAAACGTGGCGGCAAGTGGCTGATGGAGTTCCCTTGGAGGTCCAGCATCCGTACAGACAGTGAGGTTTGCTTTTGCCATGCCCTGTCGGCAATGGGACCTGGTGAACTGTGATTCGTGGGCAGCTCCACGGCAAAGTCACTGAGGCAGTTCCTCGCCAGGCTTAGAGCCCGGAGGGAAGCCAAACCATGAAGAAGCGCAACTGGGAATGATCCCAGGCGGTTCCTGCTGAGATTCAGGTCCATCAGTTTTGCAAAGCTCTGAGAGACATTCTGAGGCGTGACGTTCTGGCTCTCGTTAGTCGCTGTGGTGATAGCATTGTGGGAGAGGTTTAGGTACCGAAGCCGGTTCCTCCTGGGGAGCAGCGGGAGGGCATTCAGCCGGTTGTGGCTCAGGTCCAAGACATGGAGGTGGCAGGGGGCCTCTTCTCCTGCCCCATCAAAGGATTCCAGTGCATTGTAGCTAAGGTTCAGGACCCGCAGCTGGGCTAGGCCGAAGCCTGTGATGCAGTGGAGGGAATTCATAGACAAGTCGAGGACCTCCAGGGCCCTGAGCTGGGACAAGGCCCCTTCCTCGATCTCAACAAGAGAGTTGCACCTCAAGTGAAGTTCCCTCAGCCGGGGCACCCCCTGGAAGATGCCATTTGCCAGACAGGTCAAGTGGTTCCCCGACAGGTCTAGCCACTCCAGAGCTGGGAGGTGGTGGAGGTATGAGGCCACCATCTGGTTATCTAAGCCGTTGGCTGAGACATCAAGGGCTGCCAGGCTCACCAGTGACAGGAAGGCGTTTCCATTGGAGAAATGGTCTCGGTGGAGTTGGTTCCCGGCCAGAATCAGGGAGCGAAGGTGGGCAAGGTGCCCCAGGGCTCCCCCGGACAGTGAGCGCAGGTGGTTGTATGACAGGTCCAGCTGCTCCAGCTGTTCCAAAGCAGATGTGTCATAGTCTGTCAGGTTTGAGATGGCATTGTGGGAGAGGTCAATCCGCTTGATTTCATAGCTGAGTCCTTGTGGAAACGTGGTCAAGCCTCTGCCTCTGCAAGAGACAGAAATCCAGGTCTGGAGAGAGAAGGAGTAAGAAGAAGGAAGTCAGACAAACATGAGAACATAAGAATAGCCCTGCTGGATCAGGCCAGTGATCCATCTAGTCCAGCATCCTGTTTTCATAGTGTCAAATACCTCTGGACCAGGAAGTTCCAGAAGAGCATCAGAAGAGTCTGCTGAATCAGGCCAATGGTCCAACTAGTGCACCATCCTGTAGTTACAAGGACCAATCAGATGTCCCAAAGGCAAACCAGTAAGCAGAACCCAAGCACAAGAGCTCTCTCATTCATTCATTCACTCACTCACTCACTCACTCATTTCCTTTCATTTTTATGCCCCTTTTCCACCCCTCAAAAAATCAAACTCAAAGTGACTTATAACAAAGCTAATAGGAAAGTGATTCAAAATCAAACAGTGCAAAGAGCATTTTCAGCAAAACCACACAATAACAAATATAATAACACATAAAAAGCAACATTTCAGTCTTCTCCCTTCCTCTGGTTTCCAGCAACTGATGTTCAGAAGCACTCTGATTGTAGAAGCAGAGCATAGCCATCAGGGCTAGTAACCAATGTTATAAGAATTCTAAGGTCTCGAATATAGAATAAATGTTCATAAATGCACAAGGTAAACACTCATACATAAGTATATAAACCACATGTCTGAAATAGTACAGGAGAGCAATCCTTGAAGCCATTTTGACTCTCCCAAAGGGACCTCAAATATTTCTCTGTAGTAGGAGGATGGGGAAAACCTTCCAATTCTCTTTTCACTTGCAAATCCCATTAACAAACTGTCTGGAATCTAGGGGGCTTACCCCCTTCCTGCAAATCCAGTCTGGCAAGTTTCTGTTAAGCTGAGCAAACTGTCAATAGGTGTAAACTAGTAAATAAGAGATTTAGGAACTAATCTATTTACCATTTCAAAGGAATGGCCCTGCTACTAGGACAATGTAATTCCCACTGCAGATAAATATTTGAGGTCCCTTTGGGAGAGTCAAAATGGCTTCTTTTAAACAAATTCATAGTTTTAATACAAAAGAACATAAAAACGCAAACTCTGTGACCCTTAATACAATTTATAAATTTATTAAATACAATAGGTGGGGGTAGATTAGTTTCTAAATTGTATTCCATATTGCTTAATTTAACTTACGGATCTATGGAACCCCATAAAAACATACGGGAGCTGGATATTGGCACAAAAATTATTCCCTGAGGATTGGAATAAAATTTGGGAACTGCCAAAAATCTGTTTCCTGCTTTCTTAGGGAAAGCTCAATGAAATTGATTCACGATGGCATCATACCCCTTTGTAAATGTAAAAAATAATAATTGTGTTTTTTGTTTTTGTTTTAAATTATTTTTTATTGAGATCCATTATTTATAGAGTTAATCCATGCATTTTTCAAAATATGTTTTCTTCCATATCAGGTAATTGTCTTTTTTTTCATATAATTTTTATTAAATTTTCAATATACATTCCACCAAAATTTAACATCCGCTTCTATCATCTACATCTTTTAGACTTCCCTCAGCATGTATGACAATTTTCCGTATTATCACTTTTACTCACATTTCTCAATTTTATATTGCACTCTAACAATCTTAATCTTATCATATTTTTTAAAGCAACATTTCTACCAATTATTTTCACAGAGCTTCTTGAAAACCAACAAACGTTAATTGCTCCTCGCATACATTTTTTATATACTCTGTAAATTTATTCCAATCCTCGGTGAATCTCTGGTCTCGTCGGTTCCGAATTCTCCCTGTTAATTTGTCCATTTCTGCGTATTCCATCAATTTCATTCTCCATTCTTCCCTCGTAGGCATATACTACGGCCATACTACCCTGAACACGCCCGTCATATCAGGTAATTGTCAGACGGGTTGCAATAAACTCAGTACATATTGATGGCAAAATCTAATTTGGTACAATATTTTTGGGATTTAATTTTGACAGAGGTGAAAGCTCACCCTTGAGAGGGCTGTGTGTCCAACAGGTTAGAGCAAGCCTAGGGAACCCGTGACTACAAACCCCATCAGTCTTGACCATTGGCCATTCTGGCTGGAGTCCAAGGACATCTGGAGGGCCATAGATGTCCCCAGCCCTCTTGACAGATTCTAATATATACAGACCTAACCTCTGTATAAAAAAAACTCCAATGAGCGGTTGGACTGGATGGTTGTCCCCTCCCAACTCCACAATTCTGTGATTCTAGGTGCCTTACCTTCCAGCAGGGCAGAAGTTTGGGGGTCTCCATTTGGCGAGGCCATGCTCTCAGAAAAGCAGGCAGCAGCACCCAAAACAGGAGGTGTACCTGGAGGAAGCCCATTGCAGCCTCTAAAAGCCACCCTGCAGTGCCTCTTCCACTGTCCCAAAGGAAGGAGGTTTGGTGTATAAATAGACCTGGGTGTCTGCAGGGAGATGATAAGGGTTGTGCATTTCTCAGGACCACAGAAGCCACAGACTAGGCACTGGGAGGCTTAATGGGGAGTGGGGGAAGAGTCCAGAAGGGAAAGCAAAACCAAGGAGGAACCTCAGAGGACCTGGGAGAGCCTCTTAGCCCCAAAGGGAAATTGGCTATTTGAGGGAAGGGAGCCCAAGGGATTTCTCAGGTAATCCCCCAGCTGGAAAACCCACTGGCTTCCAGGGGGGATTTTGCATCTCTGGTAGAGCACCTAGAAGCACACAGAGGGATGGGAGTTCCTACGGATCCCAAAATCCAGCTTTTCTTTGCATGTTGAGGCTCAGATGATTCCCTCAGGGCTGAATGTCCATCTGTGAAAACCATAGGATTTTAGGGTTAGAAGAAAGCTCTGAGGGCACAACCCCCTGCATTGCTGGAACCACAGCTAAACTAACCCTGACTGATGACCCACCAACCTCTGTTGAAAAACCTCCAATCAGAATTGTAGGGTTGGGATGTTACCCATGTCACCTTACGCTATACTTCATCCTTCCTTTAACTTAATGGACCAGATCATGACTGTTTTCGGGCCGGGGAGCAGAACCAGAGCCCATTTTGATGCATTTCAATGGCTATTTGTTTTAAAAGGTCCCTGGAATGTGTAAATATCCAGTGTAGTCTTACAACTTTCCAATCGTTGCATACTGAAGGCACAGTGAAAGAACCAGAGAAGGTGATAAACATCCTATGCGATTGTCTAGAGTGGTGGTGGTGGCAGTCAACAGACTGAATCCTGACAAGACAGAAGTACTGTTTTTGGGGAACAGGAGACAGGCAGGTGTGGAGGACTCCCTGGTTCTGAATGCGGTAACTGTGCTCCTGAAGGACCAGGTGCGCAGCCTGGGAGTCATTTTGGACTCAGCTATCTATGGAGGTGTAGGTCAATTCTGTGTCCAGGGCAGCTGTCTACCAGCTCCATCTGGTACGCAGGCTGAGACCCTACCTGCCCACAGACTGTCTCACCAGAGTGGTGCATCTGCTGGTTATCTCCCACTTGGACTACTGCAATGTGCTCTATGTGGGGCTACCTTTGAAGGTACCCAGAAACTACAACTAATCCAAAATGCAGCTGCCAGACTGGGAATGGCTGCTGGGACCATATAACACCAGTCCTAAAGGATCTTCACTGGCTCTCAGTACATTTCTGAGCACAATTCAAAGTATTGGTGCTGACCTTTAAAGCCTTAAACGGCCTCGGCCCAGTATACCTGAACCAGCGTCTCCACCCCCATTGCTCAGCCCGGACACTGAGATCCTCCTCCGAGGGTCGGCTGGCGGTTCCCTCACTGCAAGAAGTGAAGTTACAGGGAACCAGGTAGAGGGCCTTCTCGGTAGTCGCAATCCATATTTACCGCCCAGGCTTGCTCCCTGGAGAGCAGTTTGTCTTCACCCCTCGAGGTGCACTCCATTGTCTCTCCAGACAGATGGACACCAACAACCTTAGGCTCCTTGGGGGAAGAAAAGGATGGCGTATAAATGCAAATGCAAATACATAATCTCTACATTTCTAGGATATTCACTTTCCAAGAGGGCGCCCCCACCCCGTTTCACTCCCCTTCCAGGTCACTTCAATCCACACCCCGCCTGGGCCGCGTTCCAATCCGTCGTACACTTTTCCCGGGAGCGCCACGCTCGCGGGAGAAAGCGGAGGTGCACCCCCTCTAGTGGGCCAAGGAGGAACTGCAGTAGCGTCGCCGAAGTGGCCCGACGGCAAAACTTGCCTACGGCAAGGCTGGCGACCCTCCCAGTCGCCACCTGGGCCTGGTGACCGCCCATTGCGTCGAGGAGCAGCCCTTTTAAGAGGCCTCTGCGCCCTTCCCCGGCCTTTCTTTTCGCCAGCCATGCGCTGCTCCTGGATGGGGCTTGCCCTGCTGCTTCCCAGCCTTGGCCTCTGCGCCGCCATACAGTGGTTGTGAGTCCCGTTGGGGTGGGTAGGGGGGTTGGGGGTGAGGGGGGTCCTGGCAGGGGTGTGTCTTCTCTGTCCCCAAGCCCAGCGGGGGACGAAGGAATGCCTCACTAGCCGGCTCTGCAGGGTTCAGGGAAGCCCCGACGACGACGCCAGCTCCCAGGGATTTCCCTCCACACCAGCCCGCCTTGCAAACACAGCCCAGGACCCAATGGGTCATCCAGTCCAAACCCTCTACCCCCCCCCCCGCCCATCGCATGCCCGCAATGCGAGAATCACAGCTGAAATTGCCCCGGCAGATGGCCGTCCAACCTCTGATTCAAAACCTCCAAGGAAGGGGAGAGGCCGCAGCACTCCGAGGCCATAGAAGCGCAGAATTGCAGAGATGGAAGGGAGTAGCCCAAACCAGCACAAGGCAGCAGCCAGAGCTAAAGAACCCCTAGCAGATGGCACAGCCCCTCCAATGCCAGCCGGCCTTGCAGGATCAACACAAAGCCTCTCTGATGCCTCCTTTTTGCCCCCCACCTAGTTTCTGAAGGCGGCAGCGCCATCTGCAGGGAGCTTCCCTCGCCATCCTACCCCCAGGGACAGGGGAGGTTCCTTGATGCCACCCACAGATGGGTAGAGTACCACTTGTGGGTCCTTTGCGGGCAGTGGAAACCAGGTGTCTTCTGCAGGTGTCATGACAGCTCTCATTCTTCTTCTCTCCCACCCCCGCTTCAGGAGCCTGGCGGCCAATGGGACGCAAGTGGCCTGGGATAACCCCCAGGACTGCCGCCTTCTAGCATCGGACGCCCTTGCCCGGCTATGCCGGAGGCACCTGGAGGCGATGCCCAGCCTGGTGGAAGCAGCACGCCAGACCAAGGCCGTCTGCCAACAGACCTTTGCCAACTCCCGGTGGAACTGCTCGTCCGTCGAGGGGGCGCCTCACTTGGCCCCAGACCTACAGAGGGGTAATGATCAAGCTTTGTTCCATCTTCATCCCTTTGTCCCTTTCTCTGAGGAAAGCCCCTCTGGCTGGATCCAGCCTCCTTTGCTGAGGTGGGAATGTGGGCCACTCAGACAGTTCCCCCTCCCCAGTTAGAATCATAGAATTGGTTGGAAGGGACCCCAGGGGTCATCTAATTCAACCCCTTTCAAGGTTCCATAAGAGCTCTACTGGATCAGGTCAAGGGCCACCTAGTCCCACATTCTGTTCTCATACTGACTGACCTGATGCCCATTATAGGAAGCCTACAACCAGGATCTGAGCACAAGCAAAACTCTTCCCCTCCAAAAACAGGGGTTCAGAAACAGGTGTCAGAACATAGCCATTGTGGCTAGCTGCCTTGATAGCCCTTTTCTCCCTGAATTTGAACAATCCTCTTTTAGAGCCATCCAGTTTAGTGGTCATTACTGCTTCCTGCTGCGGGTGGTGCTGTGGGTTAAACCACAGAGCCTAGGACTTGCCGATCAGAAGGTCGGCGGTTCGAATCCCCGGGATGGGGTGAGCTCCTGTTGCTCGGTCCCTGCTCCTGCCAACCTAGCATTTTGAAAGCACGTCAAAGTGCAAGTAGATAAATAGGTACTGCTCTGGCAGGAAGGTAAACAGTGTTTCCGTGCGCTGCTCTGGTTCACCAGAAGCGGCTTAGTCATGCTGGCCACATAACCCGGAAGCTGTACACTGGCTCCCTTGGCCAATAAAGCGAGATGAGTGCCGCAACCCCAGAGTTGGTCACAACTGGACCTAATGGTCAGGGGTCCCTTTACCTTTACCTTACTGCTTCCTGCAGGAGTGAGTTCCATAGTTTTAACTAATATGTCCTTCCTTTTATCTGTCCTCAATCATCCACCACTTCAGCTTCACTGGAGGTCCACAAGTTTGAGAGAGGGAGGAAAACATTCCTCCATGTCATGCCTAATTTTCAAAACTTCTACTACATCTCCTCTTCGGTAGCCTTTGCTGCCTCCTAGCAATTTAATTAAGATAATAAATAATACTTGCCTCTTTCCACTTTCTCCATGTTGTGCATCACTTTATAAAACAAATTTCATTGATTCTTTTTCTTGCAGGCACCAGGGAGTCCGCCTTTGTATACGCCCTGGCATCTTCTGCCGCCAGCCACTCCATTGCCCGGGCCTGCGCTTCTGGGCAGGTCCCTTTCTGCTTCTGTGGCTCCACTCCCTCTGAGGCACCCCACCCCAGCTTTCAGTGGGGTGGCTGTGGGGACAATCTCCCCTTTGGACTCCAGCTGGGCTCTGCCTTTGTTGACGGCCCCATGAAGTTCAGCAAGGCGGGGAGGCAGATCTCCAGGGTCCTAAACCTCCATAACAATGCAGTGGGCCGGCAGGTGAGTAGGGTCATTCCTGCACTGCAGGGGGTTGGGCTTGATGCCCCCCCAGGTCCCTGATTTTATTATCTGGTACTAGAGAATCCAGGTGAGAGAATTGTGGGTGCAGGAGGTTCAATTCTCCCCACTCAGGTGCCTGACAGTCCTTCTCTTATCTTTCCGCCTCCTCCTCTCCCAGGTCCTGTCAGACTCCTTGGAGACTATGTGCAAGTGCCACGGGGTGTCTGGATCTTGCACTGTCAAGACCTGCTGGAAGGGCTTGCGGGATTTAGCCACTATTGGCTCAGAGCTCAAATCCAAGTACCTGGAGGCCACGCAGGTGATGCCTTGGCTTGTGGGCAGCAGAAGGCAGCTGGCACCCAGAGGAGGCAGACTCCGGCCCCTGAAGGCAGATGAACTGGCCTACCTTGTACATTCCCCCACTTATTGTCTGAAGAACCCCAAGCTGGGCTCCTTGGGGACTCAGGATAGGTGAGTAAATCCTTGCATGATACATACAGGAGCCTTGATTCCCGAACCCAGAACCTCTGTCATCCCACTGCCAGTGCAGGGGATTGGATTAGTTGGAGATGATGAAGATGATGATGATGATGATGATGATAATAATAATAATAATAATAATAATAATAATAATAATAATAATAATAATAATAATAATAATAATGGATTAGTTGGAGATCCCTTTCAACTCTATGATTCTTTGATTTTGCTTTGTTTTTGTTGGGCTATTGGCCAAACCTGACAGGGCTTTTCTCATGTTCTTATGGAACCAACGGGCCCAGAGGCAGTCTGCCTAGATTCCTAGGCTCTTAGGGGTGTTTGGCTACTGTGAAAAGAGAATGTTGGACGGGATTAGTCCCCTTTGGCCTGATCCGGCAGCCAGGCTCTCTTCTCAGAATCTTATGTTCTCTCACCCTCCAACAGGCCTTGCAACAAGACTTCAGCGGGCAGTGGCGGGTGCCGCCTCCTCTGCTGCGGCCGCGGCTACAACACTTATGCAGAGAGGGTGGAGGAGAAGTGCCGCTGCAGGTACCATTGGTGCTGCTATGTGACCTGCAAGAAGTGCCAGCGGGTGGTTGAAAAACACGTCTGCAAGTGACCAGAGGCTGGGCCCCCGAGTTAAGCTATACCTCTTTCCAACGAGAGGGTTCATATACAGAGAGATAAACAGATATATTTATATATATAATTTTATATATAATTATATATATTTAAAAAATAGTAATTTAATTTTAATTTTTCCCCAAATTTCTTTTAGATTTAAAATCACAGTTTACTTTTTTATAAACTACAGTATTTCATTTACTTTTTTCAGCAATAACATCTAATTTTATTTCTTTTCATAATGTTTTTTTTATTCATTTTCATTTTTCAACTGTTTAACATGGTGGCATTGAGATATATCTTATTACAGCATATGACATGTGGCAATTACATAAAAATAAAAGTAGAACTACAACCAACACTCAGATAAATGTTTCTGATTATATTATCAAAGTTGTGTCAAAGTATATATACCAAAATTATTAAGTTGTTACAGAAATAATATCTAATTTTCAGAATTTTGTGGCTCATCACTCTTTTACGTAATCAGCATTTATCAAACAATGAGATTCTGCTAAGGTTCAAAACAAAACAATTGACTTTAGGTCAAGCTTGTGACCCCCAATATAACAGCTTTGATGCTCCAAAAATATTTTCACTATGTGTTCATCTTGTCTTGTGAGCTCACAATATTAACAATACTAGCTTGACCAATCTTCTGTCTGTTTAAGCCTGTTTTAAAATCTTTATTTGCTCTTCTGGAGTAATGCAGGAGAACTCCAGATGAACAAATATCTAGCCATTTATTACCATTTTTAACAACCCAAAAGTGCAGTAGCAAGCAAAGCAAACAATAAATAATTTATCTTTTTTAAAAAATGGCTTTTATTACCACTGTTAACAGCCCTCTTTGCATTGCAGGGGGTTAGACTAGATGGCCCTTGGAGTCCCTTCTCACCCTACAATGCGATGATTTTTCAGAGGCTTTTCAACAGAGATCAGCTGTCAGTCTGTCAGGGATTCCTTTTGCTGCAATTCCTGCATTTCAGGGGGAGGGTTGGACTAGGTGACCATTGGGGTCCCTTCCAATTCTGCAATTTTCTGAATCTGGGCAGTCAAGAGGAGGTTCTTGGTCAGATCCGACTCATTTATCATCTGCAAGCTTCTTACAAACAATTAGCTGAAGCAGACTGGGTTTGCCAAGGCTAAAATCTCACCAGACTGACCTTCTCTCCTGTCAATCAGGTTACTGGGTTAGGAGATTTCGCTGGTGCGATTTGTCAAATGTATCTTTCAATCAGAAAACTGATTAAAGAAAACGGCTTAGAGTTTTTTCCACATCTTTCAGAATTCCAGAACTGTAGAGTTGGAAGGGACCCCCAAGGGTCATCAAATCCAACTCCCTTTGATCAGTGGTGTAGATGAACGTGCAAAGGGGATCCTCATCAACTGACAGAGGGCACAGCTGGCACCTGGGAACAATGCATCATTTTCAAGAAAAAATGCATTTTAACTTCTGCTGTTTTCTCCAAGTTTGATAGTTAAGTTTTGGCCAGTTTTAATATATTTTTCTTAAAAAACAACACAAAAAACTTTTCAAGGGATATAAAATTGGCTTGATTTGTTTTAGATTTGGAGGTATATTAATGCCTAATACCATGTGGGCAGTGATTTGGAAAACCATTAAAAGGATATGCAATGAAATTCAACCAAGGGGAAGCGGGGAAGTCACTTAACAAAGTTAATAAGTGTAATTTTTAATAAGGCTATGATTTATGTTTGTTTGTCTTATGTGTTTGTTTGTTTATAAGATTGTGAAAACCAAAAATTTTTTTTTGAAAAGAAATAAATAAATACCATGTGGGCAAATTGACCTCAAATTCCCACTTGGCCATGGAGCCTACTGGGTGACCTTTGGCCAATTGCTGCCTCTCAATATGTCCTACATCACAGGGTTGCTGTGAGGGTTAATTGTGATTATGGTGGGGATGCAGATGCAGCCAAGAACACCAGCAACTTAATATTTTCATTTCTATCTTTCTAGACTCCTAAAATCCAATAAAATATAAAA
Organism: Podarcis liolepis; assembly: GCF_965112155.1. Taxonomy (NCBI): domain Eukaryota; kingdom Metazoa; phylum Chordata; class Lepidosauria; order Squamata; family Lacertidae; genus Podarcis; species Podarcis liolepis. Next base: position 31,856,978 of record NC_139570.1, read on the forward strand.
ATAATAACAAATGATTAATACCAATAACAGCAACAACAATGAATAATAAAAATGAACAACAACATTGTGAACAAGCACAGTGATTAATACCGTAATAATGTCCATCATTATTGTTATAGAAAAATTAATGAGATATCACTTTTAACAGTAAAACCTGAGGTGTAAAAGAACAGAGGGCAATACAGGAACCATGCTTAACCCCAAGCCAACCTCAAGACTCCTCCAGTCACATAGCAGGAAATTCTTCCTGAGCATCCCCTCTGTGAAACTGGTTTAACAAGTATTGATAACTGTCCAAGCAGACTTGTCAAAGGAGCAGATATCTATCTGCATGAATGAAACAGGTCATTGATAACAGATTCTGGAGTCAAGGTATTCCCCATTTCAAAAGGATCTATCAGACAGACCAGGAAGAGCAATTATCAGGCATTGTTGGGCATCTTGATTGGCAGACTTGCAAATATGTTGGAGAAACATGAACTCTGAGCATGATCGGATTTACATGGACAACCCGTTTTGCGATGCATCTGTGGCGTTTTTGGAGTGGTCTGACAGAGGAAGGTACCACCCAAGGGTTAAAAATTTGTAACATGCTTTTGTTCTGGATTCCCTCACCTTCTTTCAAGGGCTGTCGGATTTGGGGGTGGGGGGTGGGATGTCTCTGTTGCAACAGGTCGGTAAAGATCAACCGCTGGCCTTCCTTTCTTTTGTTGTCTCCTTGTGTTATCATTTCCTTGATGGGGGCAGGGCAGTAAAAGCGTAACCCCAATTTCCCCCATAACATCGTCATCAATAATAATAAGTAATGCAATGATGATGAACCGGGAGCGGAACAAGTGCCAGGACCCCGTCCCCCATTTCTCTGGAACCCTCCTATCAGCTGACACAACAGCCCTGTAGGGTAGTCCCTACCCTCTCCCACCCCGCCATTGGCTCCTCCGCTTGCTGAGGGGAAGGCGGGGCCCGCAAAGCGAGGAGGCGGCGCCGCTCCGGGGGGCGGGGAAATAGCCCCAAACCAAGATGGCGCCGGCTGTCACTTCTGCTGCCCTCTTTCAGCATGGCGCCGCCGTCTTCAGCGGTACGATGTCGCCGCTTCCGCCCGAACCCTCTCTTCCTCCTTCCGCCGGTGGAACCCGTGGGCGTCACGGCGCCCACTCTGCAGGCCCTCGTTAAAGATGGCGGCACCTCCTTCAGCCGCAAGACGGTACCACTTCCGTCCGCTCCTTTCCCTCCACATCCGCCTCTCCCATGATGGCGGCGAGCACCACGACGGAGGAGCCGCTTCGGCTGTCGGAGCTGCTGGAGTCCGGCTGGCGACTGCTGGAGGAGGTGGAGGATGGCAGCGCCGCGGAACCTTCGTCGGGAGCCCCCGCTGTGCAGCGGAAGGTGCAGCGCGGGATCGGCCTCCTGGAACGCGCCTCCAGCGCCGTCGCCGAGCTCCAGCTCTTCAGGTGCCGTAGAGCATGTGCAGAGGGCGCCACATGTATACCCCATGGGGGGGACGACTGTCCATGGCTCACAGTCTACCTCGGGATGGCAGCGCCTGCCCGATGACCTTTAGAAACCGGCAGTGCTTCAGTCCAATCTTCAGCTTGTGGCTCCAGAGGGACTCTGCATCTGCCCAGAGGCACCTTCAGCTCCTCACCGCCACAAGCTTTTGCTTGGGCTGGATCTCACCCATTCACAATAAAAGAGGGAGGATCCCACCCCCACCATGCATTCCCTGCTCAGATCCTGACAGTTCACAGGCAGCTTTTCCCACTTAGTTGAATTTGAAATTCCCACTGGACCAAATTCCCAATTTATGGAATAAAAGCAGTTTGATTTGGTTCTTCTGTTGCTTTCCCCTGTTTTTAAGACCTTCTCATAGCTCAGCAAATAGGGCATGAGACTCTTAGCGTTGGGCAAAAGATTCCTGCGTTGCCCTGGGTTGGACAAGATGACCCTCATGGTCCCTTCCAACTCTATAGTTTTATAATTCTAAGAGCCTGGCTGCTGGATCAGGCCAATCGCCCATCTAGTTCTGCATCTTATTCTCACAGTGGCCCACAGGGGCAAAACTAGGATTTATTTTGCCCAGGTCAAAGACCCAGTTTGGCACCTCCACGCATTTGTGTACACACACACAGAGGCTGGGAGCCTCAATGGCGCCCCTGTGTAGGCTTCACTGATGGCTACCTAAGCCATTGTGACTAGTAGCCATTCATAGCCCTCTCCTCTTCCATGAACCTGTCCTCTTGTAAAGCCATCTGTGTTCCCCTATGGTAGGGAACTCCACGAATTAGCTGTGTGCTGTCTGAAGAAGGACTTTGAAAAAATTGTCCATGCATTCTAGTGTTATGAGAGAGGGATGGAAACTGGTGGTGGACTCCCCTCCATTGGAGGTTTTTTCTGCAGAGCTTGGCCAGATTCTCTAGCTCTAATTTCAGCATTGCAGCGGGGCTGGACTAGATGACCCTTGGGGCATCTCTTCCAACTCTATGATTTTTACTCTGCTTTCTCCTTTCAGCCACAACGAAGAGCTGGAGGAGATCTCCTCAGCCGATCTGAAGTTCATGCTGGTCCCTGCTCTGTTGGCGGCCCTCGTCTTGAAGCAGGTCAACCCCAGCAAGCGCCTGGAGCATGTACAGAGGGCCCGTGCTGGCTTCATGGACTTCCTGAAGGTCTGCAAAGACTATGGGATTGGGCGCTTCCAACTCCCACGGGAGGTGGAGGTGGAGAGCGGGGATGAAAGTGAGTCCTCCGGTAGCAACATCAACTCCGTTCTGGGGACTGATCAGCAGACGGCTATCCTTGCCATGGCATCCAACAGGCAGGCGAAGATCGAAAGGTGAGTAGGGAGGCCTTCCTGGATTATGGGTGGCAAATGTCAGTTTCAAGTCAATTTGATTTTAAATGTTTTCAGTTACGGTGATACCTTTTTGGTAATATTTAAATTCTGGTATGTTTCAGAATAAACAATAATTAAATTAAGCCAGAAATAAAACAATAATTTCATTGGAAAAACTATAATTATAAAATAATGCAGTGGGTTGAATACCTAAACTTAAGACAGCAGTTTAGAAAACAGGCTCAAAGCAGCTGTTTTGTAAATTTAAAATAGACAGGAACATAAATGTTTTTCAAAGCCTTATCCCTTGAATCCTGGAAGACACCTCAGGGATCATCCGGTCCAGCCCCCAGCAAAGCAGAAATCCTCGACAAATGCCTATCCAACCTATCTTTAGAGTTAGAAGGGACCCCTGAGAGTCATCTAGGCCAACCCCTCCATGTTCTTTCCCCAAACAGATATAAGCAGAAGAAGGAGCTCGAGAACCAGTTGGCCACCCTGAAGCCCTTCATCGACGGTGGCCAGGCAGAGGAGGAGCAGATCCGGGAGTTCTACTTGCTCCAGATCAAGAAGTGGATTAGCACAAGCTTGGAGGAAATCGAGAGCATTGATCAGGAAGTCGCTATCCTCATTCGGCGGGATGCCTTGAAGCAGGTAGGGTGGTGGGACATGGGGAGGGGACCGCTCTCTCTGCCTTTGTGGGGCCTGAAAGCACTTCAGGCATTGCAGTGGGTTGAACTAGATGCCCCTTGGGATCTGTTCCTGCTCTTCAATTATATGGTTTTACAATGGGGAGAGAGCATCTGAGTGGTTGTGGTTGTGGTGGTTGCGATGTGACCCCTTACATGTGAAAAACAGGGGAGCCCTCTGTCAGAATACCACTCCCCACCCTGCAGAGGTGCTACAGAGGCCCTGGAGCAGCCTGGGCTCCCCAGATGTCCTTTGACCACACCCATGAAGACATAAGAGGAGCCTTGCTGGATCAGGTCAGGGGCCCATCTTGCTCAGCATCCCATCACAGCGGCCACCCAGATGTCTGCTATGGGAAGCCTGCAAGCAAGACCCATGCACAACAGAAGATAAAAAGAACCTTCTGGATCAGGCCAATGGCCCATCTAGTCCAGCCTCCTCTTCTCACATGGGCCTCCTCTTCTCACATGGAACTCAGCCAGGTACCCCAAAGGGAACCCATGCAAACGGTCTCAGAGCAGAAGAGTAGCACTGCAGCCTCTGAATGTGGAGGCAGGGCAGAGCCATTGTAGCTCTTAGCCATCGACAGCCCTCTCCTCTGTAAATTTCCCTAATCCTGTTCTAAAGATTGGTGGCCATCGCTGCTGTCAGAGCTGCTTGAAGATCCTAGCTCACAGAGGATCACGCTAGCCAGCGGTCATTAAGTAAAAGTCTTTATTGAATTACAGTTTCCATTCTCACGCTGCTGCGCGCAACTCTACGCCTAGTAGCTAGGTCGGCGAAGCTCCGTCTGAGTCTCCGCCCTGTGTGCACCAACTTAATATCCTAGCCTTGCTCCACCTTTTCCTCCTGACTGTCCTCCTCTGGGTCCCTCTACCCCCCGGGGCTTCTTCCTTCCGGGATTCTTCTGACGCTGACCCAGACCCTCCTGCCTCCTTGCGCCGGGCTTTAGGACCTGGCTCTCTTTCGGGGCTGCTTACTGCGCCGCCTTCCTCTGCATTTGAACTTGGCGCGCGCGCCCAACCTTCCACTTTCCTCTCAACCGTTTCTTCGCTCCCCAATGGAGGTGTGGCCATCCCCGACTCATGTCCTCCCTCCTGTGGAGGTGTGGCCACTCCTGACTCATGTCCTCCCTCCTGTGGTGAGCTGCCAGCGCTTCCCCCCTGGCTCCCTTCCTCTTCCCTGCTTCCTGGCGGTGACGCTGGTCCCGATTTCCAGCTGCTCCCCCCTGAGTCCTCTCTGGCTCTGTCTTCCTGGGGTGCCCCCCTAGACTCCCCCCTTGCCCTCGCCACTGGTGCTCCTTTCTGTGAATCCTCTGATTCACTGGAAAGACTAGGAGATCTCGGGTCGTCGTCGTCACTCATCTTTTCTTCTGCCCCCTCCCCTTCGCTCTCTGTTTCCTCCCTTGCCCGTGCTTCTGCTCCTAAACCCCTGACATCCATCCCCCCCTCGAAGCCCCCCATTCCCCCCTCCCCTCCTTCCGGTGCTGGAGCTGGGGGCTGCTGTTGCAAAGGGACGAACGTCGGGTATCGGTCGCTTCCCGTGGCAGGCCTCCATCTGAAGTCTCCCGGGTCTTCCTCCCCGCTCTCGTCGACGACAGTCACCTCCGCTTCCATCTCTGTGCCGCCGTGCTCGAAACCAGGGTCGTCCCCGAAAACGTCCATGTCCGTCTCTCCCTCACTTCCTCCTGTCGGTGTTGCTCGTCCTGGGCCTTCCAGCCACCGTCTGCGCCACTGCTCCTCTGGCCTATCGTCCCACCAATACGAGGGTTCTGATGCAGATCCCGAGGGTGACCCCTCCGGGGAACGGACGTCTTGTGTCGGGTCCTCGTCCGAGTCGAACCCCCGGAAAGTGCTGGCCGAAAGTGTGGGCGTGAAAAGCCAGTCGTCAAAATATTCTGCTGGCATAGGTCTATGGGGAAAGAGGGCATGAAACTCGTCTTTGAGGAGAGGTTCGTCCAAGGCGTAGCCCGGCACCCAGCTGTTCGCACTGGCCGGGGTGCCCTCCTTGGCGAGAAAGTATTCTACCCCCTCTTCCCCCCATCTGGAGTCCAAAATCTCAGTGACTTCGTTGATGCGCTCCTTCTGTGCCACTTCCGCGTGCCCTGTTCTGTCTCTGACCGGACTCGGCGCTGTTCCGGGTTCCTGGAACCTGTGCGGTGCCTTGTAGGGAGTGAGCACCGATCTGTGGAATACCGGATGCATTCTGGAACCCTCCGGAAGTGCCAGTCTGAAAGCTACCGGGTTGACCTGCTCTTCGACTTGGTAGGGCCCCAGTTGCTTATGCCCTAGTTTCTTCTTGGCCAACGACCTGGCCGGCACTGCGTGGGCTGCTAACCAAACCCAGTCTCCCACGTGGAGCTCTTCTCCAACCCTTCTGTGCTTGTCTGCTTGTACCTTGTATGCGTGCTTGGCCAGCTCCAGGTGGCGCCTCAGCTGATCGTGGACCTCCTGCAGCTCCGACGCGAACGCATCTGCTGTCTGCGGCTCCCCCTCCCCCATTCTTTCCAGTCCCGGGAAGGTTCTGGGGTGCCTCCCGTTGTTGGCGAAGAACGGCGTGACCCCCGTGGACACGTGCTTCGTGTTGTTGTAGGCGAACTCGGCAAGCGGTAGGTAATCCACCCACGTCGCAGGCTGTTGATTTGCATAACATCTCAGGTACTGCTGCATGATGGCATTGACCCGCTCCGCTTGCCCGTTGGTCTGCGGGTGTCTCGCCGACGCCAGGTTGATCTTGACGTTCAGGAAGCCCATCAGCTTCTGCCAGAAATTCGAGATGAACTGCCGCCCCCGGTCGGACAGAATAGACCGTGGCAGACCATGAACCTTGAACACGTGGTCTATGAACAGTTTGGCGGTTTGCTCCGCCGTGGCCACCTTCGCACACGGAATGAAATGCGCCATCTTGGAAAACAGGTCCACCACCACCAGCACTGCCGTCTTGCCCCTTGAGCTGGGCAGATCCGTGACAAAGTCCAGAGCCACCCTTTCCCAAGGTTCGACCGGAGTTTGCAGCGGTTCCAACAGTCCGGCCGGCGGTTTGTGCACTGGTTTGGCCCTCTGGCAGGTGTCGCACCTCGCCACGTAGTCTGCGACCTCCCCCTCATTCCAGGCCACCAGAAATCCCTGGCTACTAATTCCACCGTCTTCTCCTTGCCAAAGTGCCCGGCCGTGGGCGCGTCGTGCAGCTGCTGCAGCACCTTGGCTCGAAGTTCGTCTCCCGGCACGTAGATGGCCCCTTTTCGGATGAGCAATCCATCTCGTAGCCGGAAACCGTCGGCCGCTGCCTTGCCCCTTTGCACCTCTGCCATCTTTGCTTGTGCGAAGGAGTCCTCCTGCAACGCACATCGCACCGCCTCTAGGTCCACGGTCGCCGCGGCGCACGCCCACACTGCTGGTGCGAAGATGTGCATGGCGGCCGCTGGCGTTGCGTCCTCCAGATACTGTGGCTTACGGGAGAGAGCGTCTGCCATGATGTTGGTGTCCCCCGGGACATACTCTATTCGGAAGTCGAAGTTTGCAAAGAACTCAGCCCAACGTATCTGCCTCTGGTTCAGGAACTGTGCCGTGCGCCAGTGCTCTAGATTCTTGTGGTCCGTGCAAACCTGCACCGTGTGCTTGGCGCCGATCAGAAAGTGCCTCCACGCCTTGAACGCTGCGTGAATGGCCAGCAACTCCCTGTCCCAGATGGTGTAGTTCTGTTCGGACTTGCTGAGCTTCCTGGAGTAAAACGCTCCCGGTCGCCACACCCCCTGCGGGTCTTTCTGCAACAGGACCGCCCCCACGGCTCTGTCCGAGGCGTCTGTCTCCACCCTCATCGGCTTGCTGGGGTTGACATGAAGCAGCTGCTCTTCCGACGCGAAGAGACGCTTGAGTGCCTGAAAGGACTGCTCCGCCTGCGCTGTCCAAACGAACTTCTTCTTCTTGGAGCTAAGCGTGTCAGTGATGGCCGCTGTCTGCATCGCGAAGCCCTTGATAAACTTGCGATAGAAGTTCGCAAAGCCGACAAACCGTTGGACCTCCTTCCGGTTGCGCGGACTCTCCCAATCCAACACCGCTCGAACCTTGGCGCTGTCCATGGCGAGCCCCTTGTCAGACAGCTTGTAGCCCAGAAAATCCACCTCCGGCACGTCAAATTGGCACTTCTCCAGCTTGGCGTAGAGCCTATGTTGCTTTAGCCTGCTCAGCACTTCCTTGACGTGTCCGTCATGCTCCTGCTGCGACTCCGAAAAGATCAGGATGTCATCTAAGAAACAGACGCACGTCTTGTAGAGAAGTCCCGCCAACACGTGATGCATAAACGCTTGAAAAACGTGGGAGCCATTTTGCAATCCAAAAGGCATAACTCTATATTCGTAGGTCCCCAGTGGCGTGAACATGGCTGTCTTCCACTCATCTCCTTCCCGCATGCGAATGAGGTTGTACGCCCCCCGCAGGTCCAACTTGGTGAACACTCTGCCCTTCCGTACCTTTGCGAGGAGGTCGTCAATACGGGGCATGGGGAAGTCCGATGGCCTAGTCAGACTGTTCAAAATCCTGTAATCCACTACCAGTCTTTTCTGGGGCGTGTCCCGCTTCTTAACAAAGAATACGGGACTGCCCCCCACTGCCCTGGACTCCCGGATGAAGCCGCGTTGCAAATTATGGTCAATGAACTCTTTGAGTTCCTGCAGTTCGTCCTCTGACATGGAATACAGTTTCCCTTTAGGCAGCGCCGCCCCCGGCAGCAGGTCAATTTTGCAGTCATATGGTCTGTGAGGGGGTAGCCTGTCTGCCTCCTTCTCGCAGAAAACTTCCAAAAATTCAGCGTACTTGTGTGGAATCGCTTGCAGCGTGCCTAGCAGCAGCTGTGACTCCTCTTCCTCTCCTTCCTGCCTGGGCACGATGCAGTGTTCAGCACAAAAGGAAGAGCCGAAGGTCAGCTGCCTCTGGTACCAAGCCATCGCTGGGCTGTGCTTGTCCAGCCAACTCATGCCCAATACAATGGGCGTGTCAGATAGTCGAGTGACGTTGAAGCTGATGATTTCTCTGTGATTCCCAAGTCGCATCACCATTGGTGGCGTCTGCTTCACCACTTGCCCCCCGAGCAGCTCCCTGCCATCCACCGTGACAACCTGCAGGGGCAGTGTGGCCGGCAGCAACTGCACAGCGTGCCTGTCGACAAAGTCCTGCCCTATAAAGTCCGCATTGCTGCCTGAGTCAATGGTGATTGGCACGTCCATGGTGATTCCATTGGGCAGTTGGAGAGACGCTGTGAGCCTCACTACTGGTTTGGGCGGGAGGGGGTTCACGGGCTGTAAAATCGCTGGGGACTGCGTCACTAACACGTCTGGCTGGGCCCCAGTGCCTCTTCCTCCAGCCAGACAGCCTCGTTTCCCTGCTGTGGTCCTCCTTGCTGTGTTGCTGCAGTCACCATTGCTGAGGCTGCAGTGAGCTTGTGGGGCCTCTGGGGACACTCTTTCGCCATATGCCCTGGCTCCTCACAGACGTAACACTTCCTGTTCCCTCTAGGAGGCTTCGCTTTCACCGCTGCTGGTGCTAGGGCTCTGGTTGCTGACTGAGCCCTTGCACCTCCCACCTCCATAGGTTCGGCTCCTCCTCCTGGCGGAGACGTGGATTGCGCCCGCGCTGCTTCCCTGGGAAAGAAGGAGGGGCCCCCGGCTGGTTCGCGCCCTCCACGCCCTTCGTCCCTGTTCCACGGACGTCCTTCCAGCCTCACCCCCACTGCCAGTGCCCTCTGAACGACCTCCTGGGTGGTTCGGGGTCTCTCCCCCCTGGCGATCTCATCTTTAATCGAGTTATGCAGCCCCTCCCAAAAGAGGTCTCTTACAGGAGCCGAATCTCTGTCCCATTCCAGGGCACTGACCAAGGCGAAAAAGCGGGCATGGTACTGCCTGACGCTGGCCCTCCCTTGTCTCAGCCCATGCACCTCCTTCCGTGCAAGATCCACGTCAATACTTGATAAAAAACACCCATCCATTGCTTTAATAAAGGCATCTGCATTCTGTAGCGCCGGATCCTTATCTCTCCATAAATTGCGTAGCCATGCTCTCGCATCCCCATGCAGATGGGACATGATGAACCCCACTCTCTCTTGTTCATCTCTAAAGTCTTTATGCAGCAGTTGCAGTGCGCACAGTACGTCGGCTCTAAAGTTGGGATACTGTTGCAGGTTCCCATCGAAGTGAGAGACCAGCCCGCCTGTCCGTCTCGCCAACCCAATGCCCTCCTGCCGGGGTGTCTGCTTTGTCAGCACGTCTAACCTGACCTGGAGATCCCTGCAGGCTGCGGCTGCTTCCTCCTCCCTCTTCCTGGATGCTAGAGCCTCGGCGTTCAGTTGTGCCACCGCGTTTCTGAGTTCCTCTATCTGCTGCTCAGCCGTCATGTCGTCTGCCGTTCGTGAGCTTGCTAGTAGGCACCTGTGTCTCTCCCCTCCTCGAGGCTGTAGATGCCCACAAGTGGAGACGGAGCTTACTGTCAGAGCTGCTTGAAGATCCTAGCTCACAGAGGATCACGCTAGCCAGCGGTCATTAAGTAAAAGTCTTTATTGAATTACAGTTTCCATTCTCACGCTGCTGCGCGCAACTCTACGCCTAGTAGCTAGGTCGGCGAAGCTCCGTCTGAGTCTCCGCCCTGTGTGCACCAACTTAATATCCTAGCCTTGCTCCACCTTTTCCTCCTGACTGTCCTCCTCTGGGTCCCTCTACCCCCCGGGGCTTCTTCCTTCCGGGATTCTTCTGACGCTGACCCAGACCCTCCTGCCTCCTTGCGCCGGGCTTTAGGACCTGGCTCTCTTTCGGGGCTGCTTACTGCGCCGCCTTCCTCTGCATTTGAACTTGGCGCGCGCGCCCAACCTTCCACTTTCCTCTCAACCGTTTCTTCGCTCCCCAATGGAGGTGTGGCCATCCCCGACTCATGTCCTCCCTCCTGTGGAGGTGTGGCCACTCCTGACTCATGTCCTCCCTCCTGTGGTGAGCTGCCAGCGCTTCCCCCCTGGCTCCCTTCCTCTTCCCTGCTTCCTGGCGGTGACGCTGGTCCCGATTTCCAGCTGCTCCCCCCTGAGTCCTCTCTGGCTCTGTCTTCCTGGGGTGCCCCCCTAGACTCCCCCCTTGCCCTCGCCACTGGTGCTCCTTTCTGTGAATCCTCTGATTCACTGGAAAGACTAGGAGATCTCGGGTCGTCGTCGTCACTCATCTTTTCTTCTGCCCCCTCCCCTTCGCTCTCTGTTTCCTCCCTTGCCCGTGCTTCTGCTCCTAAACCCCTGACAGCTGCCTCCTATGGAAGCGAGTTCCACAGTTTAACTTTGCGCTGAATACCAGTTGCTGGAAGCTGCAGGAGGGGAGAGTGCTGTAATGCTTGTGTCCTGCTTGCGGGCTTCCCTTTGGCACCTGGTTGGCTGGGTGAGATGGCCAGCTCCTCTTACAGGGCCCTGTATACAGAACAGCCCCCTCTTCCAGATCCGGCCCGGGGCAGGGCAGATAGTTGAATGTTGCAGCTTTGATAAATTGTATGTAGGAAAATAGGAAGCTGCCTTATATTGAGTCAGACCCTTGCTCCATTCAGCTCAGTACCACCAACACTGACTGGCAGCAGTGGCTTCCAGCCCTACCTGCAGATGGCATTGGGACTGAACCCAGGACCTTTTCTTGCAAGGCAAATTCTCCACCACTGACCTATGGTCCTTCCCCACGTGGGAGAATCTGATGTGACCTGTGGGCAGCAGAATCCGTCACCTGTCACTGAATGGGTGTCATGGGGTGGGGCCCTTCAGTTGGCTGTGGAGGGTAGAATGTGTCTTTTGGATTGTGTGCTGAAATATGTTTTTTATCCTCTCTAGGGTACAGCGACACAGCCTCCACGCCCGCTTGGGCCTCCGTTGAAGCCCTTCATCCTGACCCGGGATACTACCCAGGCAAAGTATGGGTGCTCTGCTCTTTTCAGGGGGGGCTTTCAGGGGGGCTGGCTCCTTCCAGGTGTGTGATGCTGGTTACGATTCCTGCACCGCAGGGGGTTGGACGAGATGACACTTGGGGCCCCCTCCAGCTCTACGATTCTATGATTCTGCAGAGGTGGGGAACCTATGAGGATGGTCCGTTCTCAGAGGCTGATGGACCCAATGGGTTTCCAGATGGCTCTGGGGGATTTTTCCAGCTAACCTCTAGGTTAGATTGATGCAGTGCGTTCTACATAGGGCTGCCTCTGAAGACAGTTCAGAAACCTCAGCTGGTGCAGAACTTGGCAGCCAGGTTGCTCACCAGGGCAAGATGGTTTGAGCATAATGCACTGATCCTGGCCTGACTGCATTGGCTGCCCATTAGCTTCCGGGCCCAATTCAAAGTGCTGGTTTTGATTTATAAAGCCTTAAATGCCTTGGGACCACAGTACTTCAAGGACCACCTCTCTCCATAGGAACCCACTTGCACCCACCAGTCACCATCTGAGGCCCTTCTTTGTGTGCCTCAGGTGGCAACATGAAAACAGGCCTTTTCTACAGTGGCTCCCCATTTGTGGAGGTTTGCCTGGTGTCTTCATTATACACCTTTAAGTGCTAGGCGACATTCAATGCCCTTTTAAATGTGTTGTTGTGGTAGAGGGATTGGTTTGCTTTTGTTATTGTTTTAATTACCATATTTTTCGCTCTATAACATGCACCAGACCATAACACGCATAGTTTTTAGAGGAGGAAAACAAGAAAAAAAAATATTCTAAACGAAATAGTGGATATATGATTTTTGTGGTTCATGCTGTGGCCACAGACATGTGATTTGACAGTGAGTTTGGAGTAGCCCAATGCAAAAATCCTGAGGATCCATGTGGATCCATGCTTTGTAACCACGGAGGAGGGAAGGAAGGGGAACCATGGATCCTCTGCTCACGACTGCAGCAGATCCCCCCCACCACCACCCGCAGGTATTCGCTCCATAACACACACAGACATTTCCCCTTACTTTCTAGGAGGGAAAAAGTGAGTGTTATGGTGCAAAAAATACGGTATGTATTTTGTGTTTGTTTATATTGTAATTTTATGTATGTTGGTATTGTGAACCACTCTCCACTCTACAGATGAAGGGCGGTATATAAATTTTAATAATAATAAACATAATAATAAACAACTGGTTCTATGAATAATGGTGATGATATTGGCAATAACAAAAACTACCACAATCTTCCTTCACTGAATATTTTTAAGTGAAACTTGGATGACTGCCTTTCATGTATTCTTGAACTGTGATTCATGCATTGACTCTCAGGGACACCTTCCAACTCTCCAGTTCTGTGATTCTGTAAGTGACAAATATGTATCCAGGAATACCCTGTAGCTCTACACTTGTTCCTTCAGAGGTAGGGCAGTCCCATCCTAGACCTGTCTCCCAAACATGAGAACCCCTCAGCCAAAGACACTCCCATCTTGCTAGGACTAGAGCACAGCTCTGCTCCACCACTGTGCTGAATGATTAAATGATAAAAACGTTCATTCCTTTCTTATAGGGTGTTTGGCGCTGGCTACCCAAGCCTGGCGACGATGACAGTGGATGACTGGTATGAGCAGCATCGAAAGCAGGGAGCCCTTCCTGATCAGGGCATATCACAAGCGGCCTCAGGTATTTATTTGGTGCAGGGGTGTGGGGGAAGGATTCCTCTTGTAATGGTGAGAGACTAGGGCCCAGGAGAGACAGGGTTCAAATCCCCACTTGACTTTGAAGCTCCCTGGGTGTGACCGTGAGGACCAGCCACTGCCTCTCAGTATCACCTACCTCGCAGGGTTGTTGTGGGGATGAAATGCAGATGGAGAGAGAACTGTGTATGCCACCTTGAGATCCTGGAAGAACAGAGGTGGGACAGAAATGCAATAAATAAGTTGTGTCTATGAGCAGCATAGACTGGAAATCCCCCACTCTGAATAGCTTTGTTTTATTTGTTTAGTGATTGATTGATTTGATTTGATAAAAATACAAGATAAAAGCACATATAAATAGTTAGAACAGAAACAACAAAACAATGCCCCCCTTCCCACAAACACATTTAAAAGGCTAAAGAATATTAATTAGCCAAAGCCCTGATTAATGTCTCCCCCGCAATGTCTCTCCACTGCCTTCCAGCAGCAGCAGATAACAATAGGCTGAGGATTTAGAATAGTAGAATTGGAAGGAACTCCATGGGGTCCTCTAGTCCAACCCCCTGCGATGCAGGAAAGAGTCCCTGCGCACCCACCCTCTGTTTAAAATCGTACAGTGTAAGAGAACTATATTACCCGGAAGGGCAATATAGCCCAACACCCTGCAATGCAGGAATCATAGTGCATTCAGAGTTTTTCTCCCTACTGTGCTCTCAGTCTGGTTTCCCCCTTTTTCGGTCCTGTAGCAGCTGCAGAAAAGCAGGAAGAAGAGAATAAAGCGGAGGAGAAGGATGACGATGAAGCTTTGCGCAAAGCCCGGGAATGGGATGAGTGGAAGGAACTTCACCCCAGGGGCTACGGCAACCGCAAGAACATGGGCTGACCAAGTGCCTCCTCGAGAGGAGGAGCCTGTGACTCGGGCGCCCTCCCCAAGAACCAGAGGATTGATCCCCCCACCCTGGGGACCCCTCTTTCTCCAGAGGAGAAGGTTTTCAAAAAGAGAAGGGGTTTTTTTGTTGGGGGGCTTGTGTCAGGTTCCCCTGGCCAGGAATCTGGAAGTAGTGAAAGCATCTTGCCCCAGATGGACGATCCCTGTGGAGAAGTTGGTTATCCCTGTTTCCTAAAGGAGTCCTCAGCAAGCTGAGTGGATAAGCCTTATGGAGTTAACTCGTAGTTGCTGTAACTTATTCTTTCTGTATTTAAATAAAGTAACATGAAATGCCTTCCTCAGTTTATCACTTAAGCGGTGTAGGGAGAGGTTTTCTTGAAGTGAATCAAACAAACAAACAAACAGATACAATAAAAATAAGAGAAAGGCAAAAGAGCAGAATGGTATATATAGGAGAGACTTAATTGCAGGAGGTTGGACTAGATGGCTTTTGGGGATACCTACCAATTGATTCTGTAACCAGTTAAAGAGTGTTGAAGTTCACACAGTTCTCTTGCCTGGTTGCTGGAAGGAGGATTCAGATTAATTGTTCCTAATCTCCAAGAGACCCCATTGAGCTTTGGGCATACAGCTGTTGTTTAGTCAGAAAGCTCCAGCCCTCTGGTGTTTGATAAGAACATGAGAATATTAGAAGAACCTGCAGGATCAGGTAAGGAGATTACAGATGCACTGAGATTTAGGAAGGGCATATATAAGAAATGGAAGAATGAGGAACTCATGAAGAGTAGCCAAGAGTAGTTTCAGGTAGAGAGTCAGGCAGGGCAAAGCTCAGGATGAACTCAGGCTTACAAGAGAGGTTAAAAATAATAAAAGTTTCTTTGGCTATGTTTGAAATGAGGAAGAACAAGTAAGTAATAGGTCATCTATGTGGAGAAGGTGGCGAAATGCTCCTGGATGACAGAGAAGGTGGAACTGCACAATCCCTGCTTTGCCTCTGCTTTTCTCCAAAAGGAAAGCAATGCCCAACCTGGTGATAACAATACATGATGTAAGGAGGGAGCTGTAGCCCAAGATGGGGAAAGAGGTGATAAGGAAACACCTAACCACTTTAAATGTATTCAAATCTCCAGGGCCTGATGAGTTAGCGGGTACTAAAGGAGCTTGCAGATGTAATCGCAGAGCCTTTGTCTATAACCGAGAATTCTTGGAGAACAGGTGAGGTCCCTGCAAACCAGAGGCGGGCAAATGTCCCCTTTTTCAAAAAGGGGCGGGGAGAAGAAGAACCAAGTAACTACTGACTGGTGAGCTTGACATTGATACCAGGAAAGGTCCTAGAACAGATAATTAAAACAAGCAGTCTGTGAAAAGGAAGCTGTGATTCCTAAGACCCAGCATGGGTTTCTCAGAAACAAGTCATGACAGACAAATCTCATTTGTTTTGATAAGAGTTACAAGCTTGGTGTGGGCGTGGGTGGCACTGTGGTCTAAACCACAGAGCCTAGGGCTTGCCGATCAGAAGGTCGGCGGTTCGAATCCCCGCGATGGGGTGAGCTCCTGTTGTTCGGTCACAGCTCCTGCCCACCTAGCAATTTGAAAGCACGTCAAGTGCAAATAGATAAATAGGTACCACTCCGGTGGGAAGGTAAATGGTGTTTCCGTGTGCTGCTCTGGTTTGCCAGAAGTGGCTTAGTCATGCTGGCCGCATGACCTGGAAGCTGTCTGCGGACAAAGCGCCAGCTCCCTCAGCCAGTAAAGCGAGATGAGCGCTGCAACCCCAGACTCGTCCGCGTCTGAACACAACGGTCAGGGGTACCTTTACCTTTACAAGCTTGGTGTATCGGGAATGCTGTGGATGTAGTGCATTTTTATTTCAGTAAGACTTGACAAAAGTCCCCCAAAATATTCTTGCAGAGACACTGGCAAAACGTGGGCTAGGTAACTTTTAGGTGGATTTGTAGCTGGTTGACTGACTGAGGCCAAAGTGTGCTCACTAATGCTTCCTCATCACCTGGAAGAAAGGGACAAGTGGGTGCCACCACAGGGATCTGTCCTGGGCCTGTAGTAGTTCAGTGTCTTTATAAACTACTTGGGTGAAGGAATTGAAGGATGCTCATCCAGTTGTGCAGACACAAGAACCCTCTCCCCTGCTGCAGTTTCCAGCAACTGGTATTCAGAGGCATTGCTGCATCTGACTGGGGGCGCAGAGCATAACCCTCCCCTGGATTTGTCCAATCCTCTTAAAAAACTATCTAAGTTGGTGGTCATCCCTGCCTCCTTTTCGGTAGGTTGGTTGGCATCGGTCTGTCTTGAGAGACAATGGAAAAGTGCACCTTCGAAGGTGAAGTCAAACTGTAGGAAGCTTTCTTGTCATCTGGGTAGCCCAGAACCTCCATTCACACTGTCCAGGCTTGTGCCCCAGGCTTCGATGCTGCTAATGCAGTGGTTTAACTTCACCTCTGGGAGGCACACTCCATTGTCCCTCAAGACAGGTGGATGCAAATAGGTTTCCCCCCTCCCTGCCACTTATTGACAGCATCTTCAAGGGAGGAAGCTCTTCCAAATGATGTATGTCCAAATTTCAGTGATTTGCTTTGATTGGTTTTATTTTATGAATCCCAAAGCAGCTTTGCAACCAACCAATAATGGGAACAGAACAGAACAGGCTTCCTCAAACTCAGCCCGCCAGATGTTTTTGGCCTACAACTCCCATGATCCCTAGCTAGCAGGACCAGTGGTCAGGGATGATGGGAATTGTAGTCTCAAACCATCTAGAGGGCCGAGTGTGAGGAAGCCTGCAACAGAACATGACAAGTACAGCATCAATCATATAATAATCAACAAATCATGAATAAAATAATTCCTATCTATAAAACACTATTAACAGTCCTAGGCTGCCGAAACAACAAGACCTCCCCTCTTGGCTGCGCTGATATAGTCCAAAGAAAAGCAGAACTATATGTTTGGCACCAGTTTGGCTGCACAAGTTGCCGGAAGGAGGCATACAAGGTGCCATCCAGCCAGTTTAGGGACTCCACTCTGGACTTGTGTAGGGTTTACTCCTTAGCCTTTTCTTCACCTGAAGATATCCCGCGAGGCAGCGAAGGTTTAGGATTAGCGCTTTCCTTCTCCTAGATAGGCTTCCTTCCCAGGTTGACAAGTGGTACACAAAGATCAGCTGTGGAAATAAGCTGGTGTTGGGAAATCCTTATGTAAGGGCTGGATGGGGCGAGGCCTTTGCAGCCAGCCTGCCCAGGAGATAATTCGAGCTGCATTAGGAAGACTGCAGTCAAGAGAGTTCAATTAATTACAGATGAGCAGTGACCACCATCTGTCACCACAGGAGATTGGAAGGGCAGCCAGGTTGGGACCTGCCCGAATGGACTCCACATTAAAACCAAAGTAAATAAACAAAAATCACCCCCTACCTGTCGAAACGAAAAGAATATGATTCATTATCTGGAAAGTCTTTTAAAAAATAATAATCCAGACCCATGTTTTAAACTAACAATAGGCTTTGAATCATAGAATCTTAGAGCTGGAAGGGATTGTTGCCAGTTGGTGTTGCCAGTACTGAGCTAGACAGAGTGAGGGTCTGACTTGGTATAAGGCAGCTTCCTATGTAAAAGGTAAAGGGACCCCTGCCCATTAGGTCCAGTTGTGGCCAACTCTGGGGTTGCGGCGCTCATCTCGCTTTATTGGCCCAGGGAGCCAGTGTACATCTGGAGACATGTGGCCAGCATGACTAAGCGACTTCTGGCAAACCACAGCAGCGCACAGAAACGCTGTTTACCTTCCCGCCGGAGTGGTACCTATTTATCTTCTTGCACTTTGAGGTGCTGTCGCACTGCTAGGTTGGCAGGAGCAGGGACCGAGCAACAGGAGCTCACCCCATCGTGGGGATTTGAACCGCCGACCTTCTGATCAGCAAGCCCTAGGCTCTGTGGTTTAACCCACAGTGCCACCCGCGTCCTGTGCACAATTTACCAAAGCTGCAACACCCCACTATTTACCCCGCCTTGGCTTCTCCCACCCAGTGGAGGGGGGCGTTCTGTACACAGGGCCCTGTAAGAAGAACCTGCTTGTGGCCCATCTATCCCAGCATCCTCTTCTCACAGTGGCCAACCAGATGCCCCAAAGAGAAGCCCTGCAAACAGCAAGAGATCTGAAAAGGATCCAGGGCTCTAAGAAGACCCCAAGCTTACAGTGAGGCAACAGTGTGATGCAGCAGCAAATAAAGCAAATAAAGCTAATGCTATTCTAGGCTATATCCAAATCAAGTGCCCAGATCGAGGGACGGAATAGTGCCACTATTATTCTGCCTTCGTCAAGCCCCACCTGGAGTGCGACTGAGATGATGAAGGGTCTGGAAACCAAGAGGCATTGTTTAGGGAGTCAGTGATGTTCAGCTTTGAGAAGAGGAGACCAAGAGGTGACATCAGAGCCAGCTTCAAATTCCTGAAGGGCTGTTATAGAGAAGACGGAGCCAGCTTGTTTTCTGCTGCTCCAGGGGGGAGGACCCAAACCAATGGATTGAAATGATAAGAAATGGGATTCCAACTAAACATTAGGAAGAACTTTCTGATAGAAGAAGAGCCATTAGACAGTGGAGAGGACACCCTCAGAAAGGGTGGACTCTCCTTTGCTGGGGGGTTTAAAGCAGAAGTTGGATAGCCGTTTGCAAGGGATTCTTTAGTTGTGGTCTCTGCATTGCAGGAATTGGACTAGATGACCCTTGAGAGTCCCTTCCAGTTCTACAATTCTATGATTTCTTAGAGAGGAAGACTTCATAGTTGCTGGTGGCTCATTTTTGCAACCACCACTCATTTTTCTTCCAAGAAATCTTAGTACCTATGGCTCTCCTTACCTTTCATTTCATCCATAGCTTCTGTTTAATTGCTTTAATCAAAGCTCTTTCTTTAGCTGGCTGCAGTTGTCATTAACACAACTGTATTCCTTTAGCGAGAAAAGGCTTTCAGAGCAGTTTGCAGGAAACTGAACAACAAACTTTCTGTTTAAGTAAAGGCTGGTTGGAGTGAGCGTGTTTCTTGAAACAAGCAAGTTCGTTGCATCCCTTAACCTTGACAGAAATAGCTGCAGCTAATCTGCCGACCTTAAGCTGCTCTGGAGTGAACAATTATGGGATCAGGAGTCCTACCTCTGGGCAACGTGCTCAAGGGCCCAGCGGTTCAGCTTACGGAGTTCTTCACATCAATGATGGGCTCACACTGGGAGGGCTGGCCTAGGAAACACTCTGAATAATGGTGGTTTAGGCAGAGGCAAGTGAGTCACCAACTGAGTCCGTCCTCTAGAGAGCTCCATGTTTCCCCAAAACAGCATTGTAATTTACTGGGCATCACATTGCAGGGGGTTAGACTTGATGACCCTTGGGTGTAACTTCCAACTCTGTAGTTCTATGATTCTATATGTTCTTTATATTTCTGCTGGACTGCTAGTAATTGGAAAGCAAGGAAAACAGTTGTGTTAACTACCCGTTCATTCATTCATTCATTCGGCTGATGAACTGCAGGGCAACAGAAAAGGTGCTGAATGTGATAGATACACTAAGCAATGTCTGTTTACATTTCTACCTTCTGCATTTGTGAGAACTCGATCATTAATGTGGCAGCACCTACACCTCGGAATTCCTTGCCTGCTGATACGGATGCATGCTGAAAACACTCTTGTATAGATGAGCCTACCCAGATCCTACTTATATTTACTTCTAAATCAACCTGCTGAATTCATTGATACTTCCTCCCAAGTAAGTGTCATAGGACTGCAGCCTAATAGCCTGATCCTCTTTATGTTTACTCAGAAGTAAATCCAATTGAGCTTAATGGGACATACCCAGTGCCGGATTTGTGTATAAGCTAAACAAGCTATAGCTTAGGGCCTCACTCTCATGCTTGCCCCCCAACAAAAATTTTAAAAGTATTTCACTATTAATATACTTCTTCTTAATTGTATTTCAGTTCAACAATTACTTTGATAAGATACATATTTTGTTATGTGCAAATGGCTTTAGATACCTATTAGGTTCATAAATTACCATATAGAATATATTCAACAACAGAAAACAACAGGGACAATTTGTTGTTGACAAAGGACAGCTGGACATATAAAGGGCCCCATTACCTTCAGTAGTTTAGGGCCTCATCAAACCTAAATCCGGCCCCGGACATACCACTAAGTACGTTGGCACAAGGCTTCAGCCAAAGTCTTATTATTGTGTGTAAGAGCATTGTGCGATTCTGCATGATTATTTTAAGGAAATGCATCTTTGCATGGAAAACAATGCAGTCATTTTGTCTTCTCCAACCAGATGCTACATTCCATATGATTTTAGTGCATTTTTGTTGTTTTGTTGTTGCTTTCTTGTTTGTATGCAAAAATTCATCCCTTGTTAAAATTTATACATTTGAAATAAAAATAAAATAAACAGAATGAAGAAATAGATACCACTCCTGCATTTGTTTATTCCATTTCTACGCTGCCTTTTTTCTTCAAGGAGCTTGAAGTGGCATAAATAGTTCTCTCCACATTTCATCAAGTATGCAACGTAGGTGACTAGCCTCCAAGGTCACCCAAGTGAGCTTCACAGTTGTGTGGGGATTCAAACCATGATATCTTGCATGTCCTCGTCTGACACTCTAACTGCAGAATGACACTCGCTGATAGATCCTACTTGCCATCTTGGTCCACCTAACTCAAAGTACCAAATGCAGAAGGTAAGGGCAGAAATTCTTCAAGAAGACAAGCCAGGGTGAAGGACAGGACCCCATCCCACACAGAGACAGAAGATGGAGATGCCTGGGATCAGTCTCATTATGGATGGAAGCAGGCTGACCCCATTGACACACTGCACATTGATGCTCAGCTGCGCCGTGGCCTCAGAGATAATCCCGCAGAGGCATGAGGGACACAAAACACAGAGATAAGAGACTTGGCAGGATATATCCTCAACAGAGTGGGTATTATTACTAGGAGCTAGAGCAGATACTTTTCAAGGAACCCATTTTCACTCTCCCCTCATTTCAAAAACATTGGCAAACCTGAAGGCATCTGAGCAGCTTACGATGCATGAGTAGAAATACACTTTTCCATAAATGTTTTCAATATGTGTTTTTATGGTTTATTGCTTGTTGTTTGATGCCCTTTGGGAGGAAGAGCAGGATATAATAACAGAATGGTGGAATCATTGGATTGGCAGGGATCCGAAGGGACATCTTGTCCAATCCCTGCAATGCAGGGATCACAGCTTAGGAGTCCCTGACAGGTGGTCATCCAACCTCTGCTTAAAACAGAGATTGCACAGGAGCTACCCACGCTGGAAGAGTGGCATACGCAACTGATGGACTACATGGAATTGGCCGAAATGACTGGCAGAATCCGAGACCTGGGAGAAGAGGCAGTGGAAGAGGACTGGAAAAAAATTAAGGATTATTTACAAAAACATTATAAGTTATATGAATGTTGAAAATTTGCTAAGTTTTTGGGAAAAACAAGCTTCAGTAATTAGATTTGAATATGGTGGAAACTAAGTTATGAACGTGAAAAGTAAAAATTTTAGAGTAATGTCCCTTGTTTGGGATAGATGATGGGAAAAAGTGAGTTAATAACATGTACCCTAAAATCAAAATACAATTAGATGAAAGTACAAAAACGCAGGAAACAAGGTATCAATTTGCTGTTATTTTTTATTGTAAAGAATGCAGGGTGTGGAGGATGTGGGGAAGTCCAGTGGATCAAGAAAAATTGTTTGAAAATGTGAATTCTTTCTTTTCTTAATTTCTTTGTTTTCTTCTGTAAAGCTGCTTTTGTTGAGTTTTTGACGATGTATTTGACCTTGGAAAAAGCAATAAAAAATATTATTTTAAAAAAAATTAAAACAGAGATTGCCAACCTGGTCCCTACCGCCCACTAGTGGGTGTTTCAGGATTCTAGTTGGGCGGTAGGGGGTTCTATGGCACAAGCTGAATCCTCCTCCCATCGAGCACTGGTGGGCAGTAAGGAACTTTTACCATCAAGAAAGATGCATTAGTGGGTGGTAGTTATAAAAAAGTTGACTACCCCTGACTTAAAATCTCCAATGAAGGAGAGTCCAGCACCTTCTGGGGGAATTTGTTCTACTCTTTAAATACTCTTGCCATCAGAAAGTTCTTCCTAATGTTTTGTCAGAATCTCCTTGTAATTTGAATCCTCCTCTCTGGAGTAGAAGAAAACAAGCTTCTGTGTCACAGGGGGGAAAAAAATCCTTGAAGGGAATTCCTGTGGTTGAACACATTGCCCAATGCACCTAGACATTTGGGGACATTCCTGCTGGAGTGGGCTCAACATGGGTCATAGTTTTTAGGATGCCCCCAATCTGCCACCTCAAATCTCTCCAAACACATGCTGCTGGTGCTGGCAGGTACTGCACTCGCTCTCCCTCCCTTTACAATGACTGGGGAGATCTGGGGCAGCCCCAGTTGGAGGCAGCAATGTTTCTGAATGCCAGTTGCTGGAAACCATAGAAAGAGAGGGTGCTTTTGCCCTTGAATCCTGTTTCCCACAAGGGGCATCTGGTTGGCCACTTTGAGAACAAGATGATAGACTGGATGGGCCATTGGCCTGATGCCGCAAGGCTCTTCTTATATTCTTAATGACAAAGACCATTTAACCCACTAGAAAAAGTTTCTACACTGAGTTTCTCAAAACCACAGCAATTTGGAAATCCACACAGAACTCTCTTGAAAAATGTATACAGAAAAGAAAGAAACATTATAACTTACTGTTGTTGGCATCCATCTGTCTCAGGAGACAAAGGAGGAATGCACCTTTGGGAGTGAAGTCAAACTATTGGAAGGTTATGGCCTTATGTGGCTGTAGAAGCCAATACGGGAGAGACATGTTTTGTTGCATCTGGGGCCATAACTTTTCCTTTTTCTTTTCCCTATTTGGAATAAGGGAATTTCCCTTAAAAAATGGGAAACATTGACAGCTATGTCTGGGGCAGATGAAGGTGTCGGGTTTCACTGTTAGAGATGCACCATGATGTTTCTTCTCTCTGCACTCCTCCCAGTGGTATTTCTTTCTTTGGTCAATGCTGTGGATACAGGACCCAACTGTCTGTCTCCAGGACTTGTGGTTGTCTACAAGGAATTCCCACATGGCAGAGTTGATGTTGCCAGCCTTTGTGTCACATTTGCACATGATATTATGCAGCACAGAGTTACTCTGACAAGAGGCCCAATACCTGAAGCCACTTCCCTATAGAGCACGCCCTTGGGGATCCTACCATCTTCCATTCTGTGGACGTAGACCAAGCCAGTGTAGATGTCACTGAGACAGGAGTGCAAACATGCTAGGAATGTGGGCTTGGAAGGGCAAATAATTTTTTCAAACTCTGTCCAGTGTGGTGAAGTGGTTAAGAGCGGTAGACTCGTAATCTGGTGAACAGGGTTCACATCTCCACTCCTCCACATGCAACTGCTGGGTGACCTTGGGCCAGTCACACTTCTCTGAAGTCTCTCAGCCCCACTCACCTCACAAAGTGTTTGTTGTGGGGGAAGAAGGGAAAGGAGAATGTTAGCCTCTTTGAGACGCCTTTGGGTAGTGATAAAGCAGGATATCAAATCCAAACTCTTCGTCTTCTTCCTGCCATGTGATGCCCAAAATGTTCCTGACGTAGCACATGTGGAAGGAGTTGAGGCATTGCTCCTGGCAGTTGTAAGCTGCCCATGACTCACTTCCATAAACCAGGGGGCTCAACACGCAAGACTGGTAGACCTTATACAACAGGTGAAAGCGAAAAGATGAAATACAAAACTAAAAAATAGGCACATAGAATGAATACAGTTTATTAATATTAATTAATATTAATTGTGATGCTTTTATATTCCACCTTTCCCTCCAAGGAGCTCAAAGTGAGAAGTCCATTATTCTCCCCCTTCACATTTAATCTCCACAATAACCCTAGCCCAGGGGTCTGAAACCTTTAAGACAAAAAGAGCCACTTGGACCCGTTTCCGAAGGGGAAAAAAACTGGGAGCCGCAAAACCATTGCGACATTTAAAACAAACATATCTCCGGAGCCGCGATCTGACAGCGGGCGGGAAGGTGACGTCGGGACGGTGCATGACTAACGTACGCACCGCCCCCATGCGATGTCACAGCCAGTACAGCGCCCGCCACAGTGGGGAGTCGCGGGGCGCACAATGCACCTCCTCCCCTCACTAGTATCTGCCCCAGAGCCGCAGCAAAGGTGTAAAAGAGCCACATGCGGCTCCGGAGCCGCGGGTTGCAGACCCCTGCCCTAGGCTGAAAGGCAATGACTGGCCCCCATTGTCACACCCAATGAACTTTGTGTCTAAATGGGGATCCAAACCCTGTTTTGACATTCTAACCACTATGCTGCACTGTACAGTTACATATGAGAGGAAGCAACAAAATCCAAGCAAATATGATCAGCATTATCTGATTATTCCAGATTTGCCAGGCTTGTGACAAGGGTTGTCTTGAAAATGATGTTTGGCTGCATTATATGCCAAAAAGGAATGCCAAATCATATGAAAAGTGTCTGGAGGTTTTAGTCCTCACTGAAATCTCAAATTATGTGTCATTTCCCCCCACCACAGCTCTGTTCTAGAGCAAGTGGTACCAAGTGTCCAGTGTAATATTTCCCATTGTTGCAATGGCTCTTTGAGGTACCCAGACGTCAGATAAGACCTGTTCTTTTGACACAGGCATCATAACTAATATTCGGTTACATTAATTTTGGACAACTATAGTTCAGGAATATTTATCATTCCCATCAATATTAAATCCCCCAAATCTTGCACACGTGTACGCCCCCACCATAAATTAGAATACCCACCAAGTTTATTGCATCCCCTCTGGCAATTAAGTGATATAGAAGAGAACATTTTGGACATTTTCAAAGAAGGGTGATGCCATCTGTATAGTAAGAACACCCACATCGATGGCTTGATCTCAGGCACCGTTGTGCCTGGCTAATCTTGGTGCTTGAGCCTGCTTCCTCAATCCCTGTAATCGTCTTCCCAAAGAAAACGTATTTATAGCCCACTCTGTTACTCAACCAGAGTCCCCTTTACTAATAGTCTAATAGGATTCTGGCCTCAAAAATAAGCACACACTTTACACCCCCAATGAATGGAGGAGGGACCACAATGGGGTTATAAAAAGCCCCGGTGCAATAGTCAGAAGCCTTCCAGGATTGGTGCAAAGAGGTGTGTGGACCTCAAGAGACTCTCCTGATTTCAGGTAAGGCATCTTGGATGGACCTTCTTTTTCTTTTACTCCAGTGACCAGCAGAGCTCAGAGGAATTTAGGGGGTGCCTCTCTCTGAGTACTAAAAGCTAAACTAGATGAATATATCTGGCACCAGAAAATTATTTTTTTAAAAAGTTTGATTGTTTCATTTTATAATGTCTATAAACAGAGAGAATAATTGTAACGATAGATGACAAATAAAAGATTAAATGGTAAAAGTTGAGGAAGGTAAAGGACCCCTGGACAGTTAAGTCCAGTCAAAGGCGACCATGGGGTGCGGTGCTCATCTTGCTTTTCAGATGGCATATAGGCACCAGAAGGTGATTGATTGATTCTTTGACTGATAGATAGATAAATAGATAAATAGATGATAGATAGAGGAAGATGATAGATGATAGATAGATGATAGATAGATGATAGATAGGTGATAGATAGATAGATAGATGATTAATAGCTAGACTAGCTGACCAATAGACCAATAGATAGAAAGTGAGACAAATAGACATATATACGAACAGGTGATAGATAGACTGACAAGATAGATACATAGAATGTCTGTCAAATATGTATAGACAAACAGACATGCCTAACAGACAGTAGAGATAGATGATAGATAATGATAGATAGATAGATGATAGATAGATAGATAGATAGATAGATAGATAGATAGATAGATGATAGATAGATAGATAGATGATAGATAGATAGATAGATAGATAGATAGATAGATAGATAGATAGATAGATAGATAGAGACTGACAGATAGATGATTGACTGGCAGACCAACAGACAGCCAGACAGCCAGACAAAGGCTTATGAAAGTTTTTTTGTGAAAAGAAAATGAAAGTTCACTTGCACCTCCAAGTCGCTGACATACTTTGGTCTATATTAAAGTTAGAAATATTTTTTAAAATCATTATTACTTTAGAGTTTTAAGGTTGATAGTATTCAAACCCCTTGTGAGAGGGTAGGACTGCCTTCTATAAAATAATGCTCACTACACCATCAATAACCGCACTGTAAGCTATTCGTTTTTTCAGAGTTCGGAATTTCAGCGCAGACTACATTGAAATGGTCAATGGCAATGCACAGCTGCTTTGCCAGTGTTGAGGGATGTCTTTGTTGTAGCTGCATAAATGGGCCCCTCGTTGTGACACCTGCTAGTAGGCTCCCAGCTTGTTAGGATTGACCTGCTTAAAGAGCTGGGCTCATCCCTGTTAATCTTGCAGAAACTCTACTGATTAAAGATATATACTTACTCTTTAATTCCCAGGTTAAAGTTGGGCACCTCAAATACAGACACAACAGTCCATGTGAAAAGGATCTCAGGGTCTTAGCAGAACTACAAACTTAGCATGAGCCAACCATGTGATGTAACCGTGCTAATGCAGTTCAAGGCTACATCAGCAGAACATTCTACACTTTGGCAGGAATAACCAAATGCGCAGCCAAATGTTAAGGGGCACCCCATAGGAAGAGATGAGTAAAGGATCCAGGGGTCTGAGTAGGCAGCAAGCTTAGCTTAAGGCAACAGTGTAGTGCAGCGGCAAAAAAAGCTAATGCCATTCTAGGCAGCATCAAGAAAAGTTGAGTGTCCAAATCAAGGGAAGTAATAGACCTGCTTTGCCTTGGTCAGACCTCAAATGAAGACCTGTGTCCAGTTTTGGGCACCACAATTTAAGAAGGACATTGGCCAGCTAGAGGGTGTGCAAAGGAGGGTGACCAAGATGATCAAGGGTCTGGAAACCAAACCTTTTGAGGAACGGTGGAGGGAATTGAGTATGTTTGGCCTGGAGAAGAGAAGATGGAGAGGAGATACGATACTCACCTTCAAATATCTGAAGGGCTTTCGCATGGAAGATGGAGCAAGCTTGTTTCCTTTTGGTCCAGAGGGAAGGACCCAAACCAATGGCTTCGAAGGACAAGAAAAGTGATTCCGGCTAAAACTTAGGAAGAACTTTCTGGTGGTAAGAACTTTTCAACAGTGGAATAAACAACCTCTGAAGGTAGCAGACTCTTCTTCACTGGAGATTTTAAAGCAGAGGTTGGATGGCCATCTCTAAGGGATTATTGAGCTGTGATTCCTGCATTGCAGTGGGTTGAACTAGATGACCCTTGGGGTCCCTTCCAACTCTACATTTCTATGATTCTATAACGTAGGACTCTGCGGACAGGGAAGCAGGATGCAAGTGGAGGAGGCAAATCCCTTTTTTTCTCCTGTGGCACTAAAAAGGCTAAGGGCAATCCTTCCTTTGCCATACAGCTAACTTAGCCTTTCGATTTCTTCCACAGTTCTGCTTCTGCTGCTTCTGCTACACTAATTGGATATGGCTGATGGGTCAAAGTAAGTCAACTTTTGCCTGCTAGATGTGAAAAGACCAAGCTCATTTGGGCTCATTTTCACCCCATCAGACTCACCTTGGACCCAGTAGGATGGTGGAGGGGGTGCCCAAACTTGGATCTCACCTATGTTTAGCTTTTCACCCAGGAGAAGATCCCAGGCTCAGTCCCTACCGGCATTTCCAGGTGGGGCTAGGAGAGACTACCCCCCCCTGAAGTCCTGAATTGCTCCTGCCAGTCAATGTAGACAACACTAAGGTACATGTAGTGTACATGTATCACAGAAAGAAGGCAGCTTCTGATGCTGCTCTTTCAGTCAGGCCTTTTACACAGAGCCACGAGGACTAGAATCTTATGGCAATTTGAAGGAGAGGACTGTCTCTCAGTGGGAAAGAGAATCCCCAGGCAGGCCTAGGAAAATCCTTGGCCTGAAACTCCGGAGAGCCATTGCTGCCAATCAGTGTAGACATTACTGAACCACGTGGAGCAATAGTCTGAATCACTATAAGTCAGCTTCCCAGGGGCCCTTGCATGCAGAAGGCCTGAGGTTCAATCCCTGATGGCATCTCCAGGGAGGGTTGGAAGAGAGCCCTGCCTGAAACCCTGGAGAGGAGCTGCCGGTCAGTGTAGACAATAGTGAGCTAGATGGACCAATGGTGTAAGGCAGCGCCCTATGTTCTTTTTCCAAACAAAAAACCAACAACCATTAATTAATTAATGCTATTCATCTTGAGCAGACATTTCTCAAGAAATCCCATGCAAACATACACACGCATACACACTCAGAGTATGTATTTTGGCAGCCTCCAAACAAAAGCACCCTATTGCACATGCTCACATTCTTCTGGCCACAGAACCTTAGGGTTGCAAGGACTCCAGAGGGCCGTCTAGTCCAACCTCTGTTTGCTGGTTTCATTTAAAATCAGGCAGACAAAAATGGTGTTGCAGGGGGTTGAGCTAGATGACCCCTTCGAACTCTATACTTCTAGGACTTCTAGAACTGTTGCTCTACCAAGGAAGTTGGTCTTCTGCTGTCTCCTTTCTGTTCATTAGCCTTAGCCTGAATATCTTGATTAGAGAAATAAATGCAGCACAATACTTAATGGAATACTTTATTTTTTAAAAATGGTTTGAGTTCATTCCCTTCCCTATACTTTTGTTGGCAGAGTGTACAAGAAGACCTGCCCCAATGGAAAGGTAAGACCACTGTGTAAATATGTATTATTTTATTCTTGCATTGCAGGGGGTTGGGTCTTTTCCAACCAGGGGTGCCAACTTGAATAAAATATTGTGGGGGCCCAGGTGAGCCCCACACCACCCTGCATAATCGATCACATGACACAGTGCCCACACACCATTTGAATGGGAATGCCCATCAACTTTGCGGGAGTCTGGCCCTCTCAAATATTTTATAGTGGGAGCTGACACCCCCATGGCCCCTAGGAGTTGGCTCCTATGCTTCCAACTCTCTGATTCACTGATTCTGAAATCGATGTGCCATAAACAAATATTTGAGCTTTGGAAGTCTTGGTTGGGTCCCTCTTGGTAGCATCTCCACCCTCAGAGGCTGGGGGGGTGCCTTCTCTGTGTGGCCCCTGAGTCCCCCTCCCCCCAAGGGGTACATCAGGCATCTTCATTGCACAGCTTCTGGAGGATGCTAAAGACACACTTCTTTGCCGTTGGGGTGTATGTTTTCAGGACCTGCCTTATTTTGATGGTTGTAAGATGCCATAAGACTAAATTTGCTAGCTGATCAAACACTTCCCCCCCTCCTCCTGCCCATCTAGCTATCCATCTACCTGGGGAAAAGAGATTTTGTGGACCATGTGGATTCTGTGGAACCCGTTGGTGAGTGGTTTTCTTTCTATCCCCTTCAGTCATCTGAACTTCAGCTGGAAAGATGGTGGTGGTTGATAACATTGCCTGTCTACCTGTTGACTTGGGGGGGCATTAAGCTCCAACTTGAGTACCCATCTGTCAGGGCTTTTTTTAGCTGTGATTCCTGCATTGCAGGCATGTACATGGCCCTTGGTTCCCTTCCCAATCTACAATTCTATTGCCTGTAGATCATAGAATTCTTGCCTTGTACAAGTTTGGGCTAAGGGATGCGGGTGGCGCTGTGGGTTAAACCACAGAGCCTAGGACTTGCCAATCAGAAGGTCAGCGGTTCAAATCCCCGCAACGGGTTGAGCGCCCGTTGCTCGTCCCTGCTCCAGCCAACCTAGCAGTTCGAAAGCACGTCAAAGTGCAAGTAGATAAATAGGTCCCGCTCCGGTGGGAAGGTAAACGGCGTTTCCGTGTGCTACTCTGGTTCGCCAGAAGCAGCTTAGTCATGCTGGCCACATGATCTGGAAGCTGTACGCCAGCTCCCTCGGCCAATAAAGCGAGATGAGTGCCGCAACCCCAGAGTCAGCCACGACTGGACCTAATGGTCAAGGGTCCCTTTACCTTTACCTTTACAAGGTTGGGCTAGACAACCCCTGGGGTCCCTTCCAACTCTACAATTCTATGATTCTATGAGTCTACAATCTATCTCTCCCTCCTTGTTGATCCAATTCTCTTTTACATGTATTTGCAGATGGGATTGTCTTGGTTGACCCAGAGTACCTGAAAGACCGGAAAGGTAATTTTCTGATTGTCTTGTTTTTCCAGTTTTATTTGCTTGGGATGGAGACAAAAATTTTGTAACAATTTTCATTGGAAACACATGAATATTTGGGAGAGACTTTATCCCAGAAATTGCTGGCTTAGTTCAAGGCATCTCTTCTCAGCTATGAAACCACCTCTTCTTCCCTCCCACGCTTATTGACTCTGGTGCTATTTAGAAGCTTAAAGTGGGCAAAGTGATACAAATATCAGGCTTGTTGTCTGCTGCTTCAGTAGGGTGGACCCAAATCAATAGCTTCAAGTGCCAGGAAAGGAGATTCCAACTAAACATCAGGAAAAGTTTTCTGACAGTAAGAGCCATTTGACAGTGGAACAGACTCCCCTGTATGGTGGTGGACTCTCCCTTCATTGGAGGTTTTAAACTGAGGTTGGATGCCCATTGGAGACCAGAGATTCTTGTAGCTCTGATTTCTGCATTGCATGAGGTTGGACTAGATGACTCTCGGGGTTCCTTCCAACTCTGCAATTCTGTGGTTCTTCCTCTGTTAGATTGTATGGTTAATCTTCAAACGAAAACACACACACACACACACACACACACACACACACACACACACACAGCACATTAGACCTGCTCCTGTACAAATCCTGTTCTAGATTTAATTTACAATCTGAATTCAGAAACTTTCTCTAAACTAACCATCATCTCTCTTCCCCCCGCCACTGCTGTCCTTTCTCAACTCCCATCTCCCCATGTCTTCATTCTCTTTTCCTCTCCCCATCCTGCTGCCCCCTCCTCCACAGTGTACGTGACACTGACCTGTGCATTCCGCTATGGCCGCGACGACCTGGATGTTATTGGGCTCACCTTCCGGAAGGACATCTATGTCCTCACTGCCCAGATGTACCCTCCTGTGCCTGACCAGGCCCCCAAGACACTTACTCCTTTGCAGGAAAAGCTGATGAAAAAGCTGGGGGAACATGCTTACCCCTTCACCTTTGAGGTACACCTTTGACGCATCTTCCTCTTCCCTGTGCAAGACCCCCATCGTTTCCTCCTCAATTGAGTCATTGTTTTTATATCCTAAAAACATATGTATACATAAATACATAAGTAGAGCACTGCTGGATCAGGCCAAAAGGGGCCCACCTGGGCTAGCAACCTGTTTTTACATTGGCCTCTTTTGGGAAACCAGCACTGCCTCTTAGGCTAACAAACCTCACCTCACAGGGTAGTGTTGTGAGAAAGGCGGAGAACCATATATGCCAACATGGGTTCCTTGGGAGGAAAGGTGAATGTGGGAAGAGCCCTGTTGGGTCAGGCCAGGGGCCCACCTAGACTCCAGCCTCCTCTTCTCACAGTGGCCAACCAGGTGCCCCAAAGGGAAACCTGCAGGCAGGATCCAAGCACAAGAGCCCTTTCCCCTCCTAGGGTTTCCAGCAACTGGCATTCAGAAGCATTGCTGCCTCCAACTGTGGTGGCAGAGCATAGCCATTGTGGCTAATTGCCATCAATAGCCCTCCATGAATTTGTCTGATCCAGGTTGGTGGCCATCGCTGTCACCTGCAGGAGGAAATTCCTTCCTTTAATCTGTCCTGAAACTTCCAACATTCAGCTTCATTGGATGCTCACGACTTCTAGCATTATGAGAGAGGGAGAAGAACTTTTCTCCAACCACTTTCTCCATGTCCTGTACCAGCTTATAAACTTCAATTATGTCCCCTCTTACTTGCCTTTTCTCCAAACTGAAAGGTCCCAAACGCTGAAACCTTCCCTCAAAGTCAGCTGGGTTACCCTTGGTCAGCTGAGTTACCCTCTTTTGCACCTTTTTCAACTCTACAACCTCCTTTTTGAGGAGAGGCAACCAGGGTTGTACACAGTATATTCCAAATGTGGAATATTCCAAATGTGGACTGTAATCCTTATACTGCCTCCTGCCCTGGCCAGCCCAACAAGTCATTTGGGACAAGCAGCTCCAGAAGAAAAACTGCTTTTTAGAAAAGCGTAGACATTAAAAGGGAATAAAATATTATTATTTTTTCTCTCTAGATGGCAACCAACCTCCCCTGTTCTGTCACTCTCCAGCCAGGACCAGATGATGCTGGAAAGGTGAGCTGTGTGTGAAAGCATCCAAGAAACCTGGAAAGCAAATGGAAATTAAAGCATATCTTAATTTAGCTGTGATACCTGCACTTCAGGGGGTTGGACTAGATTACCCTCCGGGATCCCTTCCAATTGTACGATCCTATTGTTCTATGAACCCCAATGGCATGGCTTTCTGTCCTCAAAACCATGAGCCTTCTAAGGCACTTCAGGACTTGGTTGTGTTTGTATCAAGAA
This sequence comes from Podarcis liolepis, assembly GCF_965112155.1. Lineage (NCBI taxonomy): Eukaryota > Metazoa > Chordata > Lepidosauria > Squamata > Lacertidae > Podarcis > Podarcis liolepis. Next base: position 31,889,561 of record NC_139570.1, read on the forward strand.
TTGCAATTAGTAGTTCAAAGGCATGACCCACCCTTAATTTCTAACCCACTTTCTTCTGCATTTTCCTCAGTCTTGTGGGGTCGACTTTGAGGTCAAAGGATTCTGTGCTGAAAACCTGGAGGAGAAAATTCACAAGAGGTAACCCCAGCATAAGTTTCAACAGTTACTCATTTATTCAAAGCATTTTTAGTTTGCTCTTCAGCTGAAAATAAACGATGCAAAGAACAGAATGACTGGCTGGAGGGCCATTTAGCTGGGGATTCCTGCATTGTTTGGTGTCCCTTCGAACATTGCAGTTCTATGATTCTAGGAAAAGGCTCTGAGATCCACTTATGTAAAACCAACAAGGAAAATATGACAGTTTGCAATCTATTATTGTAATCTATTATTATTATCCACTGCATTTATATCCCAACTTTTTCTCCAATGAGCTCAAGGTTGTGTCCCTAGTTCTCCTCCCCGCCCCTCCCCATTTTTTGCTCACAACAACCCTATGAGGTAGATGAAGCTGAAAGACAGTGGCTGACTCCCAAGGTCACCCAGTGAGCTTCCTGGCCAAGTGGTGGGGATTTGAACCTGGCTCTCCCAGATCCTTATCTGACACACTAACCACTCCACCACGCTGATTCTCTAGCAATATAGATTACATATATTTATACGTTTTATGGGCAGGGATGCGGGTAGCGCTGTGGGTTAAACCACAGAGCCTAGGACTTGCCAATCAGAAGGTCGGCAGTTTGAAACCCCACAACGGGTTGAGCTCCCGTTGCTCAGTCCCTGCTCCTGTCAACCTAGCAGTTCAAAAGCACGTCAAAGTGCAAGTAGATAAATAGGTACCGCCCCTGTGGGAAGGAAACGGCGTTTCCGTGCACTGCTCTGGTTCACCAGAAGCAGCTTAGTCATGCTGGCCACATGACCCGGAAGCTGTACACCGGCTCCCTCGGCCAGTAAAGCGAGATGAGCACTGCAAGCCCAGAGTCGCCCACAACTGGACCTAATGGTGAGGGGTCCCTTTACCTTTACCTTTTACATATGTTTGGAACCCTTGCTGGAAGCTACAGGAAGGGAGAATTGCTCTTGCGCTTGGATCCTGTTTGGAGGCTTCCCACTGGGGCATCTGGTCAACCCCTGTGAAGACAGAATACTGGGCCCCTTTTGGCCTGATCTTTGGCCTCTTGGAGAGCCAGTGTGGTGTAGTGGTTAAGAGCGGTAGTCTCCTAATCTGGGGAACCGGGTTCGCGTCCTCGCTCCTCCACATGCAGCTGCTGGGTGACCTTGGGCCAGTCACACTTCTTTGAAGCCTCTCAGCCCCACTCACCTCACAGAGTGTTTGTTGTGGGGGAGGAAGGGAAAGGAGAATGTTAGCCGCTTTGAGACTCCTGAAGGGGAGTGAAAGGTGGGATATCAAATCCAAACTCTTCTTCTTCTTCTCTTTTTAATTTCTACTGAACTTGGAGGGAGGATTTCGGGAAATGATGAAAGCACCTGCCTCCTACTGGCTTATTCTTGGAAGAGCTGGATGCAATTTCTGCATTGCAGAGAGTTGGCTTAGATGACCCTTGGAGTCTCTTCCAGCTCTGCAGTTCTACGGAAGAGGTAAATGCCTCTCTCAATAACACGCGTCTTCTCTGTGCAGAAATTCGGTGAGGCTGGTGATTCGGAAGGTCCAGTTTGCACCTGCCCAGACAGGCCCAGCCCCAAAGTCGGAGACGACCAGGCAGTTCATGATGTCGGATAAGCCTTTGCACCTGGAGGCCTCTCTGGATAAGGAGGTGAGTGTTGCGTGTTAGCTTTTTGAGGCATTCTCTCCCCTTCACCAAGTCTCTCCGCTCCGGAGGGCCCCACGCTTAGTGAGACATTATTGACCCTTTAAGTGAGCCAAAAATGTGAAGCAGCAGCAAAAACAAAACAAAACAAAACAAAACAAAACAAAACAAAACCTAATGCAGTTCTAAGCTGCATCAACAGAAATCTAAACCAAGGAACCAAGGGATGTCATAGTACCTTCCACTTCTACAAGTCCATTGCTTAACCACACCTTGATTTGCAGTCAGTTCATTTGGCCAAACATGTGGCCTTTCTGATCAATTTCGTCATTTATTTATTTATTTCAAAAAAATTATACACCTCTGGGATTTTTTTTTTAAAACAACAACAACAACACACCCTTCAGAGCAGTTCATGAAAAAGATAAAACAATAAATCTTAATCAGTAAAAGCAACTCTGTAAAACATTCAGAAGATAAAACAAGCAATTAAGTAAAAACAGATTAAAGCAGACATCAACATTCTAAACATGTGGACAGGCTTGCCTAAGCAAAACAGTTTTTAGCAGGTGCTGAAAAGGGTACAGTGAAGGATGCTTTCATGATGTCAATAGGCAGGAAGTTCCAGAGTTAAAGTGCTGCCACACTAAAAGACCAATGTCTTACAAATGAAGAACAGGGATTAGGTGGCAACTCTAACAGTGCCAATTATGCAGACAGAAGCAGTTGAGTGGGCATATACATGTGGTAAAGCAGGCATCCCCAACCTTTGGCCCTCCAGATGTTTTGGACTACAATTCCCATCATCCCTGACCACCAGTCCTGTTACCTAGGGATCATGGGAGTTGTAGACCAAAACATCTGGAGGGCCACAGGTTGGGGATGCCTGAGGTAAAGTGATATTGCAGGTAAACTGGTTCCATGCTGTTAAGGGCTTTGCACATTAACAGCAACACCTTGAACTTGGCCCCATAGCAAACAAGCAGCCAGTGCAGATCTCTGAGCACAGGGGTTATATTCTGACAAGGCCTTGCTCTCATAAGCAATTGTATTGCATCATTCTGCAATGACTTTAGCAGTAATCCAGTCACTGCAAGATATAGTACGCGAAATGGCTCAGGAGATGGTTGCGGAAATAGTTGTGAGTCCAGGAAAAGATTGGGATTTCCTTCCCTTCTTTTTCTCCATCTTCAGCAACAACCCCCTGTCGTTTCAGATTTATTACCATGGAGATCCAATTGGCGTTAATGTCAACATTAACAACACCACCAACAAGATTGTGAAGAAGATCAAAATAACAGGTAAGGGCACCAATAGAACCTTGCTTTGCAGGGGGTTGGAAGGGTCACCTTCCAACTCTACAATTCTATGATTCTATGTTATCACCTCAATAATTTCTTTCTCTCTCTCTGTTTAGTTGAGCAAGTCACAGATGTGGTTCTATATTCGCTGGACAAATACACCAAGGCTGTCTGTTCAGAGGAGTTCGTGTAAGCACACAGATCTCTAACCAGACCAGTGTGTCTTTGCACAGATGTCTTCAACTTGTGCAAGGTCTTGGGTCTTCGTGAGAAAAATCTGGATCAGCGCCCCCCCCCCCCAAAAAAAGAACTGATAATGAGACACAGAGGAAGTCAGTCTCTTCTTTTGTTTTAATTCTGCCCCAGGACCATTTTCACACCCATTGTGAAAATGCTAACTTCTCTCAGAAATGCCTGAGGAATTCAACTTTTCCTATGTTTAATTTGTGTAGTTACACATGGACATGAGTCTTAACACTTCACTCCACATAATGACATTTCTTTTCACTAGAGAGGGGGTGGGGTGGGAAGACAGATGAGCCTACCTTGCAAGAGGGTTGTACTACAGCTGTGTGCAAAATGAGCTCTTGAAATTCTCCACCCTAATTATTATTATTTTTGTGGGGTGGGTGGGGGGAGAGAAAAATTCTTCTACAACTTCTTGGGGATGGGTCTCCTTGTTCAGAATGTGGAATGGAAGAACATGCCAATTTCAATTTTTCCCAGCTCTCATTTTTTCAATCTGAAATCTGACTTTCTGTATTTAAATACAGTGGTACCTCGGTTTAAGAACAGTCCTGTTTACGAACGAGTCAGTTTACGAACTCCACAAAACCGAAAGTAGTGTCGCAGTTTGCAAACTTTACCTCAGTCTAAGAATGGAATCCGAATGGTGGAAGGGCACTGGCGGCGGGAGGCCTCATTAGGGAAAGCGTGCCTCTGTTTAAGAACGGATTCAGATTAAGAACGGACTTGCGGAACGGATTAAGTTCGTAAACCAAGGTACCACTGTAACAACAAAAAATCCTTAGATGTGATTCCTCCATTCCTGCATTTTCAGGGGTTGGAGTAGATGAGCCTTAGGGATCCTTTCCAACTCTACAGTTCTATGATTCCATGATTCTAAGATTCTTGAGTTATGTGGTTTTAAATTGAGGCAAGGTGGGCTCCTTTAACCTCCTCCATTGCTGTCCTTCTGCAGGGAGAACGTGGCTGCCAACTCCACCTTCTCCAAAAAATACAGCATTACCCCCAGCTTGAACAACAACCGGGAGAAGCGGGGTCTGGCCCTGGATGGGAAGCTCAAGCATGAGGACACCAACCTGGCCTCCACCACCGTGTAAGTCTGGACCCTGAGGAGCATACTGGAGGCCAGAGAGGGGCAGGGAATTGAGAGGGAAACTGATTCCTTCTCTGTGTTGCCCATTCTCCGCAGTGTGAGGTTGTCACCAACCTTTTGGGGCCCAGAGAAACACTTGTGTGGTGGTTAGAGTGCCTGACAAGGGTCTGGGAAAGACCAGAGTTCAAATCCTCACTTGGCCATGCAGCGCACGGGGCGTCCTTAGGGGCAGTCACTGCCTCTAAGCCCAGCTTACTTCACAGGGTTGTTGGAGGGGGAATTAAATGAAAACGGGGAGAACTATGGCTGCCACCTTGAGTTCCTTAGAGAAAAAGGCAGAATAGAAATGCAACAGATAAATAAATAAATACAAAATATTGGTCAAAAAAGGCTTCTTCCAAGCCACATTTTAGCAGACAGAGGGGCAGGGCCCTGAGAGCACCTTGCAAGGCCTCTGCAGATGCACCCATGGGTGCCACATTGAGAAACCATGCTCTTGACGACCACCAACCTGGGCGGCTTCAAAAGAGGAGTGTACAGATTCATGGGAAAAGGGCTACTGATGTTACTAGCCACAATGGCTATGTTCTACCTCTATACAGTGGTACCTCGGGATGCGAACGGGATCCATTCCAGAGCCCCGTTCGCATCCTGAACAGAACATAAGACACGGCGGCGCATCTGCACGTGCCGCGTTTTGCCGCTTCTGTACATGCGTGTGACATCATTTTGAGTGTCTGCGCATGAGCATGCGCACGCTCCGTTACTTCTGGGTTGCCACAGAGCGCAACCCGAAAGCGCTCAACCTGAAGCACATTCAACTCAAGGTATGACTGTAGTTGGAGGAATAAATTTTTCTGGATTCAAGTTGTGGGAAGCCACAGGAGGGGGGAGTTGCTCTTGTGCCCGGATCCTGCTTGTGGGTTTCCCATAGTAGGCATCTGTTCCCCACTGTGAGACGATGATGCTGGAATAGATGGACCACTGGCCTGATCCTCCAGGCTCTTCTTATGTTCTGATATTCTTGTCTATGGTGACTCCTGTTTGAATGTCTCCTGTTTTTTCTCCCTTAGTCTGAGACCCGGGATGGACAAGGAGGTTCTCGGGATCCTGGTTTCCTACACAGTGAAAGTCAACCTGATGGTATCCAGAGGAGGGTGAGGATGTTTTCTATGGGAGGAACTATCATTTCTGGGTTATGTTGCCTTGTTATTCTGTCCTGCTCAGTCTTGGCCTAGCCTGGTCAGGGTGAATTTTTTTTGGAAATTTTTTGATTTCCTCTCTCCCTTTGGGAATGTTGCATTTCTGAAGAGATATGAGGATGCACCCTATAAAGGACACATTTTATTGGCTCAGCCCTGTAAGAAAAGGCTGCAGCATTGGGGGCTTACTAGTTTATAGATAATGTGAGTGAGAGGCAATATGATGTAAGTTTATAGAAATATGTCTAGCGTGGAGAAAGCAGAGAGAGAAAGGTTTTTGTCCTTCTCTCAAAGCACCAGAACTCGTGGACATCCAGTGAAGGCAAATGCTGCAAGATTCAGGACAAACAAAATTCAGGACAAACAAAATATATTGGTATCTGAAGAAGTGTGCATGCACACGAAAGCTCATACCAAGAACTAACTTAGTTGGTCTTTAAGGTGCTACTGGAAGGAATTTTTTTATTTTGACTATGGCAGACCAACACGGCTACCTATCTGTAACTGAAACAAAATAAAGTTATTCTTAGTTAAACTCCCACAGGAGGCAATGCTGGCCACCAACTTGGATGGCTTTAAAAGAGGATTAGACAAATTCATGAGGGGAAGAAAAGGGCTATTGATGGCTACTGGTCATAATGGCTATGCTCTTCCTCCACAGCTGGAAACAGCAATGCAGTGGTGAATCTTAGGGTCTCAAATTTCAGCAGCGCCCTGTACAACGCCAAAATTCAGTACCCCTCCCCTCCTCACACACCATTATAAATAATAGATGTGGGACCCCCGAGGCTCTGCGCCCAGTGCAACCTAACCAGTCACACTCCCTTAAATCTGCCTCTGCAGCAATGCTTCTGAATGTGAGTTGCTGGAGACCACAGGAGGAAAGAAGGCCCTTGTGTTCAGATCCTGTTTGCAGGTTGCTCATTTGGGCATCCAGTTGATCACTGCGAGAAGAGGATGCTCTTCTGTGTCTCTTGAAGTCTATATAGGTCCAAACGATAGGTCCAGGCTCTGCCTTTGGTCTGTGAGTTGACATGAAGCCCTAAGTGGTGGAAAACTGGAAGCCCAAGGGACTCCCAACAGACCCTCTGAATTGGCCTGGGTGCACTCACACTGGGACAGGAGGGATAGCCTTCCCAATGAATGTTTCTACCTTTGTGCAGTCCTCCACCTTGAATCTCCTCTTCTCTTTGCAGCATCCTGGGAGATCTCACATCAAGGTAAGCCCCAATTTACTGACCATCGGCATCACCTCATCTGTGCGCCACTTTTCCACACTGCACTCAAAGCGTCTCACAGCATACAAAACGAACAACAATAATTATAACGATTTGAGGGAGGGAAACGTATTATGAACAATTAGAAATAATGACAGTGTGAACAAATAGCTGTGATTCCTGCACTGCCGGGCATTGCACTGAATGTCCTTGGATGCCCCTAGAATTCTCTGATTCCAAGCTTCTGTTTGCTCTCTGTGGCGTCTCCCATTCAGCCCTCTCTCCTCATCTCTTTTTCAGCGATGTTGGTGTGGAGATGCCTGTGGTCCTGATGCATCCCAAACCTGACGATTGTGAGTAAAAGGCTTTGTGCAGGAGATTTGTGGGAGATATAAAACCATCCCCATGGCTTTGTCACCATTCAGAAAGACTTCTCTAAGAGTCTTTCTGAATGGAAGCACTAAGGACCTATTCCCTGACCTTCCTCCTTCTCCCTAGAACTCTCTTAGTCAGGCTGTGTACACATGACCATCTTGAAACACAGCTGGGTTGTCCTTTTTCTTAATCCAGATTGAAGGTGGCTTTGGAGGCAACTGCATTAAAATGCACTATTTTTTATGAAACCACTGGATGGCTAATGTTGCGTGTGAACATTTGGGGTCCCTTCCAACTCTACAGTTCTATGATTCCCAGCCCAGCACACTGGTTGCTGAGTAAATGGAAGTGTGCGCACAGCCACACATTTTGCACCCATTTCTATTTCAGGTTCTTTAGGAACAATAATAATAATAATCAATGTGACTAATCAGTGTACACCTCTCTTTTTTTCTTCCCTCCCTCTGATGTGTGAATCGTCAACAGCTACACCAAGGTAAGGAAAAATTAAACATTCCAGGGAGTGCCTGTTCAAGAGATATGAAATATCCACGAGTTCTCATATATGTGTGCCTGCAGTTCTTGACTACCGCTTAAATGTATTTTGGCTGTGATTTCTACATTGCAGTGGGTTGGAATAGATGATCCTTGGGGGCCCCTTCCAATGCCATGATTCTATTAATCTACCACTGGCATGAATAGTTGCTTTCTCCTTCTGCATGCATTGAACCTCAACTGCCTGCACAAACTGCATTTCACTGCCACTGGACTGTTCACTGTAAATTTGATGTCTCTGAAGATGCCCCAAGACACTTTCTTAGGCTTTGCATGTGGAGGATCTGGAAACTGATGGTTTGCCTTTTCCTTCTTTCCCCTCCCTCTTCTACCCTGCAAACGCCTCATCCTGGATATCTGCACTTACGTGTTCTGCTCTTCCAAGGAGGTAACTAGCTATTATTCTTTACTTCTTTGTGGGGTCACTCAAAGACAGATCCACCTGAAATGTCACCTTCTTCCCTAAAGACCCTCTTGGGTGCTGAAATCGGCAGAGGGGGCCTTCTTGATAGTCCCCTCCTCCATCAGAAGTGGCCTTCTCTGTGGCAGCCCCTAAGTGAGGAACTCCCTCCCTGCAGAGGCGCATCTGGCATCTTCATTGCACAGTTTCCAGAGGATGCTAGAGATGCACCTCTTTGCCTTAGCTCTTGACACTCAAGCTGCATATTTTTAGGACACTCCTTATATTGTTATTGGAAGTTGCTTTAAACACTTTTCAATGATGTGTTTGATTTTAGGATCTTAGGGTAAAGGATGGGCAATAAAATAAAAATATTAATACCTATCATTTATTATCAATATTAATTAATATTCTTAACAATACTATTTTTATATTACTAAATACAATAATATATTATTAATAATATATAATAAAGTAATATAAATTAATAACAACAACAATAGCATCCAGGAAGCTGTTTGAGAGAGCCTCTGGGGAACATTAGATGGGGGCTGAGGACCATAGTTGGAATAACAGATCACCACAATTGCAGGGGGTGGGGTGGACTAGATGGCCCTTGGAGGTACCTTCCAAGCTACAATTCTATGTCCTCAAAGGCAATGGGGGTGGGGAGAGAAGGGCACCAACCTCTGCTCCCATTGGAAGCTTCACCTTTTTCTGGAGGCAGCAATGCTTCTGCATCTCAGTTGCTGGAAGCCACGGGGGTGGCGTGGGGGGTGGGTGGGGGTGTGCTCAGATCCTGCTTAGTGGTTTCCACCAAAGAGTTACCTGGTTGGCTACTTTGAGAACAGGTTGACTGGACTAAGATGGTCATTGGCCTGATTCAGGAAGGCTCTTTCTACATTGTTTCATTCTCTCATTTCTTCCAGTGAGGAAGATATTGTGATCGAGGAATTTGCTCGCCAAAAGCTCAAAGGGGAGAAGGACGACGAGGAAGAGAAGGAAGAAGAAGACAAAGAGAGCTAAGGGCACGACCCACCAGACCAGTGCAAGAAACCTTAGACAGCCTTCCCATGTGTCTTCCCCACCATCCCCGCAGAAACATGTTTTCTCTCTAGAGTACGTATTGCATTTGTGATGTGGTAGTTTTTGCTGAGCTTGCTGCTCTCACCTTTCAAAACAAAACCCCCAAACTGCTATGGCACTGAGTCCTCAGTCTTGCTGCTCATCCACACTTTCATTTGACCTGCATTTTGATCATGTCGTGTACTTGAAATCCTTCTTTATGCAGGGCATCGTTAACCTGTGGAACTCTTTTCCACAGAAGGCAGTGATAGCCACTAACCTGGATGGCTTCAAGAGAGGATTAAACAAATTCATTGGGGGAGAATATGGCTGTTGATAGCTACTAGCCATGAAGACTATGCTCTGCCTCCACAGCTGGAGGCAGATATGGTTCTGAATACCAGTTGCTGGAAACCACAGGGCTCTTGTGCTTGGATCCTGCGCGCTGCTTTCCCATTGGGGAATCTGGTTGGCCACTGTGAGGACAGAATACTGGACTAGGTGGGCCATTGGCCTGATCTAGCAGGATCTTCTGATGTTCTTCTGATGATATCATGTACCAGTTTTTTCTCTCAGATCCAAGAGCTTTTTTTCATCATTCTGGGCCTTACAAAACCCCACGCTGACCTGCTGAACCAGATCTTCTGTAGACAAGCTGGAGAGAGGCTTTGCTTAGGTTTTTGCAAGGCCCAGACTAACTAGAAAAGCTCTCAGACCCAATAATTAACTTTTGCACAATTAAAGGATTCCTACATTGCATGGTTTTGAAGTAGATGACTCCTGGAGGTCCCTTTTAGCTCTACAATTCTCCGAGCCTATGATTCTACAATCAGAATGCAGGTCAAATGAAAGTGTGGCCAAGCCCTCAGACTGCCCTTGAAGGATGGAGGTTCCCGGTTTACCCATTGCAACTATTCGTTCTCTTTGTTTGTTTTTTTAAAACAATCAAGCAGTGTATACATTTTGTGAAATTAAAATAAACACATAAATAAATAAGCTATGTGTGTGGACATGTTTCTTTGTTGTCTAGACAGCAGGACTGAAACACGTGGGTTGAGATTGCAGTGGTGCCTGATTTTTGACTAAGTCAATCCTTCACAAATCACAACCACGAAAACATTTAACACTTTATCCTGGTACCCACACGATTTTTTTTTAAGGAAACAAATTCTAAACCACATGTAAAGTATCAAGACATTTGGGCCTCCCCCTAGAATTCATAGAAACTTTAGAGTTGGAAGGGTCCCCAAGGGTCATCCAATCCAACCCCCTGCACTGGAGGAATCACAGTGAAAAAATATCTGACCTGGGGCCATCCAACCTCTGCTTAAAAACCTGCAACGAAAGGGAGTCCACAACCTCCCAAGGGCATAGAGTCAAAGGACTGTAGGGTTGGAAGTGAGCTCTAGGAATAATCTAGTCCAGTGTTTCCCAACCACTGTTCCGTGGCACACTAGTGTGCCGCGAGATGTTGCCTGGTGTGCCACGGGAAAAATTAAAAAATTCGAAAGATAGCTTCATATCCGGAGAGGCGGCCTTCAGGCGAGTTTTAATTTTAATTTTCCTTCTCCCACTTAATGCCCCACGCTCGCCCGAGCAGCTTGCAGTCCTCGGTAACCACGGCGACCCGAGGGAGGGGAGGGAACAGGGAAGTCGAGGGCGGTGGCGAGCCGCGATGACGTCAGTGGGCCGCGCCGCCTCGCCCTGGCACGGTGTGAGAGCCCCGGCTTGTGGCGCGAGCTTTGGAATAAGTGGGATCCGCGTGCGCGAGACCGAGATCGCGGGTAAGGAGCTCAGCCCTGGGCAGGAGGAAGCGGGGCCGCGCGTGCGGGCCACATCCCCACAGAGAGCGAGCCTCCCCCGGCCCACTACTCCGGGCAGGTCCACTCGCATGAGGGGGCGGCGATGGCGACGGCCGGCAGCTCGCCTGCAATGCCATCCCTCGAGCAGGCGAGGAGCCCGGAGGCTACCAGATGCGAGTCCTCTTTCCCACCCTGCTCGGGAGTCCAGAACACTTGGTCGCATTCAGGATCTAGAGTGGGGAAGCGGGGCTTGTGTCTGGGCTGGACACAATGGGCTGCCTGTGCCGCTCGACCTGCGGGGAGAAATCAGGGTGGGAGTCACGACCGTGAGGCAGGGCTGCCAAGTGTGGCAGAAGAGGACACGGCCGTTGCACCTGTCCTTAGGTAGGAGCTTCTTCCGTGTCGACCTGCTGCCCTAAAGTCTTGGCTTTTTGGCGGTTGGCACAGAAGGAAGGCAAGGGGGAGGGGAAAAATTGAAACTTACACTTTCGTGCGTCCCTCCCGGCGTGACGCTGCATGCTGACGTCACGGGGCTGTAATGGTGGTGTGCCTCGAGATTTTTTTCATGAAACAAGTGTGCCTTTGCCCAAAAAAGGTTGGGAAACACTGATCTAGTCCAATGTCCTGCAATTCATGGCTTTAAGCAGCCTCTTTTGTTTCAGTCCACAATGGAGTTTTTTCTCTGCTATACCAATAGTTCAGGAACTTTTACCATTTTGTAACTAAACAACATTTTAACTGCCTGTGCAGCTTTTTCTGACTACTGTATGGAAAAGCATCTGCATCTTACCCTTGGCAAAGTAAACCATTTTATGACTTACCAAATGTGTGGCCTCTTGTCTGCTAGGGTAGTAGAAAAGGCTGGAAAGAGCTTTTAAAAGGGGACATCCTGTATTCCCATGTTTTTCCTTGCTGCATGTTTTATGTTAGATCTCTGCTGGTGTTCTCTCACCATCTGAGATCTTTTAAACTGGAGATGCCATGGGAGTCTGAACCCAGGACCTTTTGCATGCCAAGAAGGGCCTCTGCCACTGAGCTGCAGAGGCCCTTCTTAAAGGGATTCATCCAGCAAATGCTGCCCCGTAATTCTGTATCTCCTCAGCCGCCAACAAACAACAACAACAACAATAAGAAGAAGAATAATTTTATTATTTATACCCCACCCATCTGGCTGGGTTTCTTCAACCATTCTGGGCAGCTTACAGCATATCTAAATACATAATAAAAAAACATAATAAAAGCATCAAGCATTAAAAACCTCCCGATACAGGACTGCCTTCAGATGTAATTCTTTATCTCCTTGACATCTGAAGGGAGGGCGTTACACAGGGAAGAAGGCCACTACTGAGAAGGCCCTACGCCTGATTTCCTGTAATTTTGCTTCTCATGGTGAGTGAACCAGCAGGAGACCCTCAGAGGAGGACCTCAGTGTCTGGGCTGAACGATGGTGGAGAAGTTCCTGCAGGTATCCTGGGCCTAGGCCACTTAGGGCTTTAAAGGGCAGCACCAACAACCAGGCCCTGGGGGGGCAGGGTTGCAAATGCTTCCTTGCTCTCCATGACAACTGCTGGACTCCCTGGGTAAAGGCTTTCAGCACATCACGAGCACAGTCAGCTAAGGATTGCAAAAGCTCTCAAATGTCCACTAGATGGCACCAGTCATCCATTCTTAAGAGGAACTGGGTAACCTGCAGAAGCTTATTTCCCTGGACTACAACAGAGATGGTGATCCAGGCAGGCTTGCTGGCTTTTTTTGCCCCTGGAAAGTAACAGGAGACATTGGTGGTGAGTCTTAGTCCACTTTTTAGCGGGAAAGAGGCATTCTCAAAAGCAGAAGGGAATAAAGTGCTACAAGCCTAGTTTGTGTGTGCCAGACCTCTTTAATCCCTGCGTCCATCAAGTGCTAAAATTTAATCATACCAGATCAGCTTCCTGGCAAGGGTGATGACCTATGCCAGTGGTTTTCAGCCAGTGTGCCACGGCACCATGGGGTACCTTGAATGATGGTCAGGGGTGCCGCAGGCAACACTGGTCTCTGTCCCTATTTCCTTCTCTCCCTCCTCTGATGACCTCTCATGTCTCTGCCTCCCAAAGGCTTGCACAGCTGTTTTGTTGCAGCAGCCCTGGCTACATGCTCCCCAGGAGAATGGTGCCTCTGGGGCTGGCCAGGGGTGCTTCCCAGGTCCCTGTGAGGAGGCATCTCTCTTTGGGGCAGGGGGCGCACCTCAGAGACCAGGAGCGGCAGCTGCGAGGACTCCCAAGGAGAGGAGGCCGAGGGAACACTCCACAAGGGAGGGTGAGGGGCTGCCGGCTCTGCAGGCAAGGGGTGACATAATAATGGCTCCTGAGCCTCACAGCGGTGCTGCAGAAAGAATATAGTTGTCCAAGGGAGCCGTGGACTCAATAAGCTTGAAAACCTCTGGCCTCTGGTGACGTGTAAGGAGAACTAAAGAAAGGGCTCTGTGAGAGATGGCAAATCTCCACCCCTGGCTGCTGACATTGGGAAAGGAAGGCGCTGAAACAGCCCCGGCAATTGACTGCCTAGCCCAGGGGTCAGCAACCTTTTTCAGCTGTGGGCCGGTCCACTGTCCCTCAGACCATATGGTGGGCTGGACTATATTTTGAAGGGGGGGAAATGAACGAATTCCTATGCCCCACAAATAACCCAGATGCATTTTAAATAAAAGCACACATTCTACTCATGTAAAAACAAGCTGATTCCCGGACCATCCGCGGGCCAGATTTAGAAGGCAATTGGGCCGCATCCAGCCTCCGGGCCATAGGTTGCCTACCCCTGGCCTAGCCTGTACTTGGATACCTGTAGTCAAGGAGAGACCAGCCTGCTTCCAAATAATTGGCTCTGTTGCTAAATTGTCCCAGGCCTCAAAACATTGCAGTGTTTGACAGGAGATGTGTGAGAGCATGGCTATTGAAGCTGAAGGGAGCTGCAGTTTCACAGCAGCTAGAAGGTAGCAAGATCCCCAGTCAATAGTCTCTCTGCAATCCCACCAGGCTATGCAGGTGATCAGGGACATGCTGCGCTGGGTGGGCAAGTGAAGCCAGGCTCCATCACTTGCAGGAAGAAGCAGGACAGGCCACAGGCTCTTGTTGATGGAGCTGCACAGTAGCCCAGAAGGCAGACAGGCAAAATAGCAGGAAGTGTCTTGAGCTGAGAGGCTCATAGGGAAACCTGTAGCCCTTTAGACTCCCAACTCTCAACAGGTCCAAGCAGCCTGGCGAGAAGAGTAGGGAGGATGAGAGCTCCCCAAAATCTATTTTCCAGGACCTGGTCCTATTCAACTGACACTCTGCATGCGTGTACCCTCACCCCAAATATGGGACCACCCATTGGTCTCTGCTGAGAAAGGGGTGCCACAAGCCCACAGAAGGCTGCTAACAAGGTGCATTTGAATACACTTTATTAACTTCTGTCTTTTCCTACAAAACCTGATCTTTAGCAAAAGTGATTTGTTTTATTTTCCCCCACTACCCACCATACATTTTTAAATATATTTTTTTAAATTGCTATTTATGTTACAAAAAGAGTAGGGGTTCTCCAGGGCTAATAGTACATGTCTATTTACAGGTCATCTACAGTGAAGCAGCATTGCAGCACCTCAGTACGAGAACGTCCAAGGCGCCTCCTTGGGTCCTGCCAAGGAAGAGCTAGCTCTGCAAGGCTTCCTCCAGCTTCCGCATGTTGATGGGGGGTATCTTGGCCACCTCAAAGAAGACCCTGTAAGGTAGAGAGAGAGAGAACTGCTAGAAGGTCACAGCAGCAGTTTCAACCCTTAAAACTTGAAGTTCCAGCTTTAGAATTGAGAAGGAACTTCACCTTCCAAGTTTGTTTTTTTTACAGCCACATTTTTGAGTACCGTATTTTTCGCTCTATGGGACGCACTTTTCCCCTACAAAAATTGAGGGGAAATGTGTGTGCGTCCAATGGAGTGAATGCAGGCTTCTTGGCTTCAGTGATAGCAACGCGAAGCCTCCGAAGCGCAGAAGGAGCACTCCCTCCGTGCTCCGGAGGCTTCGCGTTGCTTTCGCTGAAGCCTGGAGAGTGAGAGGGATCAGTGTGCACCAACTCCTCTTGCTCTCCAGGCTTCAGGGATTGTCGCCTGAAGCCTTCGGAGCGCAGCGTGAGTTCCTGCTGTGCTCCGGAGGCTTCAGGTTCCTTTTGCTGAAGCTGGGAGAGCAAGACTCTCCTGGCTTCAGCAGAGAGGGAGAGCTGCACAGCACCCCTTCAGCGAAGTGGGAGGAGAAATGGAAGGGACTCCGTTTCTCCTGCCGCTTGGCTGAAGGGGTGCTGAGCAGAGAGGCGGAGAATTTTTTTTCTTGTTCTCCCCCCTCTAAAACAAGGTGCGTCCTATGGTTGGGTGCATCCTATAGAGCGAAAAATACGGTAGGTTACTGAGCCAGCTCCAGTATTTCACAGCTTAGCTCACAGGTTATTTGAAAGACTGTATTCCCTCATATGAACCTGCCTGGGCTCTGAGATCTTCAGAGGAGGCCCTTCTCTCCATCCCACAACCCGCCCAGGCATGCTTAGTGTGGGAGAGGGCCTTCTTGGTGGTGGCTGCTCCCAGACACCTTAGGGAGTTGTCTCCTGTGATGAGTGTGTAGTATGTTAGGCCCAAAAGAAAATGGAGAATTTGCAGAGCATGATAATGCCGGCAAGCGAAGCGAGAAACTAGTTTTATCAAAGAAGAATGTATGACGGTGTTGTTTACTGAAAGCAAAAAGCCTCAAACAAAAGCAGGGAGGAACTGGCAGTGGGCCATGAGATAAAGATCCGGAACATACTGTCTGCCTGCTCTGAAGTATGACTGAGAAGGATTTTTTTGATGATGGTCCAGGGGGAGAACAGGAGATGAGCAGTAGAGACAGCCCTTCTGCAGACAACCCATGGATGGCAATGGGAAAAAAGACTATAAAAAGGACCGCTTTGAATGCCCTCAGTGTTGGTGGGACAATCGCTACAACCCAAAACCCACAGCTCTTGCGAAGGCATGAATAACCTAAATGAAGGGCCGTGTGAGTATGGATGAATGTGTGTGTTTTTGAACCTCTTGGTACCAATATATTCATGTATGCTTGATTATATGAAATAAATGTTACATGAAAGGTGTGTAAACCCAGATCTGGTCTCCAACGTGTCTTACTAAAAGTCCTATAGAACACGGAATATCACTTGTCTCTCCAGATTTTAAAAGAACAAAGTCACCACAGTTTTGTGACACTCCCTCCCTAGAGAAGCCAGACTGGTTCCCTCCTTGCTCTCCTTCTACTGGCAGGTGAAGACTTCTTTGTTCCAACAAGCTTTGGGGAACTCACTGCTTTTAAGGAAAGGGCGTACATATTTTATACATCTATCTAGTTTTAATCCTATTATTGTTTAGTTGTTTTCTAACAATTCCCCCCAAACACACACCTCCATGTTTTTAGCTTCTTTTTTTAAGCTGTAAGCTGCCTTGAGGCCCTATCAGAAAAGGTGACGTGTACAATATCAATATTTCTACATTTTCCAGGCCCATCCTCCTTCCTCCAACAGTTCTCCTTCCTTGGAGACAAGGCAAAAGTGGGATAATTGCCCTGGTTGCCAGCACTGAGAGTAGCCAAGTAAGGATTCTGCTTAAGCACAGATTTTTTTTTTTGCAGCTCAGGGGGCAGAAAGAAAAAGCCCTACCGGTGGGAGTACTTGCTGTGCACAGTATTGAGTCGTTCATCGTGCTTGTAGATCAGCATGAAGTTGAGTTTCTTCACCAGAGGGTAAAGCTCTTTATCTTTGTAGCCACTGTAACGTTCTAGTGTGGGACCCTGTTGGAAGAGAGTGAGTGAGTAAGGGGCCTCTTTGCCCTACCCTGATATGCCTGAGGATTCACACAACCGGAGGCTCCTCTAGCAGCTTTGTGACTTGGTTCTGGCTGTCCCACCCAAAGGGAGCCCTGCTTTGAGGGCCTCAGCCTCTTTGCCAGGTTCAGGAGCCATCAGCTGCAAGGCCCTGCCCTCCCTGCCACTGCTCCAAGGCCACCCACTCACCCAGCCCCCGAGCTCTTTCATCCTGAGTGCCAAAAAAAGGCAGGCGGAAGCCAGCTGAGAGGCGCTTTCCTGTACGAAGTCGTAATCCTGTAGGGTGAGCTCGCAGATGAAGCGAGCCAGCGTCAGAGTCTCCATGTTGACCTGTGCGCACTGCAGAGATGGAGAGTGAGAAAGGAGGAAGCCATTGTGAGAAGAGGTCCAGCGTCCCTTATTTGGCGGGACAGTCCCTTATCCCAGCGCCATGTCCCGCTGCTGTCCCTTACAGATGAGGCTTCGTTTGGCTGCTGGCTGGGCTTTCTGCCTCTGGCTTGGAGGGGGCTCAGAAGCTGAACATACCTGTGCCCGGAAAATACCTTATTTTGGCTGCTGGTCCCTTATTTTCGAGGCTGCTGGTCCCTTATTTTCTAATCTGTAAGTTGACAGCTATGCAGTAGTCTGCAGCAAAGAGTCTGCAGCAATCAGAAGGGACTATCAAATGTGCCTTTGGTAGCTGTCACTGTTATGAGCCATGGAACAGGAAACTGCCTTATGCTGACCCTCAGTCTAACACAGTACTGCTTACAGTGTACTGCTTACACTTACCCTACCAGATGCTAGCGGGGATTGAACCAGGGAACCTCTGCATGCAAAGCAGACACTCCACCACTGAGCTATGGCCTGTATAGGCTAGATTCACAGCAACCTGTGGGGCTTAGATAACCCTTCATGTGCTCCCAACTAGGAGGCTGCCTGAGGTGGATCTCTCCAGCCTGTGCGCTGGAGGAACAAGACTTGCCAGCTCTAGCAGCCACAGAAGCCAAATTCCTTTCCCTCACAGATTCTAGCACCCTGATCAAAGACAGAAAGAAACCACCCAAGACAAACTAAGGCCATCATCATCATCATCATCATCATCATCATTATTATTATTTAAACTTGTCACTTTATTTTTACTTTTTAAAGAAAAGTAACTCAAAGTGACTTACCTTAAAACCAGTGCGAAGCCAACAAAACCTAAAACCCACTAATATTTTTTAAAACATCCCACCCATGGAAGGAGGGGTGATTCACCAAAGGAGGACTCAGAAGGCAGAGGGGAGAGGAACCGGGGGTGCCCAGAGCAAACCGCAGCCCCCCCCCCAGCAACCTTGACCGAGCCGGGACCAAGAGCACCTGGCCATCTGGAGCTCCCGAGGTCACATGGACCTTGGAGCCAGTGCGGAAACAGGAGGGGAAGGAGAGAAAGGAGCCCAGGCCCCACCGCTTCTGCCTCCACCGACACCAGTGTGGAAACCGGGGGCATCCAGCCTGCCTACTGAAGGAGCCGCAGCCTCCCTCCTCCACAACAACCCAGCGGAGCGCCAAGGCTGGAGGGGCCTCGGAGCCAAAGCGACAAGGGGGGGGGGGAGGAGGAAGGGAGAAAGGAGCCCCGACCTTGCTACCACCACCACCACCACCGCCACTGAAGAAAGAAGAGGAGAGAGCCGGGAAGGCAAGGGAGGCCGTGAAGGAACACGTGGCTGAACCCAGGCCCGACTGAAGCCTACCTCCCAGGCGGCTGGCACGCTAAGAACAGGCAGGGAGCCGGAGGGAAACCACACAAAGAGAGTGCTGCGTGGTCACCACCCTTCCGCTGAGAAAGGGAAAAAATACCCTTTCTTTAAAAATACTATCATCACTATTTTTAATCTATTTTGAAATATTTTTAATTCCCCCCTTAGTATTCTCTCTCTCTCTCCTTTTAAAGACAACCCCCTTTTTCTTCCCCACTTTTCCCACCCCTCAATTTTTATTTTTACATTTATTTAAAAAAACAACTTTATCTTTATTTTTATTTCTACCTCAAACCTTTCCTTTAAAAATAAAAATGGTGGTGCCCAGAAGAGAGCTCTGATCCATTGCAGGCCGCTCCCTGGGATTGCCACTCCAACCCAATCTGCCCCTCTAATTTATTTTCCCCCATTTTCTGCATTTCGTTTTTATTTTTATCTCATTTTCTATTTCTACCCTCATTTCTATTTTTTGAAAAGAAAGGGGTACAGATTTGTTTAGTCCCTTTTAGTTTTTAAACCTGGACGTAATCCAAAATAGTCTCCATCCCAAAACCTCTGAAAGACAGTCTCAAAGTGGAATTATATCGCCCAATCTTATTAATAAACTAAGACTACAAGATATTCACATCAATCTTGGCCAACCACCTAAAAATCTTCCTACACAAGTTAATAGTTCCAGACCAGACTGGCTTTATCCCTGGCCGCAATATAACAGACCCCATCAGAAAATTACTGAACGTGATTGAACACAGCAAGGCAACTAAACTCCCACAGACAGTTATGTTGCTAGACATCCTCAAAGCCTTTGATTGCTCAGACTTAATTAACATGAAGTTTGGCCCCAACTTCCTACAAAATATACTCCCAAGCCTCAGCAAAATGCAGAACTAACAATATGGACTCTAATAATACAGTGGTATCTTGGGTTACCGTATTTTTCGCCCCATAAGACGCACATTTTCCTCTCCAAAAATGAAGAGGAAATCGGGGTGCGTCTTATGGGGCGAATGCCTGCAAGCCTCGCGCGCCCGGCAGGAGGTCCCACCGGGTGCGCGAGGCTTGGGGCGGCAGCCTGTCGCCCGAAGCACGGGGAGCCCTCGGGAGGGCTCCCCCTGCTTCGGGCGAGTGTCTGCAAGCCTTGCACACCCGGCAGGAGGTCCCACCGGGTGCGCGAGGCTTGGGGCGGCAGCGGACTGCTTGCGCGCACCTAGAAGCTTGGGGCGCGCTGAGCTCAGCACGCCCCAAGCTCCTGGTGTAGCGCAGCAATCCGCTAGCCCTGGGAGAGCCCCGCGGCTCTCCTAAGACTAGCGGACTGCTTGCGCGCACGCAGAAGCTTGGGGCGCGCTGAGCTCAGCAGGCCCCAAGCTCCTGGTGTAGCGCAGCGATCCTGCCGGGTGCGCGAGGCTTGGGGCGGCAGCGGACTGCTTGCGCGCACCTAGAAGCTTGGGGCGCGCTGAGCTCAGCACGCCCCAAGCTTCTAGGTGCGCGCAAGCAGTCCGCTGCCACCCCAAGCCTCGCACACCCGGTGGGACCTCCTGAGCTCAGCACGCCCCAAGCTCCTGGTATAGCGCAGCGATCCGCTAGCCCTGGGAGAGCCCCGCGGCTCTCCCAGGGCTAGCGGACTGCTTGCCGGCACGCAGAAGCTTGGGGCGCGCTGAGCTCCGCACGCCCCAAGCTCCTGGTGTAGCGCAGCACACCTGGGGGGGAAATAAATTTTTTTTCCTTTATTTCCCCCCAAAAAATCTAGGTGCGTCTTATGGGCCGGTGCGTCTTATGGGGCGAAAAATACGGTAAGTGCTTAATTCGTTCCGGAGGTCCGTTCTTAACCTGAAACTGTTCTTAACCTGAAGCACCACTTTAGCTAATGGGGCCTCCCACTGTCACCGCGCCGCCAGAGCACAATTTCTGATCTCACCCTGAAGCAAAATTCTTCTTTTGTTTTTTTCTTAACCCGAGGTACTATTTCTGGGTTAGTGGAGTCTGTAACCTGAAGCATATGTAACCTGAAGTGTATGTAACCCGAGGTACCACTGTATAGCAATCCAAAGAGGCACAAAACAAGGATGCCCATTGTCTCCCTTCTTATTTATCCTGGCCCTGGAACCTTTAGTAATCCAAATCTGAGCAGCCACAGACATCAAGGGAGTGGAAATAAAAGGCAGAACCTATAAATTAGGGCTCTTCGCAGACGACCTAATGGTCCCAACACCAGACGCCATAAGCACAGCAACATCCCTAATCAGGAACTCAACACATTTGCAACAGTATCGGGCCTACAGGTAAATTTTGCAAAGTCAGAAGCTATGTGCTTCAGTACCCCTCCTCACACCCAAAAAGAACTCACCAACGCCACCAAGATAAAACTACACCAAGTTCAGAGGCCTTGGGGTACAAATAACCAGAAACCTCAATACAGTGGTGCCTCACAAGACGAAATTAATTTGTTCCACGAATTTTTTCATCTAGCGAATTTTTCGTCTTGCGAAGCACGGTTTCCCATAGGAATGCACTGAAAATCAATTAATGCGTTCCTATGGTCAAAAAAAGTCCAAACAAAGCCAAATTTGGTACAACAAGAGTTTATTAAGTGCTCTTTAAAGTCACACATACTGTAAAGAGCATTTCAAAATTCAAACCCAGAATTTTTTTTTAAAAAACAGCAGAGTGGCCCAATGGTCACAGAAAATCATAAAAATGCAGGAAAAAAACCCACAAGCTTCCAGATTCTTGCAAACCCCTCCCCAACTGTTCCCCCAGCCACCCAGCACACAGAAATTCAAATCCAGGATTTTTTTAAAAAAACAGCAAAGTGGCCCAATGGTCACAGAAAATCATAAAAATGCAGGGAAAAAAACAAGCTTCCAGATTCTTGCAAACCCCTCCCCAACTGTTCCCCCAGCCACCCAGCACACAGAAATTCAAATCCAGAATTTTTTTAAAAAAACAGCAGAGTGGCCCAATGGTCACAGAAAATCATAAAAATGCAGAAAAAAACCGCAAGCTTCCAGATTCTTGCAAACCCCTTCCCAACACCAAGTCCTTGAATTCCAAACACCCCAACCCAAAATCCAAAACCCCCCAAAAAAGTTTTAAAAGCTTAACTTACCAAATGGCTGCAAAAGAAGTTTTGGAAAAGCTTCAAAAATCACCAAAGTCTTTAAAAACCTCAAAAAAGGCTACTATGTACACTGCGTTCTATGAGTTGCTCCTCGAAGTCAAGTCGCAACTGTATTAACGATGTTAAGAAAAAGGAAACAAACTTGCAAGACGTTTTCGTCTTGTGAAGCAAGCCCATAGGGAAATTCGTCTTGCGAAGCAGCTCAAAAACGAAAAACTCTTTCATCTAGCGAGTTTTCAGTCTTGCGAGGCATTCGTCTTGCGAGGTACCACTGTAAATTATACCTCCACAACTACAAGCCCCTGTGGTGACAATTAACAAAGAGCTAAAGAGATGGAACAACATGAAATTCACTCTCTCAGACAAAATAGCCATGATCAAAATGATCACCCTCCCAAAACTAACCTACCTATTCCAAACCCTGCCAATCTGGATTCCCCCAACCCAACTCCACAAATGGCAGACAAAAACTACACTCATTTATATTCTCACATAAAAAACCAAGAATAAGCCCCAAATAACTGCACCTCCCCTCCTCAGAAGGATGGAGAATCCCCAACATAGATGCATATTACACTGCCAACCAAATACGCCATATAATCCCATATAAGATGAGACAAAACAATGGATACACCTAGAGAGGGACACAATTGAAAATACCTGCACCACAGCATACCCACTCCTCCCAAACAAACTAAGGAAAATTCCCACAACACTTAACAGGTACACACAGACCATGCTCAAAGCATGGAAAGCAGAAATAGGCAAACTATCCCCAACCCCATCCCCACTAATTCCCCTGGCACACCACCCATTATTCCACCACACAGCACAAAACCTCCAGATAAAAACCTGGCAAACCAAAGGCTTATATCGCTTAATAGACTTCTATAAAAATAACAAGCCTTTGTCAACACAAGAAATACAGGACAAACTTGAAGACACCCAAATGCCCTGGTTAACACACCACCAATTACATGCCCTCTTAAACAATCCAGTAGTAAAATCAGCAGCAACTAGGCCCCCGACAACCTTTGGAAACCTCCTGCCCTAACAACAAAGGGACACGGCAAAGGGATGGTATCCGCAATATACAAAATACCACTCCAAAATCCCACGAACCCCCAGTCGCAGTTAAAAAACAATGGGAGGACGACATAGGCTATGAGATTAACCCCACCCAGTGGAGCAGAATATGGTCTAAACCCCCCTTTAAATCCATATCAACGAAAAGGAAAGAACTCACTCTGAAGCTCACCTATAGGTGGTACCAAGAAAACTAGTGCTAATATGCCCAGGAACCTCACCTAAATGCTGGACAACAGCCATACGACAAATATGTAAGATAACTAAGCAAGTCTTAGAAATCACCCCAGAATTGGCCCTACTAAACATCTTCCAAGACAATAATGCCCATTTACACCACAAAGAACTCATAACCCACCTACTTTCAGCAGCCAGAAACACCATAACCAGACACTGGAGAGACCTGTCAGGAGTAAGCATGGACCAATGGTACCAAATAGTGTGGGAAACAGCCCTACTAGAAAAATTAACCAATAAACTGAAACTGACACGGGGACAAATAGAAGAAGATGCCTTCACCCCGGTATGGCTCCCCTTTATCACATACACAGCCCAACAAGACAACGACAAAAATCCACCAACAGCATACAAATCAATATGGCTAACCTGATCCAAAACACCCACCCACTCACACATGAAAATGAAGATCACCACAGCCAATCACAAATGAACAACCACACCCTAGGCCAACCCCAACTTCTCTCACAACCAAAGGAACATAAGCGAATAGCAGAGAACCTGCACAAGCGAAGCTAACACAAACCCACACACATACATTAAGTAAAATAGAAACACCGCCACCCGACCCCACCCCAACTCTCCATTCCCCCCCTCCACCTCTTTCTCTTTTCTTCCTAATGTAACACTAATGTCTCAACAAATGAAAGACACTGCTCATACTTTTGTAACCAAGAATTTTTAAAATAAAAATACATTGAGAAAACTATCTATCTATCTCAAAGGAGGACTCAGATCATTCAAATCCAAATGGGATCCTAACAGCAAATACACCTTTTGTGTCAGTCGCTGTTATGAGCCTCATATAGGAAGCTGCCTTACGAGCCAGACCATCGGTCTATCTAGCTCAGTACTACCTGCACTGACTGGCAGCAGCTCTCCTGGGCTTCAGGCAGGGGACATTCATACCCCTACCAGGAGATGCCACTGAGAATTGAACCTAGGATCTTCTGATGATGGCCTAGCCGACAAGAAAAGGCCCAGGTAACGTTTCACAAACACAGGGGCCAAACCAGAGGGTTGCTACTGACCTTGGCATATTGCCGGAGGAAGCGGTAAGCGATGGGGATGTTGATGTCATACTTGAGCGCTATCAAGATACTCTTTTCAGCGCAGAGGAGCACCTTTCTATCGTATGCATCATCACAGATGTACAGAAAGTCATCCACGCAGGGTGGGCAGCGCTCCTGCAGGGAGAGAGAGGAAGGATTGAGTGGGGAAGGAGTGGTTCCTGCTACATCCTTTAAACACTCATTAAAAAACGACTAAACACTGATAGAACTACACACACACACTCAAAAAATATATTAAAACTCTACAAAAAACCAACACAGTGCCGGTCCTTTCCTTAAAAGCAGTCAGTTCCCCAAAGCTTGTTGGAACAAGAAGGTCTTCACCTGCCTGTGGAAGGACAGCAAGGAAGGAGCCAGTCCGGCTTCTCTAGGGACAGAGCTTCTAAGTTGTCTGAGAGGAGCCACCACCAAGAAGGCCCCATCCCGCATCCCCAATATGGGCTAGCTGATGTTTCCAAGCACTTTTCTAAGGCAGCCCTACAGTGGGCATGCTACAGTAGTTCAGAAGGGAGGTGACTAAGGCATGCATCATAGTGGCTTGCTGATTGGGCTAACCTCAAACTTGGAGGCAATGAGGATGGCTGTGGAGCCAATGAGCTGCAGTCTGTCTCGCATGGTGGTCTCTTTCGCCAAAAAGTGGTCCAACAGCTTGACCGCCAAGTAAAGCGTCTCATGATTGAGCTCAAAGTTCTCCTGAAGAGGGAGGCAAAATAAGCCAGGTTACACATTGCTCAAAGACTTCCTAACCCTAACTGAAGTCCTAAAGGATAGAAACTTGAGGGCTGTGTTATTTTTAAAGGCAAGCTGGTCCTGCCAGGATGCCAAGAGGCAAAAAACAAAAGCAGGTAGCTGGTTTATACCCAGCATGGCTCTTGGGCAGAAAAGAGCCATGCCCCTGAGCTGCCACCCCCTGCATAGTTTCCACCAGGAACAGGATTTGAACTTGCTCCCACCTTCTGCTCCACATTGCAGTGCTCCAATCCAATGACCAAGAACTTCAGGGTCAACGGACAATGTTGCAGGAAGAGTGCCAGAG
The DNA here is from genome assembly GCF_965112155.1 of Podarcis liolepis. Classification (NCBI taxonomy): domain Eukaryota; kingdom Metazoa; phylum Chordata; class Lepidosauria; order Squamata; family Lacertidae; genus Podarcis; species Podarcis liolepis. Next base: position 31,914,703 of record NC_139570.1, read on the forward strand.
GATGGACTGGCTTCCATCCTACACTGCAGCTGTGGACAACTCCCTCCATGGAAAATGAATCACTGAGTCCCAAGCAGACCTTTTGCTATTTCCTTCATTGCTAACAGTCCACCTACAGCTTTCTTCCTTGCCCAACTAGGCTGTCACAAGCAGGGGGACATGAATTGTGTCACTTGGATGGGTGGATGGATGCCACCTACATAGGCAGCATTGTAGGGGGTTGGACTTATAATAATTTATTATTTATACCCCGCCCATCTGGCTGAGTTTCCCCAGCCACTCTGGGCGGCTCCCAATCAAGTGTTAAAAACAATACGGCATTAAATATTAAAAACTTCCCTAAACTATGACTAGAGGGCTCTTGGAGAACCCTTCTAACTCTACCATTCTGACACCCACCTGCACTTCCACCATCCAGTCCACCAAGATGGCCCGCATTTCTGTGGTGATGTCAGGCTGATCCTTCATGTAGTCTGGGAGCAAGTACCTCTCCTGCAAAGGAGAGAATAGGTGAGAAGGAGCTGTGCCAGCAAGGTGCCCCTGCCCACCCCCCAGCAGCCACTCAAAACTTCCACAGGGAAGAGGACTACCAAAGAACAGCCCTTGTTCTAGGACCAAGCAAAAAGTCAAAGCAATTGGCACATGGGTGGTGCCAGAATTTGCACCGACTATGGCTTCTTTTTGGATTCGCAGAAACTGGAATTACGCAGAGGCACACTGCCTTTGATGGTATAACCTCCCCAATATTGGCAGTTTCAACTCATGCACCCCCCAGTCAGCTTCCTTTGCTCCAGGGGGCTGAGCTGTGGAGTAAGGAAAGCACACTGACCCCCCCCCCCAGCGCTCATCCCCACACTACCTCACGTTCCCGCATGTACATAAAGATGTCCAAGGCATATTCACAGTTGGCGTAAGGGTCACCCGGCTGCCCATTGTTGTCGACTGGCACGACCTGCACATCAAAGTATGAGTGTATAAATATAGAAACAGAGAGAGGGAGAGAGAAACACATTCCAGGCCTCAAACTGCTTTATTTTCTACTTAGAGGAAATAAAACCAGCTTCAGAGAACTTAGTTCAGCTCTACCCTTTGGATGTACACAGGAGCTCTACTCCTGAGCTACAGCCCTTCATCAGTCTTCCCCCCTAAGTGCTCATAGCAGTGTGGGACTGGTGGGCTTCTAATTGCAGTAACTTGCAGCTGGGTCTGTAGACATGGGCTTAAATGCAGGGGAAGTCCACGGGCTCTGGATGCAGGCAGAACTGCACAGAGGTGTGGAGTGCACAGAGCCACAAGGCCCATTGCATGACCTTTGCTATGTGACAAGCTTCTGAGCAGATGCCTAAAGCCATCCAGCAGACAGGAAAGGATAGCAGCTCAGGGGCAGCCAAGGTTCAATTCCAAATGGCATTTCAGAATAGGGCTGTGAATGTCCCCTGCCTGAAACCCACGAAAGCTGCTGCCAGTCAGTGTAGAAAATACTGAGCTGAATGGACCAATGGTTTGACTCATTATAAGGCAACTTCCTGTGTTCTGATGTAGATCCATCAATGTCTGCAAGCCATGAAAGCTGCATTTTGCCATTCCGCAAAATGGCAAGTGGACTGAGAATCTGATGGCCCCGTCAGATTCGGCTTCATAGAGCGAGGGGAAGAGCGCAAGGGTGACGCACCTCCCTCCAAAACCCCAAGAGGAGCCTCGGGGTCCTGCAGCCTCACAGAGGCCCCGCAGATTGTCCGTTCTCTGCCTCCGTCCCAAAAGGAACAGAGAGTTGGGGGGGGAGCCAAAGGAGCCGACGGGCTAAGCACTAGCGCAGCTCTATGGAATGCAAAACCACTGAATCCAGCCACAAGCTGCCAACATTCCAGACACTGAACCGCTTGGAAGGTGAAGAAAAATTTGGACAATCTCGCAAAAAACTGGGAGTGAAAAAAAGAAGTCCACTCCCATTACTGGTGCTATAGGCATGAAATATATGCAAGTGAAGTGTGAATGAAACTCATTTTGGAAGATAACTAATGAATTATTAGAACTAAAAGAATGCATGTTGCTTTTGCTTACATCAATCTCAAAGATTGGACTTATCCTCTAAACCTACGCTATCTTTGGTAAAGAAGTCTTTGAGCCCTCAGAGTGTTGAAGACATCTAACCTAACAGAATAATTGTGGATTTGTTTAAGAAAATAAAAAAGGACTCTAATATTCATTGCAAATACTGGCCTGAATTAATTTTTAGAATGAATCAGTTTTATGTATACTGGTAATTCAAAACTATTTTGATATGAATGGATATTAAGAAGGAGATATATAATTGTTAAATCTGCTAAAATTCATTTTTGTGACTAAAGTGGAAGGCGGGGGGAGGAGGAGGCTGAATGTACTGGGCTGTTTTTCTGAATCTAGTTAAATGGCCTTGACAACGTACTGACAAAGTTAAAAGAATACTGTCCTTGGTGGGAAAGAACTTTTTGTTTTGGAATTTAATCTCTGAAAGGAAGCTGGGATAAGGGGAAAGAACTCACCCCGCCCCCATCTTAAACCACAAATGCCACCACAAATGCCAGAAGCAAAAATTTCAATGCTGAAACTAAACAGCGTAGTTGACTTGCTTTTAGAATTTAAGAATTTAGGCAGCTTTTCAAGTTTGGAAGAATACTAAATTACTGCAGAGGCTGTGGGACAACTTAGAGAGGTGAATGCACAAACTATTAAGGTTGGAAAGGCTGGGGTGTGAGGTTTGAAGAAAATACAAGGGAAAGTAAGGTTGGTCTATAATAAAAATGATACCTTGTGTGAATTGATTTGGGAAGTTTTGACGGTGATGGAGATGAAGCAGAAAAGGCCGGTAAAGCATATGAGAGGCTACCATATGTGGTGGCAATGTAAAATTATTAAGAAAGCCTGGAATATGATACATAAGGATTTGAAGAAAATATTGAAAATGATTTTTGTTAAAATTGAAGCTGTGATTCTGGAAGCTACAGGACTTAATGGATTTACCATGCAAAAGATTTTGTTCCTGCATCTGAGAACATTAATTGAATTAAAACAGCCAGTTGGAGTTCCTGAACCCTTTTCAAAGGCAGCCCCATATAGAGTGTTACAGTAGACCAGAAGGGATATAGCTAAGGCATGTGTCACTGTAGCCGTATCAGACTTCTCCAGGAATGGGCGCAGCTGATGCACTAGTGCAAATGCACTCCTGTCCACCCCGGACACCTGAGTCTTGGAGCACTCCCAAACTGCAAGCCTGCATCTTCAGGGGGAGTGTGACCCCATCCAGGACAAGCTGAACCCCTATTCCCTGTTCTGCTTTCTGACTGACCAAGAGCACCTCTGTCCTGAGTTTTAAGTTCCTGTTCTCAGTGGTCAACCAGTTTCCCTAAAGGCAGGACCAACCACTTGCCCTCAGGCAGGACCAAAGCACAAGAGCAACACTCTCCCCTCCTGCAATTTCCAGAAGCTGGTATTTGGAACTCTTGCTGCCTCCAGCCATGGATGCAGAGCACAGCCATTGTGGCTAGTTGCCATTGATCAAGACACACCTCCATTGTCTCAGAGCAAGTGGGGTTCAGTGCCGACGCCATTTGATCCACCGATGTCAGGGAATGGAACATCTCCTCTTCTTCGTCCTGAATTGGACCCTTCTTAGCAAATTGGTCAGAGTTTGGTGGTGCTTCCTCAGAGGCAGCTTTGCTTAGAGACCTGAAAGGGGACAGAGGGATAGTTCAGAGCTGTAATGGGACATTAGGACTGCTTGGCTGGGGTGGGATGCCTCACCCCAAGGACCTCAGTTAGCCATGAGGGACAGGCATGACTCCCAGTATTAAAAGAGCCTTCTGCATGGGCAGCGAGTGCTCTAACCACTGATCCCTTCCTTACCTGGATAGGATAATGATTCCAACTGAGAAAATAAAGAGATTGTGGGGGATGGGAAATGAAACCCCAATATTTGTAGGCATCTGTGATGGAACAAGGAGGAAAGCTGCTATACAGTGGTGCCCCGCAAGACGAATGCCTCGCTAGATGAAAGAGTTTTCCGTTTTGGAGGTGCTTCGCAAAACGAATCTCCTATGGGCTTGCTTCGCAAGACGAAAATGTCTTGCGAGTTCCTGCGGGTTTTTTCCCTTCCCCCCCTTTTTCTAAGCCGCTAAGCCACTTATCAGCTGATCCGATAAGCCGCTAAAAGCCGCTAATAGCGCTAATCCGTCAATGGGCTTGCTTCGCAAGATGCAAAAACCGCTAGACGAAGAGAATCACAGAACGGATTATTTTCGTCTTGCGAGGCACCACTGTATATTCTTCAGTAAACATAGACCAGCCTAGCAGAGGCAGAGAGAAGCCTCTCCTAAGCAGGTGGTACATGCAGCCATCAATGTGATCCATTCTTCTTGTTAGAGATAGGCAAAAAGCCACTGACACGTGAGAGGCTGGTGCCACAGTTTGTTCGATGCCTGGCTAGGTGCCACCAGCTCCAGACCACTCAGTAGGGTTTTTTGTGCTTTCATGACACAGGGGTAGATCCCAGAAGTGGTGGGAGGGGAGATGGGCGCACCCCAACCCAACATGTGCTCAACATCTCACTTTTTCACGACGTGTCCGTTGCTCTCTGTGACTTGCGGCAGAGTTGTTATCTCTGAGGCTTTCTTGGCCACCTCCTTCTTCCCTTGCTTCTGTAATGACGTGTGGGCCTGCAGGGGAGAGGCAGAGAGGTCGTTACCTGCACACATCCACTTTGATGGAGGCTGTAACCTCCTGGTTTTAGAAAGGCTGCCCCACAGCTAATTCATTCTTAGCTCTGGACAACAGTGGGAAAGGATCCATTCTTCCCAGACAAGTTAAGAGGGGTGGAGAGGCAGGCAGGTTGCTAATGGCACCGTCACAACACAGGCAGTGGGTCACCCCAACCCTACCCCCAGGAAGAAGAGCACATACTTACATTGGTCATATCCCCAAATGCAGGACGCTTTCGGCAAGCCCCGAGGGGTTGGGGTCGCTTTGCCAGAGAGCTCAGCTCCTAAGATAAAGAGAGGTTAGCCAAAACAGGCCTGTGTTCAACAAGGCCCTCACCTGAACTGCCTCAAACCACCCCGTCCCCTAAACCCAAAGCCTTGTCCTTGCAGACACAGACCAGGCAGGCAGGGCTGTGCAGTTCTCTGGAACAGAGCTAAGGGTATCAGTAGAAGGGCACATTCCTGTGTTCCTAAGCAGTTGCCCCCATAAAGTCCACAAGCCAGGCTTTGAGCCAAGAGCCTTCCCCTGCTGCCCACCAGTGGTACACTGCCTTTGAACATGGAGGTTCTACCTATCCCTTCATAACTCACAACCACTCCATGAACTTGTTTGATATCTTTTTAGACCTCTGAGGTTTCCCCTCTCAACAAATGGATAGCCAGCAATATGAGAATGGTTAGTGTCAGATTGGGACCAGGGTCCAGATCCTGCCTCTCAGGCTATCCTACCCTACAGGGTTGTTGTGGGGATTAAATGAGGAAGGAGAGAACCATGGACGCCACCTAGCACTCCTTGGAGAAAAATGTGAGACAGAGATGCAATTAAAACACACACATACAAAACAACACTGCAGAAATGGCCCAGAAGGGTGCTGCCCAGGAGCAGTCCCAGACAGACATCGCTTGACACAGCAACCTGCCCTCAAGCAAGAGGTTGGGGTGGTAGGATGTTCTTCACAGGCAAAGCACCTCAGCATGGGGTGTGGGGAGAGTGGATGACCAGGCCTCCCTTCTCCTAAACTCACCTGCTCCGCTTCGGCATTATCCGCATCCGCAGTTACTCCGTCCACTTGGGACGGCACGAAGTTGCGCGGACGTGGCATCTTCGCAACTAGAAGCCAATCTCCCCAAAGAAACCTGGGGATGCGGAAGAATGGAGGTTGAAATGCTAACATCTTGGAGGGCAACACCCCAGAGGGGACTTCCTGCCGCCCCCCCCGCCCCCCGGCCCAGGAGCGGAGAGCCCAGCAAACCTAGTTTTGCCCCACGGGCGCAAGGACGAGGAACAGCGGCTGAGCGACTGCTTGGCTTACAGGGCAGGGGAGTCCCGAGAGGAAAGACCTGGTAACAGCTGGGCACCCTGAAACAATGCGTGGTCAAGAAGGACGCTGAAGAGTTCAAGGGGGGTTGCCCGCAGAGCCGCAAGGGCAAGGCGTGCCTTGGGCATCCAGACGCAGCGGCGGTGGGGGCGGACTCATATCCAACTCCCAGGGTGAAAACAGGACGGGGATCCTTGCCCCCACAGGAATCCAGCGGGGAAAGGCTTACCTCCCGAGGGACCCAGACCAGATCACCTGGTTACGTACCTGCTTTTGCTTTTTTTGCTGCTGCTGCTGCTGCTGCTTCGCTTCTTCCACTGCACAAAAATGCGTTTTTAAACATGCGACGTAGGTGGAATGGCGGCCTCCGATTGGCCCCCACAGCAGCCAATCTGAGAGCCGAAAATGCCTGCGGACGTTATCCAGAGTGGGCGGGGCGTGCAGGATTATTTTAGAATTTTTAAAAAATCCGGCTCTGGCAACCAATAGGAATGAGCGGAGCTTCGTCTTCGTGGGGCGGGGATGAATGGAAACGGGGCGGGCGTGAGCTCCGCTTTCTTACTCACTCCCTGATTGGCTAGAGGGAAGTCAGGAGCAATTTCGCCTTAAAGGGATACTGGCGCGGAATTTGACGGAGAGCGAGTTTGCTCAGAGTAAGCGGGATCGGGGATCGGGGGCAGGGAGCGACATGGCAGGGTCGAAACTGTACTTTCTGTCACCCAGGTCGAAGACCCAGTTTGGCACCCCACCCCTCCCCGGATGCGTGTTTGCGTACATACACATAACAAACAAACAAACGAACACCCCCCAACACATTTATTCATAAAGGGCATAAAAAGCAGGCAATATATAATTTGAATACAAAGGAATCCTAAGAAGTATTATGACTGTATGACCAAAGGGAAAATGTGCATCCCTTCCAGTAAAAGCAAATTGTTTGTCAAAAGTAGAACTTCCATGTGCAGCAATTGTCTATCTGTGGTCAGGTTTTTAATTGGATTTATTTGGTCACAGGATAATTAAAGGACTATATTTCCATAAGGTCATCCAAGACCCTCTGGTTTGCATTTAAAATGTTTTCCCACCCCTCTTTGAGGCTTTTTTCCACCCACCCCTTGTGCAAACCCTTTCAATTGACATGTAAATGTACTCCTGAGTAAGCTTCAAAAAGATTCATTTCAATTTTATTTTTGTTTTATTACTCATTTTAGGAAATGATAAATTTGTAGTTAATTTACGCTGTGGGTAAAACCTCAGTGCCTAGGACTTGCTGATCGCATGGTCAGCGGTTCGAATCCCCGCAGCGGGGTGAGCTCCCCTCTATCGGTCCCAGCTCCTGCCCACCTAGCAGTTCGAAAGCACCCCTAAGTGCAAGTAGATAAATAGGTACCGCTTTATAGCGGGAAGGTAAATGGCGTTCCGTGTGCTGCGCTGGTGCTGGCTCGCCAGCTGCAGCTTCGTCACGCTGGCCACGTGACCTGGAAGTGTCTTCGGACGGCGCCGGCTCACGGCCTCTTGAGCGAGATGAGCACGCAACCCTAGAGTCGGACACGACTGGCCTGTACGGGCAGGTGTACCTTTAAGGTGAAAGAGGGACTCGGGTGGCGCTGTGGGTTAAACCACAGAGCCTGGGACTTGCCGATCAGAATGCTGGCCACGTGACCCAGAAGCTGTACGCCGACTCCCATGGCCAATAAAGCGAGATGAGCGCCACAACCCCAGAGTCGGCCATGACTGGACGTAATGGTCAGGGGTCCTTTACCTTTAAGGTGAAAGAAGTGCTTTTTGCGAGTCTAAAGTAGAAAGTGCCCTTCCATTGCAATCCTAATGCAGCCAGGCTGAACAGAGCTTGCAATGGAACTGCCTCTGGCAGGAAAAATGCTCACACACCCCTTACTTTTCTGTGTGTAGATCATGTATTGCAGTGGTACCTCTGATTAAGAACTTAATCCGTTCCGTTGGTCTGTTCTTAACCTGAAACTGTTCTTAACCTGAGGTACCACTTTAGCTAACGGGGCCTCCCGCTGCCACTGCGCTGCCACCGTGGGATTTCTGTTCTCATCCTGAAGCAAAGTTCTTAACCTGAGGTACTATTTCTGGGTTAGCGGAGTCTGTAACCTGAAGCATCTGTAACCTGAAGGGTCTGTAACATGAGGTACCACTGTATCTGTAAAATGACTCAGCCTTAGCTATTTAAAACACATTCAAAGTTCTGAAGGGATCACAGAATCATAGAATTGTGGAAGGGATCCCAAGGATCATCTAGTTCAGCTGATTCTCTTCCTCAACTTCCCGCCCCTCCATCGTCCCTCCAGAATTTCCTTCTCACATATTAGTTTCTGTGGCTCGTGGCAGGCCAGGCCCTGTGGTAAGTGCCCACCCCTGCAGTGTGGCACCCCCTCTACCCCCCTAGCTATGCCTCTGAGGCTGAGAGCCTCCATGGTGCCCTTCTGGAGGCTTCACCCAGGGCAGAAACCCTGGCTAGACACCCCACCCCATCCCAGCTATGGCTGCAGAATGAGCCATGGTGTTTTCCCATTTGGATGTTTTTCCAGGAGAAAGTCGACAGAAAAAGCATTTCTCCCTATTTCTTAACACTGGAATTTGGGGACATCCAATGAAATGGAATGTTGGAAGATTCAGGACAGATCAAAGGAAGGACTTCTTTATGCAGTGCAGTGTTAAACTGTGAAACTTGCTTCCACAGGACGTAATGTTGGCCGCTAACTTGGATGGCTTGAAAAGTGCATTGGGAAAATACATGGAGAGGAACTCTTTTTAATAGCTCCTAGACGTCATGGTAAGTGTGTGTGTGTGTGTGTGTGTGTGTGCCCCTCCAACCAGCAACCACTGCCAAATAAAGCTGACTACTGTGCCTGTTCCTTTAAGTTTAAATAGCAAATACAGTCATATCTCATGTTACGTCCGCTTCATGTTACGTTCTTTCAGGTTACGTCCCGCAGCGACCTGGAAGTACCGGAAAGGCTTACTTCCGGGTTTTGCCACTCGCGCATGCGCAGAAGCGCAAAATGACGTAACGCGCATGCTCAGAAGCAGCGAATCGCAACCCGTGCGTGTGCAGACGCGCCGCTGCGGGTTGCGCTCTTTTCATGTTGCAAACGGGCCTCCGGAACGGATCCTGTTCGCAACCAGAGGTACCACTGTATAATGGGTAGAGGGTAAATCAGGACCACAATCCAGGAGGGGCTAAATCATTTCTCCTCCTGCTCCTGCCCCAAAGAAAATTGATCTCCTGAGGCTATTCCTGGACACAGCACCTACTTCACCCCTCCCTCCACTGCACCCAGTCCAAAAGCCCCTCCCCCAGACCTCTTATTTACGTTTTTAATGTTAGACTCCTTAGTTGCAAGTACTGTATGCAATTAACTTCATGTGCAGATTTGCCCTTTACAAGGAGCTACAAGCCCAGTGATAAGGTTCAATCAATCAATCAATCAATCAATCAGTTTACTACAGTCATAGACCAGCAATGATGAGATTCCTGACACCACAGCTCTACAGTTCTGAGGTTGCATGTTTTCTTTCCTGGCTGATTTATGTAGCAGTGGCCTGGTCCACGCTTCTGTCACTGGAGAAGCATGACTAAGGAAATACTGTATTGTAAACACAGTGAGAGGGATGACGGGGGCATCCCTCACACTGGGTTTAAAACTCACTGTGGATAGCAATGTGACCTAGAATCATAAAATTGGAAGTTACCGCCAAAGGTCATCCAGGCCAACCCCCTGCAGGAATCACGGGGGAAATCCATCACAGATGGCCAACCTGTAAAAGATATACATTTAATGTGCATGAAGTGCTCTGTTTGTGTGCATTGTGTATGAAACTTAGTGCAGCTTTGTACTTGGAGAATGTCTGTTTTGCAGGGAGCTGTATCAAGTGCAAAGCAGGTGGAGAAAGATGCTTGTGCAGCTTAAAGCTGTAACGAGAGTGGAATATTTGTTTCTGTGCTACTGATGTTAAATTGATGGCTCATCCCTGGGAGTCGAAAGCAGAAACATTTATCTCAACAATTACATCTGTGGGTGGCTAAAAACTTAATGACTTAAAGAAGAAACACGGATCCCTTTGAATATGCTTGATAGTGAAAGATTCTGCGTGTTTTGTTTCTTTTTATATTTCATTCTCATTCCCGTACTTCTACCTGTTAACTTACTCTGATAAAGACTCTGGGCATATTGCCAGTACAAGAGGTTTGGGCACTCTTCCAGCATGTATATCAATCTACCACAATTCTGTTTTAATGAATTATTTTCATGGTTTTAATAGATTTTTATGTGTATACATTCAGTTTTAATTATATAGATGTCTAATTGGTTTTTTAATTATTCCCCTCCCCCACATTTTTAACTTTCTTATTTTTATCTGTAAGCCCTGTCAGGGAAAAAGGTGAGTCCCTGTCAGGGAAAAAGGTGGGGTATGTGTGAATAAATAAGAAAATAAATAAATGTTCTGTTTCCAGTCTGAAAGCTTGTTTTTATGCTTCCTTGCAATGTGACATTTTCCAAAAGTCCCTTTTATTTATACACCCCGATTGTGGCATCACTTCCTGGGTGTGCAATGCTGGTACAGTGCCCGTGTTTAAAGAGGAACACATCAGAATTGTAAAAATAAACCTGGCTGCCCTTCTTCACTAGGCATGATCCCAAAGAGGGAGGGAGGGAGAAAATCAAGAGTAGAAGCTGTTCTGGCATCGTCCTTCCTGAGGGTTAAAAAGTAAACTCAGAAGTGCAGAATACAGAGGACTCGTTGTTTGTAGCTCAGCTTCTGGAAGGGATTCCATGCAAATGAGTAAACACCTCTTTCTGGAGCCTGTTTTAAGCAACCACACATGGCATGGAATAGCTTGCTGATGCTGGAACTTGGAACATAGCAGGGAGCTTTGCTGTAACCTTGCTATCGGTCCATCTTGCTTCATAGGTCTCCTCCCCTGATTACGGACAATAGCCCATGAGGATTTCAGGCAGGTGGTATCCTCAGCCCTGCCTAGAGATGCTGCCAGGGCTGAACCTGGGACCTTCTGCATGCAAAGCAGGTGTTCTGCCCCTGAGCTACATAGGCCCTTTCCCAGGCCCACTGAGATTGCTCTCAAGGGAAGGGTGGCAGCATACAACACCTCCTCCGAGCCTTTGGAGTTGAGGAAGGTGCAGGAGATCGCCAGGGCAACCCCATCTCTGCTGCACCTAGGTTGGCAGGAGGGCTGGGTGCCAGAGGCCAATGGTGTCACTTGGACTGTTGCGAGTGCAGATGCAGAAGGCTGGTGATGACAATGATTTGCCCCTGCTGGATCAGGCCCTCTTACTCCAGTGTGTCATTCATTGGCAGAGCCAGGGGGCAGGCAGCGAAGCCATAGGGGTGTCTTTGCTAGTGGAGCCATGGGAGGGGTTGATTGCCAATTGCCCACAACCCCTGGGCCAAGTGTCCCCATGGCCTTCAGCTCAGCCTCCTCCCTTTCCACAAGACTGCAGCAAGCACATCGTTGTGAAGATCCCTGCTCTTGCCAGGCCTCCTCTGCTGAGCCTATGATCTGGATTTGCCCAGGAGCCCAATGGGCAGATGACACTGGCAAAGGCAGTCCTGATGGCTTGGTGGGCTTGGCACCTCCCCCGCCCCCCTGCTTCTGAGAAGGAGGAGCGTAGGCATCTACTCTGCCCTTGGCATTGGACAGAAGTTCCCCCCCTCCGGGGACAGGGGGCGGCAGTGAGAAGAGCTTAGCTGAAAATCTGATTAAAGCAGGAGTTTGAGGGCACTTCCTCTACTTTCCTTTTTTAACTCCAGCCCTTAAACTTTCTTCTTCGCCTCGGAGAGGGGAATGGCAAGCATTTGGATTAACGGATTGCAGGGCTGTCTGCTTTAATTACAGCTGCCACCCGTGACTCTGGCGTCCTCTGCTGAACTCTTGCACAGAGTAGAAGGAAAAGGCCAGGTTTCCAAGGGTAAGTTAATGCGTGAGCCTGTTTCCTTGGTGCAGCCATGTCTCCAGGCCCAGGGCTTACACATGACCAGGGGCACGGGAGCGGCTTTTCAACCCTGTATCTAGCATAACTGTCAAGTCCTTTCCCTGGGGGAGCTCAAGGCCACCTTCTCTCTTGTTCAGGTGAGCTGAGCAAAGAGGCTCGAGGAGGTCAGGATTTGTACCAGGGTGTGCAGGAGATCACAGCCCTCCAGGGTCAAGCCTGGAAGTCCCCCAGAAGCTCTGAAGTGAGAGCAGGGAAGGGCAGAGGGAAGGGAAGAAGGAAGAAGGCTTCTCTGCTCCGATGCTACTCACTCATTGTCCTCCTGTCAACTCATACCCAGTCACCAAATTCTAAGCACAACACACACACACACACACACAATCAAAGATGGTGAAGTTTCCTCCTTTGCTGCTGCCCAGACCCCCTGAAGCTTGGGAGTGTGTGTGGAAGCTGTGTCTGCCCAGCTCCCGTTAAAGCTGCCCACCTGGACCACCTTGTGTTGTTCTGTGCACTTTTGTCTCTACTGTGGGCCTCTACTTTGTGGGCCTTACCTCTTCTGCCTCTTCTGCCCCACTTCTGCCTGGAGGTAAGCAGGCCCCCACAGTGCCCACCAGCAAAAATAGGCAATTTGGTACCAAATGCATCTCTCATTGCCCTCACCTCAACCACCCCTTTTAACACATTCTTGGTGGAGAGAAATAAGGGCAAATGGAAGTGTGAAATATGCTTTATGAACAGCCTCCAGTAGCTGAAAGCGGAGTGGGGTGGGGGAGCATTTTGCTAGGAGCTCCCTGATAAAAACAGCATCTTCCTGTCCCAGCTTTTGGGGAGCTGCAGTACCTGAGTCTCTCCACTGGGTGGCACCCTATGCCCACATTGGCTGCAAGAGCTTTTCAGGTGAAAATGTGTGTGTGGTTTTCAATGGTGCCTTACACGAGGTACTCTCTCTCCCTGCTCCCCACATCTCCACCCCACTGCTACCCAAACTCTCACACTACCCTCCATTACTGCTTATTCCACATCCTGGCTGGGTCTGGTTCTTGCCTTTCCCTGGAGGAACAACAGCCACATTGACCAAGGGATCAGGGATGCTTGCTTCTGCTGCAACATCTGGAGGGTTATTGTGTTGCAGTAAGAAGAAACAAAGCAATTTGAAGCTGGTGTTCAGCAGGGTTTGTAGGCAGAGGAAGGGCTGGTGTTGCCTACAGGGTGCTCAGGTAGCAGGCCACAGAGACGCCCCCCTAGCCCTGACACATGCATCTTACAGGGAACTCCCAACTTTGTGCTGTTTGGCCCAGCTCTGCCCTGAGAGCTAAGGGCAGAGTTGCACACAGTCTGAACTCCTGGAATTAAACTGAAAGCTTTGTGGACACTCTGTAGGTCAAGCCGACAACTCCTGCCCTCCTTGACCATGCTGGCTGATGGGGGCTGGAGTGCCCCTAAAGGGTCTTGTCTTTCAGAGAGGCACAGCCCCTGCTCCTCACAGGGTGGGGCTGATGTAGCCCAGCCCGAGTGGGTGTTCAGCATGGCCCATGTGTGCTTCTTCCTCCTCTTCCTCCAGAGAGAGAAGGGGTTGTCTCAACTAAAGATAAGGGCCTGCTACTCTCTTCTGATCGGAGGCATCACTGCCCATTTAATGACACTTAATGACGTCTGATTTCCCAGATAAAAACGTATTTGTTTATAACGGGGCTCAGGGATCAAAGCTCAGGGATCAAAGCATAGCTGTGTTGGCTTTTGCCCTTCCTGTTGCTGGGGAGGGGAAGAGAAGGTGCCCCCTCTCACTCAGGGATCCTTTGGTTGTGTTCCCTTGAACAGTGGCAACGTGGTTGGAGCCATCCTAGGCAGCAGCTGCTTGGACTCTGCTCCTTGCTTGGAGCGGAGCGGGGCAACATGTAGAAGACCCAGAAGAGAGATGTTTAACTTGTCTGGTGTGCCACCTTGGAATTCTCCTGGATCCTCAACTGTTCCTGCAATCCCAGACAATGACCCCCATTCCAGACACTCCAAGCCAGCCTAGTGCAAAGTTCCTTGATGGAAGGGAGAGCAGAGCAGAGCAGAGCAGAGCAGAGCAGAGCAGAGCAGAGCAGAGCAGAGCAGAGCAGAGAGAGAGAGATCAAGAGAGAGAGAGAGAGATCTAAAAGGCTATTCTTAGCAGCCCAGGTGGGTGAATGTCGCCAGGTAGCTTTTGCCGCTGCTGATCTGCCCCCTTCCTTCCACCCACCTCACCTCTTATGAGATGTTTCTGCCCTTCCAGCTCATTGATCACAGCCCCTCTCTCAGCACCATCCTGTTCCCTTCTGGCATGGCTAATATTTGGCTCCAGGGACTCCAGCCAAAACACTCTGATGGGCTGATGCTGCCTATTGCCCAAAGTGGAGGGAGGTGACGGTGGGCCAGGGAACAGCCCTTTCCCACCCAGAGAGACACTCTCAGGAAGTGACTGGGGCCTTTTTGGACTCTGTTGTCAGCCTGGCTCCAAGGAGGACTTCCGTGGCTAAGAGAGCACTGAGCACCACCCAGTCAGTCCCTGTGCTTTTTTGTTGCCTTCTGCTCAGGCTCAGAGTGATCCTGACTGGTGCCCAGGACTTGTCACACAAGAGCACGTTCCCATCATTGCAGAGGAATGGTGAAGCCTCCAGAGCACCAGTGATGCTGCTGCATGTGGGGGACCTTCCCACCGGCTGGAATATTTACATAGAATAATAGTTGTAAGGGACCCTGAGGATAATCTAGAGGACCATCTTCTCTGCTTTATCAGATAGTCAGCAAGAGCTGTAGCTTCATGGCAAGTGTGGACCTCTGCTGCCTGTCATTTCAGGCCACATTGAGTTAGGTGGCCTGTTAGTCTGACTCAGGAGAAGGCAGCTCCCTTCCCACTTCTGCCTGCAAAGCAACCTGACCTCAGCACAAGCCACGGGGCAGCCTTCTCCATACAGCACCTGAAGGCAGCAGGCCAGTGCTCAGGGTGAAGGTCAGGCGGGGTGGCACCTGCAGCTGCACCTGCTCACTTCCCATCAGCACCTGCCACTTCAGTCTGCCTGATAGCAGGAGTGGCCCTTTGTTGTAAGAGAGACAGAGGAGGGGTGTCTTCCATGCCTTACACTCCCTAAGGGAGCATCTTGGCCACTGCTGTCTCTGCTTCAGGCAACATGGGCCACAAAGCCCCCTGGAGCCAGCTTTCAAGTCCCTGCTTAGCCATGGAACTCGCGGAGGGGGGGGGGCACCTTAGTCCCATCACTCTCTTTCGTGTGAGACTGAAACACAAGCAATGAACATAAGAATGTAAGAAGAGCCTGCTTTTCAGGCCAACGGCCCATTGGAGCACAGGAGCCCTCTCCCCTCCTGTGGTTTCCAGCAACTGGAATTCAGAAGCATTACTTGTCCCATCCTCTTAAAGTAAGGTTATCAGATTTTTTCAATGAATCCAGGGACACTTTTCAACTTCAATGGATTTTGAATGGGGACTGCTTTGTAAATCCGTGGACTGTCCCCAGAAAATGGGGATGTCTGGTAACCTTATTTTAAAGCCATCCACACTGATGACCCTCACTGCCTCCTGTGGGAGGCAGTTCCATAGGTTAACTAAGAAGGACTTTCTTTTCTCTGTCTTGCATCTTCCAGCACTCAGCTTCCCTGGAGGCCAACCAGTCCTAGTGTTAGGAGATAGGAAGAGGTCAAGGGCAGCAAGTGACCCACCAACAACCACTTTCAAGCTGTCTCCCCTCTTGCCTCTTCCGGGAGCAGTGGAGGGGGAGGTCCCAGTCTTGCATAGGTCTATGTATTGGGGCAGGGCCTCACCCTCTGCCCCAGTGGGATTCAAGCACCTTGGTCTCTGTTTACTCTGCTATGCCCCTATTATCTGGGGCATTCCGGAGGCAGCTTTGACTGTTATCAAGGTTGGTGCGGGAGTCATGGCAGTGAACTTCATGCCCCCCCACCTCCTTGCGTTATTTTATGGTTGGGAATCTTTGAAATCTGCCGACTCCTGTGTGTCATTAGGAAGCCTGGAAGGGAGAGGCCTTTGGGAAGTGGCTGGCTGCCTGGCATAGAGGGGTCACACAGTTCATGGCAGTGCCAGGCAATTGTTGCAAACTGCCTGCCCCCCGCCTGCTTCCCTTTGCAGCCAGTGTGCACAATGGTTCATAAAAAGCAACGAATTTAAGTAGAATACTAGTAGCCGCAACAAATAATACCAGCGCAATGCAACATTTAATAGTTTTCCAATTAGCAGTTCATTGTAAAGCATATCATACATTCAAAGCACATGGCTTTCCCCCAAAGAATTCAGGGAGCTGTGATGTACTGCTCAGTGCTGCAATTCCCAGCACCCTGAACAAACCACAGTTCCCAGAATTCTCTGGGGGGAAGCTGTTTGCTTTGAGTGTATGGCGCATGCACCGTTCGCTGCACTTCTTGACAAGTCTGACCACCGTTAAGTTTACTGATGATTTTATCTGCTGCTCTAGACCTTGGCAAGGCTTATTACTAAATGCCAGAAGCATAAGCTAGAGGCTGGCGAAACTGGCAACTGGTGGTGGTGGTGGGGAAAACGCAGACCCAAAAATCACCGTTGGAGATTGACTGGGAGAGATCCTGCAACAACTGGCAGGAGAGGAGAGAAAGTGCTTTCAGGATATGAGTCTATCCTGCTGGGAGATTTGAGAGTATTAAACTCCATGGGGCTTCTTTCTGAGTAGGCTTGCAGAGGATTGCGTCGTTGGCATTGCTGATGCAACGCTTTACAAGCCTTGCCCAATATATAGGTCGAGGTGCACAGGGGCGGGTTGTTACTTTGCAAGTATTTTGGACTGATGCTCACTGTAAAACTTGCTTTCAGAAAATAAACCGCACCCCAAAATAGTTCAGTTAGCAAAGGACTCTGCTTGTGTGCCAGTCTACAAGGCTTGCCAGATTTTCAAGTACTTGGGCCACCTAAACTGTAGTAATTTCTAATGTGGCTACTGTGGTAAAGGTCCTCCCACCCGATGGGGGGCACCGATACCCCTCTTTGCCAAGGACACAAAGGACTCCAGGAACACCTCTTCCAGTCAGTGTAGGCAGTACTAAGTTTGATGTACTAAGGGTTTGACATTCCCTGTCCCAAGTGGCAGAGGTGGGGGTGGAATGCAATGAGCTCCGGCATAGGTGCCAACTCCATGGGGTCCTGGTCCATTTGGCTCCCCAATAAAATATTTAGGGACGCTGCCCCTTCAGTATTTTCTGCAAATTGATGCCTCCCTCCCTCCCTTCCTTGGGCAGCCCCCCCCAGCCAGCCACTGCCCTCTTTGCCTGGCTTGTTCTCCTCCAATATTTTGTTCAAATTGGCACCTATGAGCTCTGAGCAGCTGGCTAGCCTTGCCCCATACTCTTCCTTGGGAGATTCCAGGAGGTCCCAGGAGGCCTGGTTTTCATGCACCTCCCTATCAAATTGGGCCCTGAATGTGCGTGTGTGTGTGTTCAGTTCTGAACTCTACCCCTCCCTGCCACCACCCAAAGCCTCAAGTCCCCCCTGGGCCCCCCTTCGTGTCCTGGTTTTTGCTCCCTCCTCTTGCCCCATTGATTCAGTGCTGCCTGTCCTGACACTGATGCTTCTTTTAAGCCCACAGACCAGGGCTCTCTGGCCCAACCTCAAGGACTGGCACTTTTGCTGCCCCAAATCAGAAGCACCCAATCAGCCAGTCTCTCTCCTGTCAGGTTCTTTATTGTGGAGCCAGCCCCTCTGCCAAGGCCACGCTGCACCCACCCGCGGATGAGAGGCACAGCTCTTCAAAGGCAGAAGCCCAAATGGACACCATGAGATCTTGCTATGAGCACGCTGTGGTCCTCTTCAAAATACTCCAACAAGGAAGGCATTCTTCCCACTTCATGGGCAGCCTAGCCTGGCAACAATGGGCTGTGATATGTGTCGGAGAACAGCTGCTAAGCACCGCAAGGGCCCATCCGAGGCAACCTCAGCCCCATACACCGTGTGACCTGGTATTTGGTTTTCTGTTGCGCCATCATTAGTCCCGGGCGAACTTCCCCTGGTTCCTGAAGCCAGCAGCCATGCAGGTCCCAAGAGGCAAAACATTTCCCTCTCCCACAACTTTCCAAGTTCCCTAGGTATCCCTCAGGTACAGTGTCCTCTGCGGGGGCATCCAAGACCCCACAGATCCACATACATTTGGGAGACGGCCACTGAGTTTTTGGCAGGTGCCGTAGCCATGTCCTCATCTGCTCCATGTTCAGCACCAGCAACTTGATGCTTCAGAGATGTGGACTACGGACACCTTGCTTGGTTCTTCAGGGTGCAGAGAGGCTTTTCCCAAAGAAGATTCAGCTCTGAGTTCCTCAAAGAGGCTGCAGCTATTAGGCCGTTTGCAAGCTGCACCCATGAGAAGTGCCTCTGGTGAGTTTGGGAGGAAATAGGTCCTTAAGGAAGAAGCTGTGTCCAGGGAAGAACAGCAAGGGTGGGAAAGATGAGCCCAACTGCCTGCCTCCTTACCTGGCCGGTCCATCCAAGCGGGCAACAGGATCCTTGCCCAGGGGCTCCCAGGAAGGTGTGCAGCACCCCAGCACCCTTAGACGTAGCCTGTCAGGTTATAAGCGTTGAACTCGCTCTTAGCCTTTGGAGAGGTAGCTGGCACTGGTTGGCTCCTGCCCACCATGGTTCGAGAACGGTAAGGGCTGTAATAGGCAGCATGTGGGTCTCGGGGTGGGCAGGAAGCGCAGAGGATGAAGCCCCCAATGAGAGACACCAGGGAGGAGAGGACACCCAGGTACAGGGACTCCCCAAGCTCAAACTTCATGCTGTCAGGAACGATGGGGTTGTAGAAGTCACGGAGCACCACGTGGATGTTCCACACCACAGGGATGAAGCAGAGGAGCCCCCCGAGGACAAAGGCTACCCCACCTGCCACCGCCACCTTGTCCTTGGCCGGGGAGCCTTGCGAGAAGATGGTGCACCTCATCCCCACCACGCAGATGATGGAGGCCAGCAAGGAGACAGCGATGGAGGAGGACATCATCGCCTGGGCTGCCTGGATGTCAGTGGGCAGGTTGAGCAGGGAGCTGTAGACGTCACACTGGGTGATGCCTGTGCTGTAAGTGGCGCACTCCATCCAGAGGCCTTTGGAGAAGCCGACCGCTGTGACGATGCTGGAGCCGATGTAGGAGCTGGTCCTCCAGCTGGGCAGCAGGGTGGCCACGAAGGCACACAGCAAGCCCAAGAGCCCCAGGGCATAGCCCACCAGCTGGAGGCCCACAGAAACCATTTCCTCTCACTCTCTTGCTGGGTGTTGCCTTTTCTGTGCCTGCCTGGCCTTCGGTGAGAGGCTGGCGTTGGCTGCCGTCTCCTTAGTCTCTCTTCTGCTGCTGGGGCTGCCAGGAGGTCCGTGTCTGCTGGTCTTCTTGTGGGGGAGAAAAGGTTATCTAGGAGGGAGGGAGGGAGGAAACCACATTTGGTTAATGATTGACTGGTAGCTTCTGAGAAATGCCAAACGCCCTTTTGATCCCTGTTATTGGTAGAAATCACATTTGGAAAACCCCAATAATACTAATAATAAGCAGGGTGAAGGGAGAGAGAACAGCAGCCAGCTATGATGGTTCCTAAAAGTAAGAGATGCAGATAATGGGAGAGGGGTGGAGTCTCACAGAGCCCTCCCCAGCCTGCCATTTCTGCTTTATCCCGGGCTACTGGGTCAGCATCTGACAACAGAAGGGGGTGGGATGGGGGACAAGTGGTGGCGGAGCAGGGAATGCTAACCAGCCTGTGTGGATGAATTGCTCCCTTCCTCGCCTGTTCAAGAAGCCCCATTTTGACACTGCTGCCTTCTTTCCCAAGAAAAGCCCTGCTGTAGCTGGATCAAGCAAAAGCAAGCCCATATAGTCCAGCATCATGTTCTGACAGTTGCCAACCAGATGTCCCAATGAGAAGCCCCTGCACAGGACCTGAGCAGAGCAGCTGCACTCTGCTCATATGTGCTCCCCAGCAACTGGTCTCTGACACTGGAGGGAGAAGGTAGCCATTGTGGCTCATAGCCACTGATAGTCATGTTGCCTGCTTCTCCTCATGGGAGATAAAGTTTTGTGCTCAGGTTCCAGACCTTCCTCACTTTATTTTCAGCCATTGTTGCATCAGTGGAGTTTTATTGGGCAAAGGCAGTCGATTTTTGGGGCGGGGCGGGGCTGAGGGGCTTTGCTGACTGCAGGGCGGGAGGGGGAGTTTTGCTGCTCCACTGCTGACATGTTTCCATCCCCAAATCTGCTGTTTGCATTTCAGTGGGGTCTTCCATTTGGCACCAGTGGAGGCTGGTTTTGTTTTGACCAGACCATCAGGTGAACTCAGGGAGCTCCTTAATAATGTGACTCAGACCATCAGTCCATCCAGATTCTAGGATAGTCTTGTCTATACCAGCAGTGACCAACACCCTGCCAACCTGATGTTTTGGACTATGACTCTGATCAAGTCAGGATGGCCCAAAGGAGAGGGGAGCTGAGAATTGTAGCATCATGCTGGCAGATAGGGGTCTTTCCCTGCCCCACCTGGGGACTGAACCTGGGACCTTCTGCATACAGAGTAGCACTGGCCCCAAGGTGGCTCAGCTATTTACAGAGCAAAAATAAATGTGCACAGCAGGTCATTGCCTTCACACAGTAAACATCATGCTTAGTTTGCTCCTGAGAACTGCAATATTGGTGGGGTTGGCATTGTATGGAACACTGTGGCAAATGCACTGTTTTTTAGGGTACCAAAACAACAGAAACATGAATTTTCATGGTAGTACGTAAGAATCTAAGAGGAGCCCTGTGAAGTCAGATGCACTAATAGGAAGGCCACAAGCAGGGCATGAGGTGCTTCTGATCATGAAGGCATACCCTCCAAGTGTCCCGATTCTCCAGGGACAGTCCTGGAATTGCAGACGCCACCCTTGTTTTTTATTTGATCCCAGAATGTTCCAGTTTTCCTCCACCCCACCCCCCACGTCTCAGAGAACGAAAGTGGCGGAGTGATTTGGAACACACACACACACACACACACACACACAAATTTTTTGGAAACAGGAGCCCCCCTCTGTGTGTAGGTGCAAAGCGGACTCTTGCTTATACTGAAAATAAAATACCTGCACAAAATGAAGGAAATGGTGAAGCTGGCATACGAAACCCTTCCTATAATTTTGAAGGAAAATGTAACCAATCCACTTTTAATACTTCCGATGCATTAAAAAATATATATGCTACTCTTAATGTAGTTTCCTTAACTTTTTCTGGGCATCAGCCTCTCCCAGCACCAACTATTCTCTGAAGCCACGTTCTGGTTTGGGGCCTCACAGGGCTCCAGCTTTTGTTACAGAAATCCTCTTAGACTCCTAACTCCCCCTTCTCTCTCTCTCTCTCTTTCATGCCTACCCCCTCCCCACCCCAGCTTTCCTTGCCTGCCTCTTCAGGTCTGATGGTTGGTCCTTGAGCAACGGGGAAAATGTCTGCAGGGCTCAGCCCCCTTGGAGTTTTGCCCTTCCTAAGGGACAGATTTATCGCCTTTTCTCCACACTTTCTCCAGGCTGCTCTGGCCTGCTACAGGTGACTCACATGATAGCTGCCTCCAGGTATCTGAAGGGTTGTCAGTCATGCAGGTGACAGGTCAGCATCCTCTTTCTTCTGTTGCCCCAGAGGGCAAGGGCAGAACCAGTGGGAAGGAAATGGCAAGGGAGCAGATTTCAGCAGAATGTTTGGAGAAACTTTTTAGCACCAAGTGCTGTGCTGGGACGGAGGCTGCCTGTCTCAGAGACGCTAAGCTCTTCTTTCTGCTGCAAGCATTTTAGCAGTGCTTGTGTAGCTGCCTGTCAGGGATGCTGTAGCTGCACTGAGCAGGTGGAGCTTGGAAATACATTAGATGGCTTCTAAAGGACCTTCCAACTTATAAATAAAGGTTCAAACTGCCTGGCTGGATCAGACCAGTTTCTGTCTTGTCCAGCATCCAACCATGGTGTTTTTAGGAAGCCCACAATTGGTGGGCATGAAGGCAAGCCAGTGGCTAGCCACCATGCCTAATAAACTCATCCTCCCCCTTCCCTCACCAAGTCATTGTTCTAACTCCCTTTAGGAGGCATCTAAGCCACAGCCCATCACCATGTCCCAGGGCAGCAGCCACTCTCATTGCTGGCCGCCTGAGGAAGTGAGATTCTCCTCGTTGGCACAGACAGGATCCCTGTAGGCCAGAGGATGGCCCAGGAGGGAAGAGGAGAAATGAGAGCTATTTCTGGAGGGTCCCTCATAGCTCTTGCCTCCAACTCACTTGAGGACTTCAGTGGAGTGAGGAATGAGGAATAAGGAAGTGGGGGGGGGGTGTCGGGTCTTGGGCGAGACAGACAAGGAGATGGGCAAGGTGGGCAACACATGGCTCTGGGAGACTTACCAAGGGAGCACCAGAGCTGCAGCCCCCAAGACGCCTGGGTGCCCACGGTCGGACATCGGCTGTGGCAGCTGAGGGAGGGTGCCTCGGTGGATGAGGGAGGAGAGGGCTGGGCCCAGAGGGTTAAGGGCTGCCTGATTGTTCACTGCTGCTTTGCCAAATCCATCTGCAAATCGTTGCCTGGGTCAGAGGCTTAGTCCAGATCAGAATTAAACCCTTTAAGGGCTATAAAAATCGAGGAGCCATCAGACCTCCCCTCCCCTTCCCATAACTTGTGTTTAGCTGCAGTGAATTTTCCTAGACTTCCTGGGGGACGGGAAAGAGGAGGCATCATCTAACTTTCTTGTGAAAAGACAGGCATGAACAGCCCATGATCAGGGGAAGGGGCCCCTCCGTTGTTGGGTTGAGTTGTTGGGTTTGAGTACAGTGCCCATAGCTGTTAAATCTCCAGGAACAGGGAGTGATGTTTGTTATTTACAGAGGGGGTTCTTGCTCTGTGCCAGTAGAGTGGGCTCAGCATTCTGGGAGGAGAATTCACAGAGGGGGAGCAATTTTCCCTGTTATCATTCTTCTTAGGCTAGTGAAGAAGCCAAGAGATGTGCATCTTTGTTCCCAAAAGGCAGAGTCCATTTTCTTCCAGACGTGAAGGGAGGAGGGAAGCCAGAGAGAAAGAGATGGAAAGACAGTGTTCTGTGTATCACAAGTTGCCACATTTGCCTCACCAGAAATTGGCAGCATGGCAGGGAATCTAGCAATTCTAAAGTAACAGTCAGGAATAGCTGTGGAAAGGTTGCGCAAGTGTTTTCATGGTTCTTTGACCATGGGCTGTGAACAGTTGTCTCTGGAGGTGTCTTTGAGGTTCTTTGGAGCCACGTAGTAGTTCCACATTTTCAGTGTCAGGAAGTTTGACCTGCAACTGTGTGTGCAGCCAGTGTTATCAAGACTTGAGGGGGATAGCTTGGATCCAGTGGATTCTGATCCATATCCCTCTGGTATTGGAAGTTTGCTATATATTTCTCAATAGAGTAGACCAGATTAAGTTACTCTGTTAGAATCTTGAGTAGGGTTTGTAAGTAGTAGCCTGGAGGGGGGCTGACACAAGTTTTTGTTATTTGTAAGGTAAAGGGACCCCTGACTATTAGGTCCAGTCGTGGCTGACTCTGGGCTTGCGGTGCTCATCTTGCTTTATTGGCCGAGGGAGCCGTTGTACAGCTTCTGGGTCATGTGGCCAGCATGACTAAGCCGCTTCTGGTGAACCAGAGCAGCGCACGGAAACGCCATTTACCTTCCCGCTGGAGTGGTACCTATATATCTACTTGCACTTTGAGGTGCTTTCGCACTGCTAGGTGGGCAGGAGCAGGGACCGAGCAACGGGAACTCACCCCGTCGCGAGGATTCGAACTGCTGACCGTCTGATCAGCAAGTCCTAGGCTCTGTGGTTTAACCCACAGCGCCACCCGCGTCCCTTTTTTGTTTTTTGTAGTTATTGTTTTAAGAGGTCATCCTCAAGACCAGAGAAGCTGAAGTGCTTTGTACTGTATATAGTGACTGGTCCAACTTGCCTGACTGGGAGCCAGTGTCTAGTATGGTGTTTCCATTTGGCAATTCCTTGGTGTGGGAGAAGTTCAGGGAGCAAACTGATTGCTGGTGTGTAACCAAATTGCTTAGCTTTTCCAGAGACATGCTCAACTGATTAAAATGTTGGGGTTTGCAGTGCTTGATGTGTACATGGTCATGGTTCCTACTGTTTCGGTAAAAATGAGAGGGGGTGTTGGATATTCTGTGTGTAAGAGAATAATTTGTTCCAGAAATGGAGAAGAAGTTTCAAGAAGCAGCAGACGGCTGATATTGTTTTGTCTATGCAAGGACGTTTTCTGTGGGAACTGTTCTCTGGACATGTGCAGTGTGACAGGAAGTACTGATGACGGTTCTGTGTAACTTGTAACTTGTTGTGAATCTCTTGCTTGCACCTTGCAAGAAGCTGAGAGTGAGTCTTGGATTCTTGCTGGATTCTAAGCATGCCTTGACCACAGCATTGGTGAATGTCTGTATATATTTGCTACCAATATGCTTTTATGGCTGTCAAGTAAACTTCTACAGTTGACTGAATCTTTATGGCATCCATGAGTGTTTATTGCCTACTGTGTATACCTTCAGCCCTGTAGATGCTTCCATGGAAGGAGCTGCGTTGAGATGTAATTGTGCTCAGTATGAATACTGGCACACACACGCAGCGAAAGTGATACTGGACCCAATCCTTCTAAATCATCCATCAGAGGTTGATGGATTGATCCAACATACTGTACGTCCTAGTTCATAATTTTGCTCATTTCTGTAAATGCCCTTTCCCAAAGTGGTTGCACTGATTCACATGTCCACATGTGGAAAGTCGTGCCAACTTTCGTGCCAACTCCAGCATGCTGAGGATGCTTTGCCTATATAGCTGAATCCAGAAACTCCAAGTGCCCCTATTGTCCAGGGACGTCCCTGATTTACAGAAGCTGTGCCAGTTTCCGATTTGATCCCAGAATGTCCTGCTTTTCCTTAAAGGTAAAGGTAAAGGGACCCCTGACCATTAGGTCCAGTCATGGCCGACTCTAGGGTTGTGGCGCTCATCTCACTTTAGTGGCTGAGAGAGCCAGCGTACAGCTTCCGGGTCATGTGGCCAGCATAACTAAGCCGCTTCTGGCAAACCAGAGCAGCACACGGAAATGCCGTTTACCTTCCTTCTGGAGCGGTACCAATTTATCTGCTTGCACTTTGACGTGCTTTCAAACTGCTAGGTTGGCAGGAGCAGGGACTGAGCAACGGGAGCTCACCCAGTCACAGGGATTCGAACCACCGACCTTCTGATCGGCAAGTCCTAGGCTGTGTGGTTTAACTCACAGCGCCACCTGCTTTTCCTTAGGATATCCCTATTTTCATCGGGGAAATGTTGGAGGGTAAGGAGTTATCCAATTCCCAAGCCATCTGAAGGCAGCCCTGTATTGTAAAGTTTTTTAATGTTTAATGTTTTGTTATGTGTTATATATGTTGGAAGCCACTCAGAGTGGGTGACTATAAATAGTAACGTTGTTGTTGTTGTTGATGATGATGATGAATAGGACGTCCTTATTATCATCAGATAAATCTTGGAGGGTATGTGATTCTTAGAGGTGTTAGATGCCACCTACATATTAAATTGAAATAGTTTTCTCTAATGCGGGTTGATGTTGAAGAGGGTGGGGTTGTCGCTATGATGTTCCAGTTTGTTTCTTCAATTTCTATACCTAGGCAGAGCCCTAGCTAGGTGATCTTGCACTCCTGGCAGAACCATCCAGATTGCGCCCCCAGCCACAGACAAGTTAGCTCTTCTTTCCATCTCTCCTCCAACCCCCTTCCTCCACTCATTCAATTCACCCTCTATTTAAAACCTTTTCTTATGAGGCAATTATCAATATTTTCATTATTTATGGACATATTTTAGCCGATTTTGTGTGCCCCCTCCCTCGCCTGTGCCCCTGGTGGGGTCCCACTTCACCACCCCCTAACTATGGCCCTGTACCTAGTCCTTTGTTTAATAGCCAAACATTGTCCAATAGCTAGGTCAGTATTTTGTATAAAATGGACGATTTTAGTACAGTCATTTTCAGAATCAGTTTTTCAAATGGTGTCAATGGTCTAACTGCTTGATATTTAACTGTTGAATCTGAGATAAAATATATCACCTGATAGATTAATAGCCAATTCATACTACATCCCTCCTTTCTTCCCAAAATTTCCCCTGCGGTAAGAGAAATATCATTTTCATAGAAGTGTACCAATCTATACGGGTCTTTTTCTTTCCATTTCATATAAATCAGTTTTCTATCAGGTGCATAGAAAGAGGGGTGCAATGCAAAGGGAATCGATTGTGATATAGGAGGTGTTAATTTTGATATCTAAAATCACCACAAGACATTTAATTCTGCTTTTAAAAATAGAGTTGTTAATATTTCTAAGATAGTTTTGTTACGAACCAAGACTGGAATACCAGGTATTCTGTGTTGCTCAGGTTTATCAAATTCCAATTGTATGATACAATTTTTATCGAAATCTTTTCTTTTACATTATTTATCATACTAATAACATGTTGTATATGGGCAGCATCATGATCTTTTCAAATGTGGTAGACCCATACCCCATCTCTAGGGGTGTTGATATAATACAGTCAGCGCTATTTTTCTAGAAAAAGAGGTGCCAGAACTCACTACGACTCCTCCCTTGGTCTCTTATAATGGCAACAGAGCTTACCTGAGAGGTGCCAGAACTGACTTCTAGACTTCTAGTGAGTTCCAGCTGGGGAAAAAAAGCCCTGAATACTGTTAATCTCAGTCTAGGTTTCTTGCCCTGATGAATAAAACTTAAAAAATCATTTTTTTTGCCATTTCTTTAGAGTCTTTGTTGAAATACATATATGAAGTTTGAAACAAGAACAATTTATGTTGGTAATATCATCATTTAAACTGACACTACACTTCCCATACAGGAGACAGATGCCTTTGACCATATTTCAAGATTTTTTATGGTTTTCACCATTGGTAAAAAATTAACTTTAAATAATTGCATCTGTGACTTTGTGATGTTGATTCCAAAATGTGAAATATATTGTAGGCCAAGTTTAAAACTTGTTTTAAATTGGTATAATTTTCAAAGTTCATTTTAGATAATAATTGGAAGAAGCATTTCCAATGAACTTTGTTGAAAGCTTAGTGGGTGTCTAGAGAAGTTATTACCTTGAGGCTTTTCCATAACACACTGCATTTTGCATATACAGTCTTTAATATGTCTATTTTTAACAAATCCTACTTGATCAGTGTCATGCACTGGTTGGATGCAGAGGAATGGTGGGAGAAACCAGCTGGGGAACCCCCAAGGGAAGAAGGGGCTCAGAGGCGGGAGAATGGTTGTGGGGCAACAGAGAGGGAAAACCCTGGGAAGAGGGGGTGTCAGAAGCTGAAGAGATAACAGGGCTTAGTGAGGTGGGTGAGTTTGCTGCAGAGAGAAGTCCAGAATCAGAGGCAGGAGCTGGAACAGAAGAATAGGATAAGTGATATATACTCAGAGTCGCAAAGTGATTTCATGCTCTTTATTCAGCTCATAGTGGTGAGGAGGAATGAATGAAAGTCCCCTCAAAGTATCTGCTTTATATACATTATTTACACAATGGGCTGCACATGATTGGCTAATTCTGGAATTCTACTGTAAGCCAATCAGGTTGTGGATTCACTTATATCTGGAGCATGATTGGGTGGTTCCTGCCAACCAATCATACTGCTGCATTGTTCTAGGACCAATCAGACTGCTTCAGTTTGGATCCTATTCAACTCAGTACATAACAATAAGGGAGGCCAAGAGGCAGAGAGGAGTCAGGCTAGTGAAGAGTCATGGGTGTTTCCCCCTCCTGCAGTGACAATCTCGCCTCCTCCCTAGTCTCCCAGAACCAGTAGAAACATGAAGAGGGCAGAGAAGAGACTGGTGACACACAGTCTCTGATTGCTTGTGGGGGAGGGAGAGAAAGCCTGGAGATGTGGGGACTTAGGCAGTTGTGGGGATGGGGGGAACATCAGTCTCAGCTACTGCTTTGTGGGGGCAAGAGTTACTGTGGATGAACTGCTGTGTCATTAGGCATGACACTTCGACAAGTCTGAGCAGAATTTATTTATTTATTACTACTTCAAGGATTTTTTTTTGAAATGAGCTCTTGGTCTTTTCAAGTTCTGTCTTCTTCAAATGAAATATTTACTAGCTCAGTTGGTAGTAGAAGAAGAAGAAGAAGAAGAAGAAGAAGAAGAAGAAGAAGAAGAAGAAGAAGAGGAGGAGTTTGGATTTGATATCCCGCTTTATCACTACCTGAAGGAGTCTCAAAGCGGCTAACATTCTCCTTTCCCTTCCTCCCCCACAACAAACACTCTGTGAGGTGAGTGGGGCTGAGAGACTTCAGAGAAGTGTGACTAGCAGTTGCATGTGGAGGAGCAGGGACGCGAACCTGGTTCCCCAGATTACGAATCCACCACTCTTAACCACTACACCACACTGGCTCTCTTGTAGAGCACAAGACTCTTAATTTCAGGGTCGTGGGTTTGAGGTACATGTTGGGCGGAAGGTTCCTGCATTGCAGGGGTTGGACTAGATGACCCTCGTGGTCCCTCCCAACTCTACAATTCTGTTATTCTATGTGGGGAAATCCAAATGCTGTACTGACACCTCTTTTTGTTTTGGAATTTCCAGAAGCTTGTAGCAGGGTTGTATATTTTGGGGGTTTCTTCATTTTTGTAGTGTCCCTACACATAAATCATTATACACTTGGATTTTCTGCCCTTCCATGTTCAATTCTATTGTTTCTGTTGCTGCTTTCATAATTGCTTCTTTTCAGGAATAATGTGCAATTTTTGCTAATATATAGCACGGTTGATGCTGTTATATTGCACGGTTGGGAGGTGGTGCCAAAACCTTATGTACTCTCTTCACATTGTTTAAATTCACATTTAAGATTGGAAACTGCTGATTTAGCCAATTAACAAAAAAGACTTTCACTGTATATCTGCTTTCTCAATGCCTTCCAGAGTGCCTTTAAGTTGTAAATTATTTCATCTACTTGTATCTTCTAAGAACTGCATACAAAGTTGTTGGTCTGATGTTATTTTAGTAAATCTCTTAATGGCAGATTTGTTGCTTATTCCTAGTACCGAAACCTCATTAGCTGAAGCAGACAATTAAGTAAATTTTGTAGATAAGTATTTCAGTTCCATTTTGATTTCGTCTCTGAAGTCTTTGAAGGCTGCATTCCATTCCGCTGCTAAATCTTTTTGAAATTGTTTTAAGAGGTCCTGGAAAGGTTCAAAGTCTTCTTTATTGAGACACGTTTTCGGAGCCATTGATCTTGCTTCTTCCTCACTTATGTCTGATCTTCCACTGTTATTTCTAGAGCTAAAATAGCTTCTGAATGCCATTTTTCTTTAGCTATTTGGGGTGAGATGGGCATACCTGTTTAGAGTCCAGTCCTTTCCCAGGTATCCTTTAGCTTTTAGAAGCTTATAATAGCTTATAATAGCTGGAGGGTTGGAGCTAACAGATTATTCCGCCATTTTAGACAATGATGTCACCATCCTCTTAATTCTACTGTTATTGCTCCTTTTGTTTCTTACTAATTGAAATTTATTGTGTCACAATTTGAATTCCATAGAATAAAATGCAAATATGGGAATTAAAATAAGGAATAAAATAGTTACAAATCAATATGAATATTGAATGTGCCACAAATAAAGGTGTAAATGAACATAAGACATTTCTATCACATAAATTTATGTACATACTTGGTACATACGGTAATTTTTTTAATCTTTATGGAAAACAAGCCTATAGCTGACAGCCAACAGAATGTACCAAGTGTTGGCTGTGCAATACAGTCGACTCTCACCTCATGCTGGGGTGATGTTCTGAGGATAGAATGCAAAGCCAAAATTGTGCATAGTCAAAACACATTGGATTCAGTGGCAGGTAGGATTCCCAGTCTTTTACCCCCCCTCACTTTCCATGTATTTATTTATTTGCCAAGCATGCAAAGCTGAATGTGTGCAAGTTGTGAGCTACCTGTATTGCAACACAAGCCTGGGTGTGTGCATCATTAGCTAAGTGGGGTTTTCTAAAATAAGAATATAAAAAAATTGGCCGCTTTGCCTGCCTTTCACGTTAAAATACAGGGCAGATTTCTTGAAACGCACCTTTTGCAGCCCTCTTTCATTTTTTGGATTTCAAGGTTTCAGCCTATTGTTCCTTTGGACTCTTTTGTTGTTGGGTACTTAAAATGTGTGAGCCTTTGGTGCATTCTGTTGGCTATGAGCCATAGACCATTTTGGGGGTAAAGCTTTTACTTTCCTGTATATCTAAGGGATAGAAATATATTGTGTTCACTTAGACCTGATTAGTATCAGCGATGACACTCTGTAGGTTTGGTATCTCCCGCCTTTAGCCACAAATCCAGATGTGTTGCTGAATAAAAAAACCCCTCTCGCGGCCCCACCGCCACCCTTGCCGGAACATGGGCGTACCCAGGATTTTTGTTGCGGGCGGGAGCAGAACCTCAGATTTGTATTTATTTGATTTAGGGTACGCCCATATGCAGGAACAGTTCGTTATACCCTCAACACTGATGGTGGATGTAGAAGAAGAGGCGCCAGGGTGGCTCCCAACACTCCTCACATTCGCAGGCAAACGTACGGAGAAGAGCCGAATTGTAAGGGGTCTCGGCTCAGTGGTAGAGCAGGCGCTTTGCTGAGGCAGCTAGAGCCCCCACCCCGTACCCTGGGGTTGGGGCAACTTCCCAGGAACACACACAAACCGGCTTGATTTGCGTTCCATGCCAGTGAATATTCGAGAGACAATATTGCGCCTGAGCACAGTATAGCTAGAATGCCTCTCTACTCCCGCCCGAAGCAGCGGCGGATCTTAGCAGGAGGAGCTCTCCCGTGGCTCCTTTTAGAGTAACAAGGGCTATTAGGGAACCGATGCACGTGAATGCCAATTCTCTGCCAGGTTTCAATATCCCACGGCCGCTCGGCTCAGCCCTGCCTCGTGGAGGGCGGAGCCTATTGTGGCTCGGCAGGCAGAAATCAACAGGTGAAGCAGCTCCCCCAGCAGCGGGGAGAGAAGCCTCGCCTGTGGGCTGACTGCCTGCCTGCTTGCCTGCAGACGTCCTCTCTGTTGTGTTGCTTGGTTCTGAGCGCGCGGCTCGCTTGGCCTGCAGTGACCCGGCCCGGGCATGGCTATTTCGGGCTCGGCCGGCCCAGGCCAGCCTGCTGGAGCAGGGGGCGCGGGTTAGCGCCCAGCCAATCGCGGCGCGGGGCGACGTCACGGGCGACGGATGCTTGGCCGCGGTGGCAGCAGCAGCAGGAGCAGGTGCGTCAAAAAAAGTCCCGTTAAGAAAAGGGGAAAAAGATAAAGAAAGAAAAAAGAGAAGGGAGGGAAGCAGCAAGCGGGCCAAGCCCCTCCGGCATCTGCTCTCGCCCTCTGGCGGAAGGCCGAGGCAAATACCGAGGTGGGAGGCGCCTCTGAGCATGTGCTGAGTGCCGCCGCTAGCTGCCGAGGCGTTGCTCGCGAGGAACCCTTAGCTTTGCTAACTCCCCTGGAGCGGCCGAGCGTTGTGGGACAAAACTTCTGAAGGTCTCCTCTGGTTCAAACCCGGGGTGGGGGTGGGGCTAGTGGGCCAGTGGGCCTTCCCTACTGCTTCCGGTAGACTGCTCCTAGCTACGGAAGTTTCTTTGAGTTATCTCGAGCGCAAAGAACGCTGGCGCACCTGGATGGTCTTCCTGCGTGTTCCTCATCACGTCTCAGGTTCATTCTGGTTGGAGGTGATGGTGGTGGTGGATTTAGTTATCTCTGTATCTCTCCCCCCCCCCTTTTTGTAAAAGCTTTCCTGGCTTTTTGCGAAGTTGTTTCAGCACATCGGCAAAGCCTCTTTCCCCTGCTGGCAAGGAAACAGCCAAGTCCAGAAGTCTTTCTCAGGACACAACAGAAGAACATTAGGAGAGCATCTGTGGGATAAGGCAAAAAGGGACCCATCTCTAGTCCTATTCTTACAGTGGCCCAAGGCCCCTATGAATTTAGCAATCTAGATAGACTCCCTCTGGACCTGAAGGTTCCATAACAGCATCAGAAGAACCCTGTTGGATCAGTGGCACAGCATCCTGTTCTCATAGGGGCCAACCAGATGCCCATTATGGGAAGTTCAGAAGCAGAATTTGAGCACAAAAGCGCTCTTCTCTCTCCTGTGGTTTCCAGCAACTGAAATTCAAAAGCAGTTTTTGGAGACAGAAACAAATTGTGTTCTGTTATAGCTCGTTGTGAACATATGGGCTCTGCATCCCAGCCAGTGGGGCCCACTTAGATTTGTGCCAGCAGCAATCCCTCCCTGCTCTCCCCTCCCCTGGGGGCTCCAGTCTTTGCTGCTTTTCTCCACCAGCCTGTAGTTGGGTGTGGCTCAGGGGGGCTAGTCTGTAGAGATTACACAACTCCTGGAGAAGCCACATGGGCCAGCAGCCATAGAAGTTTGAGGATGCTCAAAAGGGCATCCTCCTCTTGAACCATGGTCAGAGGTAGGGGCGCTTCTGAAAGCCAGTTGCTAGAAGCCACAGGTAGGGAGAGTGCTGCTGTTGCACTCAGGGTCCTTCTTGTAGAAGACTTCTCATTGGGACATCAGGTTGGCCACTGTATGAACAGGAGGCTGGACTAGCTGGGCTCCCTTTGGCCTGATCCACTTATATCCAGGTTCTTCTTATGTCCTCTTGTTTTTGGCAGACATTGGAGAAATTGCTTTTCTTGCCTTCCTCACCTTGTTGGGTTGATTGGTACCTAGGTTTCCTTGTGCCTTGGCAGAGAGCCTGTATTGTGAACTCCTGAGGGCAGAGAAAGACTGCCTGTTGCTCCAAGCCAGCCCTTTGCCACAGGTTCACCAGCTTTTCTCTGCCAGTAAGGTGACCCAAGGGAGGAGGCTTGGAAGAGGCCGTGCCCTTGATGCAGGAGGGAACAAGCCCTTGATGCAGGAAGGAACAAGCCCACCTGCATTCATTCAATGAGATGAATAGAGGTATAATAGAGGCCTGTGGGTTGGTAGCCCTCACCAGAAGAGCCAGGTGATCTTCATACTCTCTTTATTGTTGTTAAACAGCACAAGAGCCTGGTGGTTGAATTCTTATTTATTTATAAAGAATATTTACATGCCACTGTCTCAAAAATGTATCACACTGGTGTATAGTAAAAACGTATGGTAAGTTGAAAGCAAACTAAAAGCAAAATAATTAAAAACAAACATCAATAGATCTTTGTTGGGGGATGTAGTATTATTAATGTTTATCCACACTTCCGCTTGTCTAGTGCCTAGAAAGCATGGGTCCAAGCAGTTTTCTGTTTGCCCCTACTTTTCCTGGGAAAACCACTGGATTGTAGCAAAACTTAGTCTGTGGAAAGCCTGATTGACATTTGCAGCCCTCTCCTGCTGCAGTCCCCCAGCATCCTGCCTCTGATGCTGAAGAGAGTTGTTTGTTTGTTTGTTTAATATATTGTCCTATTCCCGCAGGTCTCAGGGCAGTTCATAGGCAGCTTTATCCACTATTAATTTGACTAGCCTACCCCCCCCCCAAAATGACGGACCTTGGGGTCTCCATTATACATCATTGTTGCAGCGCCCCCAGGGCTCCATGCCCAGTGGGACTGCACCAGTTAGAATCCCCTAAATCTGCCTCTGGCCCCCCACTCTGCTTATACACAGTATCTCCCACCTGTTGCAATCTCCCATCAGCCCACCAGAGGGGGCCAGAAGAGCTCTTTCCTTATGTACTTGCTTGCTTCCTTTTGCAACTGTACAAAAGCCTTGGGCTGTATTATTCATCTTATTTCTTGCTCCCTTTTGTAGGGGAGTTTCTCTTTCTGGGCTCCCTGCATATGACAAGGGTAGACAATTCAGGGGGAGCTTGCTCAAGCGTTGAGCGCAGGGCCCAGAAGGGCAGCCCAGCCTGAGCTGTTAATATCCTCAGCAGAAGCCTTGAAGGGGTTTCAGGCTGAATGAACGAGCATGATTCACGCTGAAGCTGGGTTAAGAGAAGTGGGTGCTGCAGGAGCCCTTGGGTGGAGGGCTTATTGGTGGTGGTGCTGAGGCCCCACAGGGGCTCCAGAGGAGATGCTAGCTTTTAGGAGGCTGGTGGAGGCTTCTGACCTGAATTTTTGTCTCTCATCCTCTCTGATGGGAAAAGCCTTGGAGCTCCTTCCTTCTCAGTGCACCCATAAAAAGAACAAAGCTGTGGGTTTAAAATTTCTTTATTTACCAAGCAAATGTATTTTGGACGAGTATTTCTGCCAGTCTGCACAACTGACCCTGAAGCTTACTCTGTTTAACATGTCAAGCCTTGTGGTTGTTTGCATTATTAAAAGCAGTGCATAAACAAAGCTTCTAGTGAAGTTCCTGGAAGGAAAAAAAAACCTCCCTAAAACCTCAGGCCTGACCATCCAAAGCACCCTGAGCAAAGGGTCCGAGAGAGCAAGGTGAGCAAGGGGGGGGGGAGGTGGATGCACTGGTCACCTGCTCCAGCCTTTGAGAGAAGGGGCCATAATGAAATAAGCATCATTTGACTGGCCACTGTAAGAAGAGGATGCTAAATGGGGGGGGGGTCTCTTCAGCCTGATCCAGCCACAGGGCTTTTCTGATTTTCTTAAATATCGGGGGCAACCTAGTGTCTAGAGACTGCTGATGTCCTCTCCGACCACTGGCCATGCTGGCTGATGGAAGTTGGAGCCCAAGATGTCTGAGCAAAGGCTGGGCCCAAACCATGTGAAGCTTGATAAAGGCCAGTGGTGATGTAACGGTTAGAGTGTTTGGTCTAGGACGTGGAAGAGACCAGGGTTCAAATCCGCACTTGGCTATATGAACTTCATTGGGTGACATTGGGACCAGTGACCCACCTTACAAGGTTGTTGTGAGCATAAAATGGAAGCGGGCAGAGGAGTGGAACTACATATGTCACCTTGAGCTCCTTGGAGGAAAGGTGGGTTCTAAATGCAATAAATTCAGAGCTGCAGCTCCAATGTCATGGGTGTGCATTGCTTGTGAAGATTGCAGTCAAATCCAACAAGGCATGCTGCTACCTAGTAAGTTTAGAGGTATGCAACCACAGAGCTGTATTGCGGAGAGGCAGAGACTCAGAAGGAGCATATGCAACTTCCTTCCCCCTCCATTTTCTCTCTCTCTTCTCTGCAAGAGCCACGATAGCCATGGGCAGAATATGCCATCTGTGGATTCACGTCCATGTCGAACATCCATTTTAGGGAGAGGAGCGGCCCCCCAAGGCATATGTGAAGCCTGGAGAGCATCTCTTTGAGAGCACTTAAAGGTAGTCGCTGAATAGGCTTTCTTTGCCTGCAGGAGCAGGAGGTATGTGGTCAGTGAGATTCCCTGCCCAATGCATAGGAACACCCAGTCCTTCTGAAAGGATTAATCTTGGTTTCCCCTTTTAATTTTTTAGCAGGAAGGAGGTGTCGTGCTCCATAAGTGTAACTGCCCCTCACCGCCTTGACCCCTGGGGCTAAGGAAGAGAGAACAGATGTGGCCCATTTGGAGCATGCAGCTGGAGAAGGCTTCCTGCGACCTGGGCTTCACCGAAGCCATCAACAAAAGGATGCAGGTCCCCAGCCGGCTGAAGGTGGCAGAGGACCCCAGTGCAGGAGACCTTCAGGGGGCGACCCCGAAGGACTGCCCCCCATCCTACCAGATGCACATCCCTGACAGGATCCTTGTGGCAGGTAAAGAGAAGTGCCTGCTGTACACTAGGGAGTGAGATGGTGGATGAGATAGAACCCTTCTGTGCAGCATCTGTATAGAGCAGGGATGGGGAACCCCAGACTCCGGGAACTGAATGCACTAAAGCTTTACCTGGCCCTTAGGGGGCAGTCTCTGCAGGCCACACCCCTCCCCAGGCCACAACTCCTGCCTGCCCTTCTCTGCATCCCTCCTGGTTGGAAGGTGCCTTTGAACTAAGATGACAAGTCTTCTTGCTTGCCTGGATGGAGAGTGGTGTGTGTGTGTGTGTGTGTGTTTGGTCCCACATACCCTTATGCCAACTCACTCCTGGAAGGGAACATGCCCCCTGGGCTGAAAACACCATCCCTATGGTGTAGGGTACGGTCTGAAGGCAAAAGCACTTGGTGCTGAAGCTCAAAGGTGAAGATGTCCCTGGGTCCATGCAGACAAGGGGGTGATTGTGGGAATCGTGCTGTCTACAGAGGCAAGCTTTTCACAGCACAACCCACAAAATCCCATCAGTATCAAAATGCCTGCCTGTATTCCTGCATCTGCCAAGAAAACATCAGGTGTATGGAGCAAGGTGGTGGAGACCAGCACCAGATTCTGGATAAAAGCCCTTTTTGGTCTCTGCAGGGAGATTGTACAGAGTGGTATTCCATCTGTGGGGCTATGTGGACAGCCTGCCATCAGCTGCCTTGCAGGGCAGATGGAGGTCCTTCCCTATCCCTCTCTCATATCTTCCTTCCTCTGTAGAAATGACAACGAATGCTGCTGTCCAGCCTCACTTCCTTAGCCAGCTGTCGCACCAGCCCCCGATTCTTGAGGAGCCTCTGCTGGAGCCAACCATCCAGCCAGCCATTTACGGAGAGCACCCCTTCCTCACCTTCATCTCTGGACCTGGATCCCCAAGGCGCAAACGGCTGGTACTGTGCTCAGGACAGGTTGAGGCAATAGCCACAGTTTTGGGAGGGATGCAGGAAGGTCCCCAAGGAGCCATGGGGTGGAGTTGTCAGGATCTAGTCTCATGGGCCACCTGTCAACCACCCAAAGTCACAATAGCACCAGGTGCTTCCAAGTCCCATAGTTGGGACTTCAAAGAACCATGTGCAGCAGACTTTGGTTCCTCAGCCCATCAGCTCTCCCACTTTGAGGCTCTCATTTGTTGCTTGACAGCCGCATCTCTCTCTGCCCCTCACCTCACCTTATATATGATGTCAGGTGCAAGGCAGGTGGGCATGACTCATGGGGAATGTCCACTTGGGCCATATTTGAAACCCTGTAAAGCCAAGATTGGCCCATGGGGTGGGGGTTCCCAACCCCTGCATAGGTGGGTCTCTGAGGAGAGAATCTCACTTCATGCAACTGCACTGTGGGGATCAACAGGCAGGGCCAGGTAAGCTTTTTAACGGGGGGCACCTGCAACAGGTTTTAATTCGGGGGGAGGCACTTGATGCAGAGATTTAGCAAGGTGCTCTGTGGAGCCGCTTCCCCCTCCTTTAAAAGGAAGTGGAGCTCAGGGAAAGCTGTGGGGAGACAGGAGGGGGGATTAGTTAGGAGGGGAGGGCAAAGGGGTAGGTGGGGTTGCAAAGTGGAGTAAGCAGTGGTGGTAGACCCTAGTGTGTGGATTTATATTGTGTGTATGCTGCACAGACCCTTTGGTTGGTGTGACATGGTGCCCCACCCAAAGAGACACTCCTTAGGGATGGTGACCAGCGGTGTTGCCTTTTGTGGCAGCACTAGGGGATAGTGTGCCCTGCCAGGCTGCTCTGTCCTACTGGGCTCCAAGTGCACCTAGAGTGACTGCCTGTGGTCCGCGTTGCCTAAGGGCAACCATTTTTGGAGAAAAGGGGTCCTGCCTTTAGCCTCCCATCTGGAGCTTTGCCTCTTGCCCCCTCACCCAGGCACATCAAAGCAGGGCCAGAAAGGAGAGGGCGCTGGCGAAGAATCCTCACCGGGGCTTGGGAACTCTCGACCAGAGGCAAGACTGGTAAGGGAAAGCTGCGGAGTGGCTTTGGCCAGGTCCTTCTTGAGTGTCCTGCTGCCCTTGTGGGGCAGGCAGGGGTGGGGTGTTGGGCTTTAGGGGCACTTGCAGCCACCCTCCCTTGCTCATCCATCCTCCCAGGCTGCCAAGTGGGAGTCTGCCTCTCTCCCCAGACATGCCAAGGGCTCCTGGCATGTTCAGTGGAGGTGGTGGCATCTTCTGGGGTAGCTGTGCCAAGGCAAAGCAGGTGCCCGCAGAGCCTTATCTGACCGAGGTGCAGGTTGTGGCTGCTCTGGAGGCCAGGAAGTTCCCTTCTGGTGCCAGAGGAAGTGACCACTCTGGTTGTCTCCCTGTGCCCCTGCAGGCAGAAGCCAAGTGCACCGCCCCCTACCTCCTCCACCCCCCAGCTTCCTCCGTTCCCTTTGGAGGGCAGGATCTACTCCCTGCCGAATGTCCTTCAGGTGCTGTGGTTCCTGGGGCACCAGATGTTCCAGCTGTTTTGCAAGCCTGGCCAAGCCCAATGCAGGTGATTCTCTCTGGCTTTGCTCAGGGCAGCATGCAGCTGGCTGGGATGTGTGCGAAGCAGGAGGGTTGTATGGTGCACCAGCTGTGCCTCTGGTTGGGAGTGGGTGCTTCCAGCTGGCTGGGCCTCTCTTTCTTGCCTTGGTGGTATGTTCTATGCTCTGCTTTCCTGGGTTCCACATCTGCATGGCCAGCTCCAGCTCCATTACTGGAGGTGGTGAGGAAGAGACCATTGTCCTGGGGATTGTAAGAGTTTTGTGGGTAGAACTTTGCCTTCAGACCCAAGGTAGGACCCCAAAACTCCACCAAAAGGTGAATGGGGGGCTGCAACCCATGTGTATGCTGCACATTTTCATGCTTTGGGGGGCTTCTATGTTGTATTATTTCACCTGTGGGGAGAGCCAAAAAGAGGGTCATGGAATTTTCCCCCTTCAGGCCTGGAAATGCCCCCCCTCTCCCTTGGCTTCTTGGACCTGACCTCACGAGTGAAGCCCAGTTGAAATCATGAAGATGAATCACTTGGGCAGTTCAGAAAAGCTTTGGTGATAAATTCGGGAGCTTCTTGCACACTATTTGTACAATGGGTGGATAGGTGGATCTTGTCCCTTGTTTCTTAAAGAGGTCCCCCTTATGGGCTACCTGTGGGTTATCTCTGGGCCCACACAATCGGTGTTATAATTTTATTATTTATATGACACCCATCTGACTGGGTTGCCCTAGCCACTCTGGGCAGCTTCCAGCAAAATACCAAAACACTAAAAAACACCGAACGTTAGAAACTTAGGCCCTCGGGGAGAAGGTGGGGGCTTAGGCAAGATAAATAAATAGTAATAAATAATTTTATTATTTATATGCATAGGACCTCCTTAGTAGTAGCACCCACCCTGTGGAGCACCCTACCATCAGATGTCAAGGAGATGAGTAACTATATAACCAACTAGTTCAGTCATAATGGGTGCAGAGCCTGGGGTGGGGGCCACAGGGGCACCACAACTATAACGTAGGATGGAAGGCGAGAGGTGGTAGGGAGCCCCAAATTCTTGCGTTGCACAGGTCACCTGAGATTTGAGACTCCAAGATCTGCTACTGGCACACTTGTGCAGGTAAAGGAGGGGAAGAAGGAAGCCTGAGGAAACCAGAGAGTGGTTGTTCTGCCTTCTGGCCTTGACAGCCTTTGTGCCCTAGGCAAAATGAAGCAGTGAGCTCGGAAGGCAGGTTGTAGGCAGCAGCCCTGGCAATCTGGATGCCAGCAGTGATGCTGCTTCTTGTTGGCCTGGCCTGACTTGAATCGTCACCCTTTACAAATACGTACTGGGATTGCTGGGAAAGGCCCTGATGAAGGAAGGAAGGAAGGAAGGAAGGAAGGAAGGAAGGAAGGAAGGAATCAATCAATCAATCAATCAATCAATCAATCAATCCAGAGAACCATCCTATGCTACAGGGGGAGGCTTCCTCTTCATTAGAACCAGCAAAGCTTCAAAACTCATGGAGACATTTAACCAGAGGAGATCTCTATTTGATGTCTCGGCCTCCACGGTCAGAGGCAGTGGTGCTTCCAGATGCCAGCTGCTGCAAACCGCAGGCCTCTGAGAGGAGGCTGGACTAGGTGGGTCCCCTTTGACTTGACCCAGCAGGGCTCTTCTCATGAGTAGGCAGAGAAGTGGCCAGCAGGTGTCACTTGCTGCTCTCAGGTGTGGTGGTGGAGCCTGTCACTCCAGCAATGTTTAAGCCAAATTCAGCTCCAGCTTCTGCATCTTCTGTACCTACGGTGTGGCATGGGGCGGTGCCCTCTCACCTGAACAAAATGTCTTGGGCTGGCCTAGCTTTGGGGACTCACCATGTCTCTCTCACCCCTTCAAAACCTCTTATGCAGCTGCACCTCATCAGCTGTCCCCATATTTTCTCTCAAGCTCTTGTTTTCTCTTCCCACCTTTTAGTTCCCTGCAGAAAAGTGTGGCCTCAGAGAGCTCTCCGGAGGACTTCGGCACCACAGAGGCTCTGGCAATGAAGAAGCAGG
This sequence comes from Podarcis liolepis, assembly GCF_965112155.1. Classification (NCBI taxonomy): domain Eukaryota; kingdom Metazoa; phylum Chordata; class Lepidosauria; order Squamata; family Lacertidae; genus Podarcis; species Podarcis liolepis. The sequence continues at coordinate 31,954,955 of NC_139570.1, forward strand.
TGATGGTTTATTTATTTGTGAAAATATTTATATGCTGCTATTTGTTTTTGTTTTTTATTAAAAAAATATATACCAGGGCCATTTACAGCAATTATACATGACACTCTATTAGACTTAGAATCGGAAATCAGATGCTGTGGAAAGATGCCTTCTTAACTGCCTGCATAAGCTTGACAGAATAGAGACATTTTCAGCAGGCATTTAAAAGTGGCAGGGTGTTTCACAGGACTGGGCCAAAGACAGTAACAGCTCAGTTTTTCTCTGTTGCCAAAAGAGCCTCACCAACTCAGAGAATGACCAATGACGCTCCTGCCAATGATGGGCTAGAATGGAAGGGTTCAGGCACACAGGACCTTGAGCCTGGTTCAGTTGTAGGTGGGCAGCCAGTGCAGGCATTTTAACAAGGCTATTGCATGTTCTCGGCCTGGTGCCCCCATCAGCAATCTGGTGCATCAGCAGGTAGTGGACGGGTGTGGAGGGAGGGAGGGGAAGCACAGAAAGTGACCTATTTGTCTTGTCCCCCTGCATGGGATTGTGCTTGCCCTCTTGTTCCGGTGGATGGGCTTTGAGCATGGCTGCCCTTCCCTCTGGTGAGGCTTTTCCCTCTTACTGCGTCATTCCCCAGCAAAGCTTTTCCTTCAATGGCCTCTGTTTCGCATAGCAACCCGAGGCTGACCTCCTCTCTGTTGCTCTTTTTTTCTCCGGGCTGCAGCTGATGAAGATCGCAGGGCGGCTTCAGCGCCTGGAGAAGCAGCGTATGGGCTGGCACCAGAAGGAGCTGCTGTTCTACTCTGTGCTGGCCTCTTCCTGCCTTATCAACATGTGGCTTTGGCACAAAAGATGAGGAAGCCACCCTGCTCCAAGCAGCAAGACTTGCTGCCAGCAGTCAACCTTGTGCTTGTTAGTTTTCACTGAGCACTTGCCTAGGTGTCCTGGGGCTTCCTTGTTTGGGGTTGCAGCCAAAAGGGAAATGGGCTGGAGGGGATGTGCCTTGTGTGTGCAGAAGGAGGAAGGCCAGAAAGTGGGCAGGGCTGGGGGGTCCTCCAGAGGGCAGCGACTCCTTAGTCGGGACTCACCTTTCTTTTGAATATGGCTTCATATGTGTGATTCATCCAGGCATGATGTGATATACTTTCTTTAGGGAGGGGTCCAAGGCAGCTCTAGCTGCAGTTATGATGATGGGATTTCACCGATACAAGGGATGTTGAGTTGCCTTAAGATGATGGCTTCGGGGTAGGTGTGGGTTGGTGTGCTTCTTAATGCTAGTTACCATTAAGGCAGGGTTGGGGAGTGAAGGAGAAGGATCAGGTTCTCACCTGCAGGAGGGTTGATGGGAACAAGAAGGGTAGGAAGAGATCACTGGAAAGTCTCAGGACCTCAGATCCTATAGTAAAATAGACTTAAAGCAGTGGGCAGTATTTGTGGCCAGCTTCTGATAGAAGTACAGGAGTAGGACTGAGCCAAACAGTCCCTGGGAAGGTCACAACCCCAGGGTTTCTCCAAGGCTTCTCAGGGTCCTTCAGCGCATGCCAAGTTCTCCTTAGTGCTCTGATGGTTTCCTGGCCAGTGGGCCTGTATGTAACAGTTTGGGTGTCCTAAAATTCGAATAAAATTTATGGTAAAGAGCTTCTGCCTCTGTCTCTCTGTGTGTGTGAGTGATGAAAAGGAGGGGTGGTGTCGGAAGAAGGTCTGTTTCTTCTCTGTTTCTCTTCTATTGTGCCCACAGTCATTGGCATCAGAGGGAGAGACAAATGCCTCAGCCTCCCAGCTCTCCACAAAGTACAGCACGGCATGCTTGGCAAGGAAATTGGGCAGCTCTGCAACCTTGCAAAATGATTCAAAGTTTGGAGTGAGACAGTGGCCAAAATAATTAACAGAGCATGAAATAACATGAGAGAAAAGCAAGCTGCAAAAGTCCACTGGCTCTTCAAGATGGTCTGATGAAGTTGATTCCCCCATAAATGCAACATCCTTTATATCTTGGGGGTAGAATCCCATCCATAGGGAGAGAGAGGCTGTGACAGTGTGAGGCAGGTCATACACATGGGGAAAACTTTTAGGAATCAGTGCTGGGATGTGTGTGATTATCATTGCTTTGCCTTGGAAAGGGAACAGGTGTGAATTGGAAGGGCTTTCTCTTGAGTTCCAGTCAGGCAGATTTAACTAGAGTGTTGGTGGTAGTGCTTCAGGCATGATCTGTCCATATGTGGAACAATGGTATCTTGGCATGAGGAAATGGGAGTGAAGAGATACAGGCAGGATTTGGGCCAGGCATGGTGACTCTGGTCTCTTTACACTGAACCCCAGTTGCTGGAAACCACAGGAGGGGAGAAGGCTCTTGTGCTCACATTCTTCTCCCTGGTTTTCCACAGACATCTGTTAGGCCACTGTGAGAACAGGATGCTGGACTAGACGGCTCTCCTTATCTCCCTTTTCAGCTAGCCTGGAGAGATGTTTTTGCAACTTCTTCCACCCTGAGCAAATTGGCATCATCAGTGAATGTGGCAACCTCAATGCATCCCCGGGTTGGGAGAGGATTGTCCATTTTTTGTTTCTGCCTCTCTGGCCCCTCCCACCATGAAGAGCCTTGGCCATTTGTTCTGCCCGCTGGACTGACAGAGCCCACCTCACTAACCATTGGGGCGGTGTGTTTATTTGTTGCCAAATGATGCGCATTTCAGAGAAGACATGAGTAGCGCAAGGTGGTTGCTTGAGGGGGCAGGGTGGACTCTCCAGTAAGTCTCTGACTGCCGCTTACATCAGGCAAAGTGAGAATAACACCTTTTCAGGACTGGGGGTGTTGTGCCCCCACTTGCTGTGATTCTGCTGGGAACAATCCGGCCAAAGGGAAGCCGGATCTCTATGGGAAAAAGAAGCACAGAAGCTAGGAGAGAGGGGGGAGAAGAGACCATGCTCCTTTTAGGTAGGTAGGTTGGCAGCCACCTGAACTGAAGTGGGAGTGCAAGGGGAGGCCTAAAGGTGAGCTGCTTGTCATGCCCTGAAACAACATACTTGTCCTCCCTGAGTGAGCTGCCTGGTGCATGCCTCAGTTTCCCTTCTGTAATCCCCTCTGTTTATTCAGCCAATCTGGGAAGCAACAAGCATGTTTAACATTCTCATGCTGCCCTTCCTTCAGCTGGCATTTTGCCTGAGCTGCCACTGCCGCTCACTTTCATCTTTCCCCAGGAGAGGAGGGTTGTTGTGTGTTCGGGAGTGTGTTTTGCAACAGAAGAGCACCAGGAGGCCAGAGGCATGCTTCAAAGGAGTGGCAACCAGAGGGCGGCTACTGCTGCTCCAGCTTAGGATTCCTCTGCCATCTGCCGCACATACAAAGTGCCCCCCCCCGGAAGCAGATTGAGGATCTCCTTTGCAGCAAACAGCAAGCCCTGGGGAGAGGAAGAAGATGGAGTTGGGGGTAGGGGTCTTCCTCCAGCAGACTTGGCACTGGGCTCTGAGTCTACCACATAACTGCAGGTTCAGTTCCAGACCACCAGAGTAAAGCGAATATCACAGCGGGGCTGCCTTCAGCTGCACCCGTGTCCAAGAAAGGAGCAATATCTGTGAAGCACAATCCCTTAGCCTAACCTACCTCACAGGGTTGTCATGAAGATAAAATAGGGAGTGGGAAGCCACATGCTCCACCTTGAGCTCCTTTGAGGAAAAGGGAGATACCGTACAAATATGGTATGCATGTGTGTATTTATGCACACACATATATATGGGCAAACACATGCCTATTTGCAACAATTACAGATGGTTTGCAGTGATAATTTTATGCAAGGGATAGCTTGGTAGAGCATGAGACTATTCATCCCTGGTTCATGGGTTCAAGCCCAAAATGGGACAAAGAATTCCTTCATTGCAGGGGGTTGGAATAGATGCTCCTCATGATCTCTTCCAACTATATGATTCTTAAAAGGGGCATGTGTGCCCCAGAGAGGATGTTTCTTACCAGGTGATGCCTTCTGCCATACACAGAGACCCATCATCTAAAAAGAAAAAGAAAAAACAACAACAAGTGAATGCTTTTGGCTTCAGGGTTGAGTAACTGATCAATTAATCAAACAAACAGAAACTCAGACAAGGGAATCCCTCCTAAGATTTATTTAGTCAAATGACAGTCCTAAAGGTAACCTGATGACATTAGCTGTCAAAGGATTTTGGAAACTACCACGGCAAAACAGATGATTTGCGGGACCCCCAGTGCCTGCTTTCAATCCTTCAGCACGTTGCTGCTTTCCTGGCTCACGCTCCCATTCTGAAAGAAGAGGGGCTGCACTTTTGCAAGCTAAATAATAGGTCCATCTTTTGGGGCACTGGTCCAGTTCAGTAAACTACCCAGGCCTTATCAAATAAGCTCCGTAGGGAGGCAGCAGTATGAAAGGGATCCTTTGGGACTGGCTGCCTTGCTGAACTGAAGTCAGAGGAAGGGTTAACCAGATGAGGCAATAGGCGAGGAAGAGCCTCTTTCATCCCTTAGGCATAAAGGCTTGTGGAGCACACCTTTGCTCAGAGTTGGAGGCATGTGCGCTGCAGCAAGAAGTGCAGGTAAACTCCTGGCTCCTAGATGTATGCTTTGGCTTGCAGTTTAGTTGGTTAGGCCCCTGTGCTGCTATGGCCAGCAAGCTCTGTGTGTGTGGTGTATGTGTGTGTGTGTAGCTGCTCCTTCATGCCACAGACCATGTTGGCATCAGCTTATTTTCTGCCATCCCAGCCTGCTGAAGAAGACCCTCCAAACCCCTTGGGATGACTCCTGGATGATCCCAGCAGCCTCCTGAAGGAACAGAGTGAGAGTGCCACTCACCACTTATGCCGAAGGGTTGCAAAAGAAAACTGAGGCCCAGAGAGCGGGGTTGCTCCGCACTGCCACCAAAGCTCATTGAAACCAGCTGCCAGTCCTGCTGCCTTGCCCTGTTCTCATGCTGGGTTTGGCCCTGAGACAGAGCCGTGTGCAGGACCCCTGACTAGTGAGTAAAAGTGTGTTTGGGGAGAGGGGGTGGCCAAACCCTTCCTGCCCTAGATGGGGGTGCAGTGTTAGTGTCCCTCACCCGTTGCACTGGGGTGCTTTGCAGTAGCTATGAGTTTTGTAATGCCTTTCTTGATGCTTCCTGTTTCCTCCCGCAAGGGCAACCTAAGCCCTTGCTTTCTTTTAGAGCCACCTTGTCATGGGGTGGGCGAGAGGCATTAATTCCATTCCTAGCTGGCTGTTGGACAGTTTCTGTACAAACAAATGCAGCCAGTGTGCATGTGTGTGTTTCCGTGGGGTCTTTTGTCTTCTGCACATGCCAGGAAACAGTTGTACGTTACCCATGGAGAAGAGACATAGAGAGAGGGGATCCAAGAATCTGGAAATAAATAAGAACCAACCAGTGAATAATGTCTGCTCAATTATGCTGGCAAGGTTTTGTTAGTTAGTAGTTAACCGGGGGACGGTCACCAGCTGACAAGCCTCTTTCCCTCTCTCTTTGGCTTCCAACTGACTTCTTCCTGCTTCCGCAACAGACTCTTCCAACTGCCCCGGAATGTCCTGAGTGCAGGTGTTGAGTGACATCCTAGTAGGATGTAGAGGGCATCTCTCTCTCACACACATTGCCTTGTTCTCCCTCCATCTGTTGTCGAGTGCTGGGCCGCCTTCCTGGCTCCTTGCTGAGAACCGCTGCTTTACAGGACTACCTCTGTCTAGAAGGCACAAGGGAGAAGGTGCTGAGGACTTCTAGTATGTCACATAACCAGAGCTGATCTCGTGTACGTGTGTGTGTATGGGGCAGGGGACACTCTCTGTGACCCTCTTCCTCCCCTGCTTCAGCTTCAATCCCTGCTCGTTGTCTGGAGCTACTCCCACCTCCCCAAAAGGCAGGACTAGCTCAATTGGGATTCATCCAGCACCACCAAACCCTGCCCTCCCACCAGTGTTTTGGTAAAGCATGCAGGAAGTGCAACCTGAGCGACAGATGAAGTGAGAGGCTTGGAGATCTGCCCTTTGAAAGCTGAGGGGTGTTAACTGGGGTGCTTTGCATTTGTCCCCCTCTCCGTCTCCAACTCAACCCTACTGTCTGTTACATTATGAACTGACTTGGGTAAGTGAAGAGATTGGAACACCCTTTTGCTCATGCTGGGAGCCCAAGTCTTGGGATCTATATAGGCGTAACAATTGGGATTTCCTAATGCACCCATGAAATTAATCTGACAAAAGGGCACCAAAAGGCCTGTGGGAAGGAGGAAGGGAAGGTTTGGTGGTATCCCGGTCTGGGTGGTATCCAGACAGCTGTGATGTTGAGGTGGGCTAGGGAGCTGAATGCAGTTTAGTGACTATGGTTGCTGGGCTTCAACTGGCCCAGTTGCCCTCTCTTAAGCTACTGCTGCTGTGAACCCTTATGTGCTTATAACTGGTGTTATCCCACCCCGATTCCAAGATCCATCATTCAAGTAACAATTGAGTTTTTGGTGCAAAGTGAACCACATGTTATACACTGTGCATGTATTGCCATTAGCCTCCCATGGGATTTGATTGTTTACATTTGCTGAAATAAGCACAGTAATTGACAACCAGAGTTAACAAGGGAGGATTAATCAGTTGCAAAAAAAATAGTATGGCACTTTAAGTATACTATAGCAACAGTTAATAGCTGCCATGCAAAAGTCTACCAGAAGCCATGCACCCTGCCCTCTGTTAGTTATAGTGGTTTCCTTTGTCAACAGATATTTGCCATTTCCATCTCTCTCTTCATAGCCATTGTAAAGTCTAGAATGAACAGCACTGTTCCCCAGTGCCCCCCACCCCCACCCATCTGCTGGGGCTCCCGTTACTATTGTGGATCTATTGAGAATGGCTAGGAGAGCACTTCACACCTGTTGTTAGGGAAGGGCTTATGCTGATGTGGTTGCCTTGGCAACAGTGACAAAGATGAAAGCCTCTGGGAGAAGCCTTGAATAATAACATGGAGGGACCACATGGGAGAGAAAGCGGGTGTGTAAGGCAGGGGACCCTGAGAGTTTAAAGAGTGGAGAAATAGAACATGAAACAGAATTCCCCTGTACACTATAGAATTCAAATTTAAGTTTCAAGCATTCAGTACTCAGTTAGCTCACATTTGCAGAGTCTGGAAACAGTGACAAAAACTGACATTTTAAAATGAAGCTTTCATTTCTCTTTATTGTAATTGAGAAGCAGATGAATCACATCTCTGTCATTCTATTGAGAAACTGAAAATGGGGATTGGCCACCACAAGCAATCTGCCAATTTGGGACAGCTAATCAGTCCTTGAAGGCTGGTGGCTGACATCTGATCTTCATCCCCTCAGTGACTGGAAAGAAGCTGAGGGGCCACAGGTCACTAAAGATGGCAGGTGGGCATTTGCCAAATTTCTGGGTGCCAGAGGGAACCTGTGCCTGGCTTGGGATAATTCACTCTTCCAAGATAAAGGGATGGTCGCCCATCTGATGGCGTCCCCAGGAGCTCCTGAGCAGAGCCAGAAAGCAAATCATGGCAGGAAGACTAAGCAAAGGGGGCCTTTTGTCTCTGTGAGTTGGAGGGAACAGTGCCTGGTGGTGCATATGTGGGTGATGTCATTCCTCCAACCATGGGCATAGCCAAGGGGTGGGCAGGGAGGGGCAGCCGCCCTCCCCTAAATCAAGTAAAACAATAGAAATACTTAACTACCTGACCAATCACAACTACCTGTCCCCCCCCAACAAAAGTCCTGCCTGCCCCCCCTAAGTTCTGCCCCCCCCCAACAAAAATCCTGGCTACAAAGTTACTGCGCCTATAAGCAGCCTCTAAACCGAACATACCAAAACAAGGAACATAAGCATAAAAATCCCATAAAATTCAAGTGAACTAATGGGTAAAATTACAAAAGCATGGGAAAACACCAGCAAAACATAAAAAGCTGACTACAATGTGATTTAAAAACTTCCTCAGGAGTTGGGGAAAACTTGCCTTGGAATGCACAGTTCTCTCAACTGATACAGTGCTCATTAAATATGCTGGGCTCTCCAAGTATGCTGGGCTCCTCTTGAGTCTAGTGGCATTTTCCCTGATTGTAGTATACTTTCTAGCTGACATTCCCAGGCCTACCTGGAAATGCTGCCATGTGCGGGGTTGAACCTGTGATCTTCTGCAAAGGAAGCAGATGCTCTACCCTTGTGCCATGGTGCTTCCCTGTACAGATCAGCTGAATAGGGGGTTAGTGCCCCTGTCCCTCACCAAATGGTGTTACAACCTCTCAGGCCCCTTCCATGCTGTGTCTACGTTCTTATTTATTTTAATTTGGCAGCTGGCACCAAAATCAGTGGGGCTTTTGTGGGCTAGGAAAATGTACCGTATTTTACTTGGATGCTGGGAGGGGATGAGTGAGCTCTCTGGGCCAGAAGCTGGCAAGCCCCACCTTAAGCCAAGGAGGAGCTCCCTGGTGGTCTCTGTTTGCACTGGGGCAGCACCTACTCCCCACAACTCGTTGGAAGGAAGCAACATGAGGAGGTCTTGTTCCCGGGATTCTTTCCTGGGTATTCGTTCTTTTCTGTGTTTCCTGGCACAGGTTCCTCTCCCTCCTGCCACTGCTGCCTTCTGTGCATGGAGAAAGATGGAGAAAACCAATGGTCTGAAGGCTTCTCCTGCCAATCATCAGCCACAGGAGCCCATGAAAACTGCTGCCAATGGGGATCCAGAGAGAAAGGAGCTCAGCAACCACAGCAGGTAACTCTCAGAGCAGGTGGCCTTGAGGTCTGCTGCAAGGGGTTCCTGGCCCAAGAGCCAGCTTGACACTGCATACCCAGTGTTGAGGGAGGAAAGAAACCCAAAACATGCTCTTCAATAATTAGTTGCTGCATACCCATACAGAGCTTGTCTGAGGCACAGGGCAGGGGTCTTGTCTTGGCCTGACTGTTTAAGTCTGTCAGGCCCTTGGCAGGGCCCACAGCTGTTTTAGCCCTCTAAGGCCTGGGGCAAGTGTATCTGGTTGCCCACCCCCCTGCAAGGGCCTGGGCTGTTGCCTAGCATAACTGAATAGGGGCCAGTCTGTGCCTAAGGGAGGAGGGGAAGCCTTTTGGGGCCACTTGGGAAGGAGTTCAGGGATGAGAGCAAATGGTCCTTCCTGGTGAGTGTGGAGGCCCAGGAAATGTTTCCTCCATGGGCGAACTCACAACTCTGAGTTCCAATAGGAAACACACTTTTAGAGCATGGTGCTAATGATGCCAATGTTGTGGGTTCAATCATATGAGCCAAGAAGTCTGACTCCTGCACTGCAGGGGGTTGGACTAGATGACCCTCAGTGTGCCTTCCAACGCTGCATTTCTATGAATCTATGATTCTGAAAACAGCTGGACTTTTGTGAAGCAGCCCTTTCAGATCCCACCCCCGCATTTCTCAAGCAAATGCTTGACTTCTTTGCATCTCAGCACAGCGTGCTCTGGAATAAGGGTGGCTGGGACAGGTGAGAGGAGATCTGATTTTTGTCTCCCCTAGGTTTTCCTTACAGCCAGCAGGGATAGGATCTCAGATTAAATCTCCACCTTGTGGTCAAGGCAGGAGGTAGGCTGTAGCTCCCAAAATCCTCCAGTTTGCTTTCCTGCCTATGTTGAGCACAGTCACGAATCAACTCCCTTAATGTGTGTGTGTGTGTGGGGGGGGGGATTCTCTAGGGCTAGGCAATATGGGAGTCATTACAACTCCCAAGTCAATCAACTTGGATTGATGTGGAGTTCTTGCTTAGATGTAGGAAGGGAGCTTGAGGAGGAGGAGGCAGTGGCAGTGGGAGGGGCAGACCCCCTTATGAGGGGAGGGTGTTCCGCTCCATTCCCACCTCTGCTTGGCAGCCAAGGGTCATCCTTCCTACCTGGTCTCTCTACAGAGTGCCGTCAGCCAATGATGACACGTCCTCAGAACTTCAGCGTGTTGCCGCCTTGGATAATGGGGATGAGAAATCCCACAAGACAGGAGGCCTCTCCAGGTACTTCTTATGGGGCTCCTTGTGGGGTTGATGAAGCACAGCCAAGATAAAGTGTCTCCTCCTCAGGCTTTGTGGTGGCCTTTGCAGTGGAGATGGAAAATGCAACAGGAGCCCACCACTCTGTGGAGCAGCAGTCTTTGGAAGTGGGGAGGGGGGGTGTCAGCCTGGGTGGGTGTGGAGGTTGCACTGAAATTGTGCCCATCAGCAAAACCAAAGAGTAGTCTCCATGAGCTACTTCGCTCTAGATGGGGATGTTACAAGAAAGGAGATTCCAACTCAACTTTATGAAGAACTTTCTGAGGGTAAGAGCTATTCAACAGTGGGATGGACTCCCTTAGATGATAGTGGACACTCATTCATTGGCGGTTTTAAACAAAGGTCAGAAGGCCATCTGCCATCTTGTAGCTGTGACTCCTGCATTGCAGGGGGTTGAACTAGGTGGCCCTTGGGGATCCCTTCCAACTCTACAGTTCTATGATTCTATTATTTTGACTCATTACCCATAGCTGAGCTGGTGTTTCAAGACTTAGGAACATAAGAGATTGTCATTTACTCAGGCAGAGCATTAGCCCATCTAACTCAGTATTATCTAATCCTGCCTATGTACAGTTTCAGGCAGGGGTCCTTTCCCAGTCCCACCTCGTGATGCTGCCAGGGGTTGAACCTGGGACCTTCTGCATGCAAAGCAGGTGCTCTGGCCACTGAGCTATGGCCCTTGCCCACAATTCCACCCTGCTGGGGGTGCTCTTGAAAGCCCATAAGGGCCATTTGTGGAGATGGCCTAGAACGTGGCAGGAGCTTCAGGGGAGGCCCTACTAGCTGTGGCTGATGAAGAACCCTCTGCTGTTTCTCCTCCTAAGAAGTACTTGATTGAACAAGATGGGCAAGAGGAGGCTTTGTAACCCTCACAAGCCCCGAGGACTTTGTCTTCCTCTCTTGCTGATTCCCAGGAAAGCTGATGACAGTGAAGGTCACAGACCTGGATGGCTCTAAAAGTGGATTGGACAGATTCATGGAGGAGAAGATGGCTATCAATGGTGACTAGCCAGGATGGCTATACTCCACTTGCACTGTTAAAGGCAAAAATGCATCTGAATCCCAGTTGCTGTAGACCACAGGAGAGGGGAGTGCTCTTGTGTTCGAATCCTGCTTGCAGATTTCCCATAATGGGCATCTGGGTGGCCACTGTGAGAAGAAGATGGTGGACTAGATGGACCATTGTCCTGATCCTGCTACAGGGCTCTTCTTTTGATCCCTCCTGGCAGCCTGGAAGGAGTGGGATGCTTCAGCACCTAGATTAGGCACTTAGGGGGAAGCAATGGGCAGAGTGGGGCTGTGTAACTGCAGCTCAGAGGGAGAGAGGAAAAAACCACACACTATACACTTCTCCTGCCCAGGGTGAATGTGAGGGGAGACTCTACTCCACTGCTCCACTGGAAATGTATGGGTGTTCTCTCCCCCCTCCCCATTTGCAAAGCTTGACCCTTTCCCTTCTCTCTTCCCTTTCTAGGATAGCCCGCCTGGTGATGGTTATCCGGGGTTGGGCCAATAAAGGCTTGAGAGAAGAAGAGCGGCGGCCAGACTCCTTCCTGGAACGATTTCGAGGACCAGATGTCAAGACTTTGGCAGTAGCTGCAGCAAGGGGTGATGGGTTTGATACCCATGACAGAAAGACAAAGTGAGACTCCCTCCTGGCTGGCTGGAGCTGCTGTGGGAGGCTTTGCATGGACAAGGAGATGAAATCATAGGCCACCTTCCCTCTTCTTCTCACCCCCATCTCCTTCTTCATCTTCATCTTCCTCCTCCTCTTTCTTCTTTCTCCCGCTTCCTACCTCTTCCTCTTCTTCTTCACTTTCTTCTTCTTCTTCTTCTTCTTCTTCTTCTTCTTCTTCTTCTTCTTCTTCTTCTTCTTCTTCTTCTTCCTCCTCCTCCTCCTCCTCCTCTTTTTCTTTCTTTTCCTCCTTCTCCTCCTACGTCTTCCTCATCTTCCCCCTCCTGCTTCTTTCCCCCTTTTCTCTTCCTTTTCTTTTTTCCTCCTCCACTATAAATAAGGGGCAGGCCTCATTGGTAAGGCTGGACCTTGCCATTAGCCATGGTAATTTGAGCAAAGAGGAAAGGGCAGGCTGCTGGAGAATGAAAGAGGCTCACAATCAGCCAGGGTCTTTGGCATTGAGCAAACAGGGTCTTCTCTGAGAGGTTAAGTGGAACGTGTTAATTACCAAAGAGCAGCAATGGTTCTGGGCTGCTGTGGCCCAGTGAGGCTTTTGCAAAACAGGAGCAGGCAAGAGTGTTCAGGCCATTGTGTAAGGCTGTTGTGCAAGTGCTGAGGTTGTTGGTCATTGTGGACAAGGCTGAGGAGAGGAATGGGGCATTCCTTTTCTCCCCATTCTACACTTTAGAAATAAAAATTTGCCAAACTTTTTCAGTCTTCAAGGGATGCCATCAAGGCCTTTCAGGGAACAGGGAGGTTGGGCTTGCTCTAGTGATTCTAGCAGCCAGGACCTCCTGCCTTCTCCCATCTAATGTCCTGTGAGCCGACCCACCCCTTTCCATCTCACATGAGGCCTAAGGTGGGGTTGGACACTTCTGTAACAATCTGAGGTACTGGATGGAGACCTCAGAACACCTGAATTGGAGAGCAGGCAGCTCGGGGGGGGGGGCTTTCCTTTGGGGCATCTTGTTGGCTACTGTGAGAACAGTATGCTGAACTAGATGGGCTCTCTTTAGCCTAATCAGGAGTTGCAGGGTTCTTCTGATGTTCTCGCTGGGCACCTTGGAAGGTGTGAGACGCTTCAGCAACAGGAAGGCTGACTGGATATCTGGATGGAAGGAAGGGGTGGGCTTGGGGTGTTTACTTCTCAGTCACTGTACTGTGGCCACCTCTGGTCATCTGTCTGGGTAAAGGAGGTCTGTGTGTGCTCACTTAACCCTTTCAGTTTCATGTACTCCAAATCACCCCCACCCATGGTGTGAATTCATGCCTTAGCTGCAATTTAGACCAAGGATTTGAAGATTGCAGGCTCTCTCCACCATCATCTCCCCCCTAGGCCAGATCCACTGAAGACTCATTGTGGCCACTGAAATGTTTTGCTTCTATCTGCAGGAAGAAATGGAAAGTCTTCGTGATGAATCCCGCAGGGGACTGGTATTATCGGTGGCTTATGGTCATTGCAGTCCCAGTCCTGTATAACTGGTGCACGTTGGTAGCACGGTGAGTCCTTGGAACCCATGTTTTTGGGGGGTAGGCACAAGAGAAGGGGGTGGTGCAGATTCCGCCCAGAGCACCTATCTGCACCAATCTGCAGAGCATGATGTGAGTCCTTGTGACTCCTCTCCCCACTGCTGTTTCTCTCCTGATCCTCTCCCCCAGAACTTCTCTTCCTAGGAAGCATGGATTTAACAATCCTTAATTTGCTGGAGTTTCAGTAATTACAGGGTTAACTCACTGCTGAAACTCTGGGAGGTCGCTTATGACACTTCCAACACATTGAATTATTTATTATTTCTATTTTATTCATTTATTAAATTAGTATACCATCCTTCATTGGAAGATCGCAGGATGGTTCCCAACATAAAAATACAAAATGAGAACACGAATACATAATAAAATAAGAGCAACCCCCCCATAATGCCCCCAAACACATTTAAAATGTCATAGAATGTTTAGTAAGTCAAAGGCCACATTATAGAGAAACATATTTGCCTGGTGCTTAAAGATATGTCATGAAGGCACCACGTGAGCTTTCCTGGGGAGATCATTCCACAAGTGGGGTGCCACCACCGGAAAGGCCTGCTGTCATGTTACTGCCCTCTAGAAACCTTGTGGAGGAGGCACATGAAGAAGGGCTTCTTGAGGTCCTTGATGAGTAGTCCCTGCTCCAGGAAACCTGCCAGGGAAACACAGTGTGAGGCATTTTGAATTGGGCCCAGAAATGAATTGGCAGCCAGTGCAGTTGGGCTAGGAAAAGGGTAATATGCCCAAACCATCTTGCCTCAGTGAGCAACCTGGCTGCTGAATTCTGCGCCAGCTGAAGTTTCTGAACTGTCTTCAGAGGCAGCCCCACAAATAACATGTTGCAGTAATCTAACCTAGAGGTTACCGGAGCATAGACAACAGAAGTTAGGCTACCCCTGTCCAGATAGTGGTGCAGCTTGGCCTCCTTGCTTCCCAATCAGCTGCCCGAGCCACCAGAGGGCTGCTGCCTTCTAATTGTCTCTCTCACCCTCCTCACCACAGGGCCTGTTTCAACGACCTCCAAAGGAAGTACTGGATCTGGTGGCTAGTTCTAGACTACATCGCAGATAGCATCTACATCGCAGACATTGTCATCCGCTTTCACACAGGTGAGAGAGCTGTGTGGGGAGGAGCCTGGCTCAGCCTTCATCTCTTTTTTTTAATAAAATATTTATTGAAATTTTCAAAATGTTACAAAAAAGGAGAAAGTACAAAATAAAAATGGTTAACAAAGTAAAAAAAGAGAAAAACAAACCCCTTCCAACAATACAAATACAGATTCAAAAACAAAAAAAGAAACAGAAAAAAACAAAAATACACATAAAACATTTAAGAACATTTAAAAACAAATTCATTATTCTCCAATCCTCAACTGTCATTACCTTCTTTCCTTGACCTCCTCCTCCTCCCTTTCTTTGTATCCTAGTTATTAATTATCCCAGCAAATCCTTTCCATATTTCATAATATTCTGTCATTACATTACCTTAAACTGCTTTAATCTTATCTTTCTATATAAAAAAATAAACCTTGAAACTTAAAGCTTAGATCTTATCCTTACCAACTTCTCATAACCATAATATTCTTTCATAATTCTTTAAACATCTTTACTAAAGCCAAGTAATTTCATTCCAATATTTTTCTGACATTCATCAATTTTATAAAACAGTCCTAATGGTAAAAAATAAAATAAAATACAAACAAATCCCATCTTCATCCAGCGTCGCTTCCTCCTGGTTCCGGGTTTTGTCAGTCCTTATTATCCCATCAATCTAGCGCATTAACCTGGCAACCTTATATCCGAGGCCCTCAAGTCTCTTCCATGTCCCTTCCGCAGCTCTTCTTCATATTTGTAACTATATTTTCCCTTGTCTCCTGCTCGTGGTAACTCCAGCTTGGCAATATTTTTGACCCTTCTCGACAGATCAGCCCCTTTTCCATATTCAACACTAAATTCCATATGGTATTCAAAAGCATGTTTCAAAAACCCTCCAAAATTAAGAGCCCGCACAGTCCCAAACAGCTCACGGCCCATTGCCAGATTTGAAAAGTCCAAACATCCCAGCATAGGGGGGTCAATCCAGCCCCCCATTTCCAGGCCAAACCAAACTTTTTTTTTCCAAATCTGGCTTTTTCCAAGTTCATTTGTCAAATCCGAAAGCTCATGTTCCTGTTATGCCTGTTCTGTCAGGACACACTCCTGATTTAATTCCTGGGTGGGCTCCACATATTTTCCCACTGTCTGTTCAAAATTTCCCACTGCCTGTTCAAAGTTTCTAGTCAAAGTCGCCATCAAATTCATCTTCTCATGTAACTGTTCCAGTAGGGAATTTGTTTTATAGAAAGCACACAACAGAGCTTCTGAATACATTGTCCTGCAAGGTCAAATGTCTGTTCCCACGATTGTAATCTGTAACAGCTGCCGGCTCCCTGGAATTGGTTACAGTTTCACAGTCTCCCTCTAGGGGGAAAGCTTCTATTTGTTCTTGCAACAAAGTTTCCCTTTTTGAGATATTTTGTCAATATTTGTTCCTTTAAAATGCGGAGGGAAACAATGGAATCACTATATTTCTCTTCTTTTAGCTTTCTGTCAAAAACGTTTGTCTCTGGTCAATAAGCTTCAAACGTCAGTCCTGACACCCCGCTCCAGGATCAGGACGGAGGAAAGTTGCTTTACATTAAACTCACTTTAAACAGTCCGAAAAAGATGCCCCTTCTTCTCCTGCTGTCGAAGGGGGGTTCCACAATTTTAAATGATGAAATCCAATCCTTTAAAGGCGATTTCCTGAGCTCTAGTTTACGTTGTCTTTGCTTTATTCTGTCTACAAAAGAACGGAAGGCTGACTTCCTGTTTAGACCTTCCCGTTCAGTACCAAATTGAAATAAATTTTTAAAATCCAATTCCTTTCTGATTGCAAGTCCTTATTTAATGTCCAGTTGTTCAAAGTTTAAGTACTCACGGGTGCTTATTTTAGAGTCCAAATTGTCCCAGGAAAAAGGCAGCGCTCTCCGGCAACAGCTATGCGGCTCCGCTCCGCGGAAATAGCAGTTGACTCACAGCACCGCACCACTTCCCCCTCTTCACTTCAGAGCCCGTTAGTGGGTTCCTTTGCGAGTTGGGGGGCGCTAAAGGTGCCCGCCGAGTCCCATGGTCACAGGCTTCATCCGCCTGTGATTTTTAAAAGGGTCCCCGCTTCGCCGTAGCGGAGAAGACCCGTTGCACGCGGAGCTAGTCCCTCCAGTTCAGAGGGAGTCCGCCATTGCCGATGGCGCCACCCCAGAAGTCGGCTCAGCCTTCCTCTCACTATGGTGGTTAAGGATTCCACCTCCAGCACTTGTGAGACAGAAAATGGCCCCAATAAAGCAAATCTTATTAATGGCAGTTCTGAAAAATAGAGTTCCCCAATGAAAGATTTATCAGCCTTCACTGCTGAATAATTTTCTTAAAATTACCCACCTGGGCATCAATATTCAGGTCTGGCAAAAGCCTCTGCCTTGATATCATATTGAGCTGATGAATGATCTGAATGCTGCGGGGTGGGGGGGAGGAGTGCAGAATCTCATGCTCTCCCACTATCTGGGGCTGGGGCATCTTTTCAACAATCACCACCCACCCTACAAGCTCACCACTCTAAGGATGGGAGGTCCGTTTTGCTTAGAATCCTGTGTGCTGTAAGTCCTGCCTGCTCTCCACAATGCTGCTGCTACCTGGCTCTAGTTGGATTACGAGGCTGGAGATGGGTGAAATCCAAGGCATGTGGAATGAACAGATTGGATGGAAATAAACACATCACCATATCTGCAGTGACAGCACTAGGCAAAGATTTTGCTGCGTTTTAATGCCTCACACTGTGTTTCCCTGGCAGGTTTCCTGGAGCAGGGATTACTCGTCAAGGACCTCAAGAAGCTGCGTGATAAGTACATTGCCACCATGCAGTTCAAGCTGGATGTCCTCTCTGTTTTGCCCACTGACTTTGCCTACTTTGCCGTCGGCTTAAACCGCCCCGAGTTGCGCTTCAACCGGCTGCTGCATTTCTC
The DNA here is from genome assembly GCF_965112155.1 of Podarcis liolepis. NCBI lineage: Eukaryota > Metazoa > Chordata > Lepidosauria > Squamata > Lacertidae > Podarcis > Podarcis liolepis. Next base: position 31,972,174 of record NC_139570.1, read on the forward strand.
CCGCATGTTTGAGTTCTTTGACCGGACGGAGACACGGACCAGCTACCCAAACATCTTCCGAATCTGCAACCTGGTGATGTACATCTTGGTCATCATCCACTGGAATGCCTGCATTTACTATGCTATCTCTAAGGCCATTGGCTTTGGAGAGGACACCTGGGTGTATCCCAACATCTCAGACCCAGAGTTTGGTTATTTGACAAGAGAGTACATCTACTGCCTCTACTGGTCCACACTGACCTTGACTACCATCGGGGAGACCCCTCCGCCTGTGCGTGATGAAGAGTATCTCTTCGTCATCTTTGACTTCCTGATTGGTGTCCTCATCTTTGCTACCATTGTGGGAAATGTGGGCTCTATGATCTCCAACATGAACGCCACCAGGGCAGAGTTTCAGGCCAAGATTGATGCAGTCAAGCATTACATGCAGTTCCGCAAAGTGAGCAAGGACATGGAGGCCAAGGTGATCAAGTGGTTTGACTACCTCTGGACCAATAAGAAAACTGTGGAGGAGTGGGAGGTCCTGAAGAATCTGCCTGACAAGCTGCGGGCAGAGATAGCCATCAACGTCCACCTGGAGACGCTGAAGAAAGTGAGGATCTTCCAGGACTGTGAGGCTGGGCTTCTGGTGGAGCTGGTGCTCAAGCTCCGCCCCCAGGTATTCAGCCCTGGAGACTATATTTGCCGGAAGGGGGACATTGGCAAGGAGATGTATATCATCAAGGAAGGGAAGCTGGCTGTTGTGGCAGATGATGGCGTGACCCAGTATGCTATGCTCACAGCAGGCTGCTGCTTTGGGGAGATCAGCATCCTCAACATCAAAGGAAGCAAAATGGGGAACCGGAGGACGGCAAATATCCGGAGCATTGGCTATTCCGACCTCTTCTGCCTGTCTAAGGAGGACCTCATGGAGGCAGTGACAGAGTATCCAGATGCCAAGAAAGTCCTGGAGGAGCGTGGGCGAGAGATCCTCACCAAAGAAGGTCTGTTAGATGAAGCAACTGCAGCAGAGGGCATGGAAGGTATGGATGTGGGGCAAAAGCTGAGCAGGCTGGAGGCCAGCTTGGACATGCTGAATGCCCGGTTCTCCCGCCTTCTGGCTGAGTATGATGCTGCCCAGATGAAGCTCAAGCAGCGTGTCACCTCCCTGGAGACCAAAGTGAAGCAAGACCAGCAGGATGACTTCTTCTCTGATGGTTCCATTAGCCCATCCACAGAAGAGGGGAAAGCCAAACCTTAACCTACTGCGCTGCCATCTGGATTTGAGGCTGCAGCATTTCCTTGCATCTGATGCCCATCCAGACTGCCTTGCAGTAACCCTGTCTCCACCAAACTGCTGCTCCCTAGCTGACTCTTTCTCCCCCCTTAGTCCATTCCCAGCTGTATGTTCCTGGTGACTCTCACCAGGGTCCCTTTAAGTCTCTCTTGAACTGCTTTGAGAAGGTCAGACACACTCCATTTCTTTCCTCAAGTTGCATGTTCCTCCTCTCACCCTCGCCCCCAAATGGGCCAAATAGCACTGCCTCTGGCAGGTGCTTATTTGGAACATTCCCATCAAGTAACCCACTACAGTGGACCACATTACCTGCTTACAATCTTATTTTGACAACCACTTTTGTGAAAATTTCTAAGCCGGTCCAGCTCCTTCCTGTTCGTGGAGCACATTCAGAGAAAACCTCTCCCTGTGAGCTGCCTATGCTCCCTAAGTCTGCATAGAGGGCAAGGAAGGGGATGTGTGCACTTGGGTGTGTGGGGTGTTGGTGTTTGCTAGGGCCTGAACCCACCTGCTTCAGTGAGGATTATAAGATTTTGGAAATGTGTTAGTTGAAGATTGCTTGTATGCCTGCAATCCTGCCATCCCACACAAGCTCTTTAGCCCTGGTTCTGCTGCCTGGCTGCTCAAGCGGGCAGTGCTGTCTCAATCAGTCTCATTCCCTTTCTGCTCTTTGAGGCTTTTAAGGTCCCTCCTGACTGAGTTTCCCCCTCAGTTCTTGAAGACTTACAGCTCCTTCTGCATCGACTTTAGAGCTCCAATTGATGCCTCTCTTTAGCAAGCATTGCCTTGGGGGCTCGACACACCCCAGGCAGGTAGGGGGGCCCTGTACTTGTCCAGGGAAAGTGATTGAGCCCAACACAAATTCTGACCCTGGAACCTATCCCAGAAATGCTGGAGAGGAAAATCTCCTCACATTTCACATGAAGGATTAAGCTGAAGTGGCTGTCCCATGTGTGCTAGGTAGAAATGGCCAGATGAACATCAGGACAGGCTTGGTTGAGACCCTACCCCTCTTTCTTGTTTAACTCACCAGCATCCCTTGGCTAATGCACAATAGCTCTGCCATTCTCAGGGAAACACCCCACCCACTGCAGCCCTCTCCCTTGTCCATTCCTCTCTTCTTGCCTCAGTTAATGACTGAGCCAGTTTACACAGAACAAGGAACTTTGGACCCAAAGGCTGTTTACTTGCCTGAAACTCAGATTTCAGTTTTGGAGCCCTCTTGTCAATTTACATTTTTATGCACCAAATGAAAATAGGCCACTTTCCTCAGGGTTAGTTGTGGAGGAGGAGTATGCTTAGCCAAAGTGTTTCTATCAAGTTTTCACTGGGTCTGTTCAGATCCTGCTTGGAACCATGAATCCCTCCAGATCCATTTCTGGAATGAAACAGAAGCTCACAAGAATTTGGGGTGGAGCTGCTGGGTATGGGAGCAGGACCCATCACCCCAAAAGCCCACAACACTTCCAGTGTGTGTCTGGCAGGCACATGACTTGATGTGGACTCTACACACCTGAGCCAAGGAAGCCACAACTGACAGGCGTCCTGTGGGGCACGTTACACATCTTCAAAATAAAGAGCTCAGATGTGAGCAGCCAGTGGGTTTAGCAGATGGGTTGCATAGGTGCCTCCCTTCTCCCTCCCCCTAGTTTCCTGGCTGCTCTGGTTGGACTACGCAGACTGTGACACTTTTACCCTGGGGCTTTGGGTCTGCTCAAGCTAATGTTCCATGAGCTTATTTACTTAACAAACAAATTGCCCTGCAGCTCTCCTTGCAGTGAGTGTGTGTGTCTAGCAATGTTACATAGTGGTGGCAGCAGCAGCAGCTGCAGCAACAGCAGCAATACATTCCTTTCCAGATCCCACAGACCTCTGGCTTCCCAGCTGCAAATGGTGAGCCACAAGGGGGTGCTGTGTACAGTGGAATGAATTGCAGTCCTGCCTGGCTCAGCCTGATTGGAATGGAGACACACTGAATGTGGGAGCGTCTCTCAAGCGGAAACCCAGAGCAGAGGGGCCCAGCTTTTCCCCTGGAGCCAGAAGCAAATCTCTCTGGAAAGCAAACCTTGTCATGCCGGAAGGCCTGGTGAGCTGGTCTGCTCATCCAATCCATGTGCTGTTGCATTCATTTTCCTTCGGGAGGGAGTCTGCATGCAAATGACTTGTGGGCCAGCATGAATTTCACAGACCCTCAGGCTTATGAAGTGCCTATTGCAATGCCCTCCAACTGTTCCTGAACCTATCCCAGGGAAGGAGGGCTCATTTCAAGATGTCACACCCATTTATACTTTTTATAAAGAGTTTCCCTGCTGAGGTTACTCATTAGTTATAAATATGGTTGCTAAAACTCATCTTTTGTCATTTTGTATCTTATCTTTCATGTGAGGAAGGGATGGTGTGACAGTGGCTCCCTTTTTGCTCATGGCAGGGTCCTGTTCCACTGGGGTCATTTGTCTCCTTTCCCTTAACCCTGCCTATCCCACAGTGGTGTAGCATGGGGTGTGTGTGCAAGGGAAACTGTGGCCCTGGGTGCAGAATTCTGAAGGGGGCCAACTCAACACCCCACAACATGTTCCCTTACTGAGGCCACATGGCTGCACCACACTGTTGACTCAAGTTCAGATTGTGCTCTGCTAAGACCCCTAGATCCTTTTCACGTGCCCTATTGTCAAGCCAGTTGTCCCCCTTCCTATATTTGTGCAGCTGGTTATTCCTGCCTACATTTGACCCTATTGAAATTCATTGTGTTACTTTGGGCCCATTTCTCAAATCTATTAAGGTCATCTTGAATCTTGATTCTGGCTTCTGTGGCATTAGCTACCCCTCCCATTTTTGTGTCATCTGCAAATGACCCTGAATTAATACCCTGTTAATACACATAGAGTTGATGGCAATAAGGGTGAGGATAGTTTTGGAGGTCATGTGTGCCTGGAACCCCTTTGGGGGAAGGGCAGTGTGTGTAGACAGCTTTGGAGTGAAATAAGCGTTGCAAAGGACCCCTGGCACACACAACCACATGGTTGCCTGCCCCTTGCTTTGTCATTATTGCTTTCTGCTTGAGGCAAGCTGGGCATTTGACTCATTTTCTGTGTGAAAATCCAGGATCCATGATGCATCTTGCTGCTTCTGAGACCACAACAAGAGCGTTTGTGTGGGGTGGAATGCAAGACCACAGATTCTGCTTAAGGGCAATCTGTGCACAAAGCGTTTTGAAGGATTTTTTGTTTGTTTGTTTTTTATAACAGAGAACCCTCAAGAGTGAGAGCTGTTTCAGCACTCTGGACAGCGGCTGCATGGCTCATCTGCAGAGATACAATCTCAGGGAAACACGGAAGAGCTGATGATGAGGGTGACAATGACAGCGTATCCATGCTTGCTCCTTGAAAAGCCTACCCAGCCCACCCCATTAACCTACTTGGGAAAATCCTAAACCTTTAAACCATTACTTGACAGAATTCAAAGCAGTCTTCCTGGTTTCTTATGGTGCTTGGAATTCAGAGGTTCCCAAATGCCCTGATGAAATTAAGGCTAGCATTTCAGTGGCTAATAAACAGACATTTGTGCTAATGTAGAGGACCCCAGTAGGGAGACTCAGCATTGCTTGGGGGAAGCTCAGTCCCTTGGAGAAGCTGAAGGAGCATCTGGCATCCCTTGAGGGTCTTCCTGGTACTGGCTTCAGCCTCAAGAATCCTGTGACAAGGGCAAGATTGGGGAAAACCATGCAGCCAACTGCAGCAGCTTGAGAGCTCAGTGCCAAATTTCACCCAAGCCTTGAGGTCTGAAGCAGGAGAAAGAGGCCTCAAAGCATCCTTCGAGGTGCCTCCCAGGCAGTCTTCTTAGATGAAAAAACTGTTTCCTTCAGGGAGTAGCTTTCCCACTCCGGCAGTATTTTCACTGTTGGAAACTGGCTTCTTTAGATAATGCTAGGTAAAATCCTTGGGGCAGGTTATTTCCAAAAGGACACCTGCTGCCCTAGCCCCACTCATATACTTCACTGCTGCGTCTCTGCATATATCTGCATGCCTTTCATTAGTGTGGGAAATTATTTGCTAACCTCATAAATCTATCCTGCAAAAGTGAAGTGCCCGAGCTGAAATCCAGGTGCAAGGAAATACTCATCATTTGTCACATGGAGAAGCAAGCCAGGAACTTGAACACATGCTCAAATTATCCATTTGTTCCTGGACACACCAGCCCCAAGCACTACCCTCCCTCCTCCCCTGACACTAGCATTTACTCCAAAGTAATGCCATTCTGATTCCAATCCACCAAAGCCAAGGGAAATCAGACAGAAGGTTGTGGATAGCATCTGACACAACAACCTTTACTGCTGCCAATTTGGCTTCCCTGCTTCTGAACTCTAAGTGCTGTTTTGGGGGTTTAAATGAGGCCATTAGTGGTTGGTTTGGGGTTCCTTCTAATTAATCCATGTTTCAAGCTCTGCAGCCAAATCAAAGAGTTCTGGATGCTCAGATATGAGATGGAGGCCTCCCTCTGCAGGGAAAGAAGGAAGGAATATCAGCTTCACCATCATGGGAAAGGCTCTTCCCAGAGCCAAAAAGTACAGCAGTCAGCTAGGCTTCAGCAAGAACAGCACCCACGTTTGAGACTCCAAAAAATGTGTGAGGGTATACATGTAGGGTTCCAGAATTTCAGACAGGGGCCCTTTCCCAGTGTCACCTGACAATGCTGCTGAGGGGTTGAGCTTGGGACCTTCGGCATGCAAAGCAGGTGCTTTGAACACTGAGCTGTGGCCCTTGCCCACAATCCCACCCCACCAACGGTGCTCTTGAAAGAAGCCTATAAAGGGCCATTTGTTGAGCTGGCCCAGAAGTAGGAGAAGTTCCAGGGGGGCGCCTTGCTACCTGTGACTGCTGCACTGGGGGCGGGGGTGTCAGAGCATACAATAAAAGAATTGTAGATTTGGGAGGGACCCTGAGTGTCATCTAGTCCAACTGCCTGTAATGCAGGAATCCCAGCTAAAGGATTCCTGAAAGATAGCCATCCAACCTCTGCTTGAAAACCTCCAAGGAAGGAGAGTCCACCATCTCCCAAGGGAGATTGTTCCACCACTGAGCAGTTCTTACTGTCAGAAAGTTCTTCCTGCTGTTCAGTCAGAAATCTTCCCCCCCCCCCACCTAAGTTGAATCCATTGGTTTGGGTCCTACCCTCCTGAGCAGGAGAAAACAAGCTTGCTCCATCTTGCATATGGCCAGGGGCATACCTAAGGGTTAGTCAGGTTGACCCCCATCAAGGATGCATCCCTCCCCTCTGGCTTGGAATGGCTAGAAGCCTACATGCCCCCACATTTGCATACTACATGGGCTGCTACTCCCCTGCTCTGGTAGGCTGGGCAAGGCATGCAGGCTCCTCTGGGGACCTCAGTGGAGGAATCAGGTCACTGGTGTGAGACATTACAACCCTGTGGGGTCCTCCCCCATTCAGCTGACTGCACTATTAGACACATGAGCAGAGCACCCAGCAGGGCTTGGAAGGAAAAAAAGATGAGAGAGCAGGCGAGAGTTGCAGGAGGAAGAAAAAAGGAAGGGAGTAAGGTTGGAGGCAGAAGGGAAAACAGCAAGCACAGGAAGGCAGGAAGACAAGCTGAGAGATGGACTGACGGAGGAGAAGGTGGGGAGGTGAAACAGAGCAGAGCAGAGCAGACCCTACCCCGATGGCACTGGCAGAGTGCAAAAGGTTATGAAAGGCAAACATTTTGAGTTTCTGGTCCTTGCCAAGGGTACAAGGGAACCTGGGTACTCCTCTGAATCTGACAGATATTTGGCTTTCCTGTCTCCTCTCAGGCTCCTCTTTTTCAGGCTAAACATACCCAACTCCCTCAACCATTCTGCATAAGGCTTGGTTTCCAGAGCCTTTATTATCTTGGTCACTTTCCTCTGTGTGTGTTTCAGCTTGTCAATATCCATCTTAAATTATGATGGCCAGAAGTGGGCACAGGACTCTAGGTGGGGTCTAAGAAATCCAAAATAGATTGAGTGAGGGAAATTCTCCCTCCTTTCCTGATGATTCAGAGTTGCTAATGTTGTTGGATGCATGCAGTCTCCATTCTGGCACTTATCCAGGGGTGGTAGTGTTTGCAGGGATGAGAGTGCACATGCGGATCAGCTCCTGAGCCAGAACTGCAGTTGGTGATGAAAGCTCCAGGTTCAAATCCCAGCTTAGCCCCTCAGAGAATCATGAGTTGCTCAGTCTCAGACCAAGAGAGAGATTTTGATTCGTGTTTTCCTGGGTCAGGGGCTGTTGGGGAGCCTTCCCTGTCCTCTGCAGTCAGTTCATGCCACTGTGTTGAGTGGGCTGATCCTGCCTTTGAACAGGGATCATGGTCCTTTCATCACTCCTGTCGCTTCCGCTCCTTTAGCTGAATTCCCATCAGGATAAAGGAGACTTTAGTGAAAAGGTCGGATGAACAAGAGAAATGCTAGAAAGGCACTTTTGAAGTGTGAAGGAGGAGGGGCGCCTCCCCTCTCCACAACCCAAGCCAAGCTATACATAATTCAGACTTGTTAATTGCTCTTTTTACCACGCCCCGCGTACCCATTAATCATCATGGCTCTTTCTTTTCTTCTCTTTAATTCAAACCACCACTTTTGGGTCTTGCACTGCCCAGAGCCAATATTGATTAGTTTTAAATATATATATTACAAACAAGAATTTCTTCCAATGAGATTTATAAAGGATGGTGCCTTTTTGTAATAACACATTTTCCAATGAAAGCAAAAACGAAGCATAGGAGACCTCAGGCTTATTTCCTTTAACAGCCTGTGATTGAGGGTGCGGGAAGGAGGGGGGGTGCAGAGGAGTTGAAGGTGGGAGATGCCTGGGTTCCTGAAAAGGATATCCCACTCTCTGGTCTTCTCCGGGGGCAGTACTATCCCATTTTTGTATAAGAAGGACAGTTCTTAGGCACAAAACTTTGCAAGGCTCTTCTTCTACATGGAGAGATCAGGGAGTTTCCTGCCCCTGCCCAAAAAGAAACAAATGGCTTGCCAGGAATGCAGCTGGTTTTTCCCCTCACACTTTGCAGCACTGAGTCATTCTGCTGCTCTGCTGGGTTTTGGTGGGGAGAAAAGAAGAGAAATTCTGCTCCCAGTGTTCGTACCAGGGGTGGCCTATTCCATTTCACTACCTAAGGTAAAATGCAAAGGTGCTGCTCTGCCAATGGCCTCCTCACCAGAGGTGGAGTGGGCCACCCCCACTTGTCTCACTTACCAGGGTCACAGGGTTGCGGGTTCTGGTGCAGTCTGCCTCCCTGGGCTGGCCCCGGTTCCCATGCAGGGATCGATGGTGTGTGGTGCCAGTGTGCTGTTGCACCTGTTTCAATGGCCAACCAGGTGCAACAGCCACACTTGCCACTTTGCTCTTTGGCTGGACGCTGGAGGTGACCCATAGCCTTTTACCTTGTAGCCACTGCTGATCTTGTCCTCCAATGGAGCATAAGGAGTGTTGGAATCCTAGAAGCCAAAATCAAAGTTTGGGGCAAGTACTATTTGGTGACAGAACCCCAGCAAAGATTTAACATTGCAAAACATGCAGCAAAAGAAGCATAGAAATATAGGCTGTAAAGCCTTTAGAATGTGCCTTTTCTGTGAACTGCAAAGTATCCCACTTTCCTAACAAAACAGGCCACATGTCTGGTAAGTTATAAAATGGTTTACTTAAAAGAAACTCCAAATGTCAGATTCATGTGCTTTTTCCATACAGCAGTCAGAAAAAAGTTGCATAGGCAGTAAAATATGCCTGGTCACAAAATGGTAAGGTCCTAAACTATTCATATAGGCAAAATGCTAGTTTTAGATTCCTTTGTTGTCTGAAACAAAAGAGGCTGGTTAAAGCCATGCAGCTGGAGGGAGCAGCTTAGAACTCACACATTGAGTTCACATGTAGACTGAATACAGCAAAAGACTTGATGGCCAATTTCCTCCCAAGGTGAGGGGAAATGACATAGGCTAAGCCTGGCAGGACAGCTTACTCTATAGTACTAACCCCTTCATGCTTTATTTAAACTCAAGCATGCTGGTTATAGGGACGGGGGTGGCACTGTGGGTTAAACCACAGAGCCTAGGACTTGCCAATCAGAAGGTCGGCGGTTTGAATCCCCACGATGGGGTGAGCTCCCATTGTTCAGTCCCTGCTCCTGCCAACCTAGCAGTTCAAAAGCACATCAAAGTGCAAGTAGATAAATAGGTACTGCTCCAGCGGGAAGGTAAACGGCATTTCCGTGCGCTGCTCTGGTTCACCAGAAGCAGCTTAGTCATGCTATGACTCAGAAGCTGTACGCCGGCTCCCTCGGCCAATAGAGCGAGATGAGCGCCGCAACCCCAGAGTTGTCCACGACTGGACCTAATGGTCAGGGGCCCCTTTACCTTTACCTTTATGCTGGTTATATGAGACGGGTTACCCTACAAGGAAGACAGAGTTCTGACAGAGAAACATTTTTAGTGGTGGTGGTGCTCCTCAAACACTACTAATCCTTGGGACAGCCCAGCCCTTCCCCAGTTGCAGGAGTGAGGCAAGCCACTGCCTAGCTGTGCACAGAAAGAGACACCAAACTGGTGGCCAGAGGCAGAATTTCTCCTCAAAGCCAGTGAGTCTCACCAACGCATGCATGGCAGGAGTGTCCATGGGTGGGTGGCGGGGAGATTCTCTCAGTGATAAGAGAGACTCTTGGAGGTGGACCAGGGGAAAGCAACACAGCTGCCCTAGTTAGGCTTTCTGTCCCAGGACTTTACACGTGTTCATTTTCTGTGTTTTCTTATGTAAACTGTAGACATTTGGTCTGGCGGTCTGTATCTTGGGCATTGCCTCTGGAATTACCGGGTCATCTGCCTGGCAGTTAAAGGTCTTAAGGATGCCAGCCCAGAATAAAAGAAATAAAGGACTGTATGAGAGGAGTATTGCCAGGCAGGCAATAGAGGCAAATGGGGTTGGATCCCAGGGACATGTAGAGGAGAGACTGCCACTGACTCTCCAAGATTTAGATGGTATTCTAATAGTAGGCAGAATGCAAAGAGCAGTGACTCACAGTGGGTCAAAATTGGCATGTGTGCATAGCAAGGATTACCCAGACCAGAAGATAAAAGGAATTCCTAGCCCCAAAGAATGGAATTTATCCCACTGGGGAGACATGGTGTGTGTGTGTGTGTGTGTGTGTGTGTGTGTGTGTGTGTGTTTCGATTATTCAAGAGAACTTTACAGACTCTTTGTTCAGTGACGTGGTCATCCTATACCATGGGTTAAACCTTCTCTCCAGTGGCCTCCCGAGGGATCATTTGTAGAAACAGTACAGACCTATACCCCATTCTCCTCTATGGAGCTGGCTAACTGGGCAGTCAACATGCCTAGATCAACATGCAACAGAACAGATATCCAAGTCCTTTTCAGGGAGCCTGAGTAGTGAGAGTTGCTTGTGCACATGAAGGCAGTAATGAGCAAAATAGACCTGGCTGATAATACTCAAAGACCTACTTATGTCACTCAAATCTTAGGAACTGTGGCTTACGTACATCAGTAGTGGGACTCAAATTCCCCCATGAGCCAGTGGGGAATAAAAATGTCAAAAAAATAATTGAGTGCAGGAATAAGAAGAATGGGGAAGTAGCTATGAATTGGACTAAAGTACAGGGAGTAAGTAGTACAGGATCCAGGAAAGCATCCATTGGAATACCACGACAGACTTTTGAATGCATTAAGAATATGGCAAGGAATAGATACCGAATATGCAGATCATTTGCTTCTCCTAAGAGGTTTCTTTAAGGATCAAAGCACTCCTGATGTAAAGAGAGTATTGGCAGCAAAGCCAGGCTACCCAGGGAAGCCCAGGGAACAAATTTTACCATTGGCGGCCCACGTTTTTAGCTCCCAAGAAGAGCAGAGGAAGAGAGACAGCAAGAAGAATGAGGAGGACACAAAGGTGTTAGCCCTATCCCTGTGATTCTGCTGCACAAGTAATAAAGCAGCACCAGTGATAATTATGGCTTCCCCCCAAGCAAAGCCAAACAAATAGACCTGAAAAGGGGTCTCTCTCCCTGCACATGCACACATGTACACACTTTCTCTGCAGTGGCTGGGCATCGAGTCTCCTTTTCAAGGGGCCTAATCTCTCTTGATTCATTCTTATCTCTTTCCCCAAATCTAGTTTTATTGATTCCATCTAATCTCTCCTTTTTTTTAAAAAAAATCTAATCTGATCTGATCTCATTAATCTAAAACCACCTAATCTGTGCAGCTGGTTCAACTGCTTGTTCATAACATGCAACTGCAAAAGAGCATTAGACAGCATTAGAGAAGAAGCATGTTTGGGAAGGCAGGGAATTGTCAAGGAAATACCAGCCCAAACTATTGTGCAAGGCTCCACTTTGCATTTTAAGGGACCTTGCTCAGCAGCAGAGACACTGTTTATCACTCTATAAAACAATAATTCTTCTTAAATATTGCAAGTCATTCCTGCTACTTCTGAGCTGGACCCAGACATCTTGAGGGATAGGGAAAAGACATTTGGCTATTTTATTCTACTTATATTTAATTAATTAAATGCTAGCTCATTATTTGTTTGTTTGTTTGTTTTATTTGTTTGTGTTCTAGCTGATGCAGTTGCTGAAATTATATGGTTATTTGGCTGTTTTAGGTGGGGCAAAAATTGGGGGAAGGAGATGGCTTCCCACTCCCACAGCCAGGCAGTCTTCCTTACTCCCAATGAGACCTTTTTCTTCCCCTCCCTGCGTTGCATTTAAATTTCTTTTAGTGTTCTATTAGGATAGTTTGTGCTCCTAAGCAGTGATGTAGAACTGAATTCACCATCTCTTTTTTAAAAACAAATTAAGATTTCAGATTTTATTAGTTCTAAGCCACATTTGGAAAGCAATAACCTTCCATGCAGTTTGCTGACTCTATTGGCTTGTTGACTGCGTTATATTGTTTAACCCTCCTAAACCAGCCAATATACAAGACACTGATCAATTGTTTGTCCAGGTTTGGCTCAGCCTCCAATGGGTTGATTCCCAAACACCCAATACATGCGTTGATGCTGATAAGACTCCCATGTTGTCACTCACTGGGCAGCCAATATATTTCAACAAACTTACCTATTATGAAATTGTTCGTGATGAACTTCTGGGGAGGAAGATGCCGGACTAGATATCTCCTGTTGACAGTTCATCAACAGAGATAATTATGTGGTGATTAATGACACTCAATTCATAAATCTTGTTTATCAGATTCACTCTGGTAATACAGAGGGAGCATGGGATCAACCTCTGATGCTTTGAAAAAGCAGCTTTTCATGCTGGGAGACTGAGAAGCTTCAGGGAACCTGATGGGAGTGAGTAACTTAGAGTGATGGAATCTTCCTCTTCCCCAAATACATAATAGCTCTTACGGTCAGCTCTTAGGGCATAAGGTCAGCAAAGCCTCCCTTTCTTAATTACTTTTGAGATTGTTCTAAATCATAACTGAGATGATCTGTCTGCTGGATGAAATTTACATCTGGAGTGTGAGCTAACTGCTGATTTAAGAAGAGACAATCATTAAAAGACCGTAAGCAAAACAAAAAGCATGTTTTAATTGTTTGTGACCAAGAAAGTTTATAAACAGCTAAGAGGTTTCATTTTAAACTTTCATTTCCTCAATGAAAGTGGTGTCTTCAAAGTGAAATTAATTTCTCTTCATCACTATGGCAAAAGAATGCGGTTTGATAAGGACCACTGTGAAGACCTGAAGCTGGAGATGGGAGACTGAAGCTCTTAAGGTAAATATTGCTCAAAGGATTCTGGGGCCGTGCACATGGTCAGGAGCCACACAAATGAGGTCATATTGGACAACTAGTAGCCTCATCTCAGCTTGTTCTGGAGGAAACTGCTAAGCAAATAAGCCACCTTTTAAGTGTGTTGTAAATATTGTGAAGACCCAAAAGTGGAGATTGAGCTGTTAATAAAACAAAGAACATTCAGTATGGTGAAAATATTATTAGACATCCCATTGATTGTTGGCATCTTACAGCAATTATTGGATGAACAACTAAAAGATATTAGAGCTGAGATGTATAAAATGGTGAATGAAAATGGACCAGACAAACAAGACACAGAACCTTTGGAGAACAATATTGATAACAGATTGTAAGAACAGGAGAGTAAAATAGTAAAGCTGGAGGCAGTAGATGATGAAATGGAGCTTGGTGAGTGGGTGGCATCTGCCCATACTTCTCCTGGAAGGATGGTGGCCCCCACGGGAAGAGGCAGGAGAAGGAAGGACCCATCAGCATTTCACAACTCTCTGGAACAACATGCTAAGATATGAATCGGCAGCAATGCTCAGCCATCACAGCTATCCAAAATCCAGCACATGAACATCACTGGTGCTTTGGGGTAGGGGAATGGAATAAAATTATGTTACACATTTTGTATACTTCTATTTTTGTCATATTTTTCAAACAAAAATGAAGATTATAAAGCAATAGCAATACAGCTCCCCTCCTTGGAGAGAGAAAGAGAAAGAGAGGCAGAGGCTGGTATAGCAAGATATGGACGTAGGAAGAGCCTGCTGGTTCAGGCCAGGGGCCCATCTAATCAGCATCCCCTTCTCACACTGGCCAACCAGATGCCCATTATGGGAAACCAGCATTACATCCAGTAGTTGGTATTCAGCTACTTCTGACTGTGGAGTCAGAGCACAGCCACTGTTCCTTCACCCTTTCCCTAAGGGGGGTGGGCAGCTTGTGCCTTGATAGTTGGACAACTTGATTCAGAGTCATACACGTGTGGCAAATTTGTGAAAGGCTCTCTAATTTGATCTTTGCTTCCAAGAATCCTTTAAGATGCCATCTCCTTTGCTACAGAAAGGAGCGTTATGTGGGCTGGAGAGAAAGATATGAAGGGAACACAATTCTTCTGCCCTCTGGGGAGAAGCTGCCACAGCTGATCTGAATATTGGACTGAGCTCCTGAATATCAATCCACATATCAGGCATTGTGCACAGCTCCAGAGAGTGGCTTTGCTTTTGTTCAAAAATCAGGGTGGATTATTTGCATCTGGGGAAGCCTGTCAATGAACATTCCTTGACATGGGGTGGGGGCGGCGGCTTTGATATGCCCCTAAAGTGGTGAGAAAGAACCATAAAGCTAAGACTGAGGCTCCAGCTTTCCTCTTTCCTCTTATCAAAGAGGCTGAGCCAGTGCCATTTCTCTGATGCTTGCTTTGAGGGGAGGGGTGGGAAAGCAATATATCACCTATTATTATTATTATTATTATTATTATTATTATTATTATACCCTCTCGTTGTAATAAATCCCTCTGGTGCATTCAAGAGAAGTTGGCAGTGGCTCATGCATTTGTTCTGACAGAAATGCATGGAAGAATGCATAAGTACCTTCTAGGTAGGTCCAATCAGAAAGGGAACCAGCCAAAGGAGGGAGGGAGGAAAAGGATCTAATTTGCTGCTACAGCAATGCAAGAGAGAGGGGGCCACATTTCTTGGCAGATGGGCAGAGAGACTGAATAAGCCAGCTCTTCCTTGAAATCTCCATGCATATCCTGCCGTGCATACACACCTCGATCCAGAGAGTGGAATGACCCCTATCTACCGTATTTGCAAAAGCCTACAGAAGGGTCTGACAATTTTGGAGAAATGGAGAGGGAAAAGAGAATGCTCATCCTTAAGTGCATGTGTGCTCATTCCTTGTGAGCACTGAATGAAGGTCCCCATTGGAGCTAGAAGAACCTCTGACTACAAATTTTAGGGTCCTTATATCCTTTTGGACAAGGCTCATCAATAGAGGTGGGGGTGGCCTTGACATGAGCAACTAGTTTTATTATCAAAATAAAAAAATTCCTTCCAGTAGCACCTTAAAGACCAACTAAGTTAATTCTTGGTATGAGCTTTCGTGTGCATGCACACTTCCTCAGATACACGTGTGCATGCACACGAAAGCTCATACCAAGAACTAACTTAGTTGGTCTTTAAGGTGCTACTGGAAGGAATTTTTTTATTTTGACTATGGCAGACCAACACGGCTACCTATCTGTAACTAGTTTTATTATGAATTTGAATTTATCCCAGTATTTCCTTCTGGCTTCTCACCTCACTTGCACATTAAGCGTTTGAATGAAAATCATTCTAGTGGGCTGTGAACTGAACAGGTTATATTTTGTCTGCTCTCTGTCTTATCATTATCTTAATGACCCCCATTCAGGAGTTAAGTAGACTGTACTTGGCAACTAGATTTATGTGTGTTGACTTTTATGCAAGGTGTGAGAAACGTAGGATGTTTCCCTGAATGCCTTCAGGACGTGTTTTGAGATGGGGCTGGTATCAGGCTTGTACTAAGGTCAAGCAAGGTTTGTGATGGAAACTCCCATGTCATATTTAAGTTATGTCAATCTTTATACTTACCAGTATGCTATGATTCACAGGACTGGATGGGCCCCCATCAGTCTGATCCAGTTACAGAACTCTTCTGGTATTCTCTCTCTCTCTTTTTTAATAATAATATTTATTAGTTTTCCAACAAATTGAACACAACACTACAAAAAACCAAAAAAGAAAAAACATACAATAATACAATACAATACAAAAAAAGAGAAACTGCAAAACACTAACATACAACTAACAAAACAAAACAAAAACCATTTAAAACACAGTCCAATTTCAATATCTTATCTTTCTTTCACTAATTTCCACGACCTCCTCACGCCTCCCTTTTTGTATTCCACTTCTATTAATTGTTTCAGCAATTCCTTTCCGTCTTCCTCTGTTTTCTATCCTATAATTGTCTTAACACATTCTAACCTTATTTTTCCCTTTAATGCTCTAATAATCTATTTATACTTAATTCCTTATAACATTTCTACTAAAGCCATATAACTTCATTCCAACATCTTTCTAACATTCATTAATTTTACAGTATTTCTGTAAATAGTCTTTAAACTTTTTCCAGTCTTCTTCCACCAACTCTTCTCCCTGGTCTCGGATTCTGCCAGTCATTTCCGCCAATTCCATGTAGTCCATCAACTTCATCTGCCATTCTTCCCTGGTGGGTAGATCTTGTGTCTTCCAATACTTTGCGATAAGTATTCTTGCTGCTGTTGTGGCGTACATTAAAAAAAGTTCTATCCTTCTTTAACACCAATTGGCCGACCATGCCCAGGAGAAAGGCCTCTGGTTTCTTAAGAAAGGTATTTTAAAATACCTTTTTCATTTCATTATAAATCATCTCCCAGAATGCCTTAATCCTTGGGCACGTCCACCAAAGGTGAAAGAATGTACCTTCAGTCTCATTACATTTCTCTTCTGGTATTCTCAAGGCCATACAATGACCTCTGCTCTTCTCTCCAAGGTTGATCTTCCAGTTGTATCTCTCAAGATCTTATTTGTGGGGGCCCAAATAAGCCCCGCCCCACATAATCGATCACATGACACAGTGCACACACCATTTGAATGGGAATGCCCATCAAGTTTGAGTGGCCTGGTCCCCTCAAATATATTATTGTGAGGGCCAAAGCCCCTATGGGCCCTAGGAGTTTGCTCCTATGCTGATAACACGCAACTTCTTTGGCCTCAGAATTAAGAATCACAGTAACTACATGACATGGAATCTGGAATCCTGACTTGTTTTTTTTCCAAAATAACCTCCCCCCCCCCAGTTTGAATACCGACCCCACTGTGTGAAACACCCAGAGCCCGTCTTTGTATCACTGGAATACAATTTCAGTTCCTTCTGACATGAAAAATATCAAAGGATTAAAAGAGAGGAGGGGGAGTGAGAGAGAGCTTAGCCTTCCGAAGAAGAGGCTGAGTCCTCTCCAAAAACCATTCCTCTAACAGCCAGCCCTGAAGCCTAATATGGATATATTCATGCTCTTCAGCAATTCATGAGCTGCCTGGGTGTGGATTCTACAACCCCATGAAAGGAATTAGATAAATTCATGAAGGAGAGGACTGTCAAAGGCTACGCTCTGCCTCCATGCAGTGGCGGAGGAACCCTCTCTGGCACCTGGGGTGGGATGGTGAGGGGCAGGGCAAACTGCCTGGTGGTGCATGGGCGACGTCCATACGGACCCAGCACGTGCGGCATCCCGTACGGAGTGCACATGTGTGGCAGCCCATATGAAGTGCACACGCGCAGCAGCCCATACGGTCGCCCATATGGAGAGCGGAACCCCTTATGGACGCCGTGCGAGCGGTGCCCATACTGATTGAGTGCGCCCACGGCCACTCTACAGCTGGGGGGAGGCAGGGGCCATCTTGTCACCCCCCCCAGAGTGGCACCTGGAGTGGACCACCCCCTCCACCCCCCACTTTATATGCCCCTGCCTCCGTGGTGATGTTTCTGAATACCAGTTGCTTGAAGCCACAGGAGGGGAGAGTTGCTCTTGTGCTCAAATCCTACTTGCAGCTTTAACACAAGAAGCATCTGGCTGGCAGCTGTGACAACAGAATGCCGGAGAAGGTGGACCATTGCACTGGTCCAGCAGGCTCTTCTTCTCTTCCTATTTTGACTCAACATGCACTGATTTGGATGGAGCGTGTCTTGCTTGCCTGAGCAACAGCCCCTGCTATGGTTATTAATCTGCATTCCAGGAGCTCACACCAGTCTCAGCAGGGCTCAGGGCCCTCTAATAGAAAATGCCCCCCTTCCTGTAGCCCAGCTGCCCTCAGTATCAGGTTACATATAGATCTGAGTGTCTGCAGCAGAGAAGTCAATGTGGCTGTTTGTGTGTGCTTGGAGGGAGTTTTTGATAGGGAGGCAGAGGAAGTGGGGGGGGGGATAGCACGGGGGAATCCAGCATAGACATCAATAAGTCATGCTGAATTTTAGATGTATCCCTCTCATGTGCTCTATCTAAACTCATTTATTTTAAAAAGACCAGGCTCTGCAGCTCTAGCCTGTGCCTATTAATTCCTAATCGCCTTCTTCATGCCACGGGATTTGTGACGGTCTGAATTATTTAATGTAACAGGGATGAACATGGTTGAGAACAGCGGAGAGGAGGCCATTCTGACCCTGATAGCAGTTGTGGAATGGGATGCCCAATGAAACCCAAAGGAGGGGGGAACATCGAGAGGCTATGGCAAGGCTAGGGGAAGCAAGATGGGAGTGATTGGTTCACCCATTGGCCTATGGGGAGCCCTGCAGGAATCAGAAATTATTTCCTTACACACAAGCACACACGGTTGTAGTGTGCTTTTGGGTTCAGATCCTGTTTGTGTGGACACACCTGATTGGTCACTGTAAGAACAGGTGCTTAGACTATGGTTACCAGATTTTTTTTCATTGAATCCGGGGACACTTTTTTTTTTTTTGAAGCTGAGTAGCAACAGAGACGGGACGCGGGTGGTGCTGTGGGTTAAACCACAGAGCCTAGGACTTGCTGATCGAAAGGTCGGCGGTTCGAATCCCTGCGGCGAGGTAAGCTCCCATCGTTCGGTCCCAGCTCAAGCCCACCTAGCAGTTCGAAAGCACCCCTAAGTGCAAGTAGATAAATAGGGACCGCTTTCTAGCGGGAAGGTAAACGGCGTTTCCGTGTGCGGCGCTGGTGCTGGCATTCCAGATGCAGCTTCATCACGCTGGCCACGTGACCCGGAAGTGTCTTTGGACAGCGCCAGCACCCAGCCTCTTGAGCGAGATGAGCGCGCAACCCTAGAGTCAGTCACGAAGGCCCTGATGGGCAGGGGTACCTTTACCTTTACCTAGCATCAGAGAGACAGTAGTGGGGATGGTGAGGGAAAAGACCCTGGGCCCAAGCACATATGCATATTGTATAAAGGTGCAAAGCACTTCTTTCGCACCCTGTGAAACATAAATGTGCAGAGTTTTTTTAAGAACTGGGCAATGGTGCACTGCCTGCCAAGTGACTCCTGAGCCTTCCCCCGATCTCCTCCCCCTTCCCCCTTTGTTTTGACAGATCAGGGGAGGCTTGGGAGTCACGGGTGGGCGTCCATTGCCCAGGAGGGGCCAGCCTGGTAGTGCAGCTGGCTCTGGCTGGCTTCAGGAGCTGCTCGCTGCCCACTGCCGTGGCGCAGGAAAAATGGCAGGTGCCACGGCAATGAGCAGCTCCTGAAGCCAGCCAGAGCCAACTGCGCTACCAGGCTGGCTCTGGGCTGCTGAGGCTGCCGCTGCCACGTTTCCTGGGGACAGATTTGCAAATCTGGGGACATTCTGGGTATGGAATTTGTTCGGGGGACAGATTTGCAAATCCAGGAACCAGGGACATCTAGTGCAGTGTTTCCCAACCGGTGTTCCGCGGCACACTAGTGTGCCGTGAGATGTTGCCTGGTGTGCCGCGAGATGTTGCCTGGAGGGAGGCGGGCGAGGGCGTTTGCTTCCCGGAGAACTTGTGGGAAGCCGCCCCTTCCCTGGGCGACGCGCCGCCTCGCGACTCCGGAGTCAGTCCCGAGGGCTCTCGGAGGGACTCGCGAGCGACGGCGCGGCGGCTCCGGGGCGCGCTCAGCCGGGCCGCCGCACGCTCCCGCGCAGCCCCTGCTGCAGCTGCCCGGCGTGGAGCGCGACGCGGAGCCTGCCGGGCTTGGAGGCGCCCAGGTAGGGCCGAGCCGGGCAGGGGCGGGGAGGTCTCGGTCTGCTGCGGGCGCAGGAGGGCGAGCGGGAGAGGGGGAGCCGTCGGGTCTCCTGGAAGGAAGCGAGGCGGTGGCTGAGGGGGATGCAGCCCCGTCCCCAGCAACAGGTGCTCCTCGAAGTGAGGCCACAAGTCGGGGCTCGGACAGGGCCTGGAAGCAGCGGCTCCGGCTCTTGGGAGCGGAGAAGGGGACTTCGAAAGCGGCCTGGAGGAGAAAAGCCCCGATGCAGCGAGAGCGGGGAGCGTGCTGCCTTGTCCAGGCCTCCTCGCTTTGTGCCGTCCGCTGCCGGGAGCAGGACACGGGGGCTCCTCGTTCGCATGCTTTCCCGGGTGATCGGTTAGGGTTAGGGTTAGGGTCCCTCAGTCCCTCGCTTTGCTGCCTCCTCCCCCCCCACCCCCAAAGCTTGGAGGTTCCCCGGCAAGGGGGAGGGAAAAAAATTGAAAGTTACACTTTCGTGCGTCCCTCCCGGCGTGACGCTGCGCGCTGACGTCACGGGGCTGTAATGGTGGTGTGCCTCGAGATTTTTTTCATCAAACAAGTGTGCCTTTGCCCAAAAAAGGTTGGGAAACACTGATCTAGTGATCCTTGCTTAGACAAGATGGGTCACTGGTCTGATTTAGCAGGGCTATTATTGTGGTCTGGTGCTCCAGCAAGAAAAACACAGTGGCTATGCTCTGGAAACGTTTTTGAACATTAACTCATGGAATGAAGTGTTGGGCTCATAATAGCACATGTAGCTGTAAACAGGTTTATAGAAATTCACGAAGGATAGCTCTATTGCTGCCTACTATGGATAATAAACAGGACTAAACCCTCCATATTTAGTGGCAGTATACCTTGGGTTTCTCAATGCTGGGGACAAGCAATTGGTGATCAAAGCTTCCCTGGGGTTTCTGGTTCGACGTCCCCAGATGCCAATTGCTTAGCTGGGTGGACACACACACTCTCTCTCTGTCTCTCTCTACTGATTCTTTCTCTGTGCTTATATGCAACTGAACACACTTACCGGTAAATTGTGGCATATTTGCTTAGCGGTTTCCTCCAGAACAGGCTGAGGTGAGGCTACTAGTTGTTCAATTTGACCACATTTCTGTGGCTCCTGACCATGTGCCTGACCCCAGAATCCTTTGAGCTGATAAGAGCTGTTAATTAATTGTGCCAAATTGGGCAAATAAGCAAGCGAGATTGGCGTATTTCAAAGCAATGGTCATGCATGTTAATTTAAACATATTATGACTTGGGAAGTTTGGAAGGCTGCTTTTTCCAAATGCATGAAAACTATTTTGTGGAGCAATTGGTGCTCTCATTTCCAGTTGCAGCCCCAACTCTCCATGCTGGAAGGGAATGGAGCTTATTGTCTGTATGGCAGGGAAGGGGTGGGTGGGAGGAGAATTCAAGGAAAATATCCCCTCTGTGCCATGCGTTGGTGGTGCTTTGTATCATTCCAAAGCAGTGCACATCTCAGAGCTGGCATCACAGGTTCTGCCTGACGTGCAAGTAGGGAGGGCAGCAGCAGCTTCAGGTGCCTTTGCCAAATTCTGCATTCAGGGACTCAGGATTCAGATGCCAAGCGACTCCTGATTCCATGAGAGAAGAGCAGCCCAGGCAGCTCCTCAGTAGTGCATGGAGCATGCATTTATCCAAATGCTCCTCAGGCTCAGTGGCTGGATAAACGTCACCATCCCTCCCACTCACTCATGATGAGATTTGCTCCCATTTTGACTGCTTACAAAAAAAAAAATCAAAAAATCAGATGTGTGTTTCTTTAATGCACTGCTTAAGGCCTTGCCAAAGGGATTAATTATAGCCTTGGAAAAAGCAGGAGCGGAAGCTGCAGCCCCTCATTAATCCCAAGACAGCATCCTGGAGGGAGGGTTCACTATTGGCAGGATATTACGCCAGTCACTGATGTGACTTGGTTTGTTATAGTGGTCAATGCTCTCTGGGAAATACAGACTGTAGTACAGAGGAAGGGGAGGAGAGGATCATACTACCAGATGTGCTTGAGTCACCCTGTGGTAGAGGCCTCAGGTTAAGCCATGACTGGTGTGTGTTTTATGAAGCTGGTAAAAGGCTCTCCTAGCTACAGGGGATACTGGGGCCATTAGTGACAAAAATGTATACAAGAGAACCATCAAACATTGTACATGGTCCTCTGGAGGAGAGCAACCCCATCCAGAACAGGTTACTTGCTTACCTATATACCGAACAGGTTACTTGCTTATATCCCAAACAAGGGAACCACCCGCCCAAGGAGCCTCCATCTTCCCAGGTTTAAAGCACATTTTATTGGCCCTCCTCCAGTCCAACACTGCATCCAGACACTGATCCAAAACTTTCACAGCCTCTCCTGATTTGGATATTATGAAGAAGTAGAGCCAAGTGTCAGCAGCATACAGGCAACACCTTGCACCAAAACTCCTACTGTCCACTAATAAATGGCTTCATATAGATATTAAATAAGCACTAAGGAGAGAATAATGTCCTGTGGAACCCCATAGCACGTGCCAGATGGCCGAGGAACAACCATATGGCATAAGGACACCACAGTCTCTGCTATGCCTCATTTCCAAATGGAAACACGAAGCCTGATGGAGTGTCTGGAACCTGTGGAACATTGCACTGCTCAGAGATTGGGGTGGGGTGTAACAATATGAACAGAACCATCCCTAGCCTTATCTCTTTGGCCTAACAGCAGATGCAGGCCCTCCAACCCCTCTCCAAGTCAGAACTTAAGAAGAGCCTACTGGATCAGACCAATGGCCCATTTAGCCCACCTTCCTGTTCTTACAGTGACCAGCCAGATGCCTCCATAGGAAATCCACAAGTAGGACTTGATCACAAGAGCAGCACTCTCTCCCCCCCTCCCCCAAGGTTTACAGCAGCTGACATTTGGAAGCATTATTTACTGCTCCTGACTGTAGAGGCAGGACATTATCATTATGGCCAGTAGCCACTGATAGCCTCCTCCACCATGAATTTGTCCAATTCTTTTTTAAAGTCATCCAAGTTGGTTGCCATCACTACCTCCTGAAGGAGTAAGTTTCACAGTTTGATTCTGCACTGCATGAAGAAGGACTTTTTAAAATCTGTCCTGAATCTTCCAATACTCAAGTTCATTGGACGTCCTTGAGTTCTAGTGTTATGAGAGAGGGAGAAAAACTTTCCCCTCTCCACTTTTTCCAGGCCATACATGGAGGGGTTCACTGATGGTGGGATGGAAACTCCTATAGATTACAGCAGCACTTCTTTCTTGCAAACAGTAAAAAAAAAAAAAAAAAGCAACAACCCTCTAATACAGAGGTTTTCAACCTTTTTGAGTCCATGGCTCCCTTGACCAGCTACGTTCTTTCTGCGTCTCCCCGTGGGGCTCAGGAGCCGAGTTATGTCACCTGTTGCCTGCAGAGCTGGCAGCCTCTCACCCTTTTCCCAACACCCTCCCTTGTGGAGTGTTCCCTCAGCCTCCTCACCTCTCCCCTCTACTTGGGAGTCCTCTGGGCAGCTGCTGCCATTGCCCTGGTCTCTGAACTGTCCCCTCCCCGCCCCAGTGAGAGGTGCGTCCCGGAGGCCAGTGGCGGAAGAAGGGTGCAGGGGGTGTGGGCTACCCCAGGTGTCATCACTGAGGGGTGTGACAAAAATATTGGTTTTATAAAATAATAATAATAAAATTAGGCTCATGAAACTTTTTAGTTCAGTCAACAAACGTAACGAAATGTGGCTGGCACTGGGCACTACACCATGGAGGCTGGCACTTACTGCAGAACCTGCAATGTGCCCAAGCCATGCATCTCTCCTGAGAGTGACATGGTAGCTTGGAAGCCTGCAGGCTCTGCGCTGCCTGAAACGGCAGCAGGGGGCTTGCGTCTGCCCATCGCCTCTCCCTCAGCCACCCTACAGCTGAGGGGGAGGTGGCAGAGAGGCTCCACGCAGCACACCCCACGCCCATGGACGGCTCGCCATACCCCTGGCTGCAGGACGCATGTGCTGCACTGGGCACCCAAGCAGCTAGCTATGCCTCTGCCAGAGGTACCATTCGCCTTCAGAATTTGTAGCCAGGGCTACTGCAACAAACAGCTGTGCAAGCCTTTGGGAAGCAGAGACTTAAGAGGGCAACAGAGGAGGGAGGGAATGAAGGAAAGAAAGAGGGACAGAGGCCAGTGTTTCCTGTGGTACCCCAACTATCATTCAAGGCACCCCATGGTGCCACGGCACACTGGCTGAAAACCACTGCTCTATCCAACAGCGAGCAGCATCTTTTCCTGCTTCTCACTCTTCTGTATTATGTTATCTACATGACTCCACTACTAATGCTCAAAGAAAGCCCTGCCCATTTCCAGAGGGATGAAGGATCCAAAACGCTTTTATGGCACCTGCTGGAATTCTATTTTCTATGGTTTGGATGCTCAACATTCACAATCCATGCCACATGGGAAATGTGGATGTCTGAATTTATATTGGCGTGTCACTATTCCTTTCTCTCATTGTTTATTGTTTGTTTGCTTTGTATACGGTATTATGTAATACCCTGCTACTGCACAGGTTGTTAATAATGGCAATAAAGTTGTTGTTTTTTAAACCCTTCAGACACCCCCTTTTGTTACACTGATTTGCACTATCAGGGTGGTTTCATCCGATCCCATGTTCAATATTGTTTGTGCCTTCTTGTTAAATTCTGTAATGGTTTTATACCTCAAATATTCTTCACCAGCCAGACAGCATGACCTCAGACCCCAGCAACAGTTGGCTTGGCCTTCAGAGCCAGTGAAGATGCCTTTGAGCCCCTCCACACTGATCCCTTCTCCAGACCCCCGGAGCTCCCAGAAGTGATGAAGCCCCAGGACTCTGGCAGCAGCTCCAACAAGCAAGTGGTGCTGTGAGAGCTAGAGGGCAATGGAGCAAGCTGCAAAATCCGTGGTGCCCCTTCCCCACCACCCACTCCCTTCCTCAACCCTCCACTGTGGAGAGAGACATGGCACTGCCCCACCCCTCTAATCCAGGTCCCCCTTCTACTCTGCCCCTCTCTAAACAAGACCACACCTCCTTCCAAGCCCCTCCCAACTCATCAAACACAGCAATGCTTTCATTTTTGGTTTTGGATAAAATTAAAGTTCAGCTGTTTAAAAAATAAAATAAAAATAGCCCCTCTGGAGAGCAATAATGTGGCAGCATTAGGGAAGCATTGCAGAGCAACTGAAAGGCAGAATAAATCCACAACTAATGCACTATTATTGTGTAAAGAGCATATGGCAGAGGCACACCCACTGCAACAAAACACCAGCTTGGAGGGTCCCTTGGACTAAACAAACTTTTGGATTCAAGGGAGGGCTCCAGGCTGAGCAAACTTAGAATTCAGAGTCTGAACCCCAAAATCCCACAAGTATATATTTAAATAATGAGATTGTTCCTCCTTACAGTCACTGCAATTGTGATAAGAATTTAAAACAACAAGTCCAGCATTAGCAACCTCTACACTGATCCTGGAAGGTTCTGGCAGTCACACTGGCATGGGGCCATTTTAAGAGGGAAGGCAAAACAGCAGAAGATTCAGCCATCACTATTGAGAAGGTATGTGTGAGAACTGCTTCTGGCATACCACAGACTGGCCAAGTCTTGCATCAAGTAGCAGATCAGCCATGGGATTGTCCTGAGGAGGCGTCTTTTGCTTTCCTTGTACCATATACCAGAGCTGCCTTTGGTCTTCCATGTCTGCTTCCACTGGGATGCAGTTTGCTCTCCCTCCTTTATTTTCTCCACGTCCAGAACCACAGGAGGAAGGCCACAGAATGGTTAGCAAATGTCACCACCACACTGTGATTTGTCTGCTGCAACCCTTGTGGGCACCTGTTGCAATTTAGGACCAAGCCCAGTGATGCTTTCCTGTTGGGCAAAGGATGCCCCTTCTACCATCCCAATCACCACCACCACCCAACTCATGCTGAGGTGGAATTATAGAATAGAATTGTAGAGCTGGAAGGAACACCGAGGGTCATCTAGTCCAAACCCCTACAATGCTGGAATCTCAGCTAAAGCAGCCATGGCAGATGGCTATACAACTTTTGATTAACAACCTCCAAGGAAGGAGAGTTCATTACCTTCTGAGGGATTCTGTTCCACTTGTAACTTGATTCTGTTGGTTTGAGGGAGAAAAGCTTGCTCTATCTTCCATGTGACAGTCCTTCCAATATTTGTAAACAGCTGTTGTGTTTTCTCTCAGTCTCCTCTTATGCAGGTGCTGCAAGGAGCTTAGTGATGGGCCATGGGATGGTGTGGATTGGAAGCAAGATGCACAGGCAGGAGCTGAACAGCAGACGTGACTTTGCTTCCAGCATGTGGACATCATAGAGGTGGTTTGCAAAATGGCTTGCAAAATGCGTCTCCTCCTCCCACATAAGGCATTGGCATGTTCAATGAGCCTAGGAAGAAGGGGGTGGTAAGCAGTGAAAGGAGGCCTTACTCCCTTGGAGTGGTGGTGGTTGTGCAATAATCAGTTCCAGTGTAAGAGCAGGATGCAGCGCAGAGTCTTTGCTCCACACCCAGAAGCAAGCCAGGAAAAGCTCTGTCTGGACAATAAAACCATCATCACAGACGACAATTAATTATTCATGTGTAGAACATATTGCTGATGTAATAAATCACTACTTGGTAGCAATGAGATTTTGTCTATTCAGATGCAAATGAAACACACACACACACCTCCTCTCTCATGTATTCTCCCCAACATCTTCTGTTTTCTCACTAGGACCTGGGGGCTGGTGCTTCAGTTTTATTTCTTACACAGCGGGCTTAGACCACTTAAAGTTAATCTAACAGCTTTATTTCAGCAATTAAAATTAGATGGTGAAGGGCACAGAGAGGGTCCTCTCTCCTGAAATAACTACTGCCCTCACTTAGACTGTAACCATAAGTGAAGGAGGGATGACAAAGGGCAGCTGAATGATCTAAAATCCAAAGCCCTCCTGTACTTTCACCAATGGGATGGAGATTGGGGCAAAGACTCGTCACCCATTTGTTAGAAATAGAAGTCAGAAGAGGATGCTTGATCCAAATACCTACCCAGTCTGGGAGCATATCAGGTGGCTGCTTTTTGGTGCTCCAGATCCAAGCTGCTCCCTGTTCCTCCCCAGCCCTCCCCTGGATCACTCTCCCCCCCCAACAAAGTCCCTTTAGGGCCTTGGCCGGGTTGTCATCAGCTATTGTGGAGTGGGGAAAAGGGGAGATCCATTTGCCCACCCCACCTCTAGGAACAACCAGTGCCTTTCTTTCCCAATGCTGAGTGTAAGTGGTCTCCAGAACAACCATTGCTAACTCAATCTCTTTTGATATGGATGGCTGGTTTCCATGTCTCGTTTTATGGGAACTAATTGCTAGGAAGTTGCTTCTTAAGCCATGTTGAATAGAAAACAATAGTACTGCTCCATTCTGCTTTGGTCAGACCCCACATGGGGTCCTGTGTCCAGTTCTGGGCACCCCAGTTTGAGGAGGAGATTGGGAATCCAGAAGGTGTGAAGAGCAGAGGAGGGTAGCCAAGACGATGGTGTGGGAACCAAGCCTTATGAAGAACGGTGGAAGGAGTTGGCAATGTTTGCCTGGAGATGAGAAGACAGAGAGGTTAGATGAGAGCCACCTTCAACTACCTGAAGGGCTGTCACATGAAAGATGGAGAAGGCTGCTGCTCCAGAAAGGAATGCTGGATGGATTTTGATGAGCAGGAGAGGATATTTTATTTAGTATTCATGCTTCCTCTTTCTTACAAATATCTATTTTAGCAGAGTGAAAAGAAGCCATGTGCAACTTATCTCTAGAAGCTATGAACATTATAGATATCCACTGTCCAGTTCAAAATGGAGATTGCTCTCTGAAGGAGAGCAAATAAACACCCTCCCCCACTGCAGGTAGGAAAAAGAGTGTGGAGTGGACAGAAAGAAGTAGATTTAGTTTCTATGGTTCCCTTTCCCACCACAAAAGTTTAGAGGATAATACATCATAGAGTCCCCTGACTATTATGAAATCTGTGATTTGGTTGCAGATCCTCCCACAGAGAGCACCCAAATCAACAGATTCAAATGACAAGAATATTCCGCCTAAACTCTAAGAAGAACTTTCTTCCTAAAGAGCTGTTCAGCAGTGGAATGGACTCCTTTGGAAGGTGGTGAATTATCCTCTACAGGAGGTTTTCAAACAGAGCTTGGATGGCTTCCTGTCAAGGATTCTTTAACTATAAATCCTGCAGTAAAGGGGTTGGACTAGATGATCCTTGGAATTCCTTCTAACACTGCAATTCTATTATTCTAATTTCATGAGGTGCCTCCTCAACTTTCTCAGCTCCCTATTCATAAATCCTCTGCTCGCTGTGACCCACTAAGGTTAGTGCCCTGCAGATTTATTTATTTTATGATATTTATTTGGCAAGATTTATATCCTATTTTATTGAGAAAGACCTCTAAGTGGTTCAGATAAAATATTCATTGAACGGTCCCTAGGGTCCAAATCATTGAGCTGGAGTGCTCAGAGTGACACAGACTCTGGGGCATCCCTCTACATGCTAGGCTGCATTTTCCTTCTGCAGGATGAGGATTCTGCTAGTGCCCAAACCTGCCCAACACTCAGCAAGGACAAGGGACAAGTCATGCGCCCCTTTGCAACCACCTGGTACCAGGTCTGATAAAGGTGGCATGAGGAAAGGGGGCTGCCAGCTACAGCAAGGAAAAACCTCCTCTTGGGCTCTGCTCCTCTTGCTTTCTGGCATTTGCTTCCTCTCTCCCTTCCTCTCCATGAGCCTTCAGCAATTTCTAGGCCAGCTGTCCACAAACGTTAGCCTCATCTCACTCCCCTTTCCTTTTCCTCCCCCCTCCAACCTCTTTCACCACATCCTGGTCTGCTGCTGAGATCTTTCTTTGCCTTTGGAAAAACAGTGAGGAGGTGGCTGCCAACTGTGCCAGAGAGACACCAGCCAGCCTGCACCAGACCATAGCTCCTGGGCCTTGATCCATCAGCTACATATTTTTTGTGGGGGGCAGTGTGCATGTTTGTGTGTAGGACAAAGGACTTTAAAAAATGTAATTCTAGGCCTGATCCAGCCCCAGTGGTGTAATGTCTAACCCTAAGCAGATAAGAATATAGGAAGAGTCCTGCTGGATCAGGCCCAACAGAGCTCATCTGGTCCAGCATCATGTTCTTGTGGTGGCCATCCAGATGCCCATATGGAAGCCCACAAACAAGACCAGAGCACAACAACAATACTCTCCCCTCTTGCAGTTTCCAGAAGCTTGTGTACATAAGCATCAATGCTTGCAACCATGGAGGCAGAGCATAGTCATTATCACAGCTAGTAGCCATGGGTGTAATGCACAGATGGTTGGTGGCGGTGGCAGTCTTTCAGTAGGGATGTAACTGGTTCACCAGTTTTCACAAAGTCTTGCAAGTGATTCCTCTCTACCAAGACCTTATTACTCAGAAGGTAGCCTAGTTAGAATAGAGTGATAGATCTGTCTGGAGTTGATCACTTCTGCTGCCCAGTTGTTCTTGTCAAGGCTGCTCCAGAGGTAGAGTTATATGTCAAGATGGCCAAGGATGCCTGGAAGGGTTGAAACTTGGCCACCTGTTTCAAAGAGTTCATTCAGACTTCCTTTTGTGCCATGTTTGTACAATTTGTGTCCGAGCAATTCTTCTCCTTCTTCTCCTTCTCCTCCTCCTCTTCCTCCTCCTCCTCCTCCTCCTTGCTCAGTAGCTTTCCCTGCAAAAACCCACTATTTACCACTGAATCAGAAGAAATGGCACTCCAAGGAAAACCTGAATTGCTATTTGTTACAATTCAGCATTAAAGAGCAGGTTTTCCAGGGGAAAGTGAGGGGGGGGGAGGACAAAAGCTAAGTGTGGATGAGCCCAAGTCTCAGAGCTCATTCTTTTTGAGCAGGGAATCTGTCCCAGAGGCTTCAGACTGATGAGTGACAGGGTGGGGGTTCTGGAAAGTGTTTTTAACAAAAGCAGAGATCCTGAAATCCACTTAGCTGATCAGAACCATCTTGCTTTTTTGAAGCATCAGCATCACACTTCGTGTTCAGGAAAGGTGATGCTGCACAAAGAGGAGAAGGTAATTGCATTTGGAAGATGCATCAGCAGATCTAGCCTATGGAAGAAGACAGAAGGGGTGCAATTATTCTGCCCCACTTGGCACTCATCAGGTGCCTGGTGTCCCCAGATCACATCCAGATTTAGATAATACACTCAGTGGCACTCAGAAGAAGTTGGGTATCCACAGTGGCCTTGGCCAACAAGCTTGCCCCCCCCCTGCATCATTTCTAGTTTTCTTGGGTGAGGACAGCAGTGTACCCAGGAAATTGCAGACCCTGGACTCAATGGACTCACAGCCCTCTCTCCTTTGAATTATCTCCTATACTATTATTCCAGCTGCACAGAATTCTATCTAATCCATTGGTCCATTCGTCATCTGTAGCAATGACTGACCAGCATCTATAATAAGGAAGCCCCAGCGGGCCCAAGAATGCCCACATTGGGTGGGTGCTGATACAGGTACTGATACAGGTCCTGTTTCCCACCATCCTCCAATGCTCTGTGGGGGTGGAGGGTGGTATGGG
This sequence comes from Podarcis liolepis, assembly GCF_965112155.1. Classification (NCBI taxonomy): domain Eukaryota; kingdom Metazoa; phylum Chordata; class Lepidosauria; order Squamata; family Lacertidae; genus Podarcis; species Podarcis liolepis. Next base: position 32,002,630 of record NC_139570.1, read on the forward strand.
GACCATCTGGGGCTGTGGACTCCAAATGTTGGCCCCAAGGTCCAGCCCTCACTACACCACTGTGTGGTACAACTGCGGCTAATTTCCCAGAGCTGCTGTGAGAGTAAAACTAATCTGGGCCTCTGATATTTTTTGGCACCACAATGTTGACAGCGCCATCAAACAGACTTATGAATAAATCAATGTGAAGGGCTCTGATCTGGCACCAACAGAGCCAGTTCAGACTGGGCTGCATCCATTTCACAACAACTTCAAAGCCTCCAACAGAGCTTTGATTTGGCTTTTGTGAATTAAACACGCAAGTACCCCCCAGACAAATTGGGGAGGAGGAAGGGACAGAGCAGCAACTGCCACATGTGTCTTCCTGTGCAGAAAAGAAGGTCTGGATCTGGCACAAGCAATTGCCAAAGTTCAGAACTGGGACAAGGCACTCACAACTTCATCTTTTATTCATCATTTATGCCTGAATCATCTTCATTCTCTTTTTCATATATTATAGAATCATAGAACTGTAGAGTTGGAAGGCATCCTGAGGGTCATGTAGTCCAACCCCCTGCAATGCAGGAATCTCCACTAAAGCATCCATGACAGATGGCCATCCAAACTCTGCTTAGAAACCTCCAAGGATGGAGAGTCCACCAAGGTAGTTTTTTCTACTGTCACACAGCTCTCGCTGTCAGAAAGTTCTTCCTGATGTTTAGTTGGAATCTCCTCGCTTTTTGTTTTGTTTGTCTGTTTTGAATTTTTAAAAAAGATTTTCCCACAATACAGTAAAATTACAACTAGAAAAAATACAAATTGAATAAGTAAAATGCAGAGTCCTCTCTTAAAACTAATTCTTGGCTCTTATCACCAAAGAGGACAGTAGTTCCTCCCAGCTGTCACCTAGAACTTTTCCTTTCTTCTCCCAGCCTCTGGCCCTGGGAGACCAACCTTTTCCTGTCTCTCATCCAGGGTACTGCATCAACCATCAACCACCCCCATGAGCATACAATCTCTGGACTTACTAAAGGCCCTTAACATTGGACAAGAAAGAAAGGAAAGGAAAGGAAAGGAAAGGAAGGAAAGAAAGAAGGAAGGAAGGAAGAAAGAAAGAAAGAAAGAAAGAAAGAAAGAAAGAAAGAAAGGGAGGGAGGGAGGGAGGGAGGGAGGGAGGGAGGGAGGGAGGGAGGGAGGGAGAATAATAAAATAAAAAAGATAAAAGGGGGGAAAGCATTAGAAAAAGAAAACTTCCAGTTTTCCAACTACCAATTACATAAAAAAGAAAATATTTAAAACTTCAGTCCATGCTAACATCCATCTCCACTTTCTGTTAAACAATATTTCTTTTAAGTCAAGGTGTCTCAGAATCATTTATTTCTTTTTCACATGAAAACTCCAAGAAAGGTTCCCTGTTATTATTATTGATAAATGTTAACTTTCCCCCCTTGTAACTTTCCCTCCATTAATTCCCACCACCATTACTCCATATTGAATGATAATAAATACTTCCATCCATATCCATCTTAAAGTCTCACCACTTTGATCACACATTGAACTAATATTCAATATTTTTTCATCATTATATATCCACTAGTTCATGTCCAGTTCAATGTTCAATTCCATTTCCTGTTGAATTTCCATCTCTTGTTGTGTTTACGATAGTACCCTGACCTCCTTCTCTAGGACCTTCCATTTTCTTTCCCCCCAGTTTTTTTCCAGACAAAGTACCATAATCTTAATAGTATCATTCTCTGAAATTGTCCCAGATCATATGCAGAATACTTCCTCTTTGCTAGAACTGAAGAAAAGCCAAGACTGAAGTTTTCCCCAAGCATTCTTCCCTCTCAATTCCATCGGTACCACATCAAATTAATATTCCATCTCACCATTTGTGACTTTATAATCTCTTTTTCGTCCAAATCCTTGTCTGGGAGTCATTTCCATTTCAGCAGGTTCGAAAGCGTACCTGCGCAAGTAGATAAATAGGTAGGTAAGGTAAATGGCATTTCTGTCACGGTGTCCCATTGTGCCAGAAGCAGTTTAGTCATGCTGGCCACATGACCCAGAAAGCTCTCTGTGGACAAACACCAGCTCCCTTGGCCTGAAGCGAAATGAACGCCACACCCCATAGTCTCCTTTGACTGGACTTAACCATCCTGGTGTCCTTTACCTTTACTGTTTTACACAGATATTTCAATGTCACAAATTACTTGGAGCAGCCCTAGAGCCATACTGAGAGCTTGTACACACTTCTGCTTTTTCCTGCCTAGAAAGCATGGGCTTGAGTGGTTTTGCCTCTTCCCTGCCTTTGAAAACCCACACTTTAGTGCTAAATTGGAGCAAAAGTCAATCTGGAGAAAACCCAATTAACGTTTGCTTTGATTCAGAGGTAAACAGTAGGTCTTCCCAGGGGCAAGTTGCGGGGCTAGTGGAAATGTGGATGAGCCCTGAGTCACACACACAAAGCAAGTGGCTCCACATGAAACTGAAGGATGGAAGGTTCAGGACAGACAAAAGACAGTCATTCTTCATGCATGCCTATGGAGCTCACTAACACAGGAGGCAATGATGGCTTCAAAAGAGGATTTGATCTATCAGGAGACCTTGCCAACAAAGGTCCGTATAGTTAAAGCTATGGTTTTCCCAGTAGTGATGCATGGAAGTGAGAGCTGGACCATAAAGAAGGCCGAAGAATTGATGCTTTTGAATTATGGTGCTGGAGGAGACTCTTGAGAGTCCCATGGACTGCAAGAAGATCAAAGCTATCCATTCTTGAGGAAACGGATGTGCTCACTGAAGTGCTCACTGGAGTGCTCACTGGAAGGACAGATCCTGAAGCTGAGACTCCAATACTTTGGCCACCTCATGAGAAGAGAAGACTCCCTGGAAAAGACCCTGATGTTGGGAAAGATGGAGGGCACAAGGAGAAGGGGACGAGATAGGACGAGATGGTTGGATAGTGTTTTCAAAGCTACCAGCATGAGTTTGACCAAACTGCGGGAGGCAGTGGATGACAGGAGTGCCTGGCGTGCTCTGGTCCATGGGGTCACGAAGAGTCAGACACGACTAAACAACTAAACAATAACACTAGCCATGTAGGCAGTGCTTTGCCTCCACATTCAGAGGCAGCAATGCTACTTAATATCAGTTGCTGGAAACTGCAGGAGGGGAGACGGCTCTTGTGCCCAGGTCCCGCTTGCTGGTTTCCTTTAATGGGCAACTGGATGGTCACTGTGAGAGCAGGACCAGTTGAACCATTGGCCTGATGGAGCAGGCTCTGTATTTGTTCTTATGGCCAATCATTAATTTACATTGGCTTACCTCCTTCCCCAGTTGATTTCCTATCAGATCAAACCCATGCATCCTCTCTTGTGGAGCATCAGGAGGATCCAATCTCAGAATAGCAGGAATGGGACATACCCCCACCCCAGGTTTTCCAACACTGCAGAGCTGCCTGGTCTGTGAGTCCCCAACATTCACACCTCATGCTAATGATGGTCTCTTTTCCTTAAATGCAACAAAGACATTGCAAAGAACATCTCCGGCTGAGTTCTCACGAAGGTGCTGGCAGCAACTGAACCAACCCCTAATTTAGGTCACCTTGTGTATCAACCACAGCTAGTTCAGAATATTCCCAAATTTAATTATCAGAGGATAAAAAAGACAGACACAATTTGACATGATTTCCTCTCCCTTACATTCTGCCTCAACGTCTCTGCCCCCACCCTCCCACTCTACACATTGAGCTACATTTTATTCTACTGGGAACATTGAGGGTCCTCCTAGCAGCCCCACCTTGAAATAAAACACAAATGCTTATTCTGCTCACATCACTTCATGTTTGCATCACATTTCCCTTTAGTTATTCAGTTTACTTTGGTTGCCTCCCCTTGCATTACCCTCCCCCATTTTGGATTCAAGTTGGCCTTTTCATTCTGTGCTTAAACAGCTCTCTCTCACATACACACACCTCAAAGCACAGACAGTCTCAGGCCCATGCCAGCGAGTTCTTATAGGTCCTTTCCAAGGCTTGCAAGACCTGCTGCTCTGCACTTTAGCAGGGATTTTGTGTTCAACCTGCTAAAAGATTAAAAAGCTGATGGAAACATCTTTAGGCTCATTCCCCTTGCCGTATGCCTAGTAACCACAGGTCTGAGCAGTTTCTTTCTGGCACGAGTCTGAGTGGTTTCCCCCTTGCCCCACTCCATTGCCGGGGGAACCCCACTCTTTAGTGCTAAATCAGAGCAAAGGTCAATACAGAGACAACCCGTTTGTTCTAATTGAGTGCTAAAGAGACATTTTCCTTGGGGGGGAAAGCAGTGGGGCGAGAGGAAGTATGGATGAGCCCTTATTGAAATACTGTAGTTGGGTGCATGTTTGTGCATGTAGGAAGACAAGTTACAAAAAAAAACAACTTGCTGCTGTCCTCCAACCCTAACCATGGCCATTTCCCCATGACTACTGAGCATGGGCAAATGTTCACAGGCAGGTGTGTGAGAGAAAATGCGCTCCCACCAGAAAGAGGACTGAAAAGTGAGATGAGCGCCACACCCCATAGTCACCTTTGACTGGACTTAGCCGTCCAGGGGTCCTTTACCTTTTACCTTTGCTGGAGGGAGGGCCTTCCTTAATCCATCTTCAAGCAGAGCCCTGCTGAGCTGCACACTGTCGGAGCTGAACTTAATGACCTCTGAGAATCCTTCCAACTCAGCAGTGCTGTGAAAAGCAGTATCAACACAGTGCTGCCCACCTTCAGCCCACCTGTGACACAGAAACATTCCCTAGCAACAACTTCATGGCTCAAGCACAACCACTGATGGGTTTAGGAAAGCCTTCTGAGTCTCCCCTGTGACCACAACAGGCAATACTGGGCTCAGTGAAAAAACTGTTCTGACCTGCATGGAGGTAGCTTTCCGTCATATGTTAGGAAAGCCAGGGGGAAGTCCACCTCCCCCTTCCCTAATACCTCCTATGGCAACACCTATCCGCCACCGTGCTCTTTATGTCAATCATCTACATGGCAACAGGCCTGTGAATCAATCCTCAGTCCTTTGCACATGAAGCCTTGGTTTGTTTGCAAAGAGAGATTGAGAGGGAGGCAGTTTGCACCTGAAACCCACCCTCCCCAGGCCAGGAGATTCTGGCTTGGCCTACATGGGCAGCAGGTGCCTGTGGGTAACCTCAGAGCCACCAGTACCTGTCTAGGGGGCAGCACTATGTATATGGCAGGAGAGGGGAAACCCCCATGCAGGGCCATTGACTCATCCTCCCTTCCCAAAGCCAGAGGCCAAGGACAGGATCCCCATCCCCATCTTGCTAGTCCTCGATGCAGCCACTCAGGCCAAGTAGCTCCTGCCTCGCAGCTGAATCCTGGCTTGGTCTCACCAGGAGCTCCTTCTCCAAATGTTGGGCCTGCTGCAAGGTAGTGAGGTTCACCCTCCCGCTTCCCCAGAGTCCCTGTGAGGCTCGTTTTGTGACTGAATTGAACATGACACATCATTATTCGGATCATATTCCACAGTGTCAGAGCCCATCTCCCAGTCTGCCTGGATTTTCTCTCTGAGAAGAGGGCCTGGCTATCCCTGTCAGCGTCTTTTCCACATCCCACATGATCGCTCCCAGAGACAGCCCTTTAATGTAGCACTCACTCGTAAAGTATGTTCTCTTTAAAACATTTATTTGCAATTTACATCATGAGTAAATATTAATGGGATGAGGCTTTGAGCAAATGGAAACAGATTGTGAGGCTGACAGCAGGGGCAACTGCCTTCCCTGTGGCTTACACTAGTTCAGGATCCTGTTCTTCAGGGAGATGCTCTGTGCTTTTCACTGAGCTGTGCATTTTCCAGCTCTGGTGAGGGCTGCACTGACTGCCCCCATGTCCATTTATTTGACCTGCAAGGGGGGGGGATGAAGTAGAAAAGGTCCCCTCCCACCACCTCTCCTCATTCTGTTTAGCAGATTTGTGTGAAATGGCCATTGCTGAAAGCACCAACCTTGATGGGAAAGCTGGCTGCTTGCATCCAGCACGTTACATTTCCAGCTACCTATAAGAACATAATATTGGGATGTGAATAGATGCTAGGAGAGGATATAAAGTTAAAGGTAAAGGGACCCCTGACCATTAGGTCCAGTCGTGGATGACTCTGGGGTTGCAGCGCTTATCTCTCTTTACTGGCCAAGGGAGCCGGCGTACAGCTTCCGGGTCATGTGGCCAGCATGACTAAGCCGCTTCTGGCAAACCAGAGCAGCGCACGGAAACGCCGTTTACCTTCCCGCCGGAGCGGTACCTATTTATCTACTTGCATTTTGATGTGCTTTCGAACTGCTAGGTGGGCAGGAGCAGGGACCGAGCAACAGGAGCTCACCCGTCTCGGGGATTCAAACCACCGACCTTCTGATCAGCAAGTCCTAGGAGAGGATATATTTATTAGTTATTATCCCTCCTCCCTCATGTTTGTGAGTCAGCAGTGCTATCTCATTGCAGCTTAAAAGGGTATCTTAGGCTAATTTTAGCCTTTTCATTCAACTAATCCGGGACGTTTTAAGGCAGACTGGATTTTCCTGGAGTTTCCCCCTTTACTCCCCCTTAAAACAATAACCACACAAACAGTCTTGTAAAAGGTAAAAATAACATTTACTCACTCAGAATACTTTTTGAAGAGTAACAGACACAGCAGCTTTGTTCAGGCAGGCTTAAAATGGTAATTCAGTTACAAAGACATAATTAAGTCTAGCTTAAAATGGCATCTGAGCTGGAGCTCAGACTTGGCAGATGTTCTCACATTGCTGGCACAGCAGAAAGAGATGAAAAAGAATAAGGAGAGACTGCCAAGGCAGGCAGGAGAATATATACAGCTACACCCTCCCCCCTGTCAGGGCACAGTGGGAGCATCTCTTGCAAAGTTCTCTAGCAAGTTTACAGGAAAACTCCTTCAGCTCCTATTATGTGCCTATCTAGCAAAACATGAATTGTTGATTTGACAGCCTTTTAAACATCCCACACATAAGATGAGCCCTGCGGGATCAGGCCAATGGCCCATCTTAGTATAGTATCCTGTTCTCACAGTAGCCAGCCAGATGCCCCAAAAGGGAAGGAGCTTGCCAGCAGGACCTGAGCACAAGAGCCCTCTCTCCTTTGTGATTTTCAGCAACTGGAATTTAGAGCTGTTCGGTCTCTGGCCATGGAGACAGAGAACAGACATTGTAATAAACTACAGGGGGTGGGAGTGGTGGTGGAATTTGGAGGATATGCAGTAGGGTGAGTGAGGGGACAGCAATGGCTTTTTCTCAACTGAATATTACAGACAAAAGCATTTAAAATGTGTCAAGTCTACATAGAAAGCCTCCCTGGCCACTGCAGCACCACCAAACCCCTATATGTCCTAGCCAACATGGGTCAAGAGGGAAGCCTCACAGTCTCCCGGGGCAGCAACTCTTTAGACCGGAGGGGGCTGGCAGCTGCACCCTACAATCCCAGCTTTGGCAAGTGAGGAGGAAAGGAGAGGCGAACTTCAAAGTCCTCCTTTTGTGCAGACATTTACTGTAGGAAACTCAGAGATAGAGATAAGCAATCCAGTACACAATGTTGAACAGCAGGAAGGCTGTGGGGAAGAAAACCCGGGAGTAGGAGTCCAGGCGGGAAATGTGGATGCGGATTCTGCCCTCTCGCCAGGTGCCCGTCTGACAGTCCTCAATGCAGCAGAAGAACCGCTGACACTCCTTCCCTTCCAAGCAGGAGGGCTCCAAGTCTTCGCTCTCCACCTCTTCACTGTTGCCCTTGACTTCAGGGGGCCAGTGCACCAGGCTGTTGATGTTGATGGCAGTGTAGGAGGGCATCATCAGGTGGGCATGGCTGGCTGCCTGGAGAAGGACAAGGAGCAAATGAGAGAAGCAGAGAAGGGGCACAGGGGCTCCCCCCCATACCTTGTGGAACTGGCAATCAAGTGCTCGCTTGGAAGGTGGTAGCAGGCGCAGCTCAGGGGTGTCCTTTTCTCCATCCCTCTGGCACAACTTTCAGAGGGGGAATAGACCAGCTTGACCCCCTCCCTAACCAATTAGCCCAACTGCCTTCTGGGACAAGATTTGGGGGCCCCCAAGGATCATCTGGAGTGAGGAGCCACCCACCTCGCCCCACATCCTTTTTAATGCAAATTCCTGATGAACTTTGCACTGTTGACGCTTTTGGGGTGGTTGCACACTCCAAAAGCATCAAGAGCACAAAAGAATACTATTTGCAGCTGCAAAAAGCTTCAGGGCAGTCACAGTGCTTCACTTCCAGTCATCACATCTCCCGTAATTTGCTGCTTGAAACCTCATAACTTTGTTATACTGCAAAACGCTCTGGTTTATTTTTCTCTGGCTTTTCCCTCTGGACAGCAATAACATGGTAGCATCAGGGTAATACCACAGAGCTACTGATAAGGCAGAATAAATATACCACTAATGTGCTATTTATTGCATCAAGAGCATGTTGCAGAAAACATACCGGCTACAGCAAAATGCCAGCCTGGAGGGGTCCCTCATCACTTTCCTCCCTCTGCTGGCTCCTTCCCTTACCTGGATCCTTTAGAGGGACCCTGGGTGAGGCACCAAGCTCTGCCAGGCAGTGTCCCCCCCCGCCCCCCATCCTCTCACCAGTCTGGGTTTCCTGCTGCTATGCTGTGTTGGCTTCTTGTTTCCTGCCAGGTAGTTGAGGGTGGCATACTCCATGAGGGCTGCAAAGACGAAGATGAAGCACACTGAGACAAAGAGGTCCATGGCAGTGATGTACGAGACCCGGGGCAGGTGCTTGCGGGAGATGGTGCTCAGGGTAGTCATGGTGAGCACGGTGGTGATTCCTGGGAACAGGAGGAGAACACCTGGGTGAAACTGCTGGGCGCCTTGTTGAAGGTACAAGTTTAATTGTATATGAAATGTTGTATTTAATTGCATTGTATTCAAGTTGTTGTAAAAGAAGCTCTAGGCATATAGCTAGTAATTTTTCCACTTGGTGTGGCAGGCTACCTAGTGACTAAGCCTTGTGACTAGATCAGGGATACAGTGGTACGTCCAGTTACGAACTTAATTTGTTCCGGATGTCCATTCTTAACCCGAAACTGTTCTTAACCTGAGGTCCGCTTTCACTAATGGGGCCTCCCGCTGCTGCCGCACCACTGGCGCACAACTTCCGCTCCATCCCAGGGCAAAGTGTGCAACAAGGGGCATCTACTGCCTGGTTAGTGGAGCTCGTTACCCGAAGCATTTGTAAGAAGGATGGTACGTAACACAAGGTTCCACTGTATTAGGATTGCTACTCAACAGACAAGCTGTAATATGAGTGCTTCCATGTATGTGTACAAGTGGTGGCCATTTTAGGCACATCCAACTGACGCGCAATTGCCAATGTGCAGGTCCTTTTGGACCTGGAAGAGGGCAGAATGGAGAAGGAACAGGGTGTAATGGTTATAAGCACTCCACCAATGTGCATGGGGGCCAGAAACAGAACACCCCCCCCAAAAAAAAAATGGTTGCCACCTGTATATATGTAAATGAGACTGTTTGCAACACAAAGGTGCAGGTAGGCTGTTTCCAGCAAGCAGGAGAAGGACAAAAACACAGTATGTTGACTTTAGCAGAAAGTTACATTTTATTAAAGACATTTAAAACCTCACCCTAGGATTAGTGTAAGCAAGGTTTGTAAGAATGAAACTCAGTGCTTGTTTTTCTGCAATGTATCTTTTTGTTACTTTGTAATATTTAAAACCTTGCTCTGCAAGTAAAAATTTATTTCTTGAGCTGAAGAAAATTTATTTCTACACAAGGGTCAGATCAGATCTTCCTCTGGCACCATATTTAACATGCCTATGACCACCAAGTGGAGTGAGCGAGCCATGGGAAACCATGGACATGGGGCTTGGCTTCACAGGCTTCGGGGAAGGGGCTGGACGGGGTCAGCACAGTTGCTGTGAAGGTGTATGAAATCCACGTGGATTGGTTTTTCAATGCTGCTACTAATAAAATCAAATATATATTCTTCCTAATTCTCCTCTCCCCCCCTCCACAATCCACACCCATTTTTGATGATGTTTAATTTAGACCCCCACCCCCATCCACCCAAAATATTTGCCATTAAAATGCCATGTTTGAAAAGCATCCTTAATTGTCTTAAAAGCCAAACAAGACTCAGGATGCAGAGAATTCTAATGAGATTGAGACAAGGAGCTGCTTTAGGCCGTGGTTGAAATTGCTGATAGAGGTGGGTTTGTTCCTCCCAAGAAACTTGGCATCTTTTCCCCTGGTGGGCAAAGGGGGGTGGTCCAGAGATCCTATCACACACAGGACAATAATTTGGCATGTTGCAGGGCAGGAGGAAGTGCAGAGAGACAGGGGTGCAGAGGCAGGGGAAGAACCAACTCTCTGGTAGGAAAAATAGCCTGCCTGGAGCCATGAGCTCTGCATTTGTTCAAAGAGCCCACACCTCCAGCTCCAGAACTTGTCCTCTGGTCTTCTCCAGCTGTGAGTACCAGTTGTAGATGCCATGACAGGACCTGGGGCTGAGCCAAGAAGATCCCCATGTACCCTAAACCTGCCCCACAAATGAGGGTGTGCATGGAACTGGAACATCACCCACAATCACCAAGTAGATTATTATTGTTGCAAAGGTTGCACACAACCCCAATTCTGCCAAGTAGTGCATGAGATCCCAGGGGGTTCCAGATGCTCACCCAGAGATGTGTTTCTGTTGAGAATCAAGATGCAGTGGAGGCTGAAGTGTCTTTTAAAAATATGGTTTAATTACACATATTTACACCTGAGTTTATGGAATGTGTTAGGTTTTAGGGGAGGGGTAGTACTTCTGGCTATGCTCCTTCTGGGGACGTTTGTCTACCTTTGCTTCCCACCCTGCACTCATCTCTCAACTGTGGCTCCTAGAAGCTGTCAGAATGTGACAATGGGCACACCGTGGGAAATGGTTTCCACTGACCAGCTAAACCAGGTAGCCAATGGGTCTCAAACCCTCAGTGAGTTAGGGACTTCTCACTGCATGCAGTCTATGTTGGATTGAGCGGATGAGACCAATAATCATTCCAATGGTCAAGAAGGCAGTTTCTGCACATGCTGTAGAGGGAAGGGAGGAGCAGATGGGGCTCATCAACTTGGGAAGGTAGCCCATCTAAGAAAAGGTAAACTTTGATTCTATACCTCCACTGCCTTGCAGCTATACTCATTCATCAGAAAGGCTTCGAGGGTAAACCCTGATGAACAGTCCATACATGAACAGCCTTGTGTGTCATATTTGGGAGAAGAAAAGGCTGAGGAGGGAAACCTACACAAATCAGGAGTGGAGTCCCTAAGGCAGTTGGATAGTGCCTTGTATGCTTCCTTTAGGCAGCTCCTGCAGCTGAGTTGGTGCCAAACATATAGCTCTGCTTTCCTTTGGACCACCGGAGAGGTGCTGCTAACACAGCAGTTTCACCCCTAACAATATATTCCATTGTGTCTTGAGACTGACGGCTGCCAACAACACCAGTGGTGTTAGACCTCTTTGCCTTTGGGCCACAGCCCTCCCCTGCAAGGGTCTTCCCCTCCTCACAAGAGTCATTCTAATTCCCTCAGCTTCCCTCCAGCTTGCTTCATCTCTTCCCTCTCAGTTTTGAGTGAACTAGCCTTCTTGCTCCATCATGCCATGCTGCCTGGTGTAGTCATCCCACTGAGATGGAATAACCACTGAACTTGGCTCCACCTCTTGGGTGCTGCAGGGGTTAACCAGGGCTGAGGGCAATGCCTTCCTTACCCAGAGATGTTCTGGCTGGTGTAGAGTCTCTCTTGATCCAGAAGGAGACCCAGGAAAGGACCACCGTCAGGATGCAGGGGATGTAGGTCTGGATGGCAAAGTACCCCATCCGCCTGCTCAGGTCAAAGGAGACGGTCATGACTATGTACTCCCCTAGAGAAGGCCACAGAGAGGCGGGCAGGTCAGAAGAACAGGCCACTCCGCAAATCACATTGCTACCTCTGCATGCCTTGATTTTATGCTGGGCTGCTGCAGAGGTCATGGCTTCCAGCTTGAAAGGCCATCTAAAGGCACCACACATGGCCTGATACTTGTATTTTCAGTTGAGGTAACACAGGAAATGACCCAATACCTACGTAATCTGACCATTCGTCCATCCAGCTTAGTATTGTCTATGCCAGGCATGGGCAAACTCGACCCTTGAGATGTTTTGGGACTACAGTTCCCATCATCCCTGACCACTGGTCCTGTTAGTTAGGGATGATAAGAATTGTAGTCCCAAACCATCTGGAGGGCCAAGTTTGCCCATGACAGGTCTATGCTGACTGGCAGCAATGGCTCCTCAGGGTTTAGGCAGCGAATGTTTCTTAACACTACCTGGAGATGCCCAGCATGAGACTGAAACTGGGATCTTCTGCATGCCAAGCAGGTGTTCTGCCAGACATAGGCCCTTCCCAAGGGGGAGGCTGTGCTTCTGCATCAATGCTCAACAATGTCTGGAACTACCTTCACCACTGGAGCTGCACCTGCTCCATTTTCCTCCTTGGCTCCTAAATCCTTTTGCTCACCACTTTGTAGGAAACATGTCTGTGAGAACTCTGGGTGTGGCCGACACGAGGGTCCAGAATAAGAGACCAGGAGGAAGACCTGCCCCCCTACAGTCCTGCCCCCCACAGTCTGGTCTGTGTGATGATCTATGCGTGCTTACAATGTGCCATATATGTGCATATATGAGGAAGGATACTTGATTGCTTTGTGAAAGGAAGGCCCCGTGGAGAATCCCCCCCCCAGTTTATTAACTGAATAACCTTGCTTTCTTTTAGCCAAATATTACAACATATTGGACAATGCAGGAGACATTCTGAACATTTTCAGTCACAGAGGTCAGCCTCCAGCAACCAAATTCAACTAGCCGGGAAAATGCATGATTAAGGCAGCCACCTTCCTGGAAGAAGGAACACTTGCCTTTTAGGCCTATCAGAGAGAATGGCTCCAATTAAAACCTTCTTTTTCCAAGCAATAAAAAATCCTCATTTGCAGTCTGCCAATCATAAATGGATTAAGAGTATGGATTAATCAATGCATGATTTTAGCATAAATATTTCCTTTTCCAATATAGCTTGTAGGAGTTTTGAATGTGCTCAGTAAGTGGGGCTCAGGAACTGCAAGGGGACTTCCAGGGAACTGGACGTATTAAAATGAACTCCAGAGAGCCCAAAGAGGTCCTGTGCCAGAGTGGAGGGGAAGCCCTGAAGGATGTGGTGGTGGTGCCCTAAGGACAGCCTGGTATCTGCTTTTGGGAGCGGGGGAAGGAAAAGGAAGCAGCTACAGCTTCTGTGGACTCTCAGCAAGAACTGGGGGGGCCCTGAGAGAGGCTGCCTCTGCACCCTCCACTCCCGCCTCCTCCTGCCCTCCCAACCCTCCAGTCTCCAAACTATTCACTTGTTTTTCATGTGAAAAAGCCACCACCTACAATGTGCCCAACTCCTGTGGGACAAATGTCTTACCAGCACCTGTCCTGAGCACCTCAGATGTGTTCCTCAGACCTGTGAAGTCAAACTGGTAGAGCCTCCAAGTTCGCTGGTCAGAGACTTCAATAGAGTACCTTCTCCAGCGGTAGATGATCTCCTCTCGTGGGTAGCCATCTGGAAGGAGCAGAGCAGACACAGGCAGGAAGGTCAAGGCCCATGTAAGGTGGATTCTCTTGCAAGCCACCTCACAGCTCCTCCCTCCTTTTAATTTGATGAAAGGGGCTTTACACTCTGTCCCCCAGGAGATATGTGATGTGCCCACTGGGCTGGCTCAGAAGAACTGCTAACCAAGGAAGATGTGCAAGGACTGTTTTTAACCACCCTGCCCATCTGTGGAAGGTTCCTGATTGCATCTCCTCACCAGGGAAGGGTCTATGTAGCTCAGTGGTAGAGCATCTGCCTTTTATGCAGAAGGTCCCAGGTTCAATCCACAGCAGCATCTCCAGGTAGGGTTGCAAAGGACTTCTTTCTTGAAACCCTGGGGTACCATTGCTACCAGTCAGTGTAGACAATACTGAGATAGATTGTTTCCTTTTTTGCTTCACATTATATTCAGGGCAACAGAGGGGGTCAGGAGGCCATGAGCTGCCTGGTGGTAGCTGGCAACCTCCCTTCCTAACAAGGGGCAAGACAGGGCAGCTGTCTACCAGCTCCATCTGGTACACAGGCTGAGACCCTACCTGCCCACAGACTGCCTCGCCAGAGTGGTGCATGCTTTGGTTATCTCTCACTTGGACTACTGCAATGTGGGGCTACCTTTGAAGGTGAACTACAACTAATCCAGAATGTCGCAGCTAGAATGGTGACTGGGAGCAGCCACTGAGACTACATAACACCAGTTATGAGAGCCAGTGTGGTGTAGTGGTTAAGAGCGGTAGTCACGTAATCTGGGAAACCGGGTTCGTGTCTCCGCTCCTCCACATGCAGCTGCTGGGTGACCTTGGGCCAGTCACACTTCTGTGAAGTCTCTCAGCCCCACTCACCTCACAGAGTGTTTGTTGTGGGGGAGGAAGGGCAAGGAGAATGTTAGCCACTTTGAGACTCCTGAAGGGGAGTGAAAGGCGGGATATCAAATCCAAACTCTTCTTCTTCTTCTTCTTCAGTCTTGAAAGACCTACATTGGCTCCCCGTACATTTCTGAGCACAATTCATAGTGTTGGTGTTGACCTTTAAAGCCCTAAATGGCCTCGGTCCAGTATACCTGAAGGAGCGTCTCCACCCCCATCGTTCTACCCAGACACTGAGGTCCAGCGCCGAGGGCCTTCTGGCGGTTCCCTCACTGCGAAAAGCCAAGTTACAGGGAACCAGGCAGAGGGCTTTCTCAGTAGTGGCACCCGCCCTGTGGAACACCCTCCCACCAAACAACAACTACCAGACTTTTAGAAGACATCTGAAGGCAGCCCTGTTTAGGGAAGCTTTTAATGTTTGATGGATTACTGTATTTTAATATTTTGTTGGAAGCCGCCCAGAGTGGCTGGGGAGGCCCAGCCAGATGGGCAGGGTAAAAATAATAAATTATTGTTATTGTTGTTGTTATTGTTATTGTTATAGATCTAAGGTTGCCATATGTCTGGAATTTCCCGGACACAGTCGGTATTCAGCCTTCGTAAACAGTCACCACGTGAAAATTGCTGAAATGTCTGGGGAAATCTGAACGTGTGGCAGCCCATGTTGGAAGTGTAGATTTTGCCAAATTAAAAATAGCTCAAAGACTCAGCCTTTGTCAGAAGCTGTTTGTGGTCCTGAATGTGATCAGACTGCCTCTCTCAAAAGTATGGCTGTTACCCTCAGACGTCCTTTCATTGGGATCCCCGTGCTTTTTGACTACTAATGATTTCAGAATATTTTATATTGTTATATTTCATTATACCCATGTTACAATTTTTTAATGATTTTGACTGGGTGCATCCATTTGCAAAATAGTAACTTAGCGAACTGTTCACCCCCACATCTTAAATTATTGCTGCTTTAATTTAATATTTATATAAATGTTTATACAACCCAACCCACTTCAATCTGCAGAACTGGCCATGTTACAGGTGCCACACAATGCTCATTCTGCATTTGGGAGGAATCAATCTTTTAGTGTGGCAGAACCCACACTTTGGAACTCCCTGCCTATTGACACAAGCAGGTGCCTTCCCTGTACTCTTTTAAGCACCTGCTGGAAATGTTTTTTTAGACAAGCCTACATATGTTTACATACGTTTCAATCTGTTTTTAGCTTGTTACATCTTTTAATTATTATCTGAACATTTAAACAGCTGTTTTCAACTGTTCTTTAACAGATAATTGTTTTATTCTTTTTGTAAACTACTTTGAGGATTTTCTTTCAATTCACATGGTGTATAAGTTTTATGAGATAGGTAAATAAATAAGATAAATATTGATAAGATAACAAAAATAAATCACTTTGCTAGGTAATGTTTTATCTTGTATTTCTCTTAGGATGGTTAAGTGAGCCTTTTTAAAAATAATAAAGAAAGTTCCCTGTTGAACTTATGATAAATAAAATTTGCGGACATTGACTGAAGAAATTTGGAACATGGGGATCCTAAGATTCTGCCTTATGCAGCCTGCAAGTGGCCTGGTCAATGTTTTGTATGGGAGACCACCTGGGAGCCCCCACCCATGATGAGGGAAATGCAGTATACAAATGTAAGGAGTGCCTTACGTTCTGAATCTGGCTGTTGGTCCACCAAGCACAGAGAGAGGCTCCTCACAGCAGCTCATGGCATCCCAGGTGCTTCTTGGTGGTGATGCTGCCAGGGATTGAATCCCGGACCTTCTGCATGCTAAGCAGGTGCTGAACCACAGATCCAAGCATGCACACATGCACACACCTCTCCCACTGCTGCTTTGGGTGTGGTTTCCTCTTTACCATTCCTCCCTGGGCAGATACCCTTGAAAAATGTCCCAGTGACTCCTTCTTAGGGTGCCCCCACTGGGGCATTTGGAGAGTGGTATGGGGAGGTGCCCATGCCCTTAACTGGCCCAGGCACCTTATTTGCTTCTGAGGAGGCAGCATAAGTGGTGGCGTACTGGTTATGGTATTGGACTAGGACCTGGAAGACCAGGGTTCAAGCTAAGCATGTGGCACTGTCATGTGTGAGTGTGGGAACATCTCCTTAGCTTCCTATCCAGCCACTAGCAGCCTCTAGAAGCCCCCCAGGAACAACAATGGCGGTGGTTGAGGAGGATGGAAGCTGCCAATCCCAAAAGGGCTTGGAGATAAAGCAGAAGGAGGACACAGTGGCTGTTAGCTCCCCACATTTAAAATGGGCAGCATTCTGCAGAGCACTCTGAGTTCTTTCCTCAATCAGTGTTGTCTTTTTCATTTGCAGTGGTACCTTGGGTTACAGATGCTTCAGGTTACAGACTCCGCTAACCCAGAATTAGGTAAAGCTTCAGGTTACAGACTCCGCTAACCTCAGGTAAAGAACTTTGCTTCAGGATGAGAACAGAAATCGTGCAGCGGTGGTGGGAGGCCCCATTAGCTAAAGTGGTACCTCAGGTTAAGAACAATTTCAGGTTAAGAATGGACCTCCAGAACGAATTAAGTTCTTAACCCGAGGTGCCACTGTATTGTTAATGGAACTACAGCCCTCCCTCTGCCCAGGGACTGGGGCACAAGCCCCTTCCCTCAGGTTGCAAATGCTTTGGGCGCCTTGCTCAGCTTTGTCTCTGACTGCTGGAGAATAATAACTGCCAGCCATGCTGCTACCCAAGGCCCTTCAACTGGGACACAGACTGTGGGCAAGACATGCAATCTGCCCCTCAACCATGACACCCTACCCCCCTCAGCTTGAAAGGACTCGTGACCTGTTCACCCTTGTCAGGCAAGCAAGAGATGCAAAAAGCCCCTATATCCTCTGACCAGGAGGCCTTCCCCACCATTCTCCGAGCACCTGGTAAGATCCAAACAGGTCTTATGCTGCTGGGATTTATACTTGTTTACTACCAAAAATCTGACACAGATGCAAGGGCTGCTCAGAAAGAGGAATGTTGGCGTGATATGGTCTTTCTCTCAAGGAAGAGAAGGAGGAAGGGAGGGAGGGAAGGAGAAGGGGAGAGAGAGATGGCTTTGAAGCCATGTTTGCTTTTTCTGGAACATCACTGGCCACAGACAGGTGTTTAGCTGACCTTCTGGCTTGGAATGAAAGGACACGACAGCATCTGGGACTTTGGACCCTGTTTGATCAACAATGGGCATGCAAAACTTTCCATTGCTAGTCCAAGCTGACGCCCTGCTGGCAGTGACAGAGCAAAGACTTTGCAAGCCAATCCATTTCTGTGCTAATTCTAGCACATTTTTGGAAGTGTGTCTGACCCATATGTGCCCTCTAACCTCAACAGGCCACTAGTCG
This sequence comes from Podarcis liolepis, assembly GCF_965112155.1. Lineage (NCBI taxonomy): Eukaryota > Metazoa > Chordata > Lepidosauria > Squamata > Lacertidae > Podarcis > Podarcis liolepis. The sequence goes on from NC_139570.1 coordinate 32,020,506, forward strand.
TACTCTGGATGGTCGCAGGGGGCTTGACAGCACAGGTTCTTATAGACAGCATCCATCATTGTTCCACTTGTAATTGTTGGGTGCAGGCTGATTTGGGGATTGATTCAGACAGTTTTCTTACTGCTCATCTTTTGCAGGTGACTCCCTGCCCCATGCACACACACACACACACACACACAACAATCAAGGGTCTGAATCTGAGGGGGAATGGAGCTTCCACACAGCAGGAGCACAGATGTATTCAGGGAAGAGTCTCAATTTCTGAGTCCCTCCATAGGCATAAATAACATCCCCTCCCCCAGCAGTCTCACCATCAGAGTGGAAATGAGTTTCTATAAGGTTCCAGTCACGCATCAGGGCCACATGAGAAGCTATGAGGTGGGATTAGCATAGGGCCACCACTGGGCCCCATCTGTAGAGTTTCTGCATGTGCAATCCCTCCCCCCCCTCCCGGTACTCCCTGCTTCTCCCTGTGTTTAGGAAGTGAGGATGTGGCAGAGGAGGCAGGCAAAGCAGAAATGGGGACTCCAGCGAGCTGCCAGCTGCAGCTGTCTCTAGCATCCTGGTTTTCCTCTGCAAATTGAAATGTCAAAACTGTTTCAAAGCAGCGATCTTGATGCCTATATATGATAAATCCTCCCGGGGCTGTGGGAGATACCTCGTAGCATAGCTAAACTATGTTTATAATTAATTGCCAGGCATGCGTGGCGTGTACTGTTAATTAGCTAAGATGCAGAGGAGATGGGGACAGGCTGGGAGGGGCCGCTCAGAGCCACGTGGGTGGGCAACAGGGAGAGGGAGGAGGCTGTGCACAGGATCTGTAGCAGTGACATGACAGGCGGTGGCAGGCTGAAGGGCTGGTGCAGTCCAGGAAACAGCAGCAGCACCAGCCAGAAAGCAAACAAATGAACAGGCTGAAGGCGGGGAGCGGGAGGGGGTTTGGAAGGCGACTGTCCCATTAAAAAGGCAGGGAGGGAGGGAAGGAAGGAGCATCATGATGGCGTCCTCTTTGGCTCCCATCCATACTCAGAGCCACTAAATCAGAATCTGAGTCTATGGGCTGAAAGGGGCTTTGTGTGTTTGGAAGCACATGATGGCCACTGTGAGAGAGAAAGAGACAGACAGACAGAGAAAGCTGTCATTGCTAACAATCTACAAAGAAAAGGACTCCATGGGCCACTGCGAGGGAGGGAGGCTGCTGTGAGGACTGCGCCCACACAGAATTTATAGAGATCTGGGGAAGAAGGAAGAACATAAGACGAGCCTGCTGAGCCAGGCCAAAAGGGGCAACCTAATCATAGAATGGTAGAGTTGGAAGGGACCTCGAGGGTCATCTAGTCCAACCCCCTGCAAGGCAGGAATCTCAACTAAAGCATCCATGACAGATGGTCATCTAACCTCTGCATAAAAACTCCAAGGAAGGAGAGTTCACCACCTCCTGAGGGAGTCCGTTCCCCAGTCGAACAGCTCTTGCTGTCAGAAAGTTCTTCCTGATAGTTGATTGGAATCTCCTTGAATGCATTGGTTTGGGTCCTACCCTCCTGAGTAGGAGAAAACAACCATCTTCCATGTGGCAGCTCTTTAGATATTTGAAGATGGCTATCATATCTTCTCTCTGTCTCCTCTTATCCAAGCTAAACATACTCAGCTCCCTCAACCACTCCTCATAAGGCTTGGTTTCCAGACCCTTGATCATCTTGGTCACCCTCCTCTGCATACATTCTAGCTTGTCAACATCCTTCTTAAGTTGTGGCACCCAGAACTGGACACAGTATTCCAGGTGTGGTCTAACCTAGGCAGAATAGAGTGGTACTATCATGTTCCTTGACCTGGACACTAGACTTCTGTTGATGTTGCCTATCATAACATTGGCTTTTTTGCTGTTGCATCACACTGTTGACTCATGTTAAGCTTGTGGTCTTCTGGGACCCCCATTTCTTAGACACAACAGCCTCCACTGTATCTTGATTTTCAACAAAAACCCAACCCTGGATGAGCACATGGAACGCCCTGGATTCTCGTACACTGCTCAGCAGAGCTTGGAGGTGGCATTCAACCTCTGCATTAACATTATTTGCTTGGTGATTGAGGTGGAGTGTTCTAGTTCCATGCACAGCCTCTTTGTGGGGCAAGTTTAGCATCTTTTTGCCCTACCCTTCAGTCCCATGGCCCTGTCATGACATCTATGCAACCGGTACTCACAACTGGAGAAGACCAGAGGGCAGGAGTGGGTATCCATTGGGAAGTTCTGCAGCTGGAGGAGGCACTCAGCTTCAATGGTCAACCTGGGGAAGAGATGGAGATGGGGAATACTAGTTTGACAGCTGCTGCAGAAGCACAACTAACCTTGTATGAACATCAATACTTCTGGAGCCTCTCTGGAGCATTTTAGCATCCCCTCAAAGGGTGTGTCAGAAGCCACCTGAGGCCACCAAACCCACATTTAGGCCCATTTCATGATCCATTTATTTCATTCTAAGGCTGGATGTCTCCTTCCCTCTGTGATCCAGTCTGAGAGCAAATGGACCTGGATCCATTCTGCACGAAGAGGCCAGTTGGATGGTCTCTTTGTAGGTGAAAGCCAGGGAGAGACAACCACAAAACCATTTGTGGTGTGACCCCCCCCCCATCCTTCCTGAATTTGCTTATTTTTTGCTGCCTTTCTCTCCCCTGACTCTTTCATCCCTGTTGAATGACTGCCTGGGAGCCAGAGGTTTACCTGAGCGTATAGAGGACTTTCCCATCATTCCAGATCCGGAGCAGCTGGTTGGGAGTGGTGATCCAGTGGGAGTCAGCCCTCTTAGAGTTCCTGAAAAAGGTGTCTGGGATCCAAATCCGGCTCACCATATTAGTGTTGAGGGTGAGAGCTTTGAGGGTGCTGTTGAAGCGAAGGCGCCGGTCATACCACGTTTGGGCGAAGAATATGTCAATGGTGTATTCCTGTGAGAGGCACAAAAGAACATTATCCACAGCCTGCTTGAAACTGAGACCTGCAGCTCTTCATCCTGATGGGTGACATTTGGTGGAGATCATTATTAGCATTTGTATTGCAGGGAGTTGGACTAGATGACTCTTGGGGGTCCCTTAAGTGGCTTTTCAGGACCAGGCTCTCACAAAGTGAAGCACATAAAGGAATGATAACAGGTTACATTGGCTGTACAATCACTTGCTCAGAATCACACGAGTAATGAACCCCCTCAAGGAAAGGAAGCAATGAAGAGATGAGTTCCCAAGGTCCTTTGCACTGAAGGGCAAGTCACTCAAAAGGGGGCTCCATAACTTCCTCTCAAGAAGACCCCATCTCTCATACATATTAAACTATTGATTTTACTGGTAGCAGATCCTCTGAAACACATGTTAGTTGTAGTGTACAGGCAGGGTGACATGGTGGTCCCAAATCTGCATTATCCAGACTGAGAGATGTTCCGAAATACAGAAAAAAACATGTGCAGAGACGGCCTTGAAAGGTGGGAGCACTCACTGAGCAGCAGCAGCTCACTAGCCGTGTAAGCCAGCAGAGGGAGGGCATGTCTGTCCCTGTGACATCAAAAAAGGGGGCTGTAGAGGGGACAGGTTAGGGTTAGGCAAGAAGGAAGCCAGTCAAACCAGCTCCCTCCTTCTGAAATGCTTGAAAGTTTGAATAAGGCAACAAATTGGTGCCATCTATGGGTAGCTATGGGGGGCAGGACCCCCCAATATTTTCAAGGAGGGCCATAGTCTCCCCCACCCCCCAATTCCACTGTGATACTCAAAGCATGTGGCAGCGGGAAGCATCTTCACCCTGGCGTGTCCCTTTGAGGATCACCAGAGTGGCTTCTAGAAAAGTGCTCTGGCAAGCTCCCCAAAGGACACACCAGTTCAAAGCATCTTCGTGCTGGCACATCTTCTGCCAGGGATGCAGTGAAGGTAAGGTGGCTGGTGGTCAGGAGGTGGCAGGTGGCAGGCCAAGTCGGCCTGGCTGGGTTGGGGGAGGAGAGGCACATATGCAACATCATATACGCACAATGGGCCCTTGCAATGTTGGGGGGCAACTCAGTCACTCAGCCTGGGCAACAGTTCTGGACAAAATGCTTTTAAAAGAGAAACCTAATATTACAGTTTGAGAAGTTCAGGGTCTCTTTTCAACCTTTTCCTGGCTTCTTTCTTCAACAGCAATGCAGCTCTCCCACATCGCTTTACTTTCTTTGTTCCATTCTGTTGACTGTCTTCTTTCTAAACACCTTATTTTCTAGTTTGACATACAATATTTTCACTCCCTTCCCCTGACAACCTTTCAATCAACCAGAAGGAGAGTTCCATCCTCCTTAATTGCCAGGTTCCTGGGCTGAACATTTTGCTCTCCTTTGTAAAAGTAAAACCTTTTCTTACGAACTACTGACACTCCTGTTCTTGTGCAAACTTTCGACCTTCCTGTGAAGGAGAACCAAAGACAAAATGGCTGGAGGTCCTATTCTGTGCCACTGCTCCTCACCTCCCATGCCCCAAAGTGGTGCTCATGGGTGTAGCCAATATTTATTTAGGGGGGGGCAGGCTTCATCTTGGTGGGGGCAGAACTGAGTTATTTGCAACGCAATTGGTCAGTTAGTTATTTTTATTCATTTACAGTGGTACCTCGGGTTAAGTACTTAATTCGTTCCGGAGGTCCGTTCTTAACCTGAAACTGTTCTTAAACTGAAGCACCACTTTAGCTAATGGGGCCTCCTGCTGCAGCCGTGCCGCCAGAGCACGATTTCTGTTCTCATCCTGAAGCAAAGTTCTTAACCCAAGGTAATATTTCTGGGTTAGCGGAGTCTGTAACCTGAAGCGTATGTAACCTGAAGCATGTGTAACTTGAGGTACCACTGTACTTGATTGACCCATGGTGGTGCTGCAGATTCCCTGCCCTCTAGAGCAAATAATGAAGATAAACCTTGCCTGGTTGGATTGGGTTCCTTCTAGGTGCTCCCTGGTGGGCAGTTGCTAAACTAATCCTCTCAGTCTCTTGCTGGGATGGCTAAAAGGTCCCCATAGTTGCTAAATGTCACATGCTACCTTGTGACAGAAGAATACATCTGTATGGAGGAACCAGAACCCAGGTGCTTCTGCCAAGAACCTTGAGGCTGACACAGACTATACAGGATCAGAGATGAGGTGTCATTGCAATCTCTGGCTCAGTCACAAGGCACTTTTCCAAAAAGCAAATTTCTTGGTCACCTGAGGACCAGGAGGCTGATGCACAGGACTGTCCCACAAGGGCAGTTGGAGAGCAAGAGAATTGCCTTAGATTTTGCAAGGTAGGGGGTTTCTGGAAATGCAACCTAGAGCATATAGCTCAGGATTCCCTTCCCCTGCTATGAGCTTTGAGAGTTCAGTTCAAAGACATGCTGGGAATATTTCCTGCAGGTAGACACACACAGAGAGAATGGAAGCAATGAAGCAACACAGCCCAGAACAAAGGCCACCTCCTTGCAACTTGTAAGCTTCACTGGGACACAAGTTAAAGACATAGGAAACATCCCAATAGTTTAGTGAATATTTAATGTGTTTCATAATTTAATTCATCTAGATGCCCAAGCCCATCCAGATGCACTCAAGAAATCTGAAGCACATTACTAAATACAGCCCAGTCAAAACACACAGGCAGGATATGTTGCTGCTTTGGTTCAGGGGCAGCTTCTTTTCTGCTCCCCTCCCCATAAAAAATCAAAACTGTCCTCCCATGTATGTTCCACTCTAACTTTTATGGAAGGGGGCAGTTGAAAAAAAACCTGGAGCAACTATTAATTTGCCCTGGACAATTGTCCCCCATGCCCTGCTCTGTGCAATAAATCAGATATTAACCCCCTGGAAACATAGTGACTGGAGTGTCCTTTGTTTGGCTTTGATGTGGCTGCCCACACAGCTCTTGAATGCTGCTGAGGTACTGCGCTAGTACTTTCAGCTGGAAGTGGAATTAAAATGCAAATTCACACATAGATATAGTGCTGTTTGCCCCATCAAACTCAGCACTGCCTGTCTCTATGGATAAGATCTTATATACTTCTGTGGGGCTTAAGTCCCATTCCGCTATGGTTCTGTTTCTCACTGTCCCTTTGATAAGCAGTTTCCTCCTTGCTCCTTCCCTTTAAAACACCTAGTTAGTTCCTGTTCCTTTCTAGCCATGTGATTCCTGGGCTGAAAGTTAATTAGTCAGTTTTGGCTTTCAGTTAATTACTGGTTTCCTCACTCCAGCTAGAACAACTTCCTGTTATTTTATTTGCAAATGCTTTTGTTTCAAAGAAGAAACCAGCAATTAAATTCTCCTTTCTTGCTCCTAAGGATCAGGAACTGACCAAGGATTCCACTAGATGGCCTGTCAATTCAGCCTTCATCCTGATTTGCTTGAACAAAGCTTATGTAGTAGTTAGACTATATCCAGTTTTATTGGTTATTCATTCTGATTTCATTACAGGTTGGGTATGCAATGGTGAACAATCATCCTAAATTCATCCTGATTTGCTTGTGGTGGGTTTACACATACTCTTTCAATGAGTTGTTCATGCCACAATTTCCCCATAACTTTCCAAACTGTAAAAAGTCATTTTTTAAAAGTAGATATATTGTGCTGTGGTGACAAGAGTGCTTTAATCCACTGTAAACATGCCAATCAAAAAAGTTACAGTGTGCCCTTGAATCCTTCCCTCAAAATACTGACAGACTGGACACACCATAATTATTGTCACTCAAGAAGGTGAGAGAACCAGAAGCAACTAAACAGCTGCTCAAAAAGGAAACTTTCACTTAAAGGCACAGTAACCCTGCCAAGCCTCAGTGGAACTGCACCAGTACACACCTGCTACGCTGGTATTATGACTGCATTCCTTAAGTGAGGAAAGTGCCTCTACAGATCAGGTGTAGAAAACAGCAACAGGAAGAGAACCACAGAAGAATGTCATTGGGGTTCAGTGTCAAGAAAAAGTGCTTTCCAGTAGCACCTTAGAGACCAACTAAGTTTGTTATTGATATGAGTTTTTGTGTGCATGCACACTTCTTCAGGTACCTAAAGATATATGAAGAAGTGTGCATGCACATGAAAGCTCAGACTAATAACAAACTTAGTTGGTCTCTAAGGTGCTACTGGAAAGAATTTTTTAATTTTGTTTTGACTATGGCAGATCAACAAGGCTACCTACCTGTAACAAGAAATAGTGCCTGCATAGACCAACTGGTTGGTGCCATGGAAGCAAAACAATTTTCTGATGGAGAATCTGAATTATTTTAGAGCCTGGCCTGGCTCAGATGAGATTCCCCCCAAAATGGCTCTGTTGCAGCTCTCATTTGTCTCCCTTTTCTTCAGAAAGACTGCAGGACAAACAGTTGCTCTTCCTGTTCTCTTTCTTTTACCTGATCAGACCCTGCTCCTGCACCAGTAATGGTTGCCATATGGCTTGGAAGCAACATCTGCCACAGGCTCTCTGAGAAAGGCTGAACAATCAGACTATCCTAGGGCCTGTCCCCAGCCTATTGGAGGAATTTGGGAAGAAGGGCTAGATATAAATTAAATAAACAAACAAACAGATTATACACATAATGCAGAATTGCTCATCAACAGGCTTCTTCCACCAGTTCTAATGCACATTGCAGTTAAGGTGGCCTTTAAGTAACCCAGGTGCAAAGAGTCAACAGGCATCATACAGTGGCTCAAGTCTTAGCCTTGGGGTCAAATGTGGCTTAGCTTTGATTAACATTTCCTCTTTTGGCCTCTGTTCCTCAACTGCCCATTGGGCCTGTAAGGGGACAGAGAGCCTTTCCAGGAAGGTCAGGGCACCCTCTACCAGCTACAGCAATGAGATGTATGTCTGCTCCTCCCCATGGACCATTTTTACAACACCCCCCCCCCAGACCACATGCAGTGAGGCCAGTTATACTCCTGTAGCACCTCCTGTGGCAACACCACCTCCCAAGCAGGTGCAGCCTGACACTATTAGCAGCAGATCATAATGACCTAGATGCATATGCTCAGCTCATGACTAGCAGTCCTCACCTAAGAGACCAGGAGAGAACTTGAGCATGACATCATCCAAGTTCTGTTCAGGATAACACAACATGTCTGTAGTTAAGAAGACAAGGCTTTTGATAGGAAGAAGCTGGAGGCTGTACAGCATAATTATGGGATTGGAGTGTCACCACCACCGCTGGACCACCTGCTCACTGACCTTCCCCTATTCACAGTACTTTAACACACTTCCACTCAAAGTTGGGGAGAGCTGCAGCTGAGCTGGGGTTCTGCTCTCCAACAGGCAAGAAGTGTAGGAGATTTGCAGTCAAAATCTAACAATACATATTCTGGAATTAGTAAGTCTAGGGGCTAATGACCACAGAATGACAGAAATGTAATTGGTGGAGAGAGAGGGCTATGTGATGTAATTTCCCCTGTTTCCAGTGGCAGGAAGAAATGAGAGATATAATCCCTTATCCTTCCTGTTGCACACTCTCTCTTTGTTCTTCTGCACCATGTTTTCAATGGAGATGGATATATGTCTATGCTCTCACTGAGTGCAAATTCCATTTTAGAAGTCAGCTATGTATTTTGTAACCTAGAAGTATTTTTACATGCATTGCTTTTGCTGCTGTTGTTTGCTGAAAATGTGTGCAATACTTTAAGTAAGTAAAGTCTATTTTCAACTTACTTTACAGTGTGGTTTGATTTTTTTCACACACACACACACACACGGTTTGATTCTCTCTCTCTCTCTCTCTCTCTCTCTCTCTCTCACACGCGCACACACACACACACACACACACACACACCCCAATCATGGTAATTATAGAGGGGGGAGTCAGCTTGCTAAATATAATGAGCTGTACCAACCTTTCCTAAGCTTCTAGTTTTCTGCCAAGGGGTGGTAATCTAAACCTCCGCCCTACTCAGCTTCTAAGTGCAAATGCTAAACTGACTATTCTAACTAAGTCTCCACACATAATGGGGGACTGGAGGGATAATTGTAATTACTGTATTTTTCGCCCAATAGGGTGCACCGGCCCATAGGGCGCACCTAGTTTTTTTTGGGGGGAATAAAGGAAAAAAAATATTTCCCCACCAGGCGCGGGGCTGGGAAGGGGGAAGGCTAAGCTTCCCCTGACCCCAGCCCCCAGCCCCCAGAACAGGTTGCTATCCGCAAGCCTTGGGAGCCCGGCGGGAACTCCCACCGGTCTCCCCAAGCTTGTGGATATCTGCCCGAAGCCCGGGGCACACTGCTAAGCGCGCACCAGGCTTCGGGATGCAGGCTGCTATCCGCAAGCCTGGGGAGACCGGCGCAACTTCCTGCTGGTCTCCCCAAGCTTGCGGATATCTGCCCGAAGCAGATGTTCTCCGCTCCCCGGGTTTTGGGCTGCAGGCTGCTATCCACAAGCCTAGGGAGCCCGGCGGGAAGTCGCACCGGGCTCCCAAGGCTTGCGGATATCTGCCTGAAGCCTGGGGCACGCCCCGCTGCGCTCCCCAGGTTTTGGGCTGCAGGCTGCTGTCCGCAAGCCTTGGGAGCCCGGCAGGAAATCCCGCGGGCTCCCAAGGCTTGCAGAGAGCTTCCTGAAGCCTGGAGAGCGAGAGGGGTCGGTGCGCACTAACCCCTCTCACTCTCCAGGCTTCAGCGAAAGCCTGCATTCGCCCCATAGGATGCACACACATTTCCCCTTCATTTTTGGAGGGGAAAAAGTGCATCCTGTAGGGCGAAAAATACGGTAATATATCCTCTCCTACCTACTAAATCCATCCCACAAGAAGAAGATGGGCTGTACTGTCCCTTCCCCTTCTCTGGTCTAGGGGTCATTAGAAAAGGATCTGAAAATAAAAGTGCCAGTATCATAATGCCATTATTGAAATCTATGGTGCAACCACATTTATTATAGTGTGTGAAGTTCTAGTCACCTCACCTCAAAAAGGATACTCTGGACTTGGAAAACATTCAGAAAAGGGCAAGCAAAATAGTCCAGCAAGATGCTGGAATGACTCCCCAGTGAAGGAAGATTGCAGCATTTGGGAATTTTTAGTTTAATGAAAAGGGAATGAAAAGGTGACAAGATAGTTTGTAAAATTATGCATGGCACAAAGAAAGTGTATACAGAAAAGTTTTTCTCCCTGTCTCCTGGAGCTCATGGACATCCTACAAAGCTGAGTGTTGGGATTCAGGACAGATAAAAAGAAGGACATTTTAGTTAAATTTTGGAGCTTGTCCCCTCAAGAGGCAGTGATGGCCACCAACCTGGATGTCATTAAAAGACAACTGGTCAAATTTGTGGAGGAGAGGACCATTGATGCCTACTAGCCATAATGACTATGTTCTGCTTCCATAGTCAGAGAAACGAAAGCTTCTGCAAACCAGTTGCTGGAAACCACAGGAGGGCTCTTGGTCTTGTCTTCTAGGCATAGCATCACCCTCATCAGCAGCAGCCAGCCAGAGCTTCTACTCTTCCTCCTCCTCCTGGTTATCAAATTTGTCATGCAAGAATTTAATATTTACATTTTTCTGCTGTCTTAAGAATAGAGTGCTGTCCTTCGTCCTGAAGCCTTACAGCACTTTACAGAATATAAAAAGAGCCTCTTAAAATTTGCTAGTTCAAAGGAAGAGTTTTTGCAGCCTTCGTTCCTTCCTGTGAGCAGGCTTTTCACAAATGAAAGCTGCTCCTCTAGCACAGCGCCCTACCTCTCCTTTCTTAGTATGCATGGCAGCAGCTTCAGCAAAGAGGCTCGGCATTATAGCTTTAAAAAGGTTCTTATTATTTGCCGAGGAAATGCTGATGGCTTACTGAAAACACATGTTCAGTGGTTTAACAGGGAAAGGGTCTCTTCACCCCTTTGAATAAGCAATTGGCAATGAAAAAGGGATTAGCTCAGCCTGCTCCAGTGGAAGGCTGAGCAACGATGAGGCCAAGGGTGGAGGGGGAGGAATGATTCTGTGGGGCTGGAAGATTCCTAGTCTCAGCCGACCATATAAGAAAGAGGACAGGGCATGGGCAACTTCAATCCCAGCTGACTTCAGGGGGACTTTGCATCTAGTAATTCTGGCAGTACTAAGTCCCTAACATATTGGCGGTGGGTGGGTGGGTGGTTATCTCCGTGTGCATATTCTCTGGTGAGTATACAGGTGAGATAAGAAGATAACAACATAAGAACAGCCCTGCTGGATCAGGCCAGTGTCACACCTAGCCTAGCATCCTGTTATCACAGTGGCCCACTAGATACCTCAGTGGGAAACCCTCAAGCAGGATTCAAGCACAAGAGCACCCTTCCCTTCTGCGGTTTCCAGAAACTAGGATTCGGAAGCATCACAGCCTCCAACCATGGAGGCACAGCATAGCCATATAGGATAGTAGCTACTGATATTCTTCACCTCTTCCATTAATTTGGAGGATCCTCTGTTAAAGCCATCCATGTTGGTTGTTATCATTGCCTCCTGTGGAAGCAAGTTCCATAGTTGAAGAATGCACTGTATGTAGGATTTTATTCTTTTAATCTATCCTGAATCTTCTAACATTGAGCTTCACTGGATGCCCACAAGTCACTTTCTTTCTTTCCTTCTCTCCTTCCCCCCCCCAACCCACTTATACGCATATCCGCCACTCCACATTTCTTCCAGTTTCCACTGTTCTCCCAAAGGGTTCAACACTCACCATGTGGATCACAGAGACAGGCCCAATGCTGTTTACGTAGATGTCCACATCAATGAAAGTGGGCTTGACTGTAAAAGAGACCACAAAAGAGAGGACAGGTCAGCCATAGGAGAGGGGTATATGCCAAGGGCAGCCACGAGGATAGGTGAGCTCAGTGATTTATGTGTTCCCAAAAGTGCACCCAAAAGTGGCTCTGAAAACAATACAACAATACAATCCAATGAAATTCAATGAGAATGTGCAGACAGCAAACATAACAGCAGTAAGAGAACACAATAATTAAAACTTTAAAAAAAATAAATGCCCATGAACACAAATCAGTTTTCTGTGCCTACTTAAAAGTGAGCCATGAAGGGGCCTGGGGCATCTCTCATTGGGAGGCTGATCCATAATTTGGATGCCACCCACAGTCAAAAAGTCCACACCTGCTATGCCTGTGCCCAGAACAAGATTGCCCCAATGATGAGACATGGAGAAGCAGCCACCTCAGATGGGAAAAGATCCCAAGGCGGTACTTTTATGGGCACCCCACCTACCCTGCCTGTGCCACCTGCTTCTGCTGCCACTGGAGAAATAGCCACTGGTGCCAATTTCCTCCAATATCTCATAGTGGAGGCGATAGGGCAGGCAGTGCAATAGTGGTGTAACATGGGGGATTGAGGGGGCTGTCACCCCAGGCACAGTTGGGGGGATCACGTGCCCTGCCCCATCATGATCTGCTGTGTACTCAGCACCCTGGAGCCTGAGGGCACTATGAAAAGGACATAATGAGTCATGGCGCCCTCTCTGTGAGCCAAGCAACACTCGTAAAAGCAGTGCTGTGCTCGCAGGGCCCAGGGTGGACACCTGCTCACAGAATGTTTTTGTGAGTTTTGCAAAGCGACACTGGGCCTGTGGGGCACCATGAGTGCACCCTGCTTTGCAGCAGTGGGCAAGGCTCACTCCAGTAGCACACCCTGCCCATGGACCTGTCCCTTGGTGCACCCTCCGCATGCCCAAGCACGCACCCACCCACCCTACGTGCATGCCACTCCTGAGTGAGGCTTTGCAAGGGCTTCTCCTTAAGAAGCTCTTACAAAACCTCACTGCTGAGCAGGAAAGGGGGAGATTAAGCAAAGACTTCACTTTAAGGAAAAGCTCTTCTTGAATCTCCCCACCTTGCTGGTAGGGTGACATGGCTTTGCAAGGACTGCTCCTTGAGGGGAAGCCCTTGTGAAGCCTAACAGCTGCCCATCACGAGGCCAACAGTGGAACAGTTTGCTGCTGGTGCCTAAACACCTCAGGCTACCCCTGGCCCAGAGGAGAGCACCGTTAAGAGAAGTTATTGAAAAGATTCCTTTGGAAGTTGGCAGTTCCTTGCAGCTGAAGCAGCTGAAGCAAGTGCCACAAATTGAACCCAAAAACATTTTAGACTCCAATGAAGAATACAATCTGCTCTGCTGCTCCCAGAGAACTCTCTGTCAGCTAAAGTTTCTGGGCTCACTTGGAAGGGCAGCCTACGGAGCAAACTAATGCTAACATTTTTTTTTTAAGTAGCCACAATAAAAAAAGAAGCAGAAACAGCAGGTGTGGAGCCCTGATCCAGAAAGTGTTTTCGATCTGGATCAGGAGCATGTGCTAGTTTTTCTGCTGAAAATTGTCCCCTATCTAGCAGTTGGGTAGGGAAAATTTTCCAGTAGAAAACTGACCTGGGGCCCCTCTATGGCTGCTTTTTCTCAAAAGTAAAAGTAGCCAGAATAAGCTGGCACCCAGTGTACACCCACCTGCCCACCCAGACTGACTATAAGTAAGCAAGAGGTAGACTGAGACTGGGGCTGCACCCCTTTTGCTCTCATTGCTCACCCTCTACTACTTTTGCCCTTTGCCTCTACACCCCAGTGCTGCTGGACTTGGGAACCTGGTGCTCAGCATACAAAACATTGATGCCAGCAATCAATCATGTCCCATGTGCTCCCCCTTTCTTTGCAACCTGCACCCTTCAGTCAAGGGTGCCTTCCAGCTGAGGTCTCCCTTGGGAGGAGGAAAACTTACTGCTGATATCGGGGCGCAGCTTGTTGTCATAGTTCTGGAGGAGGGAGTTGAGGATCTGTGTGGCATCCGTCTCCTGGGCTTTGGGGGTCAGGACCCAGGTTTTGTTGGTGTTGCTGAGGTAATCGTAGTCATATTCCTCTGTGCTCTCTGCCCTGCAAGGGAAACAGGAAGTCCATGGCGGAGCAGGCAATGGGAAAAGCATATGTCGATCTCAGACCCTGGACAGTTGCTGACAGTCAAAGGGGCAGCTACTCAGGGGCAGGTGGGTGCAGCAGGGGACATTTCTGCCCACCAACACCATCGCAACATTTTGGAGAGGACGTATATAACACAACAGTCATACGTGAACCTCAATACAAGTTGATGTGCTATAGCACTGCAGCTTCTTCTCCTGCAGTACAAATCAATACAATATAGGACTATCTGTGTTCCTGGTACTTTGCATAGCACAAGAGGAGAACTCCATGTCCCAAGCAGCATACAATCAAAATTCAGCACAGGGGAAAGCAGGAGAAGTATGGGTGAAAATGACCAGCAGGGGGTAACGCAAGAAGCAGTATGCACCTGTGACAGTTCCCCCTGCTTAGGCTTACTCCCAGGGTAAGGAATCATAGGGCATGGGATCCAGGGGGTGCTCATTTGAATAAATGCCGTTCAAGTCACAGAAGCAGAGTCCAAATTGTGGGGAAATAAATATACGAATCCCTGTGACCCATGTGTGTGGGGTAAATAACAAAAGAATCAGCTAGGTGCCTGGATTCAACATGTGGGGCTAAACTCACTTTGCAGTAGGAGAGAGCACCCAGTAGCAGAGTTCAAACTCACAAAAGTTTAGCAGCAGTATAACATGGGAAAATAGGTTGTTAGACCCCTTATCCTGTTTGGCAGTATAAAGAGCTCCCCTCTTTCTATCTCTCCTGCAATTAACAGACCACACACTGTTAAGTACATTTAAAATGCTTTGCTTAAAGGTGTGTGGTCTGTTCATTGCAAGAGAGGTAGAAAGAGAGTAGCTTGTTCAAAAGGTTAGATGAATGCGTTTATCCAAACAGCAGCAAGAAGAACACAGGCAGAATACTTGGGGGGGGGGGAGCGAGATACAAAAAGATAGTTTCAAACACATGGTCTATGCTTGGAGTGAAGATTAGACACGTACTTCCTGATAGGATACATCGTGAAAAGGGTGGCAAGAGGAAGAGAATGTTCCACTTCCTTACTCATTGGCGAGCGTGTGTGTGTGTTACCTAGTTGAGTCTAGGAATCCAGCTCTGTGGTTTTAACCCCTTATCACACTAACTAGCTAGCACTCATGCATAGTTATGTTTGACTGCAATTTCCCCCACAAAGGACATGCTCATGCAGAGATAACTTCTGACAAAAGTGAAGGCTGCAAAGAGCTAGGGCTGTAAAGAACTGGAGGCTTGAGTGGCAGGTGCTCTGCTGCACTATATCTGTACAGTTCTGGCTACCTCATCTCAAAAAGGAGATTGAAGAGCTGGAGAAGTTTCAGAAAAGGGCAACCAAAATGATCAATTAGATGGAGCAACTCCTCTATGTTGCAGCATTTGGGGCTTTTTAATTTAGAGAAAAGGCAAGTAAGAGGCAACGTGATAGAAGTTTATAAAATTATGCATGGCATGGAGAAAGTGGACAGAGAAAACTAACCGACCCCCCTCAGGAACACTAGAATTTGTAGGTGTCAAATGAAGCTGAGTGTTGGAAGATTCAGGACAGATAACATGAAGTCCTTTATGCAGCACAGAGTTATCCGATGGAACTCCCTTCCACAGGAGGCAATCATGGCCACCAACTTGGATGTTCTTAATAGAGGATTAGACAAATTCATGGAGAAAGCTATCCATGGACTTCCGGGGAGGCGCCTCCAGCAATGGCTGGATTCCTCTGATTGGGAGGAATCAGCTCCGTGGAAATCTGGGTCTGGCCGCCACGGCAAAGGCGGAGACCCGTTAAAAATCACAGGCGGGAGACCATTCATGTCTCCCATGATTATCATATTGTAATCCAAATAGTCCATCAACGTTTCATGAAGTCTCTTAAAGAAGTCGGATTTGCCTTCATTTGGTGCATAAATTCCGACAACTAGAAATTTTTCTCCTTGTACTTGTATCTCCACAGCCAGATATCTCCCTTGTTCATCTTTGAATATCATTTTTGGAGCCCATTTCTCTTTCACATATATTACAACTCCTCTCTTCTTGACTTTGTCTGATGAAATAAATTCTTGTCCTAGCCTTCTGTTTGTAAGTAATCTCCTGTGGGCTCTAGTTATATGAGTTTCTTGTAAACATATCAAGTCCAGTTGTTCTCTATTTAATACATGAAATACTTGTCTTCTCTTCAAAGGCCCATTGAGCCCATTACAATTCCAACTAAGGAATTGCAGAGCCATCTTTCTATTTTTCTGAGGCTCCTCCAACAGCTCCCAATTGTTGCTCTTCTTCTGATGGTGGTGGTTTTTGTCCAAACGAGAGATTCAGGATGTCCAACGCTCTCCTCTGTTCTGCAAGTGCGTCCACAGTCCCCTTCTGTAGATCCTCCTGGTATCTTGCCAAAAATTTGTCTTTATCTTGAATTGTCTTTATTTTCACTTTGTTTGCCTTGTAATCAAATGACAGCCCTTGTGGGAATTCCCACCTGAAGCGGATAGAGTTTTTCTTTAATAAAAGGGCTAAATCCTTATAGAAGTTTCTTAAGTCCAGAATATATTTTGGGATGTCTTTGAAGATCTGTACAGCTGAATTTCCAATTTGCAAGGCCTTTTCAAAGTGTAGTCCCAATATTTTGTCTCTTTCCTCCTTGGATCTGAGTGTGATCAAACAGTCTCTCGGGGTCTTTCTGTTTTGCTTTTTGCCCAATCTAAAGGCAGTCGTAATTTTGAATTCGTCTTCCTGGAGGTCCCAACAGTCCACAAACTCCCGTGTCAAGTATTCCACAAGGTTGTCTCTTTCATTCTCCGGAATCAGTCTTATTTTTAAATTTCTCTCTTTCCTCTGTAACTCCCACAAGGCCAAAGTTGCATCATGCTCATAGACCTTCTTGGCGATCGGCTCTAACTTCTCCTGTGTCTCTCCCGCAGTAGCTTTGGCGTCTTCGGCAAGTCTTAGGGAGTCTCCACCAATATGGACAAGGCACAAAGACTAACAGTCACCAAAGAAGGGAGACTCCCTAAGACTTTTTTCGAAATGACTGAAAACATGGACTTGATAGACATTTGGAGAACAAGGAACCCTCTGGAGAGAGAGGGAACCTTTTTCTCCCAAGCAATGATGACCTGGACCAGAATCGATCAAATCTGGGTTACTAGTGGAATGGCTCCAAAGATTAAGAAAGTGGAAATCTGCCCAAAAACTTGCTCCGACCATAACGCCGTGAAGATGGAGATGAAACTCACAATAACTGGTCAATTTAGATGGAGAATGAATGACACCCTCTTTCGTGATAAGGAGATTCTCACGAAGGCCCAAAAGACTCTAAAAGACTATTTTGAAATAAATTTGAGGACCGACGTGGAGAAAAGAGTGATCTGGGATGCAAGCAAAGCGGTTATGAGAGGATTTTTGATTCAACAAAATTCAATAAAGAAGAAAAAACAAAATGAGAAAAAAGAGAAGATTTTGGAAATGATAAAGGAAGGAGAGAGGAAATTAAGAACAAAACCAAAGTCTCAAGACATTCTAAGAGAGATCAAGCTATATCAAACACAATACATGGAATTGATGAACCAAGAGATTGAATGGAAGATAAAGCAAATGAAGCAAAAGACCTTTGAATCAGCAAATAAATGTGGTAAACTTTTGGCATGGCAACTGAAGAAAAGGCAGAAACTAAATACAGTTACAAGCCTTGAGGTGGATGGAAAGAATATATCTAAACCCAATGAAATCAGAAATTGCTTTTTAAGTTATTTCAAAAAACTCTACACTCAAGGCCCGCAAAATGAAGAAGATATAGATAAATTCCTTGGAAAATATGGATTACAAAACATCTCTCATCAAAGCAAGATGGACTTGAACCAGAGAATCTCAGAACAAGAGATAGAGGCTGCCATTCAGAATATGCAACTGGGCAAATCTCCGGGACCAGATGGACTGACTTCCAGATACTACAAATCGCTGAAGGAATGGTTGACTCAACCACTAAGAGAAGTTTGTAATGAGATCCTTGAGGGAAAAAGGGCGCCTGAATCGTGGAAAGAGGCATATATTTCACTCATACCAAAGTCAGAGACTGAAAAGACCCAACTCAAGAACTACCGCCCAATATCACTCCTTAATGTGGATTACAAAATTTTTGCAGACATTTTGGCAAAAAGATTTAAAAGAGTTTTGATGGAGAAGATTCATAAGGACCAAGCAGGCTTTCTCCCTAAAAGACACCTGGCAGACAATGTAAGGAATGTAATAGACATTCTGGAAAAGCTAGAGGTGAATATAAACACTAAAGCAGTATTGATCTTTGTGGATGCGGAGAAAGCCTTTGACAATATTTCTTGGAGTTTTATGAAGAAGAATCTTCATGGGATGGGGGTAGGCCGGGGTTTTGAGAATGGTATGGCTGCAATATATTCTGAACAAAAAGCTAAACTGATTGTAAACAATGTTGTGACTGAGGAACTTAAGATAGAAAAAGGAACACGACAGGGGTGCCCGATTTCCCCATTACTTTTTATTTCAGTTCTGGAGGTGTTGCTGAACATGATAAGAAATGACCAGCAGGTCAAAGGTGTGCAGGTCGGAGCTAAACATTATAAGTTAAGAGCGTTCGCAGATGACCTAGTATTGACTTTGCAAGAGCCAAACACTAGTACGAAAAAGGTATTAGAAATAATACAACAGTTTGGCCAGGTAGCTGGATTTAAGTTGAACAAGCAAAAAACCAAAGTTTTAGGGAAAAACCTAACAGATATGGAAAAGGAGAAATTTCAAGAGGAAACAGGTTTGACTGTGGTCAAGAAGGTTAAATACCTAGGGGTTTACTTAACATCTAAGAATCAGAATTTGTACAAGGACAATTATGAAAAATGTTGGTTAGAAATCAAAAAAGATTTAGAAATATGGTCAAATTTGAAACTGTCAATGTTAGGCCGAATTGCAGTAATCAAAATGAATGTATTGCCTAGAATGTTATTTTTGTTTCAGACCTTGCAGATTATTGATAAGATGGAATGTTTTAAGAGGTGGCACAAAGACATTTCGAAATTTGTCTGGCAGGGCAAAAAGCCCCGAATTAAATTTAAAATATTGACAGATGCTAAAGAAAGAGGGGGATTTGCCCTGCCGGACCTGAAACTGTACTATGAGGCAGCAGCTCTTTGCTGGCTCAAAGAATGGATGCTCCTCGAGAACACGGACATCTTGGATCTGGAAGGTTTCAATAACGCTTTTGGTTGGCATGCATATCTTTGGTATGATAAAGCTAACAGTGCCTTTAAAAATCACATTGTCAGAAAAGCATTGTTTAATGTTTGGGTAAGATATAAAGATCTATTGGAAAACAAAACCCCTAGATGGGTCTCACCAGTGGAGGCTAAAGCAGTGAAGAAACTCAATATGGAGGTCGGATGGCCGAAGTATTGGGAAATTTTAGAACAGGATGGAGATAAGTTCAAACTACAAAGTCAGGAGAAATTGAAGCATAAAGTAGAAAATTGGTTCCAATATCGTCAAATAATGGAATTTTTTAAACAGGACAGGAAAATCGGTTTCCAGGTGGAAAAATCAAAATTAGAAACCGAACTGTTAGAACCCAATACTAAGAATTTATCTAGAATGTACAACTTGCTGTTGAAATGGAACACACAGGATGAAACAGTTAAATCGGCTATGATTAAGTGGGCTCAGGATGTTGGACATAACATTATGTCAGCTGACTGGGAATGGTTATGGAACACCGGTATTAAATTTACGGCATGTAATGCCTTAAAGGAAAACATTATGAAAATGGTATACAGGTGGTACATGACCCCAGTCAAGCTGGCAAAAATCTATCATTTGCCCGATAATAAATGTTGGAAGTGTAAAGAGACTGAAGGTACCTTTTATCACCTTTGGTGGACATGCCCGAAGATTAAGGCCTTCTGGGAAACGATCTATAATGAAATGAAAAAGGTACTTAAATGTACCTTCCCTAAAAAACCAGAGGCCTTTCTCTTGGGCATTGTCGGCCAACTGGTGACAAAGAAAGATAGAGCTTTTTTCATGTATGCTACAACAGCAGCAAGAATACTCATCGCAAAGTATTGGAAGACACAAGATTTACCCACTGTGGAAGAATGGCAGATGAAAGTGATGGACTATATGACACTGGCCGAGATGACAGGCAGAATCCGTGACCAACGAAAAGAGACGGTGGAAGAAGAGTGGAAAAAATTTAAAAGGTATCTTAAGGACTACCATAAACTTAATGAATGCTAAAATGTTGTGGTTTCCAGAAGCAAAAGGGTACAGGGATACAAGGTTAGACTATAAAAGAGGACTAAGATGATAAAGACTGGAAAATTACAATTGGAAGTTGCTAGTTGAATTTTGGACATTGGGATGCAGAGAGGGGGGGTATGGGGAAGTCCAAGAAAAGAGGTTTATGAAAATATGTTTGAAAAATCACAGGCGGGAGAAGCCTGTGAGCGTGGGATTCGGCGGGCACCTTTTGCGCCTCCCCCACTCGTGGGAAAACCTGGTTTCGGGGATCCGGAGCGACGTGGGGTGAGCGGTGCGGTGCTTCGAATCATCTGCTTCTTCCACGGAGCGAAGCCGCATAGCTGTTGTCGGAGAGCGCTGACTTTTTCCTGTGGACAATTTGACTCTAAAGTAACTACCCGTGAGTAGAGCTTAATCGGGAAAATTGGATTTTTAAAACGTCTAATTTGGCATCGAAATGGGGAAGGTTCAATACAGGAAGTCCGCCTTCCCCTTTTGTAAATAGACTGAAGCAATTGAGGCTGCAAGCTGAAGTCTTGGAAAGCTTTTTGTAAAAGACTAAATTTCCATAAGTAAAGAATATAATCTCCCCCTTGGAGGCAGGAGAGGGGGGGGGAGTTGTGGACTGAGTTTGCCTGCGGAAGAGACCAAGAGAAGTAAAATACCGCCGCTCGGACCCTGGGAACGGGCTGCTAGTAGGTCCGACATTTGGTGGGACGTTTATTGACAGCGTTTGGATCATTCATTGACAGTTAGCATAAGAGAAGACACATTGTTTCTACTGTCTCCAGCAGTGAAAGTAACTGAAAATTGAAATTAGTTTTGGGTCGTTTGAACTGTGCCTATAAGAGGATATTATTTATCAATACAAATAGAAACTGTTTCCCTCTAGTGGAAGTTCTTGAAACTGGCAGCTATATAAGATCTGGGCTGGGAAATTTCCAGCTCACAAGAAAACGGATGTGATAAATATGAAAGTGGATGCTGCAAATATTAAAATTGACTTAATGGTAGAAAGTTTAAATAACCTGGGACAAAAGGTGAATACCAATACAGAAACCACCCAGAAATTGATACAGGAATCTACCCTGACACGGCAAACTGCGGATGAAGTTAAGGAGGAAACCCTTGCTGCTGAAGTTAAAGTAATTCAACTGGAGAGAGAGAGAGTCCCATCCATACAAGGACAACTTGATGAATACAAGCTGACACTTGTTATGACTGAACTTAAAGAGAAACAGATGAAATTGAGGATCAGAGCCCTACCTGAGGAAAAGGAAAGCTTGATAGAGTTTCAGGAGGAGATAGGACTAACATTGGTTGAGAAAGAGAGGTATTTGGGGGTTAGTATGACCGCCAGAAATGTGAATCTATTCAAGGGCAACTGTGAAGGACGTTGGCTTGAAGAGAAGGGGGATTTGGAAATAGGGTTAAATTGGAAGTTGTTATTGTTGGGCCGAGTTGCTGTGGTGGGGACGAGGGTTGTGGGGATGTTGGGGATGTTGCTTTTGTTTCAAACATTGCAAGCTTTGGATGGGAGGGATTGTCTCAGGAGGTGGCAGAGGGATGTCTCTAGATTTGGTTGGCAGAGCAGGAAGCCTCGAGTAAAATTTAAGATATTAACGGATGCTAAAGAAGGAGGTGGACTTGCCCTGCCAGACCCTTAAATTTTGTTGTGAATCATCTGCTTTTTGCTGGCTGAGAGAATCGGCAGAATCCGAGACCAGGGAGAAGAGCTGGTGGAAGAAGACTGGAAGTTTAAAGACTATTTATAGAAATATTGCAAAATTAATGAATGTTAGAACAAAGTTGGAATGAAGTTATATGGCTTTAGCAGAAATGTTATAAGGAATTAAGTATAAATAGATTAATAGAGCATTAAAGGGAACAAAATAAGGTTAGAATGTGTTAAGATAGGATAGGATAGAAAACAGAGGAAGATGGAAAGGAATTGCTGAAACAATTAATTGATGTGGAATACAAAAAGGGAGGTGTGAGGAAGTCGTGGAAATAAGCGAACGAAAGATATGACATTGAAATTGTTTAATGTGCTTTAAATGGTCTTTGTTTTGTTTTATTTGTCTTATGTGTTAGTGTTTTGTAGTGTTTTTGTATTGTATTGTGTTGTTTTTCGTTTGTTTTTTCTTTTTTCTTTTTTGTTTGTAGTGTTTAAATTTTTGGAAACTCAATAAATATTATTTTAAAAAAGAGAGAGAGAAAGCTATCCATGGCTACTTGCCACAATAACTATGTTCTTCCTCTACAGGCAGTAATGCTTCGGAATGGCAGCTGCTGGAAACCAGAGGAAGGGAGAGTGCTCTTTTGCTCAGGTCCTACTTGTGGGCTTCCATTTTGAGCATCTGCTTGGCCACTGCAAGAACAGGATGCTGGGCTAGATGAGCCCCCTTTGGCCTGATACATCAGGGCTCATTTTATGTTCTTATGCTCTTTTGAATCCCAGGCAGGAAAACTGAGAGATCATTTCAATATGTGCCATTGGGTAACTTGACTGCTGTGATGTGCCCCAGCACACGTGCACGCACGCACACACACACCGTAATACAATAAGGCACTGGATTTAAAGACGTGTGCCTCGAGATGCCCCTTCCTCTGCCTGCTTATTGATTCAATTTTAGTGAGAAGTTTACAATCTCCCCTCCCAGCTTCCACTTCCCAGTAATAAGCAGGGGAAGCTCTTCCATCTCCCAGGTGTAATAAGTGATGGCAAGGCTCCTGCAGGCACCAAGCAATTAGGGAGGTGCAGGGGACATGCCTTGTGCCTGTTAATGGAAATGTCACACGCAGCAAACATTTTGCAATCAAGAGCTGAGCAGGCTGGAGGAGATGTTGTGTCAAGACACAGCAATTCAATCTGGCAACTTGTGAAAGGTACAGCCCAGCTCTTGTCTTGCTCAGACAGAATCAAGTGGAAAAGGTATTCATGCCTGACATACTGTAAAACCTGCTTGTCAAAACAAGCACCTCTCTTGACCAGGCAATTCATGAAAAGGCAGCTCAGGTGGGAGAGACCTACTGGAGCACTATCATCCTGTGTGTGTGTGTGTGTGCACGCGCGAGTGCACACACACACGCATGCACACACACACACACACACATTTTATGGTGGGTGTGCATGATGGGCTGTGGGGGGCAGGCAAGCTAAGGGACAGCTTTGCTCCCTGGCCAGGGATGTGTCAGCCATATTAATTAACAGATTCAGAAGAGAAAGATGGGTTTTGACATCCCCTCCTTGGGTGATGCTTGACATTATCCCAAAATTAAGCCATGTCAGCAGAGGCCACGCACACTTGGTTAAAGAAAGAGCACCCAGACCTCAGCTACTGTAGTCAGCTCAGAAGGGGGCAACAAAAACACACCAGATTGGCAGATTCAGAGATTAGTTTCCAGATCTGAATTGTGCTGTTTTTCTGGTCCAGACACTTCTGAGGAGGTGAGTAAGCTCATCAACTCTGATTGGCAGTCCATGTGGGAAATAATAGTTCAGCCGAAATAAAATTTCATGTGTTGCTAGATAAGCAAAGGCACATGGGGCTCCCCTGTATATTCATAGAGAGAGCACTTTGTGAGGTCACATCCCCTGCTTATCTGCACAGGGAAAGGTAACCAAAAGAAGAAGAATCCTTACTACTTATGTCCTGCTCAGAGCTCAGTCTCCTTCCCCATGTAACAAAAGAGAGAGGATGCTTGTCTGTGCTCTTCTGAGCACAGACTCCATTTTGATCTCAACCATATATTTTGTAATGTACAAGTAGATTCTGCCTGTCTTGTTTTTTACTGCTGCTTACTGCTCAATCAAATCTGAAGCTTTATGTAAGTAAACAAAAAATATATTCTTGCATTATAGACTTCTCTGTGTTTATTTTGTTTAGAGGGATAAAAAGGGGAAGATACAATCTGCTGAACCATCCTGGATAATAATATTATGGTAAAGCAACCCTTTGTCTCAGGAGTTTCCACATTTTATAATGCAAAGAAATGTCAGTTTTAAACTCTGCTTACTAGGCATTAAGCTCATACAAGTAAGAGGAGGGATAAATAAGAATATCCTACCCTACACTCCAAATCCATTCAAATCCATCCAACATCCCACAGGCTTGCATTTGTTCAGTCACCCATAATTTGTGGTTGCCACCAGTCTCTTCCCCCCTGGTAGGTACAGAGAACAGGGTCACCTCTCATTTGCAGGGGGTGTCAAGATGAGGGGCTCGGGGTAGGCTTGGGAGTCACGGGCAGGCAGCACGCCGAATGTCACCACCCCTCAGTGATAACACCCAAGGTGGACCAACCCCACTGCTCCCCTTCCTCCCCCACTGTATGAGGGAAGGCATACAGTGGAGTTGGGGTTGGAAAGGGAGGATTAGCTTGGGGAAATGGAGGCAGAGAACAAGGTGACCTGATAGTTGATTGATAAAACTGTGGGGAGTGGAGGAGATTCTCTCAAAGCAGTAATCACTTGAGGACCTCTGATGAAACTTGTTGCCAGTAAGAAGATCCAATAAGATGCCCATAATGGGAAACCCACCAGCAGGACCCAGGCACAACAGTGACTTTCCCCTCCTGTAGCTTCTAGCAACTGGTAATCTGAAAGAAACATCCTCCGACTGTGGAGGCAGAGTAGAGCCATTGTGACAGAAGCGTTTGAGGTTTAGACTCCAGTTTGTGGGATAAGATTTGTTAGTTTTAAGGTGTTACAAGACTCTTCCTTGCTACCAGAGCAACAAATCTTGGCCTCTACCCTTGAAATGGCTGTCAGCAGAGAGCAGATGGAAGGAGAACATCTTCATAATTCACAGACACGGTCCACTGCTGAGATATTGGGATGGCCTGTCATACAGATGATTTTAAAACTCAGAGGTGAACAGCCTAACTTCAATCATCAGGGCAGCCACCAATCCCCCCATGTAGCAGAACAACCTGCTGCTGAACACCAATTGTGGCAGAATACTGGGCTACATGGACCTTGGATGACTCAGAAAGGTTATGCTTATATTCCAGTGCAAGCCCCCCCCCCCAACTTTGGGGCCTGCTGGCACATTTGAGAGGGTATCATTTAGGACACCACTCACAAAATTGCTTTTGCAGGGCATGGAAAGGGAAGAATATAAAAGCTGGATAGGATCCTCTTTAATTGGCCTGATTTTGACATGGGGTTTCCCCAAGCCACCATCCCCATGTGACAGCTGATTCTGAAGTCATCTCTAGCCTGCCATAGTTTGGTTGCTCCTTGGGATGTTTGCAAAGGGAGAGGACCATAGTTGATTGACATACTTTGCATGAAGAAGGTCACAGTTCCATGGATCTCACAGCCTGCAGCCTATTTGGCTGGATGGACAAGAGTTGCCATATATCAAAAAGTAAAATTCCTGACATCTGCAAAATTGACAAACCCCAAAATTGTTGAGCATTTTTTGGGAACAAACCCAAATTGTTTAGCTCTTTCCCCCAACAGTAATTTTTAAGGTTTTGGAACTGTTTCCACTGTTTTTTCCATGTTGCCAGACATCTGGGTTTTCCCTGACATTTTGCCACTTTGGCAAATCTCCCCCCCCCCCCCGCGCTCCCATTTTTACACCCCAAAACCAGGACATGTCAGGAATTTTCCTTATGCGTGGCAAGCCTAGGATGGACTGAAGGCAGCTCCATCTGTTCATGAGAGGGATCAATCACTGGCCCCCTGCCTGCATTCTGGCAAAAGAGGGGTGTAGGAGAAGGGCATTATTTGTGACAAGGAGGCTTGGCAGCAAGGAAGTGATCAAGGTCTCAGTTTACCATCTTCACTCTTCTCTCAAAGTGCCCTCTAACAGCATGTAGTAATTTGCATGGATAAACTGGTTCCTCACTTAAAGCCTGCTGTGGATTTCCCATCACATTTTCAAAGACGTCCTGTGAGACGATGGTTGATCTGCTGACAGCATTGTTGCCAACACAACAATATACACCTCAGCTCCAGTTTCAAATGATTTTCTAAGCAAGGACTGGGTCTCCCCCTCCTCCCAGGAGAATATCCATCATGGTCATGCTATCTTCTAAATAATGCACTGAAATTTGGGGGAGGATTTCTTCAAACTAGTCAATTAATCACCTGACGTGGGTAACTAACAAATTAATTATCTCAGACTGTATCTGTGTTGGATTTGAAATCCATTTTTATATATATGAAATTGTTTTATATGTGTTTTCATTGCTAAATTGCTTCAAGGTGTTTCAAAGGAAGTGATCTGTAAAATAATTAATTAATCATCTGATGTAAACTAAAGGCTTAGGATACCTCTCAGTCCAAGTTGAAAGCTCAGCTTTTGATTTAGTTTCAAAATCAAAACTAGTTCAGGTGTTGTTGTTGTTTTAAGGTGAAGAAGGAATAGGAGGAGGAGCATGGCAGCTGCGGGCTACAGGGGCTGGCAGTGGGTTCTGTGCAGGGGTGGTGGGGGCTAGGATCTGGCCCTTGGCAAATACCTCCCCTTGACCTGAGGATTGTGGCTGCACAAACCCACTGAAAGGGAGCACTAATGGGTCTATTCAGGATTTAGAGACAACAGCCAAAGGAATAGCCGCAGATATCCAGGATGGAGACTGAGCTGAGCCTCATCAGAGGGCTCTGTCCCAGAACCTGTTAGAACATCATCCAGAGGAGAGTTGTTCTATACCTGTCTGTCCCCCATCACTGAATAACTGCATCTGGGACCAACCTTTCAAACTGCGGGCCCAGGCTTCTTAGTCTGTGTTTATGGATCCAGCCCCAGGACTTTTCTCTTGAGGTCATCATCACAGCAAATCCCCCCCATCTCCCCCCCCCTAGAAAAGCATCATGGCCTCAGGGTGCCCTGGACAGGGCTCAGCTTGCCTCCTTGCCTCACCTGTTGTTGTCTGCTGCCTCTAGCCTTTGCACAACTGCCCTCAAAAGGACACTGTGACCGCTTGGGGTGATGCATGGCAGAGAAGAGACAGGTAAGAGGGCCTGCACTGCAATGGGACCAAAGACCCCTCTGGCTCATGAGCAGACTATCTCTTTGCCAGTGAAGTTTTTCATTTTGAATTTTAAGTTTTATTTTTGAATTTGGCACATTTTTCTCAATTTTTCAATTTTGTGATCTCCCCCCATTTTTTAATGTTTGGGATTGCTAGTGAGAATTTTATTGTTGAGGCAAACTTTAAGCTCTCCAAACTTACAGAGGACAACTATATCTGCTGGAGAATAATAATAATAATAATAATAATAATAATAATAATAATAATAATAATAATAATAATAATTTCCCCAGACACTCTAGGCGGCTCCCAACAGAATATTAAAAACATGATAAAACATCAAACATTAAAAACTTCCCTAAACAGAAACCAGATTTAAAATGAAATGCATTTTGCCATGCATTGAGCTAGAATGGATCAGAGGAGGGAGCCAAGAAGCCGTAACAGCAAAGGGGAAATGGGATTAAGAGAGTGATATAGCAGCATCACTCCCCTTTGACAATATTTCAGCTTCTGAAATGATTCACACAGCGAAAGACGAAACTGCTGCTCAGATGCTTGATAATCTAGAGGCTGCATCTGCATATACAAGCAAGACCTAAGGGTTTTAGTAGACCACAAGCTAAACATGAGTCAACAATGTGATACAGCAGCAAAAACACACACCCTAATGATCTTCTAGGCTGCATCAATAGAAGTATAGTGTCCAGATCAAGGGAAATAAGTAAGTATTGTTCTATTCTGCCTAGGTCAGACTACACCTAGAATACTGAATCCAGTTCTTGGTGCCACATTTAAGAAAGGTATTGACAAGCTGGAACATGTACAGAGGAGGGCAACCAAGATGATCAAGGGTTTGAAAATCAAGCCTTATAAGAAACAGTTGAGGGAGTTTTTGAGGTTATTAATACTGCACATTTGGAAGCAGTTGGATGAATAAAAACTGACTCTTCTTTGAAATAAAAATTCTCCAGTGCAAAAATGTGGTTCAGAACCTTTACTTACAGAACTTTACTCCAAACATAACACTAAAAGTTACATTCAGTTAGATGCATGATTTCTTACACTGTTCCCATCATAAGGCATAATGTCTTAGATCAAAAATAACTTGCATGCTGAGTTAAAAATCAAAGCTCTGACTCTTCTCCATTCCAGCCTCCATTATCCTGAGGCTGTTTACTGGAAACAGAATCAACACATCCTTTCTCTCAGTAGCTTGAAAAACAAAAGAGCACCCCCACCTAAGATGCATGTCTACAGATTAGCATATGCATAGACCTGTAACACAATCCTTTTTCATGAGATTTAAACATCTTGTGACTGGGCCACAAAGATACAGCCCCACTTAATGATTAACCAGTTAGGCTCTCTTCAGCTTCAATGGAAATTTCCAGTCATGTTTCACAGTATGTATAACGCACGCAGATTATATATTTATTTTCCATTCCAATACAGTGGTACC
This sequence comes from Podarcis liolepis, assembly GCF_965112155.1. Classification (NCBI taxonomy): domain Eukaryota; kingdom Metazoa; phylum Chordata; class Lepidosauria; order Squamata; family Lacertidae; genus Podarcis; species Podarcis liolepis. The sequence goes on from NC_139570.1 coordinate 32,049,048, forward strand.
TCGGGTTAAGTACTTAATTCATTCCGGAGGTCCATTCTTAACCTGAAACTGTTCTTAACCTGAAGCACCACTTTAGCTAATGGGGCCTCCTGCTGCCACTGTGCCGCCGCTGCACGATTTCTGTTCTCATCTTAAAGCAAAGTTCTTAACCTGAGGTACTATTTCTGGGTTAGCGGAGTCTGTAACCTGAAGCGTCTGTAACCTGAAGCGTCTGTAACCCGAGGTACAACTGTATATATTAAACAGTTAACAGGAGTTTAGCTTAGAAAATAGGAGATTGGTATGAGATATGATCGCCATCTTCAAAAATCCAAAGGGCTGCCACATGGAAGATGGAGCAAGCTTGTTTTCCCCTGCTCTGGAGGGTACAACCCAAACCAATGACCAAGTTACAAGAAAGGAGATTCTGACTAAACACCAGGAAGAGATTTCTAACAGTAAGAGCTGTGCACTCTTCTTCCTTGAAGGTTTCTACACAGAGATTGGATGGCCATTTGTCCTGGATGCTTTAGTTGAGATTCTTGCATTGCAGGGGGTTGGGCTAGATCAGGGGTCTGCAACCTGCGGCTCCGGAGCCGCATGTGGCTCTTTTACACCTTTGCCGCGGCTCCGGGGCGAATACTAGCGAGGGGAGGAGGCGCATTGTGCGCCCCGACACTCCCCACTGTGGCGGGTGCTGTACTGGCTGTGACGTCGCATGGGGGTGGTGCATGCGTTAGTCACGCACCGTCCCGACATCACCTTCCCACCCGCTGTCAGATCGCGGCTCTGGAGATATATTTGTTTTAAATGTCGCAGTGGTTTTGCGGCTCCCAGTTTTTTTCCCCTTCGGAAACGGGTCCAAGTGGCTCTTTTTGTCTTAAAGGTTGCAGACCCCTGGGCTAGATAATGCTCTGGATCCGTTCCAGCTCTACAATTCTATGATTCTATAGGTTCAGGTATACTAAGTGGCAACTGAAGTGAAAAACTCACCCCTTGCAGTGAGTCCTGTATGTTCCAGAACTGAACTGCAACATGATGAATGTGTCCACTTTGGGCAGAAAAGGTTTCAGTTTCGGAAAACCCTAGTCAAAGATAATGGCAAAGAGTATTGTTCAAATGTCATGACAAGCCTTCTGGAAGAGGAGCGTTCCCTACACCCCACAACAGAGTGCAGCTGCAGAGAGAAAGATCTAGTGCGGAAGTGGCAAGATGCATGCAAATCTTCCCAAACGTATGTGGGGAGACGCAGTAGCCACTGTGGAATACCTCCAGAACAGACTACCAACTAAGGGAACTATATACACACCTTTTGAACTTTCACACCCAACTTGTTACACATACATGTTTTTGGCAGCATTGTCCATAGCTACATATTCAAAGAGAATGGGCACAAGCTGGACTCCAGAACAGAAAAAACGAATTCTACTTAGTTACTCTTCTGGAGGAGAATGCTACAGAATTATGGGCTTAAAGACAGGAAATGTCAGCTCAAGACATGTAGTTTATTTTGATGAGCACAGCAAAGCTGACAAAAGAGGAACTGTTGTAAATTTCTCTGAGCAACCACAGGAAGAAACACAAGACGTCATGTACTTCCCACAACTAATATAACAGTCCAGATCTGCAGTCTACTGTAACAGCACCCTTGTACAGGGGATGAACAGGAAGAAGGCACAGAGGACTAGACTACCAGCAGTAGCAGCAGAAGTGATGAGGAACAGTCTGATGGGGAGATGCCTGAATTTGAAGAAAGTGATGAGGAAACTGAGGCAATTCCAGAACCAGAGGTCAGACACTCAGCCAGTTCAAACAGAGGTGTTCCACCACTAAGACTGTCCTGCATTGTGAGGTTGATGCAACCCCTAGAACCTTTCACCAGGGAAGAGATAGAAGGGATGCTAGACACTGAAGCTTGCCTCTGGATGAATCCTGCACAGGAAAAAATAGATGCACTGCACCAGAACAAAATCTGGTCTCTCACCAAGCTTCCTCAGAAGAAGGGGATTGGAAGTAAGTGGGTGATCAAGGTAAAGCAGGGTGCAGATAATTCAGTGCTATAAAGTGAGGTTGGTAACCTGTGGCTCCTCTCAGAAATATGAAGAAGACTATGATGGAACATTTGATCCTGTTGTAAGATACACTACCATTAGAATGCTTTTAAGCATAGCAGCTTCTAGGTGAATAGAAGTGAGACACATAGACATTAAAGCAGCATTTTTGCACAGCAAAATCTCAGACAACAAGATTTACATGAAGTAACCCAAAGTTTTTATCTAACCAAATTAAGCACATTTAGTGTGTAAACTTCAGAAGTGACTCTATAGCCTCAAGCAAGCTGCTAGGCAGGGATCAGCAAACTTTTTCAGCACTGGGCAAGTCTACTGTCCCTCAGAACTTGTGGAGGGCCAGACTATTATTATTTGGGGGGACGGGACAAAAAACCGAACGAATTCCTATGCCCCACAAATAACCCAGAGATGCATTTTAAATAAAAGCACACATTCTACTCATGTAAAAACACCCGGCAGGCCCCACAAATAACCCAGAGATGTATTTTAAATAAAAGGACACATTCTACTCATGTAAAAACACACTGATTCCCAGACCATCCATGGGCTGGATTTAGAAGGTGATTGGCCTGGATTCGGCCCCCGGACCTTAGTTTGCCAACCCATGTGCTAGAGCATGGAATAAAAACTTACATAGCATGCTCATACAACTAGAGTAAAAACAAGGCTACACAGAAAAGTATTTGAACACTAAATGCAAAAATGGACTATTTTGGACATTATGGACATTATGTTTTGGCATTCGCTGATGATGTTTTTATTGCAACTGAAATGACCAGGACTACACACAAGTGCTAAAGCATCTAAGCAAGGATATGGAAGTTAAAGGATTAGGAAAAGCTCACTACTATTTAGGTTTTCAAATAGAGAAGAAGATTAATAATTTCTTTTAAGTCAAAAGCAGAATGTCACTGAACTGCTTGACAATCTGGAGATGCAAGAAGCACACCCAGTTGCAACAGCTATGAACACTGGCTTTTTAAAGAGCCAAGAACACTCAAGACTATTGCCTGACAACAATCAGTACAGGTCAGCAAAAGGAAAACTTTTGTACCTGACCACCACCACTAGGCCAGATATTGGCAACACAGTTGGAATTCTGAGCAAAAAAAGTATGATCACCCACTGAACTGTAAACTTAAGTTGCCAGCTGACAGTCACCCTGAACTCGTAGGTTAAATGGACATTGACTAGGCTGGGGACTCTAAAGAGTTTAAATCCACAGGTGTTTATTTTTTCTCATGTTTGCAAAGGCTCCCATTTCTTTGGGCAATTATAAACAGAATGGTGTACGTTTATCTTCTGCTACAGAGGTGTGCAGAGAGTTAGCCTGGCTCAATCAACTGACCAAAGACTTTGGGTTAGTGCAGGAGAGGACCTTTTGACTGATTGATAGAGGACAACCAGAGTTGTCTGAAGCTGTCATGGAGTGAGAATTTTCACTCAAGAACCAAGCATATTGGGGGAATTTATCACCTTGCGTGTGAGGCAATTCAAGATGTACTTGTAGAACTGGCTTATTGCCAGACAACATAAATAACTGCTGATCTTCTCACCAAACCTCTACTGAGAGACAGTTTCCAGAATCTTCGAGTCAAGATGGGACTCAGGGTGGTTAATAAAATGTGCATGAAATTGTTATATATGCCTGAGAAGGGGGTTGTGGAGAAATGATGCCTCAGTCAAAATGTAAAATTCCATATTTGCTGGATGAACAAAGGCTGAAGACACAAGGCATCCCCTGTAAATTCCTAGAGGGCACTCCGTGAGGTCACACCCTCTGCTTGGAGGGGCAGGAAAGGTAACAGTAGGAATATAATTCTTATTACCTCCTTCCTGCTCAGAGAACACCCTCTTTCTCACTATGCTGCTGTAGGGATAGGATGCAGGGTCTGTGTGGTCCTGATCTAAATAATGTATTTTGTATCTAGAAGTGTACTTTGCCTGACTTATTTCACTGCTATTTTCTACTTGATTCGAGTCTGCAACTATGTAAGAAAACAATATTTTTATGTCCTTGCATTACAGACTCCTGTGTTGTTATTTTATTTAGAGGAATAAATAAAGGAGAAGATCCAGTCTGCCAAAGGCATCCTGGATAACTATAGAAAGCTACACAGCTTAGTTCCTAGTTTCCTTGTCAAGGCTGTGAAGGATGCTATATTTTTAACTCTGATAACTAGATGTGAATCCCACTCAAGTGAATTAAAGGAAAGATAGTTAATAAATAATATATCCTATCCCACCTTCCAAATCTATCCCAGCAGCTGCCTCTCCCCCCCCCCTCTTGGTTCTGAACCATCCTAACTTGAGTCTTAAAGAAGGTCAGAGAAGCCTCCCAGCCAGGGAACCTGATGCTGCTCCACTAAGCGCTTGCAAAGAGCCTGGAATCCCCCCTCCACACACACATCCCCATTTTACAGGCGCGAAGGGTGAGGCCAAGCAGGCAGTTCCCCTTCCACCTTTCTCCGCGGGACACGACTCGGAGTGCCTGCGCTCAGACTAAAAGGTCCCCAGAGCTCTCCCGCGCTCCTCAGTCAGCATGCAGGGAACGAGTGTGGCATTCTCAAACAAGTTGTTGGGGCTGGGATATGCCAGAGCGCGGCGGCGGTGGCGACGTGTCCGTGGCCGACTTGTCGTAGGTCCCAGAGAGAGTATGGGGCATGCTGGAGCCGTAGGCAGGGCGCTTGCTCACCTCGTTCGGGAGGCTGAACCGAGGACCAGGTACATCAGGAGAACTTTCCCAGCGCTCATCCTCAGGAGGGCGCTGCCCGAGCCCCGCCGCAGGCGCCCGGAGGTACTCCTCCACCTTCGGGGAGGCAGGCAGGCAGGCCGGCAGCCGGACCACCGGACGAGAAAGGCGTCGGCGTCGGCAGGAAACCCGTCCTCCTGGTCCGGACAGTAGCGCATCCGCCGTGGGGACGGCCTCTGCGGGGACGGGACGCGGGACTACACGGTCTGGGCTCCGGGAGCGCAAACACTTGTGGCTGCCGCCGCCGCTACCAGCGAGCAAGGAAGAAGGAATCGGTGGAGAAGTGGCGGCGGCGGCAGCGAAGGGACCGGCATTCCCTCAGGAGGGTGCCTCGACGTGCTGGCAGCAACGAGCACAGCCGAGCGCAATCTGATCCGAACCCCAAGCCTGGAGGGCGCGTGAGTGGGGGAGTCGCGCCAAACCTCCGCCGAAGCGCGACTAGGCGCTGCCGCCCGTCGGGCGAGATCGACACGTCCACAGCCTCTCAGCCCAGCCCTCTCCTCGCTCTCTTGCTTGGGCTACCGACTCCTGGCTCCCCCTTATCCTTCGGGAGAGAAGGGTAAAAGTTTAGCATCGCGCCGCCTAGCCGCCCTCCGCTGTTTTGGCCCAGCAAGCGAAGTGTGTGCGTGAGACGCAACCGGGCCGGGCTGGCGGGCGTGCAGGAGAGCGGCTCCCATCCTACTGGGTCCTAACGCCCCATCTGCTGGTCTTGGGTGGAGGAAGGAGCCGGCGACATTGGCAAAGAGCAGCGTCCCCAGGCCCCCAAAGGCAGTGTCCCTCGATATGTCAGAGGGCTACTCCCGGGGGAAGGAGGGTCTGGACGCGCCGAAGGAAGCTAGAAGGGGCTGCGCGGGAAATGCTGGAAGGTCTTCACCTGCTGTTAGAAGGAGAGCAAGGAGGGAGCCAGTATAACTTCTCTAGAGAGGGAATTCCAAATTTGCTTGTGAGCAGCTACCACTGAGAAGGCCTCTCCCATTCAGTGGACCTGTCAAGTCATGAGGCTCTCACAAATTTCTAACTACTTTGGGGGATATCATACACACAAGTGGCTACCAGCCATGATGGTTATGCTCTGTTTCCACAGTCAGAGGAAATAATGCTTTTTTCTACTAGTTGTTGGGAACTGCAGGGTAAGAGCAGAGCGCTCTTGTGATTGGGTTCTGCTTGTGGGCTTTTTCTGAGAGGAGATATGATAGCCATTTTCAAATATATATAAAGCACTGTCAAATGGAAGATGGTGCAAGCTTGTTTTCTCAACCAGCTACAAATCCACATAACAGTTACCTCGCCCAGCCAACATTTTACCAAATTTTCTGCAAGAATATCAAGATACACTACATCCACAGAGTTCCCCTGATCTACCAAGCTTGTAACTCTATCAAAAAGAAAGAGATTTGTCTGGCATGACTTGCTTTTGAGCAACTCATGCTGCGTCTTAGTAACCACAGCATCCTTTTGTATGTGCTCACAGATTGATTGTTTAATTAGGACCTTTCCTGTTATCACTGTCAAGCTCACTGGACAGTAGTTACCTGGGTCTTCTCCCCTCCCTCTTTGAAGAGAGAGACAACATTTACTCTCCTCCAGTTTGCAGGGACTTCACCTGTTCTCCAAGAATTCTCAAGGATTATAGACAAAAGCTCCAAGATTACATCCACAAGCTCCTTGGCTTCAGCTCATCAGGCCCTGGAGATTTGAATTCATTTAAAGTAACTAGGTGTTCCTTTACCACCTCTTTTCCTATCTTCGGCTGCAGCTACTTCCTGGCATTGTTTATTCTGTTATCACCAGGTTTGGCACTGCTTTCCTTTTGGATGTAGACAGAGGCAAAGTAGGTGCTCAGCAGTTCTGCCTTCTCTATGCCACCCAATAGCATTTTTCCACCTTCTCCACACAGGGGATGTACTACTTGCTTGTTCTTCCTCTTGCTTCAAACATAGCTGAAGAAACCTTTTTTATTCTTTTTAACCTGTCTCGCAAGCCTGAGCTCATTCTGAGCTTTGGCCTGAGTGACATTCACCCTGCAGCTGTTGGCTATTCATGCATACTCTCCTTTTGTGATTTCCTCTTTCTTCAATTTATTATACATGCCCTTCTTAAATCTTAGCTCATCTCTAAGCTCCTTATGCAGCCCCACCATTTTCTTTAGATGCCTCCCACTTCTTTTTCTTGTTAGAATTGTCTGCATTTGTGCCTTCAGTATTTCGCCTCTAAGAAATTCCCATCCATCTTGGACTCACTTCTCTTTTGAGTATTTTTGACATGGGATTTCACCTGGTAGTTCCTTCAGCTTTTGGAAATCAGCCTTCTTAAAGCCCAGAGTGCATGCCTGACTACACTCAGCTTTCTTTCACCTCTGTATAGTGAAACTCAGGAGAAAACAATTACTTCCTCCCAAGTTTTTTTAGTACTTCCATTTTGGTGATCAGTTCTTCTCTTTTGGTGAGGACCAGGTCCAAGACAGATGATTCCTTTGTTGCTTCTTCCACCTTCTGGGAAATGAAACTGTCAGTGAGGCTATGGAGCAATTTGTTGGACCTTACATTCATGGCAGAGTTTGAGTCCCAACAAATGTCTAGTCTCCCATTGCAACTATATCTCTCCTTTTTGAACCTTTGGTAATCAGCTCTAGGAAGGCGTTATCCAAGTCTGGCTTGGCGATCTATGGCAAACACCCACTGTAAGGTCTCTGTTGTTTCCTTATCCTACAATTTTTACCCATATACTCTCAATATGCCTTCTGGGTCATGGGTCACTTTACAAGCAGAATGCTACTACTTCTCCCTTCCTGTTTAGTCTATTCCCTCTAATACACCTGTATTTCTACATTCTAGTCCTTAGTTTCATCCCACCAGGTTTCAGTAATGCCTACTAGGTCATATTTGCCATCCTGCATTAAAAGCTCTGATTTGTCTTCCTTGTTTCCCATACTCTGCATTTGTGTAGAGCCAATGATACCATGAGTCATTCTCTCCACCTCCTTCCTTCTTGTAGTTCCCTGCCCTTTAGCAGGTTTCTGGAGTACCACCTCAGTTTCCTGTGCATCAATGAAGCTATTATCCCCAGGACCAGGTGTTCCCCTGTCATCTGTAGTGTTGCTTCCCTCGCCCTCGGGATTTAGTTTAAAGCTCTCCTAATCAGGTTCACAAGACTCTTAGCAAGCACATTCTTGCCAACTGCTGTGAGGTACAACTCATCTTTTACAAGAAGGTCTTCCTCAAAGAAGCAGAGACTTGTGCTTTCCAACAACAGATCATGGAGGCAGAGAAGAGCCACTACATAAATTTTTCCAATACTGTTTTAAATCCATCAGATTTGGTGCCCATCACCGCCTCTCATGGGAGAGAATTCCATAGCTTATGTGCTGCATGGTAGTACTTCCTTTCATCCATCCCCAGTCTTCCAAAATTCACCTGCATTGGATGCCCATGAGTTCTAGTGTTATGAGAGAGGGAGGAAAACTCAGGCCTCTTCCTCAAGAGGTAGACTGGGGCTACAGCAGAGATAAGAAGTTCGAGAAGGCAGCTCATGGTGGCCTGGCAATGGCCTCATGTGAACAGTTGTTGTGCTGCTGAGTTCTGCAGTACAAGTGGCAGTTGACAGTCATGCTGCTCAGATTCACACTGATGGTTCCAGTCCTTGGTGCAGGAAGGATGAATCTCCCACCCCTTCCTGGCCAAGTGGTTTGTTGTTAAGGAGTGTCTTTTCTGTGTTTAGGTCACAGCCTTCTATTTGAGGAGCTCAAGGTTCTAAGCCCCAAACAAAATGAACTTTTTCATCCATTGCCCCCTGCTCTCTGTGCCCTCCCTCAAACTTGCCCTCAGTGCTTTGTCCTCAATGGGCTCATTCTTATTGGGCAATGATGAGGCAAAAATTAGGGTTCTGCATTGTTTGTCTCTTGGCAAATGTAACCCCAGAGGAGGCAGGTGTATTTGGGCATCAGTCACCACCTGGTATTAGCCAGCCCTCACCTGCCTGCTTTCTTACTTTCAACCAGTGCAGAAGATGGTGCTGCTTGTCAGCTTCCTTCTCCTTAAGCTTACTGTTGCCCTTTGTAGAATTTGGCAGGGAAGAGGAGGAGGAGGAGGAGGAGGGAAGAAAACTAGGATTAACTGGCTTTGCTGGTCACTGAATTTGGCTTCATTTGATCTCTCGGCTTACTGCCCTATTTGTTCCAAAGGGTGCCAGCCTACAGCCCTGTTCTGTTGTATGATAATTGGAAGGCATGTTGTGGCACTGCTGCCCCTACTCACTGAAGGGTAACCTGGCCTGTGGGCCTTTGAGAAGCCCAGCCGCACTGAGGTGATGATGACTCTGGGTGGAGCAATATGCTCAATGATGTAAGCATCTCTCCTGTCCTATGGTCCCTCTTCAAGGGCAGTTGTCCCACACCAGACAAGCCAGCTGGGAAGAACCAGCGCAGAGCAGATGCTCTGTCCTGTCTTGCACATCATTGATCAGCCCTCCAGCTGGTCTCTGCTTCCAGCATCATTAGAGCCAGTGATGCTGCATGGATGAAGCAGGAAGGATTCATTTGGCTTCCAGGAGCCTGGTTGTGCTCCATGGGCTGACAGAGGGAACAGAAAGTGTTTTAGAAGTGCAGGTTGAGCAGTTGTGACAAGATGGAAATTCAGAAGAGATGGAAAGGGGAGGAAAGAAGTAGCTTCCCTCCTACTCTCTCTCCCCTCCCCAATATATCTGAGCACCTCTGTTCTTCAAGAGGGCCAACTCCCAGTGTAGAAAACCATTTCCCAGTAGAGCAGGCAAAGTGGAAAAGAGATAAAGAAACAGATGACATCATGTGAGATTAAACAAAAGCATACATGGAGCTCCTCCTAAAATCTCCTTCCCTTCACTGTTGTCAACAAAAGTATCCTCTGGTGACTTTGAAATTTCCTGTGGTGTGGCTGAAAAATTGGTGTCTGAGTGTTTCTTCCCAGCATATCTAGGAATTATTACTAGGGCCACACCCTATTATTTGTGGGCAGATTTGCTAATTTCTCTCTCTCTCTCTCTCTCTCTCTCTCTCTCTCTCTCTCTGTGTGTGTGTGTGTGTGTCCTTCCTGCTCTGCTGAATTTCAGTTTGGTTTTGAAACATAGGAATGCTAGTGCTGCAAACTGTGGTTTACACCAAAATCCCACATACCCTAATGCTCAGAATGCAAATAGTGGTGCACCTCTTTGCACAAATGATCACACACATGCAATTCACTATCTTTTTGACGGCACACACAACTGCAAATTGCTGTGACTCTTGGGTGTCTTCTCTCCTAATGTTTGCTAATCTTGTTTGTCACTCTTAAACCCAGGATAAATCTGTTGGTGGCAAAGAAAAACTTAACATATAACAGAGAACTCTCTGGATGGCAAAATACAAATTTGGAGCAAGTACTCTTTGGTCAGTGCTCCTGCAGATATTTAAAATCACAAAATATCCAGCAAGGTAAAGTGTGAAAATATATGCTGTTAGACCTTTAAAATATGCCCTTGTGAGTTCCTACTGAAGTTTCCCTCTTCCCCTAGCATAGTAAAAGGACCACATGCATGGTAAGTTAAAAACGGTTTACTTACAAACTCTCCAGAAACATTACACAGGCAGTAATGCTTGGCTTAGTTAACAGTGGTGAAAGTTCCTAAATTATTGGTATAGGAACAAAACAGCGGCTTGTAAGAGCCATGCAGTCTGAGCTGCAGCAACCTGCTCAAAACCTCATCACATGTTGATCTTCTCTTGTAGACTGAAGGGGAACAATAGGCTTGAATACCTTCCTCCCAAGGTGAAGGGAAGTGACCTAGCTAAGCCTGGCAGAACAGTTTTCTCTATAGTGTTAACCCCTTCATGCACTAATTAGACTTAGGCATGTTAGTTATATGAGGGTTGATATCCCACAGCCTGAGATGCTTAGAAGAGATGAAGGGGAGATGTACCACAAAGAGGAACACCCTTCCAAGGAGAGGAAGAAAGGAGGCCTCAGGAAGCCCCAGCAACATGAAAAACAGAAACAAGGAGAATGAAAGGGAAGCAAAGGAGAACCTTGCAGAAAACTCTCTCAGGAGCAGGCAAACAGGGTCCCCCTCAGAACAGGCAAACAGGGCCTCTGTGGTTCACTACTTTACATTTAATAGGATGGCAAGCTATAAATAATGCATTATTATGTAATGATCATTATTTCACTTGAAACACACTTCTGTGTCAAAAGCATCATTGTCTCAACTCCAGTTCTCACCCTAGTGTCATGCGAGTTGACTCTACTCTAGTGCCTGGAAAGGGTTGGTCCACTAGTGGAAAGGGTCCACTAGTGCCTGGAAAGGGTTGGTCAGGGCAGGAGGCTCTCAGTGTGGAGCTCTATGTGGAGTGTGGAGGATAAGGCCCTACCTTGTTGAGGTGTCAGTCTGGCCAGTGCTCAGCCCTGATGCTGAGGCACCACCTTTCATGAAGCCTGACAAAACAGCCCTTCCTCTAAGTTCAGTCTAAGTTCTGGACAACATTCCCCGCAGCCCCTAGCCCAGCTTGGCAACCTTGTAAGTGGGTTGCTCTTTGATAGCACAGAGAAGTTCAAAACATAAGAAGAGCCATGCAGCTGGATTAGTACAAAGGGGGCCCATTTTGCTGAGCATCTTCTTACACTGGTCAACCAGAAACCCCAAAGAGAAGCCTGTAAGTAGGACATGAGTGTACCTGCTGTGGGAGACTGCAGTCAAATTCAACAAATGTGTATTCTTGTTGATGAGTAAGTCTAAAGGTAAAGGGACCCCTGACCATTAGGTCCAGTCGTGACCAACTCTGGGGTTGCGGCGCTCATCTCGCTTTATTGGCCGAGGGAGCCGGCGTACAGCTTCCGGGTCATGTGGCCAGCATGACTAAGCTGCTTCTGGCGAACCAGAGCAGCGCGCGGAAACGCCGTTTACCTTCCCGCCAGAGCGGTACCTATTTATCTACTTGCACTTTGACGTGCTTTCAAACTGCTAGGTTGGCAAGAGCAGGGACCGAGCAATGGGAGCTCAGCCCATCACGGGGATTCAAACCGCCAACCTTCTGATCAGTAAGTCCTAGGCTCTGTGGTTTAACCCACAGCGCCACCCGCGTCCCTGAGTAAGTCTAGGTGCTGTAAATTTCTAGGTGGGCAGACTCAGACCATAGGAATGTAATTGGTGGAAAGAGAGCTCTGTGTGGTGTCATTTCCCCTGTTTCCAATGGTAGGAAGAAACAAGAGATATAAACTCTTCTCCTTTCTGTCGTTCTCTCTCTCTCTTACTCTCTCTCGGTCTCTCTCTCTTCTTCAAGCAGCAATGAATGCACACATGGCTATGCTTGATCTAGCTCAGGCAGAATCCTGATAGTGGTTATGCTATAAATATAAGTATTTTACCTGCATAGTTTTACTGCTACCTTTGCTGTGAACCAATGCAAGACTGTTAAGTAAGTAAACAATATTTTTAAAGCTTACTTTACAAGTCATTGCCTGATTCTTTGTTATGTGGGGAAACCAAGGCGAAGCCAGCTTAATTCCTAAGCTGCAATTGCTCAAAACAGAAGGCTTTGCAAGCTAATTTTCCAAAGCTTCTATTTTTGCTGCCACGGATAGGATTTTAAAACACTGTATAAACCCTCAAACATGGGAGACTGGAGGAATAAATTGTAAATAATATATCCTCTCCTACCTTACTAAAGCCCATCCCACGGCTCCTACACCTGAAGGTTAGTCTAAAAAGGCTCCTGCTCTTGCTCACTGAAGGGAATTACTCTTCCTGCCTTCCTGGAACAGTTAGTATAGAACTTTGGCATTGCAGAACATGACTCATGGGGAGACTGTTCCACAGCAATTCCCCTCAGTATTAGCTGCAGGATGGCATCCTCTGCAATATTGCTTGGCATGGGGAAGAGATTGCTGCCACCTCCACCACAATTCTTCTCTTTTCCCATGGAGTAGAAGGGCTGTCCTGAGTCCAAAGCAAACAGTGCTGAGCCTGCCTGTGCAGCAGGGAAGGAGCTGGGTTTTATCATGTGGCTTCTGCTCTAGTGATATTGCCTCAAGCTTTCTGGACTCACAATTCCTTTAACAAATGCAGCCCTGGCCAGGTGGCGCCCATGCCCCTTCTCCTTCCTCCCACTTCTTTCATAGCAGTGACAGCCTCAAGAAGGGAACCACTGGGAAGATTAACAGTATCTGACAAGTGGAAGACTTTGCAGCACAGCTGAGTGGGCCTGCCTTCTGTGTTTGCAAATGGACTCTGATTCCTGACCTGCCTAGTGGTGATAGCTGCCACTTGAGCCTGCCTGCTTCCCCCAGACACATGGATCCTGGCCTGCCCAGAGACTTGTAGAGGCAGGCATCATGTCAAGAACCCTCTGATTCTTCCACAACCTGACACACACTTTGTGGACTTTCTAAGGAAATGGGCTGGAAACTGACAGCCCCCACCCCCCACAATTCTTTGCAATTGACAGCAGGCTGGAATACAGGAAGGTGGAGTCCTAGGGCACTTTCTATACAGACATGACGGCTGTGGCAATGACGCTCTATCAGTTATGCAAAGCGAAATGGCAGGCGGCCCTTTGGACCTTGGTGTAACCTGCTGGGCAAATTATGCTCCAAACTCCCAGAATTGCAGCATGGAGGGCGCCAGTCAGTTGGAACCTGGGTCGCAGAATTGCCAAAGAGAGATGAGAAAAGAGGCAGCATTTTTCCTTTTAACAAAAAGTTTGTTTGTTGAAATTTTCAGCAATGGACAAGAAGGGGGGGGAGAACAAATATCTAAAAAATGCATCCTTAGAGGTGTTGAGTCTGGTGCCAGCTGGCAGAAGTAGCCTGAAGAGTGTGTGTGTTACTGCACCTTTGCAAACCTGATTAATGACATATCTGTATGTGGGCTGGTGCAAAAACCAGTGAGGCTGCCCCAGATCCAGCAACTCAGATAATTGAGCTTCTACTTGCTGGTTCTTTTGCTGGGCTGGGAGCTGTGCAAGCATATAGCCCCCACTTCAGGCACATCCACAGTGCAGCACATATCTCTGCTTCAAGTCGGTGGCCTTCTTCTCAAGGCAGCCACAGCAGTTCCCCCCGCTCCCTCCTCCAACACTAGAACTCATGGGCATCCAGTGAAGCTCAGTGTTGGAGGATTCAGGACAGAGAAAAGACATCACTTCTTCATGCACTGCAGAGTGAAAGTATAGAACTCACTCCTCTAGAAGGCAGTGATGCCACCAACTTGGCTTTAAAATAAGTTACACAAATACATGGAGGAGGAGAAGGCTATCAATGGCTACTAGCCTTGATGGCTATGCTCTGCTTCCACTGTCAGAAGCAGTATACCTTTGAATACCAGTTTGCTTTCACACTCATGTCCTTAACAGGCTTCCTTGGAGGGCATCTGGTTTACCACCGTGAGAACAGGATGGTAGATTAGATGGGCCCCTTCGTCTTGTTCCAGCAGGCTCTGCTTATGTTCTCATAGTCAGATGCTCTTAACAGCACATGACATGCAACTGCCTTTGAACAGAAAGCAACAGGCACGTGCATTGTCCTACAAATAAAATTAAATAAATCTGCATTACGGCAATACCTTAATGTGAGCAACCAACCTGTCACAAGACTGTGTGCCAGCTTTCAAGTCCTCAAGACTCCCTTGGGCCATATTAGGTTCAGACAGAGACAGCTTCATCAACAGGCATAGAGCTCAATGCAACTGTTGTGCTTCCGCAAGCTGAATCAGCACCTGCCAAATCACCCCCACAAACTCACTTTTGATTTCTTTGCCATGTCTTTTTCTGACATTTTGGTTGCCTGCATAATGGTGTCACTCTAATGTGAATCTCTGGACAGTGGCCCATAAATCTCTGGAGCACTCCTTCCTCAATCCATCTGACCTCATGAAAGGCTCCCACAGATTTGGGAAGGGGAAGTGCATAAACCCATGTGCAGTAAGTTGTTCTTCTGCCATCTTCACAGGAGATACCCACCAGTGTCCCTCCCTCCTGCAGCTGTCAAGAGGCTGATGCTGCCACCTTCAGCTCACCAGTCATCTGCTTCAGCTCTGGAATTCATCCATTACTCACTCAGACATGCAACCAGCAGATTTCTGACACCCTGTTTTGCCTGCAGCACATCCCTTTCCAGCCCCAGGGTTCTGTGTCATGCTTCCCCAGGCTGAAGCAGCACCAGCCAAATCATTTTGCAGAAAAGGAGGCTGGTGTGGTCCTCCTGCCAGCAGCTGCCACCTCCTCCTCCTTGGCAGGGAAGGTCCCCTCCCTATCCAGCGTTTCTACTTGAAACCAGAAGATGAATGGGTCATAGGAACATAGGAAGCTGCCTTATACTGAGTCAGACCATTGCTCTATCTAGCTCAGTATTGTCTACATTGACTGACAGAAGCTGTTGAGGATTTCTGGCAGGGGGATCTTGTCAAGCCCTACCTAGAGATGCCAGGGATTGAACCTGGGACCTTTTGCTTGCAAGACAGATTCTCTACCTCTAAGCTATGGCCCTTCCCCTTTGTCTTCCCCACTGCACTTCTCCCTCAGAAGAGAATGGTAATGATGATTAATAGTAATAATTAATAGTAATAATAGTGGAGGTGCCTGCTTCCAGGCCCTGGGGAAAGGAGAGAAACTGGGGCGTCTCTAATGAAGCCCTTGAGGGACAAGGAGTGTCGTGGGAAGCTCTGGGCTGGAGGGACTGTGAGGCCGACAAAAGGAACAGGGCTTTCAGGAGGAGGGAAGTGACTGGAATAGCAAGTGAGGGACGGGCGTCTTTGAAGGGGACTCTAGTGCTGCCTCCGCGACTGTGTGTCTTTGCTCTGACCTACTTAACGGTGTCATAATCTGATGCAGAAACTTCCTCTAGATGCTAAATATAAGTGGCATTTCCATTGGCTTCCCAATGTTGTTACTCACTTCTAATCCATACCCCCACCCACAAACACAAACACCCTCCTACTATGGAACTGCCAACCTGTGGGAAGCAGGGAGAGCCCCCACCCACTACTCCCCATGGAAAAAACAAGGGATTGGATGCAGGCAGAATGGGGAAGAGGGCAGAGAACTGCTTTTACTGAAAACAACACATGCTAAAGAAAGCTCTTTCGGAGGTGCTTCTCCTTGGTGGTGTCCTGCCTTCCCTCCTTTGCTTGCCAAGGGGCTGGGGAGGGGGAATGGGCAACTTCATTCATGAAGGAGTTGTTTGCTGTCACTGAAGGATGGGAGCCCTGAAGGTCAGGGAGGGGATGTGCTGGCAGCCCAGCTGATTGGAGCAAGCCAACTGGACCATTAGGTCCCCACTAGTCCAAAGAAGGCAGCCAGGGGGGGGGGGACTAATTATCCAAGGGAAGGGCTGTTAGTGGCCAAGTCCTGACCCTGGGGCTGTTTCAAAGAACTTGCCATTTCCAGCACAGAAGGAGAAGTACAGATGAGTGAGATTAGTAAATACATCAAAGCTATGGGGAGCCACCTTGTCTATATAATCTTACATTGTAACAGTTGTTGTTCACTGCAGAAACCACTATGTTGTAAGTTCTATTATCTTGATACTTCATGTATGGTATGTACTTCTATAGCACAATTGTTTATATAATTTTGTCAAAATATGTTGAATTACAACATTATATTCATTTATATTACTTAGAATATGTACAACACATGAAGACCAGGAGGGCGAGTTCTATGACTTTGATATACTACATATGAACATGTACCACTGATGAAGCACATGAGAGCAAAACAAGGCATTATTCTGGAAATACTTGTCAACACTGTGGAACTGTAGTAGGCTCCAATTTGGACTTTATGAACATATGTGGAACAGACACTAGCAGACATTTGGTCTTTATGAATGAACTGATTTATTTATGAATGAACTGAGACTTCCGTCTATATTATTGCACTTTATTTGTTGTTTATGCGCAAGATAAACATTTGATGTTGTGATAAGAATATATAGAAGAGTATTGTTTACGTGAATGCACAACCGGTTACGTCTTGTGTGTTTGTCGAATGTATTTCACGTAATGCAAGGTTTGATGTTGTTTTGCAAGACTCCTTGAATCTGGCATCCCCGCTTTTCACTCCCCTCCAGGCTTTTCACACTCAGCCTCTTCGTGCAACATCCCTCAGCTTATAGGGTGAGAAATGCCAGGCTCAAATATATTGGCTGGCAAGGAAAAAATATGATGGGTATGAAAAGGAGAACTCCCTGGATGGCAAGATCCAGGTTTGGAGCAAGTACTCTTTGGGCAGAGCTCCCACAGATATTTAAAGTCACAAAATATGCAGCGTTGAAATATAGGTTTTAGACTTTTAAAATATGCCCTTGTGAGTTCCAAAAACTTCCATCTGCCCCTAGCATAGAAAAAGGCCATGTTGGGTTAGTTAAAAATGGTTTACTTACAAACTCTTCAAAGATCAGTTTCATGTGTTTTTCCATACATCAGCCAGAAAACACAGGCAGTACAACTTGCCTTAGGTACAGTGGTGAACGTTCCTAGATTATTGTTATATGAACACCAGAATGGCTTGGAGCTTGGAGCAGCCAGCTCATACCTCTTTTCACACTGAGCTTCTCAGGTTGAATGAAGGAGAACAATAGGCTTGATTATATTCCTCCTAAGATGAGGGGGAGTGACTTAGCTAAGCTGGCAGGACAGTCTATGGCACTGACCCCTTCATAAATTAATTAGACTTAAGCATGTTGGTTATATGAGGCTGGTTATCCCACAAAATCCTCACCTGGTCATGAAACCATGGTTGGAGGCAGCAGTTGCTGGAAGCCACTGGAGGGAAGAGTGCTCTCATGCTTTAATCCTCCTTGAGGGTTTCCTAGAAGAAGCATCTGGTAGGCCACTGTGAGAACAGGATGGAACTATTGACCTACTCCAGCAGGCTCTTCTTATGCTCTTAAATGTTCTGGGCCTCCCTCTCGGAACAAATGGCTTGCTCTCCACCTTGCACATCTCTCCACGTGGCTGTGAGTCTGGAAGGATGCCACTCTCTGCTCCAAAGGGGAAAGGATGTTGTGGGATGCAAGCAGCACATTTATCGGAGCCTCCTGACTTGGCCTGGCCAATACACAGAGCGGCTCATCACTGCCTTGCAATTAGCAAAGTACTGGTGCCACACCGAGGTGATCAATTTGTTCCACTGTTGAGCCAGGCCTCTGGAGTGCTGGTATTTAAGGAGAGAGAAAGGCCTGGCAGGCAATTCCAGTTCTGCCCTGCCCCTGGAATAGGAACAAGCTCGTAAAGTTGGCTGTCATTCAGAAGTTTGTCTCCAACAACCGGGCTTGTGGGATGGAGGGCAGGGGAACAGAGAGAGGAGGAACTTCCACATTTCCCAGAATTCCCTCTCATCTTCCCTGCAGCTTCCTAGTCAAAACAACAGCTACAGCGCTGTTTGCCCCCCCCCCCACGTCCCCTTTCAAGAGGCATCCTCCCCTTGCCCATCCCCTCGTCCCTTCTAAATATAACACTGTCTCTGCTTCTGGGCTGACACTCCAGGAGGATGTCATGCCATCAGTCATCCTTCAACTCCTCAAAGTGGTGTGGGTGGGTGGGTGTCTTAACCACCACCTGGGGCATGAGCTCTTTGCAATCTGAAGTCTGAATTCCTGAAAGGAAACTCTCTAACGCCTAAAAGAAGTAGAAGTGACAAATTCACCCATCTTGTGTGTGGGGGGGGGACTTCCTCTTCGAGGGCTAAGGTGTGCTGTACTTAATCCCCACCAACAAGGTTCTTCGGTTATTTCCCCTTTTTGTTGAATTGTCATCACTAGAGTTGCACCAAATATTTGCCCATTTTGGTTTTCAGATTTAAAAACCCCCTCATTTCTTTTGCCTATTTTATCACACTACGCATTGTAAACACCACCTCAAGAACTTGGCTTCAATGTTGGGGTGTAAATATTCAAAATGAATAACAAAGAGAACATGCTGTACCATCTTTAAATTAACATTCAGGAATGAAAAGCGACAAAAAGCTCTTTAGTTAAGTTGCCAGCAAGGGAGTTGTTTTGTTCCGGATGTCAGGGTATTTGAAGCACACTATTGTTTGGGGCTGCTGTTCATGTGGGCTGAGGAGTCCACACGGCAAGTGCCCACTTCACTCCATTTGCAGCGCTGTGAAGTACTTTCTGGATCCCTTGAGCACAAAAATCAGATCCCACTTCCAATCTGTTCCTCCCGATAAAAGGAAGCATTTTCCTCCGCCAGAAACAGCAAAGAGGTTCTTGAAATTCAACTCATTGCGGAAGGGTGAAAGGGTGGCGTCCTTTCAGACATTGACCTGTGCTCTTCCTGCTTCACCTTCCTGCCAAGGAAGTTACCATGGCAACAAACCAAGTCAGATCAAACAATGTTTAAATGACATCATCAAGTGGCTTCAGCCTAACCAAAGAACAGGCTTTGTCCCCACAGAGCTGCCATGAATAGAGCAGATGAAAGGGACAGGTCAGGAAGATGGAGCAAGGCAAAAATCAAGCAAACAAAGAAATACGCTTAACCTCACAATATCAGAAAGGCTGTCAGTAACATTTCCCCTAAAGCTTACATGAAAATGGATTACATGTACACCTCACTTAACAGATGATCTACACAACACACACACCACAGTGTGTTGTGGCCCAACGCTTGCCCTATTTCTAGTAACTTCATGCATGAACTGAGCTCTGGGTGGGGCCAGTTGGGGCTCATGGCTTCTGGGACCTCCTTGCTAGCTGGAAGAAGTTCCTGGAGTGGGGTGCGAGTGGGTGATTTAACTGCCTCGCAACGACTGCATTTGCAAAATGCTAGGCACTCTGTTGGGCTTCGACCCCCAAATCTGGGTCTCACTCACCTGAATTTCACTGCTGAGACTGGATAAGCTGGCTTTGTCTTCCAAAATTTGCATTTTCAGAAAATTTAAAACTGCATGTGTGTGAATTTAAGTGTTCCATTTCATAGGCACGACTGCCTGGTTAGTTTTCATGCGTTGCACCTGCCACTCTCATTAATGAATAACCTCAGGCGCCCACTCTTGCCTTTTGTGAACTGATTCATTTATACTCTTGGCAAGGATGACATCTGAAGGTGATGAGTTCCAAAGTATAAGGTAAAGGACAGGAAGCTGTGTGTGATCTGCAACATAAAAATATGTCTGATGCCTTATAGGAAAAGTCCTTGATTTTCATATCATTTTTAATGATGTTAAAAGTTTTGTGTTAACCTACTTGGTTGGTTATATAAAGCAACACATGACAATAGAGTAAATGCCAGGCATTTTGGTGTTGTGCACAACTCAACCAGCTGCCAGGATAAATGGGACAGCATTGAGCCCATCACCCAAGGGGCAGTTCGCAAGAGCAGGAGAGCAGCAGCAACAGTAGCAACATCAGGACTGGGGGGAGGCAGCTTGGGTTTGTAGTTTGGTAAAGAAGACCCATGATTTCCCTCCCATCTGTTCAGCAATTCAGCCCATAGCTCCTACCTTGCTATAAAAGCTATTGAAATCCCACTGAGTAAAAAGGTGATACAACACTATCTTCTGCATGGATCCACCCGTTTGAACCACTTGCTGATGTGCCAATTTAGTTGTGTCAAAAGTCATGTTCAGGTGGCTAATTGCAGGTTAAATAAACAGAGATACTGCCCATTCTCCATAAAAAGAGCTTCCTGGGTCAGGTCAAAGGGTGCCCATCTAGTCCAGCACCCTGTATTCACAGTGGCCAACCAGATGTCCCAATGGGAAACCAGCAACCAGGACCTGAGCACAAGAGCAACACTCTTTCCTCCTTTGGTTTCCAGCAACTGGTATTCAGAAGCATGACTACTGCCAATTGTGGAAATAGAGCATAGCCATCATGACTAGGGGCCACAGATAGCTTTATCCTCCATGCAGCTCTGCTATCATAGACAGAATAGTGTGTGTGTGTGTGTGTGTGTGTGTGTGTGTGTGTGTGTGTGGTTTATAAGAGAATTGTCCTTCTGTATGTAGTACATACTCCCAATTTTATTAAACTGGATACAAAAGAAGGAGCAAGTAATTTCTCCAAAGTGCTGTTCCCCCAAACCCCACCTATTTGTTTAACTGCTTAGGAAATATAGGAAGCTGACTTGTATTCAGCCAGACCATTGATTCATCAAGTATTGTCTATTTTACACTGAACAGCACCATCTCTCCAGGGACAAGAATCTCCCTCAATTCTACCTGGAACATAGCTGTCAATGTTTTCCTTTTTTTAAGGGAAGTTCCCTTATTCTGAATAGGATTCCTCACAAGAAAAGGTAAAAGTTGACAGCTATGACCTGGAGATGCCAGGGATTGAACCCAAGACCAATTACTTGCAAAGTCATACGATCTACTGCTGAGCTATGGAACTTTCCTAATTATAAGATCTCTTAAAAAGTTTCAATGACATCTATAAGCAAGAAGTTGAAGGTGGGGAAATATCTCCCTTAAACCATATATTTCTTTTTATTTCTGATCGCTGTCTAATGAGGTACCTCTGTGTTTTTCCCTTAAGATTGGAGACTGTTCTAGGAAAAGCTGCACTTAATGTTCTCAAAAATGGGGATCAGATATGACTTCTGTGCCCCAGAATCTTAGCTGTGACCTGACACCTCCAGCAGCTAGCAGAGACTAATTCAATTTGTCTGCAGTAATCTCCATGGAAAGGAATGGTGCCATGGCTCAGGTGGCAGAGCACCTGCTTTACATGCAGAAAGTCAACCCCTAGAATCTCCTGGCAGGGGTGAGAGAAACCCTGCCTGCAACCCTGGAGAGCCACTGCTGGAAATTGTAGGCCAGTGTTTACCAAATTTGGGTCTCCAGGTGTGTTTTTTTGGACTACAGTTCCCATCATCCCTGACCACTGGTCCTGCTAGCTAGGGATAATGGGAGTTACAGTCCAAAAACAGCTGGAAACTCAAGTTTGGGAAACACTGGTGTAGACAGTACTGAGCTAGATGGACCTGTGGTCTGACTGAGGCAGCTTCCTCTGTTCCACCTTGAGACTGAGATTCACAGGGGACTTGTCCCTGGCGCTGGTTGGCCTTGATGGAGCTCATTCCTCAAGCCAAACAACCAAGGAATGTTGTGGGCAGATAAGAAGCAGGAATGCAAGTAGAGACCTGAACATCAACACATTCATGCAGAAGGAGACACCACTGAGCTGTTCTCAATAAGGAGCAGGGGGTGTTCCCATCCTCCCCACCCCCACCCAGAGTTGCCATTGGGGATGGAGCCTGGCCCTTTACCCTTGCCAAGCAAATGGGCCACCACCCTTCCCCCAAGCAGCCAGAGAGGTAAGCTATGCTCGTTTAAAAATGCTGTTTCCACTTCTTAGTGCCACAATGGCTGGAGAAAAAAACACAAGGGTTTCAGCTGGCTTTCATTTCTTGGGGGGGGGGCATTCATTTGCAAACATAAATTGTTTGCTACTGCCCACTGGGAATGGCAACATTTATTTCCTGCTAAGGATTAGGTCCTTCCAGCTCAGGCTGCCTTGTCCAACCCCAATTCCCTACCAGGCGAAATCACTCTTCAATTCAGTACTGTACAATCCAAGAAAGAAAATAACAGGCCAGTTTCTGTTAAAATATGAATTTTATTTGTTTGCTTCAGTTGGGTTTTGAGTGTGTGTGGAGTGAGTGCCAGAGTGATGTTTTTGGGCAAAGGAGGGGCTGCACGATCATCTGAAGTCACGTGTTCTTTGGGGAGCAGAGGATGAGGAGGAGAAGGCTCCAGTTGGAAAGATCTTCACCCACCTTTTCTGATTCACCTCAAGCATTCCATTGGGTTGTCATCATTAGTAGCAGTAGTATTTCATCCCCTCCTGCATATTTTTTTTAACATTTTAATTGCTTTAACTTATTGAAAAAGCTAGTAGCTGGTGGGGAGGGGGGATGCAAGACTGCAAATCCTGCCAGTTAAAACCAACTGTACAAGTCAACAGCAAATGCTGAAAAATACAATTCATAAATACAAACAGGCATTTAAATGTGGGCACCATAAGTGCTCAGAACACCAATCTCAGACAGGAGAGAAAGAAATCACAGTTTTCATGAGTACATCCCTTAAGACGGCAGCTAACAGCCAGTTCAGTAAAGAAAATACAACAAAATTAAGGAAATGTATTTTTTTTCCCCTAGTCACAAATTATTTACAGATGTGGTCTGAGGAGTAGTCAGAGGATTGTCATGCATTCAACTGCTGCTGGCTCGCTTCTCTCTCTTAGCTGAGGAAAGACAGTCCCATAAGATGAGAGAGGAAACAAGAGGAGGCCAGAAGGGAGCAGGTGCAACATAAGGCAGAGTTGGATCGGGACCTCCAGAATGTCCTGGCTGCCATGTTGATATGGATTGCCTTGGTGTTTCCTTGCTGGGCACCTTCAAAACTGCAGCTCATCAGCTGGCAAAAGGCTGCACTGTGCATTGCCTCTGATGAGCCTGCAATGGCGGCTCCTCTTTCCCCAATAATTCCTCCTCTGAAGGCTGTGCTAAAGGACTGCCAACGCCAGTATTCTACACTGGATACAAGGGTGGGGTGGGAGTTGCTTAAGGCCCATGGGTTGCATTCAGCATGCCAAGATCTCAGTGCCAGATTTAGGCCAGTGCAGGCAGTTTCCCCTGCACAGGGTGCCGAGCTGAGGAGGTTGATAATTATAATGCCTATATTTATACAGGGACCTACTGAGAAGATCCATAAAAAAGCAACTGCACCAAAAGGAATTATTGTGAAAATAAGAAATGGGTGTGTATGTGGATTTTGTCCTTGCTCAAGGTGCCATATTACTAATGTCCACCCCACAATACCTTTTCGCTACCTTGGACTCTGCCCCCTTTCCTTGAAATATTTTAGTCACACAGTGTGAGGAAGATGAGTAAGTTGCCACTGGCTAGCTCAGGTAAGAGCCTTAGTTGAGCACAACCACCAAGGCCTGATCTGTTTCTGACGCTTAACATATTCATTTTAAAAATTGGTTTTCAGAAGATCAGACTCTGCACTTTGAATTTGTAACCTTCCATGCTCACTTAGGGATTTATTTTATTTTTAAGATGGCATCGTCCAAGGTTACACCATCCGTCTTCCATATAAAAGAAAAAAGGCAGGTCTACCTGTGAGAATCTAGTACACTGTGAGAATCCAACTAACTCCTACTCAGAGTAGACCCACTACTCCGTAGATGGGAATAGCTAAATAAAGTCCATTGATCTGAATACACCTTCACTAAGAAGGAGTTATGCTGGATATAACCCATAGTCAGTGCACTGCAATTTTCTACTACTGTTACTACTACTACTACTACTACTACTACTACTACTACTGTTATTACTACTACTACTATTGTGAGAAAGCCTAAGAAGAGGTGGAAAGAGTGACAAAGGCAAGGTCCAAAAGCAGATTCTTATTGAGGGAGAATGCTGATTTCAAGGTGGCAGGCTACTGAAGATCAAACGCTCCCTAGGAAGAATAACAGAGCTTGCTCCATCCAGGCATACATTCCACCATCAGTTTTATGGGCTCCATAAATTGTTGGCCAGGTCAGAATACTGGGAGCAGAACATGATAAAAGGGAGGAAGCTGGATGTTGCAAGCGGAGCCTTCCAAGGATGCTTAGAATATAAAAACATAAGGTAAGCCTATTGGATCAGGCCAAAGGGGGCCCATCTAGTCCAGCATCCTGTTCTCACAATGAGCAGCCAATAGGAAATCTGAAAGCAGGACATGAGCACAGGGCCAGCCAGCCCATGAGGTATGGGTGAAGCAGCCACTTTGGGGAGCAGAAGCTGAATAAATGGTGCCCCACCCACCAGTGGAGAAGCAGCACTGGTAGCTACACTGGTTTCTGGAAAGATCTCACCAAAATATTGTGAGATCTTGCAACAACTCTGGGATAGCTGAGACTCTTAATCTCAGGGCTGTGGGTTTGAGCCCCATGTTGGGCAAAAGATTCCTGTATTGCAGGGGGTCGGGCTAGATGGGTCCTTCCAACTCTACAATATGATTCTAAGAACTCACCAGAAACATATGCTGCTGCTAGTGCCACATCTCTGATGGTGGTTGGGTGGGAAGCTCTTCTGCTTCCCAGGTAAGGGCAGTGGGGTGGCATGGCCAAACATTATCATTTCACCCCAAGGGGTGAAATACAATGCCCCTGCCTGATTGCAACACAACTCTCCCCTCCTGGAGTTTCCAGAAAATGGTAGTAAGAAGAATTACTGCCTCAGACTGGAAAGGCAGAGCACAGCTAGTAACCACTAATAGCCTCATCCTCCATGAATTCTTCTTATCTTCTTTTACAGCCATCCAAGTTGGTGGCCATCCCTGCCTCCCGTGGGAGGGCATTCCATAGCACAGAACCAGCGCTGTCTTAAGCATATGTGGCACCGGGGTGCAAAGATCCGCCTGGTTCCCCTCCCCCCAGTTGCCCAGTCCCAGGTGTGCAGGAGGGCGGAGCCAGCTGGCCGCCTCTGCGTCTCGCAGGCTAGGTCACCCCCGAACTAGCAGTGCGGAGCCACCCACAGCATAAGAGCCCACTGCAGCACTCCAACTGATGGGCAGGCTCTCCCCTGGACTCAGCTCTCGGGCCCTAGACTCTCGGCCTGGCACCCCTGAGAGCCCACACCTGGGTACCTCGCACCCCTAGCATCTATGGGTAAGACGGCCCTGCATACAACCAAAGAGGAAGGATATGAACCTCAGCCCATGATGAGAAGAAACATGACATGGATTTTGGGGCATGAGAAGCTGATCCTCTGAAAATCCTAGCATGAAACGCTTCTGATCAGAGAAAGAAAGGAACACAGAAACAAGGCTACATTTGAACAAGGTTGTCTAGCCCAGCCCACTGCCTCCCTCCATGAGACATGATTTTTATGAACTGCCCCATGAACTCACCACACTTGCACCTGGATCAGAAGGTGCCACAAGTATGGGATGAACACAGGCCAGGGTAAGAATAATTCAGAAATCAAACAGACTGGTTTCCAGAATTTTCTTGTAATGTAGCACTTTATGGCAAGAGTTTGCTAAGTTTGTATACCACCCTTCATCCAACGATCACAGGGTAGTTCACAACATCAATATACAAGATAAGAACACAAAACACAGAAATGGAATTGAAACCAAAACAAATCAATAACTCCCCTCTGACAAACACATTCAAAAGGCCATAAGTTGTTAATCAGCTGAAGACCTGGTTATAGAGAAACATTTTTTATCCTGTGTCTAATGATAGGCAATGAGGATGCCTGGCAAGCCTCCCTGGGGAGAGCATTCCCCAAATGGGGAGCCACTGCAGAAAAGGCCCTCTGTCATCTTGCTGCCCTCTGGATACCTTGTGGAGGGGGCACACAAAGAAGGACCTCAGATGATGGTCACAGGGTTTGTGTTGGTTCATATAGGGCAGGGGTCAGCAAAATTTTTCAGCAGGGGGCTGGTCCACTGTCCCTCAGACCTTGTGGAGGGCCGGACTATATTTTGAAGGGAAAAAAATGAATGAATTCCTATGCCCTGCAAATAACCTAGAGATGCATTTTAAATAAAAGGACACATTCTACTCATGTAAAAACACGCTGATTCCCAGACCTTCCGCAGGCTGGATTAAGAAGGCGCTTGGGCTGGATCTGGCCCCTGGGCCATAGTTTGCCTACCCATGATATAGGGAGAGGCAGTCCTGGAGGCATTGTGGTCCTGAGCCATTTAAGGCTTTATAGGTCAAAACCAGCACTTTGAATTGAGCCTGGAAACTAATTGGCAGCCAGTGCAGTGGGGCCAGGATTAGCGTTATACAGGTATGCTCAAACTGCCTTGCCCCAGTGAGCAAGCTGACTGCTGAATTCTGCACCAGCTAGAAGTTTCTGAACCTCCAGCCCAGGTAAGATTTTGAAGGCTTGGGGAATGAGAGACTACCCTTTATATGGCCAAACAACCACTTCCTACCCTTCTTAGATGTGAAGCGTAGAATACTTAGGCAGCAATTTTCACCTGCTAGGATTTCTGCTGTGCCTTGAGGGTTTTTGAAAGTCGCGTTGTGTTCCCAGCTAGGACTACCAGAGGGCAGCATCAGTGGAAAGGGTGACCCTCCCAGGCACCAGATTTTATTGACAGGTGCCAGCTGCTCCACCCAACCCTACCCCACCGTGTCATTGGCCCAGGAAGCAAACCGCTATTGAACCATGACTGCAAATATGGTTCTTTTCTCCTCTGCTTTTCCTGCTGCCAAAAGTAGGGCCCTGTGTTCTCATTGCTCCATTCTAATTTCAGATTTTGTAGATTTACTACACAAACACACAGGGAAAGCATTCCAAAAAGCCTGACATTTCCCCAGCCACAAAGACAAAGCACTTTCTTTCTCCCTGCCTGCACCACCCCCAAGCCAGCTGGTAGCGTTTGGCTGCCTGAGAAATAACAAGGTCAAACATTAAATATTTATACCTTGCAGTTATCAATATCATACCAAGTCATGGCCTCCTTCCAGAACACCACCTGTCACCATTTAGCTTCACATTCACAGAGCGGGTGTATAAGCTTTCATGAATGTTGCTGCTGCCGTTGCCAGCACCCCAGGCCAGAGGCAAAAATTAAGACATCTTTGTTACCTTAGAGGCAGCAGCCAGTAGAAAGGCCACCTCAACATGGACTCTTAGTCTTTATGCTGAATGGGTATAGGTGGCTTGGTGCTATGACTGACGCTCCCAGCAAAAATTTACTTGCTTTGGAAGGTGGGCTACTCTTTACTGTAGGGTAACCAGCTTCATATAACCAGTCAAATTAGTGCATGAAGGGGTTAAAACCATAGAGTAAGCTGTCCTGCCAGGCTTAACCAATGACATTTCCATACACCCTGGGAAGTCCTTTATACTCTCTCTCTCTCTCTCTGGAATTCAGTTCTAGAGCTCATAGAATCATAGAATGACAGAATCTTAGAGTTGGAAGGGATCCCAAGGATCATCTAGTTCAACCCCCTGCAGTGCAGGAATCTCAACTAAAGCATCCATGACAGATGGCCATTCAAGCTAAGTGTGCTCCCTCCTCCATGTGACAGCCCTTAAGATATTTGAAGATGGCTATCATATCTCCTCTCAGTCTCCTCTTTTCTAGGCTAAACATACCCAGCTCCTTCAAGCGCTCCTCATAAGGCTTAGTTTCCAGATCATCTTGGTTGCCCTCCACTGCACACGTTCCAGCTTGTCAACATCTTTCTCAAATTGTGGTGCCCAGAATTGGACACAGTATTCCAAGTGTGGTCTGACTAAGGCAAAATAGAGTGATACTATTATTTTCCTTGATGTGGACACTATATTTACGTTGATGCAGCCTATAATAGCATTAGATTTTTTTTTGCTGCTACATCACACTGTTGACTCATGTTAAGCTTGTGGTCCATCAAGACCCTGAGATCTTTTTCACATGTACTGCTAGTAAGCCAGGTGTCCCCCATCCTTTATTTGTGCATCTGGTTCTTTCTACCTAAGGGCATAACCTTACATCTGTCCTTATTGAAATTCATTTTCTTAGCTTGCACCCAGTTCTCCAATCTGTTAAGGTCATTTTGAATTCTGATTCTGTCTTCTATGGCATTAGCTACCCCTCCCAGCTTGGTGTCATTTGTGAATTTGATGAGCATCCCCTCAATTATTTCATCCAATTTGTTTATAAAGACATTGAACAACAACGGGCCCAGGACAGAACCCTGCAGCACCCCACTTGTCCCTTTTTTCCAGGATGGCGAGGAACCATTAATAGTACTCTTTGGGTTCAGTTAGTCAACAGCTACAAATCCACCTAACCTACCTTGTTCGACACACATTTTACCTCGCAAGAATATCAGACCTGTTTGCGAGGTCTGGTAGCAAGCTCCCAGGATCTGCACTGAGCTAAGTTTGACTGCTGCTGGTTGCTAACTCCTCCCTCAGCCCGGCTTTCTCTCAGCTGTAACTCCTCCCCATCAGATCCTGTGTCCCCACAGAGCAATCGACCACACACACCCTCAGGCTCCAGAAGACACACGCTCACTCTCTTCAGTCTCCCCCAGCAAACCTTGTCCTTGTTTGCAAGGTCTGGTCGCAAGCTCCCAGGTCTGAGCTGGTTGCTCCAGTACATGTCTTTTACCAGCCTCTTTTGCTTCAGACCAGTACTCCCATGCAATGTTTTACTGCCTGTGACTCTTTTCCTGACTGCTGTATGGAAAAGCACATAAAACTGACTTTTGAAACTTTTAAAAGGGGACAATTTGGGGGTTCACTGGATTAGCACATTTAAAAGGTTTTACAGCCTATATTTCCATGATTTTCTTTGCTGCATGTTTTGCAATGCTAAATCTCTGCTGGAGTTCTCTCACCAAAGAGTACTTGCCTCAAACTTGAGTCTTAGCTGCCAGGATTCCAACATTTACATATTCCTTTCTTTAAGCCTCCTTGTTTTTGTCTTTTTCATTTGATCTACAGTCTATTCCTGGCCCTCTTTCTTGCCCATTGCCCCTTCCTCACCGCTCTGCCCTTCCATTGCTTCCATACCACAACAGAGCCTCACTTCTAATTCTTGCAATCTTATAGATAAGCTGTCCTCCCTCCCTCTCTTTAACTTCGATTTTAGCTGTTTTTATGAAGAAGTGACTTGGAATTTATGAAAGGCTCTCTTTCATGGGCTCTTACATATACACTCCATCTTCATGTGAGTGTGTGTGTGTGTGTGTGTGTGTGTGTGTGTGTGTGTGTAAACCAGAGTTCTCTTAATGATTTGACATCTTCATAACAGGAATAAGGAATGAGAGGAGAGGTTCTCTTGTGGATCAGGAATTGGTTAAGTAGCAGGAAGCAGAGAACCTCCTCCTCGCTCTGCACACCAACCCGTGGCTCCTCCTCAAGCTTGGCTTGCTTTATGTTGGAGTGACCCAAATGTTGTGATGGTACCCCAGCTTCCTTTTTGTCTTTCTTTTCTGTCTTCTCCTCCTAACCCTCTCTGCTCTTCTAAGTCTTCTTGTTCTTCTGACCATATCATCAATCATACCCCTCCCTGTCAGTCCATTCCATTCCCTCTTATGCTTCTTGCAAAGATAGGCTGATCCCCTTCATCAGCCCGATAACTTATTGGGCAGCAGACATAAGGAAGTCAAGTGGGTTACTGAAGTAATCTCTTTGCAGAAATGGAAGTCAGGCTAGAGCATTCCATCTCTTCCCACTTCTCTCTCTTTCATGATAGGCAAAGAAACTGCTCCAAGAAAGCCAAGCCAGGCAGCAGGTGCCTGAGCTGCTGTCTTTGCTGGATCGCTCTCAAAAAGCCAGAACTCCAAAGAGCATTTGCCAACCCTACCCAACTGGCTCATCTGAGTTGCTGCCCCCCCCCCCAAAAAAAACAAAGCACAATCCAGGAACTGCTGTTACAGAAGAAGACATGCAAGGCTTTAGGGGGCACTGCAGGCTTAGCATTCTCAGTGACTCCAACCTCTCCTTGTCACTCTCAGGAGCTTCCCCAAAAATGTACCTTGAGGTGCTGCATCAAAGAGACAGAAGAGACTGGGGCTTTTCCTTCCCCCTGCCATGCTTTAAGCTCTACACTGGATGCAGAGCAGCTGACTCACTGGGCCTCTGAAGCAAAGCAAAACTCCAACCTGAGGATCACATATGCCATTTCAGCTTATGCACTGTGATGCCTAATGAGATTTCCTGAATGCCTTTGGTTGTTTATCTCATATGTTTGCACAATAATTTAGAATGGTGATACATTAAGCAGACATCAAAGGAAATGTATGGCAGTCAGATCTGTAGGTGGCAGTTACATGGCTAAGAGAGTGAAGAGGCTCAGGAATTCACATATCCTGCCTCAGAATGGATCACAAGGATGTCCATCTGCTTCCAAGCAGAACCTGTTGCTTATCAACCCTCCAGGCAGGTTGCTGGTGATCCAAGACTCCTTTATGTAATGCCTTCTCCCCAGAGATTACATTTTGCATTACAATTTATTTGTTCTCATGAGGTTTCTGAAGGTGGGTTGCTTTTATGGGATGATATTTATTAGGTTTTGTATATGCAAACCAGCCTTGCTGGGCTGGACAGCCCTTTTCTACCGAGGAAGACTTCCCCCCCAAGGACTGGGTCTCTATTTCCCCTGTATTTTCATGAAATAGGCTTTTCACCAGGATTTAGTTGGAAGCCAGTGGCCTCCTTTGGGGGTGGGAAGCAATATCCATCTTGATCAGGGCTGTCCAACTTTTCATACTAAGTGGGCCACAAAAATACTCCAACACAAAACCTGCAGGCCACACACTGCCTTGTGTGGGAGGGGGGAATGAAGTCAAAATTTGACTCCCACAAGCCTGCCTCCCCAAAACTGGCTAAGTGAAGTGCTGGGCTTTGGGGAGGAGGCATGAGGCTCTAGCAGGGTACCAGATCCTGCCCACCTTCTTCCCAAAGCTGGGAAGGTGCTAAGTAGGCTCTGGGAAGGAAGGAGGAGGACTCTGTCAGAGCCCTCATACCTTCTTCCCAAAGCCCAGCACCTCACCTTGCTTACCTGACTTTGGGAGGGCTGAGGGGGAAGGGGTCAAATGTTGCTGAGGGCCACCAAAAAAAATGCCTCAAGGGCCACATTTTGGACCACCCTGATCTACATGGTCTATTAAAATAGAATGCATATCCCATGTGCCTCCCTCCAAATGAATCATTCTACAATCAGAGAGAGGGGGAGAGGGAGAATAAGGATGCTAGAGAATAAGGATGCTGGCATTCTAATCCATTCTATTTTGTGCCAGATTGTGGATGCACATTTCAGGGTGAAAATAATTATTGTAGTGTGGATGAGAAGCAGGACTCCCATTTGAAAGAACGTGCCAATGTGTCTCTGATTAACACCTGTGCTTCCTAATCCAGCAAGCACTGCAGGTGTTGAGAGCACCTTTCATCTATGGAGCTTTCTGCACAGGATGAAGGAGACTCTGGTCTATCTGCAAGCCACCAGTCTGAGTTTGTGGCAAACATTATTTCCAGATATTTTAAGACCCAAAACTTCCCATGAGAGGTCCAGGTGAGGTCTCTCAAGCTTTTGTCCTACTCAGTCATTGCCTTGGGCAGGCGCACACCCTGCCTGCATCAACTGTGCAGTTTTGAAAATAAATCAGTTCTGAATTTATGCCATTCCCAAGGACAACTTCTTTCAGGCTCTTTTAACTCCGCTAAACCTGCTGCCTCTAGATGCTCTTCCTTGACATTCATTTTGCTCTCTACATCTGATTAAGTTCGGCACATTGAGAGGTGTGGGTTCAAGATTAGCATTTCTTTAAAAACACAGTTCAAGCATGCAGTTCTGGCAGGACAATGTGAACCCAAAAGGAAAGTGCCATGGAAGGAAAGAGAAGCGTAGCAAGGAAAGGGTGAGTCTAGTCACTGTCACACCAGTAAATTATGCAATATGCAGGCCTTTCTTTGTGCTTGTCCTGTGAGACTGGCCATGGTTATTATGGCCATTCTGCAGTTGGGTAAAGGGATGCTGATTACAAAATCAGGCTTACCCAGCTTTGATGCTCCAGTACAAGCCCTTGGCTGGTGTTAAGCCAAGGCTTGACAGGGCTGCACTCTGAGTAGCAGGAAAAAATGGGGGAAAGTGACATGGGATGGGGGGGGGAGAAAATAACATCCTTGTCCTGATATTTAGATTTATAAGTAGTGGCTTCAAAAACAATTCTCCCCCTACTAGTCTCAAGGATTTTCACAGTGATGCGATTTTGTAAAGACTTGATATTATTTTGTATAAAAAAGAAAATAATAATAAAATAAAATGGCTTTTCAAATTTTCAAAAAAACCTTCAATAGTTGCACCACAATACATCACACAAGACGTGACAAGCTGAACATTTTAAGCCCCAACAAAAGGGAAATTGAAAAGCACCAGGATTTCCCTGAGAGTTGCTTGATGCATATTGATTCAAAACAAAAACAAAACCCTTTTCAAGACCAACATTCTTCTTATAAGAAGAGAAATTCCTAATTCTACTCTAAATTGGGCTGGGGCTTCCAGGGGAAGCGAGAGACTCTGGTCGCCTTGGACAGCTCCTCTCAGAGACAGTAAAGAAGGTGGTGGTAGCATTTGAGAATTTGCCATGTGCAGCTCTCTTCTGTCCATTCCCATTTTTTCTCTCTTTATGGAATCCCACCTACAATGGCACACAGGTCCAGGTGGGGAGAGAAGGCTTGCTTCCATGAATGCCACAAAGGACACCCAGCAGCAGATACCCATCATGGCAAGGATGTGAATGAGTGAGTGAGTGGCTGCTCTCTTCCTGAGATATATGAAGTCTTGTGGAGGCCAATGGTATGTGCATATGTGTGTGTGCAATGTGAGATAACCAGCCTCATATACCCAACATGATTAAGTCTAATTATTGCATGAAGGGGTTAAGAACATAGAGTAAACTGTCTATCAGGAAAGCTCAACATGTGAGGAGATCTGAGCTGGTTGTTGCAGCTCAGACTGCATGGCTCTTACAAGCCACTCTTGATTAATTTAGGAACTTTTACCACTTAGTAACTAAGCCAAGTCTCCTGGCCCTTGTGGATAAGCACATGAATGTGACCTTTAGAGAGTGTATAAGTAAACCATTTTTAGCTTGTCATACGTGTGAGAAGCTAGGGAAAGAGAGAAGTTTTGGAACTGTCAAGGGCATATGTTAAAGGTCTACAACCTTTATGTTTTTAAAATCTCTGCTGGGGTTCTCTCACCAAAGAGTACTAGTCCCAAACTTGGATCATGGCATCCAGGAATTCTACTTTCCCTACCTATATCTCCCCCCCTGAATGAACATGCAAATGAACACAACACCCCCAGTGTATTTGCCCACTGCTGCCAAGCAAAGACCAGCACTCCGACTTCCTATTTCTCCTCTTTGTCCAACAGTTCAGTTCCTTAGAGGGACAAGCAGCTGAGAAATTTCCGTCCCCTCCCAAACCTCGGCCTGCCAAGACGGAAGAGGCTGACTTGCCTTTTGGCTTCCTCCAAACTAGGCCCATTTTCATGAGGTGGTTGAAGTAATATCCCAACAACATTTTAAAAGAAGCATTTCTCATGCTCCCAAATGTCAAGATATTGTAACAATCCACAGGGAGCATTATATTCACAAAGAATGAAAGTAGAAATGCAGATGATAATCCACTCCTTCACACAAACCATTGAGGGGGCTAGAAACCATTTAGGACACAGTGTGAACATTTGTCCTAGCATCTCACCCCAAAAGCAACCAAAGAGGGAAGCGGGGGGGGGGGGGGAATGATGAAAGAATGAGAACTGCAGGAAGGGTCAACTCTGTCCCACCTCCCTTTTAAAACAAAATCTAGAAATCCAAGTCTAGCAAAATGGCAGATAACTATCAGGCAGTGCAGAACTACAAAATCCATTGTTTGGAAAGAGAGGTTTTGAAAGCATCTCCAAGGAAACCAGGGGATGCCAAGACAGTGCAGAGAGTGAGATAAACCTATTCCTACTGCTGACAGCACCTGTAGCTCAGGCTCACTCTTAAACAAGGTTATTTAAACTTGCCAGTTTCTGAGAACAGAACCTGCACAAACTCCCTGGCTGTCCTGACTGTTTGCAGGCCAAATTTGCATAACCTTGCATCTTTTCCTTCTGCTGCCCATGATGGCCATCACCACCCCATGGCATTGTTCTCCAGAACAGGAACATCTTTCTCCTTGAACAGGTATGAGGAGTCTGTGGTAAATAGCATTGCAGCCAAAATAAAAATTCATGTGTTGCTAGACAAACAAAGGGTTAAGACACATGGAGACAGGGCATTCTGTGAAGTCATATCCTCTGCTTTCCTAGGTGGGGGAAAGTAACAAAAGGAAAATAAT
Organism: Podarcis liolepis; assembly: GCF_965112155.1. Classification (NCBI taxonomy): domain Eukaryota; kingdom Metazoa; phylum Chordata; class Lepidosauria; order Squamata; family Lacertidae; genus Podarcis; species Podarcis liolepis. Next base: position 32,083,656 of record NC_139570.1, read on the forward strand.
CCTTACTACTTACTCCCTCCCAAAAGTTCAGGTTGTTGTTTTCCTTTACCATGTAACTAAAGAGAGGAATGCTTCTCTGTGCTTTCCTGGACAGATTCCATTATTTATCTCAACCATTTATTTTGTAATTGAAAAAATATATTCTGCCTGTCTTATTTCACTGCTGCTTACTGCTGAATTGAGTCTGAGACATTATGAAAGTAAATAATATTTTTATTCTTACATGACAGACTTCTGTGTTATTCTTTTGTTTATACGGATAAAAGGGGGAAGGTCCAGTCAGCTAGAACACCCTGGACAATTATTAAGGTTAAGCAACCTTGTCCCAGAAGTTTCCACATTTTATACCACAAAGGGATGGTAATTTTAAACTCTGCTAACCAGACTCACACAAGTGAGCACGAAGAAGGATAAATAATGAAGAATATCTCATCCTATGCTGCAAACCCATCTAACATCCCACAGGCTTACTTTTGTTCAGGGATTATAAAGTTTGACTCAGCAAACTAGCCACCCATAATTTGTGGTTGCCACCAGTCCCCTCCCCACTGGTAGGGACGGAGAACAGGGTCACTTCTCATTTGTGTGGAGTATGGAAAAGGAAAGAGGGTCTGGTTGCTTTTCCCTGCTTGAAAACTGCAGAGGGAAGGAGACACCCAGGGCAGGAGGGGTCTGTGTGGTTCTGGGAGGCCTCATCATCAGGAGATGGGGTGCACTGTCCCCTATCCCGCAAATCCACCCAATATTTCCAAATTACAACTCCCAACATCCCTGCTTGCTGGAGCTGATAGGAGTTGCAGTTCAGCAACATCTGAAGGGCCACAATTTCCCACCCCCATCATTGGAGGAAAGAAGCACAGCAGAAGAGGAACCACCAAGACAAACTCACCAAGGGATGAGAAAGGCAACCCCTGGAGACACCAGGGCAGACCATTAGAGGTCACTAGAAGGGAAAAAGAAACTGCCCTGCATTCCTCAGCAGAATTTAGCATGAAATGAACTGGGAATGAAGCCAGCTCCCATTGGCGTGGGGCAAGCAGGGGACTCTGGGGAGAAGGATGTCAGACTCATCACGCGGGAGGCACCACTTTTCTATTATACGTCCTCTCAACACATACCTCCACACACCTCCACAACAACAACGAAATAGAAGAGACCAAACAAGTAACAAATGAAAAGTTCTTGGGGTTATTCTTGTAAAAAATCACAGTTTGATTTGCATGGGGAGAAGGAATAAGTCAGCTGATAAAATTAATAAGAAGATAAAATTAATATAGAACCAGCCGGGGGACAAAGGAGCCCCCACAGAGACTCCTCTGCCTGGGCCACATGGACAGATGGAAGAGGGGTGAGGGGCTTGCTTCATTCCTTGGGGATCATGCCCTTGATAGCCGACTCCCGGTTGACGTACGTCGCCCAGTACACCATGTTGAAAATGGTGAACAAGACCGGAAAGACGATGCGGGACATTTTGTCTACCTTGCTGACACTGTTGTAGGTCTTCTTGTTCTCAGGGGGCTTCTCTTCCAACCGGGCCACCTTTGGGGGTGCAGCAGCAGCAGCAGCAGCAGCCGTGACAGGTGTGGCTGTAGTTGCTGATGCACTCTTGGCAATGGTGGGCAGGCCTGGCTCCTTGGTGATATTGAGGGCATACGTTGTGCCAACAATGTTGTAGGTGTTATTGGTCTTCTTTGCCAGCATGACGGGCTCTTTTTTCTGAGGAGGAATGAAAAGGTTTTTGGAAACCAGCCCAGAAACAGCTCCCAGAAACACTTGCTACTGCAGAAATAAAAGGCTTGCAAAAAAACAAAAAAAAACCCCAGATGAACTTGGTGCAATTCAAAAATGCACCACGTCAAACCTGGATCAGAGGGAAGGGGAGCCAGTGGCGTAGCGTGGGTTGTCAGCATGCGGGGCAAGGCAAGTAATTTGCGCCCCCTAACCCGTGGATTTGCGCCCCCTAACCTATGGATTTGCGCACCCTAACCCTAACCCCCAGATGTTGCGCCCGGTGCGGCCGGCCCCCCCTGCACCCCCCACGCTACGCCACTGAGGGGAGCATCTGCTTTGCATGCAGAAGGTCTCAGGTTCAATCCCCAATGGCATCTCCAGGCAGTGATGGGAGAGATCCCCAGCCTGATACCCTGAAGTGTATTGTCAGTGTATACAATGCTGAGTCAGATGAACCAACTGTCTGACTCAGTATAAAGCAGCTTCCAATGTTCCTAGAGTAAACCATGTTGTGAGCTGCAAATGCTACAAGTCCTTGCCAAACATGGCATCTCCAACAGGAAATTTATGGCCAGTGAAATCTCAAATCGTGTACGTGTGCTACCTCACACCACAGGGAATCTGCAGGTAGGGCTCTTCTCTTCTCTCCCCCTCCCCCCTTTTAGAACAGGAGCAGTATCTATGTGATTTCTCAACCCCTTTATACAGCAGGTCATCTGTGTAATTCCAGGTGACATTTAACACATTGCAGGGCTTGAGATCATCTCCACTGATGTGGGAAGCCAACTGGCCTTTCACAGGTGAAAAAATGCTTCTGGGTTATAGTTATTCTCAGAGCTCCTTTGGTGATGCGCAAAAGCCATACAGAATAAGCAAAGGGGGGATTAGGGGCAGCAGCAGCAATGGACTCCCTCTTTCTTTCTTTCTTTCTTTCTTTCTTTCTTTCTTTCTTTCTTTCTTTCTTTCTTTCCAGGGGCGCCGACTTATAAAAAATATTGGGGGGGCCCATGCTGGTCAAGGAAGGCTCCCCTCCTCCAAAGCAGACCCGATCCAGGCGGCTCCATAAAGCTCCTGGGGAGAGGCGGGGTGGGGGGCGCGGAGAGACAATGCCAAAACTCAGGGGGCTCCTTGAGCCAATTGCCAGAGATGAGCCCCGCAGGGGGAGGCAGGGTCCTCTATAGCCCACCCCAGCTGCCCTTCTTGTATCTACAGCCAGTTTGGCAGGGGGCGGTGGAAGGGTCTGGAAGGAGCGGGGACCACCGCGGAGCAGACATACCGGGAGCTGGAGAGGCGAGGCCCAGCCGAGAAGGGGCCAGCCCGGAAGGCGCAGCTTCACAGCCGAAGCTGTCCTCGGCTTGGGGAGCCGGAGAAGCTGTCGGGTCAGGGCCCTGGTGCAGGCCTAGCCGCTCCCGCGACGCCTCTTTGCTCCCGGGATCGGGGCCGCCAGCTCAGCGCTGGAGCCGAGGGAGCCCCCAGGCAGGCCTGCGAGCAAAGGCAGAGCCGCCGGGCGGTGGCCGCTTCTGCAAGGCGGCCAGAGAAGCGGGGCCCCCCTCCCCTCCCCGCGTCCCCCCCACTCGCTCCTCCCCTCTGAAACTTTGTTAACACTTCCACGCTGAGCCTCTGACAATAGGGGCGGGCCGAGGGCACGACGCGGCTGGGCCCTCTGGACTCGCGCACCCCCCCAGATGTTGCGCCCGGTGCGGCAAAGCATGATATAACTAATAATTTTCTTAAATTATTGGGGGGGCAGAGCCCCCCCAAACGAATTTTTGAGGGGGCTCGGGCCCCCTCAGGCCCCATGGAGTCGGCGCCTATCTTTCTTTCTTTCTTTCTTTCTTTCTTTCTTTCTTTCTTTCTTTCTTTCTTTCTTTCTTTCTTTCTTTCCTTCCCTCCCTCCCTCCCTCCCTCCCTCCCTCCCTCCCTCCCATTGATGTTTAGCTCTGTTTGGAGTAATGCAGAGATTCTCAAAATGTTGGGGGCCAATCCCCCCTTGGTTCCATGATCTCACCCCTAGTGCCCCCTACCCTACAAAAGCACTATTCAGAATAGCAGTTTGCCTAACGCACTAAGGAAGATAACAACACCATATAAGTCAAAACAGTGACAATTAATTGCACATTTATTCAAAATCCAATTAAAACCCTTTCATTTAATTAATTCAACAAAACTGATGAACTTGATCCAGTGATAGCAGCTTTCCAAAATCTGATAGTCATTTACTCCTCCTGCACCCCCTGCTACGCACTAAGGAATCCCAACCCCCCAGGCTGTGCTACCACTCACTTTGGGGTCAACCAAAGTAAGGTTTCAATGCCTCTTCTTGTACATCAAGTTCTGATTGCTCTCCTCTTTGTTTCTCTCCTGCTCCCTCCAATGACTCCCTCTCTCACCTTCAATTCCTGGGCCTCCAGAACCTTCTTGCCATCCCAAGACCAGCTGCGTTTAGTGAAGTAGTTGACGGCAGCAAACTCAATCAGTGCAGAGAACACAAAGGCATAACAGACAGCCATGAACCAGTCCATGGCCGTTGCGTATGCCACTTTGGGCAAGGAGTTTCTTGCACTGATGCTCAGGGTGGTCATGGTCAGGACCGTGGTGACCCCTGTGGGAACAAAAGCAGAAAAGGCACTGCTGAAATGGGGCCACAGGAGGTTTTCTCCCTCTTGAGGGTAGAGGGGGATCCATTGAGCCTCCTAGGGCTGCTTTGTCACAGCAGCCACTGCCCTAGATGCCCCAATAAAAGGTGGAAGGAGCCAGTGCCACACCTGAGCACAGTCCCATTTCAACACCAGTGGAGCTGTGTCTAATTATACAATTATGTTGCAGAATTAAATTAGCAAGACATTTAAAACAGGGCGATGGGGAACCTGTAAGGGCCCTCCAGGTGATGTTGGACTACAAATCCCATCATCATCACTATCCCTGACCATTAGCCACTATGGCTACTGGGAGTTGGAGTGCAGCAGCATTGGTTAGCCACCCCTGATTTAAAGAAGAGCTGGTTCAGCATCTTGTTGTCGCAGCAGCCAACTGGATCCCTACCTGCAGTTCTCAGCAACTGATAATCAGAAGCACTACTGCCTCTGACAGTGGAGGGAGGACATAGCCATCATGGCTAGCAGATATTCCTGGGGAAAACCTCAGAGTTTAAGCCTTGTGCAAATGTCTGTCATCAACATGAAGGGAGTGTGGCTGACAGGCAGGAAGGTCCCTGCTGCTGCTGCTGCTTCTCTCCAGCACCAGTCTTGATGCTCTCCCCATCTCCCTGTTTCCTCCAGTCAGCCCTCAGACCATCCTCCATCAGAAGCTCACCAAACACTGTCCGTGCTGGAACACTCTCTCTGTTGAGCCAGAAAGAGACTTGGGAGAGGATGACTGTCATGATGCAGGGTAAGTAGGTCTGGATCACAAAATACCCAATCTTACGCTTAAGGTGGAAGTAAGTGGTCATCACAATGTAGGTTCCTGCAGTGATATGGAGGGGTGGGGGGTAGAGAGGGATACAAGGGTTTTTTTATTTGCCTTTTTTCTTTTCTTTTTTTTTGTATCCTTGCCAGTAAACATGATTGTTGAGATACAGCCTGCAATGGAAAGCAATCGTTTTTGTTTATATTTATTAAATTTGTCAAGGCAACTTACAACCAGACAAACAAACAAACAAACAAACACTCCATATAGATTAAACCCCACATACATTAAAAGCAAGGGGAGGGAATACATTTAAAGCATCCCACCCACTTCTTAAAGGTCACAGATAGTTAAAGGCCAAAGGCCTGATTGAAGAGGAAAGTTTTTGCCTGGCGCCTGAAGATATGTAAGGAAGGAGGAAGGTGAGCCTCCCTGGAGAGAGTACTGCACAAGCAGGGAGCCACCACTGAAAAGGCCCGTTCTTGCACTGCCACCCTCCTCAGGGTTGGCCCACCCGGGAAGCAAGGTAAGGGGACCACCTTGAGGGGATCTACAGATCCGACCTCCAAGGAATGCATCACCAACTGCTGCCACCACCACCACCACTGCCTTTGCCACTGTGGCACCAATGGCTGTGGCATGCTCCTTGGAAGCTGGATCTGCTTCCTCCTTGGCAGCACCTTCCCCAATGCCACCTCTATAGTGGCCTATTTGTGAAAAGGAGGGGCTGCAAAACAATGCCCATAAAAACTGACCCTGCAATTTTCACCTGAGACCATTCTCTGAGTGCCCCATCTGTGGGAGGTCCAGAGAGTAGGGACAGAAGAATTGGGAGTTTTCAATTGTAGCCCCCCCCCCCACTTGTGCAATGCTATCCCCAGGGAGGATTACCTGATGCCATCATTACATAGCTTTAGGTGCTAGGCAAAAAAGCCCCGATTCCTCTTTTACCAGGGCTTGGGCTTTTTAGTATTGTAAGCCTTGTTAAACAAGTGAGATGTTTAGTCCTGCCTTTGCGGTTGCTGCTCATCATGGAGAATCATAGAATTGTAGAGTTGGAAGGGATGCCCAAGGGTCATGTAGTCCGACACCCTGCAGGAAACCATCCAAGGAGGCTCTCCATTACCTGTGCTGGATTCAATGGAGTCTCTCCCCACATTGTGGCCAAGGAGGTCGTACTGATTCAGGCGGGAGCCTTCTTCGGCCACCTCCACTTTCCCATGGGTCCAGGTATAGATCACCTCTGTCTTGGTGTAAGCATCTGTGGAGAAAGCAGAAAGGATGGGATGGAGGAGGTTTAGCTACACCCTGGCAGCTCCTGCCCAATGAGGAGCATCTCCAAAATGGTGCCAAGAATGGCTTCCAAAGGTCAACCCCAACTCCAGGAAAAGACACACCCATTAGAAAGCTGTATCCAGCACAGAGATGCCTGACTGAAACCCTGCACTCCCTCAAGGTGTGGGAGGGAAGGAGGCTGCCACCTGAGATCTTCCACGCCCTGCAAAAGACCAGTGGTGGTTCCAGTGGCTTCCATTGGCCTCTCCAATAACAAGGCTACTGGACCACTAGAGATATTTCTGGACTGCAGCCCATGCTGAAGCATCAGTGGGCACTCAAGTTAGCCAAAGCAGGTGGAAAATAATAAGCCCACACTCAGAGGCTTGTCCCAGAAAGCAACCTCAGTGGGGCCCTGTAGGCACTGTGACAGCACCTCCTTTCCATGGGGCTCTGAAGCAGCAGAAGCAGCAATTGGATAGGAGCTGCTGACTTGGGAGGTTCAGTTGTGCTGCTTATGTGTTGCTCCAATTAGACCTGGCTGCTCATGTCAGACAAACAGAGGCTACAAAAGCAGCCAGGTCTGTGGCCAAATGGGGACCCAAGGAGAGGCACCTAAGGCGCCATGTCAAAGAGATACCAGATGTTTGCCAGGCTGAGCCACACCTGTGGGAACCAGACTCTTGGCTCGACACACCACACAGTGAAGCTGGCAGTGGGGCACCTCTGTCTACTAAATATATTTCCACTGGTTGAGCAGAGGGGAGCAGGGGGGGGGGTCATAGGGCCACCAAGTCCAGGAGCTCTCAGATCCAGTATGGCAAAGCAACATTGATCCCATTTCCATATCATGTGCCAAGGAAATCTTCCCCTAGCTGGTTGATCAAATATTGATTTGGATTCAATTTATTATCATCATTATCATTATCATTATCATTATCATTATCATTATCATTATCATTATCATTATTAAACAAAGCACAACATTTGCAGTTATTTGATGCTTTCCTTTAGACTGGTCTGTATGCATGTGAGCTTGTGATTTCCTATACTGCAGGGCATAGAGAGACATGTGAAATAATAGGGAGTGGGAGGCACTGTGGTCTAAACCACTGAGCGTCTTCGGCTTGCCAATCGGAAGATCTGTGACTCGAATCCATGCGATGGGGTGAGGTCCCAATGCTCTGTCCCAGCTCCTGCCAACCTAGCAGTTCAAAAGCACACCAGTGCAAGTAGATAAATAGGTACCGCTGTGGCGGGAAGGTAAATGGTGTTTCTGTGCGCTCTGGTTTCTGTCACGGTATACCGTCGTACCAGAAGTGGTTTAGTCATGCTGGCCACATGACCCGGAAAACTGTCTGTGCTGTGGACGAACGCCGGCTCCCTCAGCCTGAAGCAAGATGAGCACCGCACCTCATAGTCGCCTTTGACTGGACTTAACCATCCAGGGGTCCTTTACCTCTACCATACCTTACATGTGAAATAAGTGTTTTAGATGATGATGAGTGGATTACAATAATTCAAAAATACAATATTAGAAAGAATTAAGACAATTAAGGGGAGCATGGTATTCTACAGGAAGGGGTTTTTCTAGAGACTGCTGTCCTACAATCAATTTTCACCCAATTCTGTATAAGATGGAGGTGTAAACCTCAAAGGTCATTTATCTGTGAGGAAAAAATTACCTTAAAATGACAGCTTCACTTTGGAAGGCCACTTTGAAAATAGAGGTTCATAGCAATGCAGGATGTCGCATAAGCTCACACTCTCAGGGATGTTTGCTCGCCTGATAGCTAGCCTGCCAAGGACCCATACCTGCTGCCTTCAAGCCAAGAATGCAAGGGCACTTTGCTTGTACTGTCTGGAAAGTACTTACAGCTCCCAAACTTCAGTGGACAGGCATGTACGTCCATTGGGAAGTCCTCCAGGTGCATTGGACACTCCGCATGAATGGTCAATCTACAAGAAACAATGACCACTGCCAATGGAATATCCAGATGTTAAACCCACTGTTGCCAACCCTGTTCTTCCACTGCAAGCAAGGAGTTTCCCTGTTGGATAATGGACATTTCCTGAGAGCGAGTTGTGCTCCTGTAGGCCACTGCTTTCTGAAATGATCACTGTAATCCAAATGCTCACACCCACACATTTCCACGGGGGATTGCAATGCATACTCTTAAAGCTGCATAAGCAGCACATGCTTCTCCCAGTACAAAGGGACACAAAGGCATTGCAGGATTGGGAGTCATCAAACTGCAAAAAAAATACCAAGAACATTCTGCTGAGGCTTTATTCCTTGTGAGTTGGAGTGACAAGTCTTCTACAAGACCAAGGGAGGAGGAGATGGACTGAACCAGGGATTTTGAACAACATCCTGCAAATCATTAAGACCGTCAGTAAAATGAGAAAGTGCATACTAAGTCAGGCCAACGGCTCATGTGATATGATTATGCTGACAGCTCAGACAGGGAAAGGCAGAGATCCCCACCCCCATCCCATTCTGCACTTCAGGTTCCTCTAAGCTGTCGGGATTGATCCAGTGGCTGCATACTTTATCATATCCTCCTACTACCCCTGAGCTGTGGTCTCCAGAAAAGTTGCATGGCAGCTCACTCTTCCCAGTGGAGCCTAACCTGCAGTGTCTGTGACACACTAAGGTTGGTTGTAGGGCTGTGAAGATGCTTGGGCAGGAGTAGATGCTAGTCAAGCTGCAGGAAGGCCAGAGGAAGATGCCCAAGGCGAACCCTCTGGTGCCCATTTCAGCTGAGAGGCTCAATCCCTTCCAGGAGGTGATGTAAGGAAGACATGCCTTTGGAAAGCAAAACCACCACCTACCTCATGGTGTAGAGGAGGGTACCATTGTCCACCAGTCGAAGCAGCTTGTTGGGTGTGGTCATGTTGTGAGCCACCGATTTCTTGCCATTGTGGAAAAAGGTGTCAGGTGTCCAGATCTTGCTGGCCAGCAGGTTGTTGAGGGGAAGGATCTTCATGGGGCCGTCAAACTTTAGCCTCTCATCTCGCCAGGACTGCCGGAAGAATACATCAATTGTGTACTCCTGCCAGAAGAGAAGATGCAGGTTTAGATTTTAAATAGTTATTTTGCAGATGGTTCACTACATATGCAGAAATATTTCTAAAAAATAAAATAAATCCTTGTTCCAGTGGACTTCACAAAGTTAAAATACTTTGGTCTTGAATGTTTTCAGCCAGGCAGATTCTTGTTCCATCTATCTATGTGGCAGGGGAGTTCCCTATCTTGCATACTTACCTACAGCAGAGTTAGATCCACAGGTGAAAGATATAAGAACATAAGGACATGAAAATATGAGAACTCTGCTGGATCAGGCCAAAGGGGGTCCCACCTAGTCCAGCATCCTGTTCTCACAGTGACCAACCAGATGCCGATTATGCAAGTGGGATCCAAGCACAAGAGCCCTCTCCCTGCCTGGGGTTTCCAGGGAGAGGGGGAGAGGGAGAGAGACAGAGAGATTCCTTTCCAGCATAATTGTTGTGGGGCTACTTTCTGCCAGAGAGCCTGGGGGGGGGAACTGGGATAGTCCTTGGCATTCTGAGCCCACCAATGTGCTCACATCCTCCTCTTCCCACCAACATGGGAACCAGATGTGTGGTGAGGTCTGCCCTCAGCATTTCCACTACTTCTTCCATTTGCCCCATAGTCTTCCCCCCTCTATACCTCTCCTCCAACATGCACTCATTCCCATCCTGCCAAGCTCTGCCTGCCTGCCTGCCCGCCTGCCTCCCTGCTGCTGCTGTGTCTGTCTCTAATCTGCTCCTGGCAGCCACCTTTCCTCCCTGCTGCTAATCTTGGCTCTTCCTTTTTTGCCTTCTCAGCAATGCCCTAGCCTGCCTCCAGGAGGATGACATAGATCTGCTAGTAGAATTTAGTCAGATCTACAGATTAAGCTGCTTTCACAGCCCTCCCTTCTATCCAGGAGTCTGGAATGCAGATGAGGGAAGGGGGTGCCACAGGTCTCCAAAAATACAATTCTCCTCTGGAGGAAATAGTGGCAGTTAAAAGTGACACAACACAGTATGGTGGAAGGATCATCTACTGAGAAAAGGTGTGGACTCAGGAATAACGTAAGAAGAGCCTGCTGGATCAGGCCCATGGCCCATCAAGTCCAACATCCTGTTCTCACAGTGGCCACCCAGATGCCATGCACAAGGGCAACACACTTCCCCTCTGTGGTTTCCAGCCACTGGTATTCAGAAGCATTACTGCCTCTGACCATGAAAGCACAGCCATCCTGGCTAGTAGCCATTGATAGCTCTCTCCACCTTCATGAAAGTGTCTAATATTCTTTTTAAAGCCACCCTGGTTAGTGACCATCATTGCCTCCTGTGAGAGTGAGTTTCATAGTTATGTGAAGGACTTTCTTTTAACCATCCTAAATCTTCTAATTTTCAGTTTCATTGGATGTCCAGGAGTTCTAGAGTTATGAGAGAGAGAAATTTTTCTCTGTGTACTTTCTCCATGCCATCATTTTATAAACTCCCATCATGTTGCCTCTTACTTGCCTTTTCCCTAAACTAAAAAGTCTTCTTTCTTCTTAGGGGAATTGCACCATCCTCTTGACCATTCTGGTGGCCCTTTTCTGAACCTTTTCCAACTCCATAATATCCTTTTAGAGGTAAAGCAAACAGATCTGTGCAAAGTACTCTAAATGTGGCCACACCATAGATATGCAAAATGGAGTTATGGTATTTGCAGTTTTATTTCCAGTTCCTTTTCTAATGAACCATAGCAAGGAATCTGCCTTTTACACAGTGCATATAGAGGAGGAAGGGTGATTGCAATTCCCCTTTTCAAGTCAGGGCTCATTCTCACTTGCCTGTGCTCTTCATTTTTAAGCACATATCTGTGCTTTAAAACCCCCTTTCCTACTGCTTTCTCTCTCTTTTGGGTCATGGTACTTTCCCCAAGAAAACCCACTCTTTACTGCTGAATCAGAGCAAACAGCAATCTGCGGGGAACCCGAATTGCCATTTGATCTGATTCAGCATTAAAGAGTAGGTTTTCCTGGGGGAAGTGGTGTGGCAAAAAACCCAAGCACTCGGACACAGACCAGGAAGGTGTGGACCTATGCCTAGAAAGCATGGGCAAGAAGGTAAGAGTGGATGAGCTCTTTAGTTAGAACTAAGGTGTTTGGTACTATGGTCCATAGCACCTTCTATAAAGATTGGAGTTGTTTCTGCAGACAGGGCATCACTGATTAATAGGCAAATATGTCTGATAAACCAGATACGGCTGAAAGTGGAAAACACACAGCTTAAACACACTCACACACACTTGAATAGGAGAAGTAAGTGGATGAATCATAATAAAAATTGGCCCTGAAACTGGAACTGTACATTCCACAAGCATTGCCTTCTTGAGCTGCAACCCAAAATAGGAGGTAAGGGAACACCCAGCTACTTAAAATGAATTTGAATCTCCAGGGCCTGATGAGCTTGCAGATCTCAGAGCCTCTGTCTATAATATTTGAGAATTACTGGAGAACAAGTGAGGTCCTTGCAAACTGGAGGCAAGCAAATGTTGTCTCCATCTTGAAAGCGGAGGGAGAGGACCCAGATAACTACTGACAGGTCAGCTTAACATCAGTTCCAGGAAAGGTCCAAGAACAGATAATTCAACCGTCAGTCAGTGACCACTTAGAAAAGGATGTTGTGATTACTAAGACTCAGCATGGGTTTGTCAAAAATAAATCATGCCAGATGAATTTCATTCTTTCTTTGATAGAGTTACAAGTTTAGTAGATCAGGGGAATGTGGTGGACATAGGGTATCTCAATTTCAGTAAGGCTTTTGATGAAGTCTCCTCTGATATTCTTGCGCAGAAGCTGATAAAATGTGGGCTGGATGAGGTAGATTTGTAAAAGGCTGACTGACAGAACCCTAAGTGTTCATTATTGGTTCCTCATCATCATGGAAAAAAGTGACAAGAGGGGTATCACAGAGTTCTGACCCAGGCCCGCAGTAGTTCAATGTTTTTATAAATGTCTTGGACAAAGGAATTGAAGGGAAGCTCATCAACTTTGCAGATGACACCAAATGGGAGGGCTAGCTAATGCCACAGAAGACAGAAATTGGATTCAATATGACCTTAACAGATTTGAGAACTGGGCCCAAACTAACAAAATGAATTTCAGTTGGGACAAATGTCCGCTTCTACACTTAGGCAGAAAAAAATGAGCTGCATAAATATAAGATGCAAGACACCAGGCTTGCCAGTTGTACATGGGAAAAGGACCTAGGGGTCTCAGTAGACCCCAAGGGTAACATGAGTCAATAGTGTGATGCAGCGGGGTGGGGTGGGGAACTAATGCTATTCTAGGCTATATCAACAGAAGTGTTGATCAAGGGAAGAAATAGTACCAGTCTATTCTGCCCTTGTTGGACCAGACCTGAAATACTGAGTCCAGTTCTGAGCGTCACAATTTAAGAAAGATATAGACAAGCTAGAAAGTGTGCAGAAAGTGACCAAGATGATCAAGGGTCTGGAAACCAAGTCTCATGAGGAATGGTTGAGGGAGCTGGACATGTTTAGCCAGGAAAAGAGGAGTCTGAGAGAAAATATGATAGCAGTCTTCAAATATCTAAAGAGCTTTCCCATGGAAGATACAGCAAGCTTGTTTTCTGCTCCGGAGGGTTCAAACCAATGGCTTCAAGTTACAAGAAAGGAGATTCAGGCTAAAAATCAGGAAGAACTTTCTGACAGTAAGAGCTGTTCGACAGTTGACTGGACTCCATTGGGAGATTGTGGATTCTCCTTCTACTGAGGTTTTTAAGCAGAGGTTGGATGGCCATCAGTCATGGATACTTCAGTTAAGATTGCTGCAATGCAGGGGGTTGGATTAGATGACCCTCAAGGTCCCTTCCAACTCTACAGTTGTATGAGTCTATGATTTTACTTATTTTAGGTGTTTTTACTTTACAGTGGCACCTCTGGCTGCGAACGGGATCCGTTCTGGAGGCCCGTTCGCAACATGAATAGAACACAACCCGCAGCGGCGCATCTGCACACGCGCGGGATGCGATTAGCTGCTTCTGCGCATGCGCGTGATGTCATTTTGCGCTTCTGCATATGTGCAAGCAGTGAAACCCGGAAGTAACCCTTTCTGGTACTTCTGGGTCGCCGCGGGATGCAACCTGAAAAAACGTATCATGAAGCAGACGTAACATGAGGTATGACTGTATATGAATTAAAGAGGTTGGATAAAGTTTAAATGATCGTATTTTCCCTTTCACGTCTCCTCAAATCAAAAAGAATATAGAGAACTACTGTAAACAAAAGCACTGCCCTTTCCCTCTGCCTGTCCAGCTTTGGTCCTGGTGGCCTGCTTGTATCTCAAAAGAAGATTCTGGGATACAGTAATCTAGTAACACATGTGTATGCACAAAGTTGTATCAAGGCCCCACGACCTGCAAAAAGCAGTTAACTGAATACCATTCTTTTTTTGTGCAAATTATTTTAATTATTAGAATGCACATTAAAAAAAATACCCCCAAATAAAATGTTTTCGGTTGGTAGAACATGAGACTCTTAATCTCAAAGTCATGAGTTCAAGCCCTGTGTTGAGCAAAAGATTCCTGCATTGCAGGGGGTTGGACTAGATGACCCTCGTGGGTCCTTGCAACTCTGCAGTTCTATGATTCTTTGTGTGAGCATGAGAGAGCTGATACCAACTCTCCTCTGAATTTCATACTCTTGCCCTACCCCTCCTCTCAGTTACACAAACACTGAAACTGAATAGGAAGGGTAGCAAAGTTCTTTCCAAGCACTCCAAGCACTCCCCCCCCCCAATGATTCATCAGTGGTATCAAGGACCCAGCAACAAGTTCAGGCAAACAAAACCTTCAGCAGCAGTTTCTGTGGCAACGCTGGTGCAGCTGGTAAGTGCAGATGGTGCCCAAGACATGACCAGTTGTTGCTGCTGCTGCTGCTGCTGCTGCTGCTGCTTCCTCCTCCTCCCGATCCAGTGCTGCCCTACTCTTCCTCTTGACAGATACTGGGCATTCTGCCCCACCCCCGTTCCTTCCCCTTTGGAAGAATAGAAACACCCCAACGAGCAACAAGTCAGTACTTCTTCATCTCTGATGCCCCCTGCTATGGTGAGCCTTGAACCAGTACAGCTGCTTTTGAAGCCTCCTTCCTGTAACTAAGACCTGCTGACCCCAATTGGAGCATTCAGGACCAAGGCTATCCCAGCAAGCAGCTTCATGTGAGGAGTCATGGACAGACTGACTCCCTGTTCTCCAGCCAAGAAAGACAGCGTGACTTCTGGATCTGAGCCTTCTTGCTCATCCACTCAAAGTCTCTGTCACACCAGTATCCAGCAGTTCTTCTCCCTCTCCTCTCCTCCTCAACAGCAGGTGATGGACCAGAAACAAGAACCTGGGGCTATAGTAGATAGCTTGATGAAGATGTCAGCCAATGCGTGGCAGACATGAATAAGGCAAATTCCATGCTGGGGATTGTTAGGAAAGGGGTTTAAAATAAAACTGCCATTGTCATAATGTCCTTATACAAATCATAGAATCATAGAATCTTAGAACTGGAAGAGACCCAAGGGTCATCTAATCCAACCCCCTGCAATGCAGGAATCTCAGCTAAAGCATCCATGACAGATGGCTATCCAACCTCTGCTTAAAAACCTCCAAGGAAGAGGAGTCCACAACCTCCCAACGGAGTCTATTCCACTGTTGAACAGCTCTTACTGTCAGAACGTTTTTTCGAATGCTTAGTCAGAATTTCAGTTCTTGTAACTTGAAGCCATGGGTTTGAGTCCACCTTCCATAGCAGGAGAAAACAAGCATGCTCCCTCTACCATGTGACAGCCCTTGAGATATTTGAAGATGGTATCATATCTCCTCTCACTCTCATCGGTTCCAGGCTAAACACACCCAGCTCCTTCAAGCACTCCTCATACGGGTTAGTTTCCAGACCCTTAATCATCTTGGTTGCCTTCATATGCACACGTTCCAGTTTGTCAACATCTTTCTTAAAAGAGTTAAATTTAGTGTTACTGGAGCTGCTACTTTTCCACTTGCTCTGGCTTCCGATTCTTTCTTTCTCTGTCACAATCTCCTTTCTCTCTTCACACCAAAGCAAAGAGCCATAATATATTCAGTCACCCAAGCTTAAATGAAAATAATAATAGTAATGACATGTCCAGTTCAACCAAAACAACAAGGCACAAACAAAGTTTCCTCGTGGCTTGGCCAGGGTAGCTGTACTAAAGGGGTGTGTGAGTGGGTGTTTGTGTGTGCAGGAGGAAGACCAGCCATGCCATTGGATGGAGTGATGTGACTGGCTCACGTAGCTGATTTGGGTTGTCATCAAAAGGTATCACATTCTTATCCCTCTTTTTACTATTGGGTGTTGACTGCCAGGGAAGGGAAAATGCATTTGTTCGATCTCAGGTGGCAAAAGAACTTGACTGGCCTTGCAAGGTACTACTTCTGTGCATCTTGGTTGGGGAAGGGGTATTTGCTGCCCCTCCTCAGGCAACAATGTGCCTTGAGTCAGCCCTGTGCCCTTCTATCTAGAGAGGGAATAGTTTCGGCAGCATTTCTTCAGTTCAGATGCCAACCCCCACAAAAAAGAAAATACCCAAAGGGGCATCACATTTCCCATGCACAGATGACATCTGTGGAACCAAAACAAGCTTGTGTGGATGTGACCATATTATTCTTTACCAGCCCACCTTGTTCTGAGCCCCTTTTTCAAAATCACACAGCGGGGGGGACGGGACACCCCGTTCTTCAATACCTCCCATTTCCCTGTTCTCCACAGTTCATTATACAAGCTTCCTTATTCAAATATGCTCCACCTTAGAAGTAATTATGAGAGACTCCCTGAGGCTTGGATGACTGAATATATTATGGCTCTTTGCTTTGGTGTGAAGAGAGAAAAGCGAGTGTGACAGAGAAAGAGTCAGAAGCCGGACCAAGTGGGAAAGTAGCAGCTCCAGTAACACTGAATTAACTCCTTGCCCCAGAGGAAGAGGGCCTTCTAAAGCCAGAAAGAGCCTATTGAAGGGGAACTCCTCAAAATGGGATATTACAATACATTATTTCCCAGCCCTGCTGGGCCAATCACTCCAATTTCTGCCTGATCCTTTGGAGTCCAGCTCCCATGACTGAGCAGCTTCACAGTCTATATCCATGGAAGATCATAAAAAGAGCTTGCTGTATTAGGTCAAAGTAGGCCCATCTCACACAGAATCCTCTTCTCAGAGTCACCAAAACAGTTGCCTATTGAGCACAAAAACACTCTCCCCTCCTGCAGTTTCCAGCAACTGGTATTCAGAAGCATCACTGTCTCCAAATCTGAAGATGGATAGTCATCATGGCTAGTACCATTGGTAGTCTTATCCTCCATTAATTTGCCTAATCCTCTTCTAAAGCCACCCAAATTGGGGGGAAATCACTGCCTCCTGGGGGAAGGAGTTTCATAGTTTAACTCTGTGCTATATGTAGGAGGACTTCCTTTATTCTATCCTGAACCTTCCAACATTCAACTTCATGGGATATCTAAGAGTTATGAAAGAGGGAGAAAAACCTCTCTATCCACTCTCTCCATGCCATGCCTGATTTCATAAACTTCCATCATGTAACGTCTTACTTGCCTTTGCTCTAAGCTAAAAAGTTTGTTGTTGGTGCTAGTTTCTATACCACCTTTTACCCAAGGATCACAGAGTGGTTTGGAATATAAAAACACAAAATACAAACAAAAACAATATCCCCATTTAAAAGCCCATAGTTTGTTTAAGTAGCCTAAGGCCTGGGAGAAGAGGAATGTTTTTACCTGGCACCTAAAGGTATGTAAGCAGGGCACCAGATGAGCATCCCTGGGGAGAACATTCCACAAGCAGGGATCTAG
The DNA here is from genome assembly GCF_965112155.1 of Podarcis liolepis. NCBI lineage: Eukaryota > Metazoa > Chordata > Lepidosauria > Squamata > Lacertidae > Podarcis > Podarcis liolepis. The sequence continues at coordinate 32,100,976 of NC_139570.1, forward strand.
TGCAGAAAAAAACTGTCCTTATCTTGCCAACCTCCAGACCTCCCATGGAGGGGACACACAATGAAGGGCTACAAATGATGATCACAGGGTCCAGGTTGGTTCATATGGGGCAAAGTGGTCCTTGAAGTATTGGGTTTAGCATTTTATAGATCAAAACCAGCACATTGAATTGGGCCTGGAAGCTAATTGGTAGCCAGGGCAGTTGGGCTAGGAATGGCATTATATGCTCAACCCGTCTTGCCCTGGTGAGCAACCTGGCTGCTGAACCAGCTGAAGTTTCCAAACTGTCTTCAGAGGCAGCCCCACATATAACACATTGCCAAAACATAGACCACAGAAGTTAGACTATCCTTGTCCAGATATGGGTGCAGCTGGGCCACCAGCTGATGCTGATGGAAGGCACTCCATGCCACTGAGGCCACCTGAGCCTCAAGTGACAGCAAAGGATCCAGGAATACCCACAGCTGTAGAAAAAACGAATGAATCTCTCTCAAAGAGATTTTTACTGCTTATATCTTACATGATCCTTTTGTAAGGAAACCAAGTTCTTTATTTTTAAGTCATGGGGGTATTCTTCTTTATTTTACTGCCAAAGGATGGAAGCTTGTTTTCTGTAACTCCTGAAACTCTGTGCATAAAACACTTCACTTATTTGCAAAGCCAAGTGTCTTTATTCCAGCCATAAATATTTTCATGGGGAACATTTGTTTAAAGGTGGTTGAGGGCAGAAGCAAATCTAATCAAGTTTTAATACGTTTGGAGCAATTGCCATTCTGCTGTCTCTGTTACAAGAGAGTAAGAATCTCTCTTCCCAAACTCTCTCTTCAACATCACCCCTGTGGTATGTGGCTGTCCTGTGACTGGCTGGGCTTAGTGACCTGTCACTTAAAGTCATCTGGGCACAAAAGACCTCTTATTGATAAGAGTCCTGGTATTTTGTTGTCCCTCCTGCAGCTGACGTTGGAAGCCAAAGGTGACTTAGTATATGCCCAGTTTTAAAATTCTGATTTAGCATTTTATATTCAATTTGATTGTGCACACTCATTCTCACTCTCCTTTCCCTATTTTATATAGTCTTAAATCAGTAGCTGGGACTTGGAATTCTGCTGCTTGTCTTCCTCTTCCTGAGCAGCCCACCAGAAGGGCTGTGGAAATGGCATCCCTTGTCCTAAATGGCAATATGCATGGGTTGTGGAGAGCACAAGCAGAATAGAACACTCAATTCTACCGGGGACCATAAGAATGGTCTAGACTGACTCCATCAGGCACAAGTCTCACCAGCATAGACTGGTGGCTCTGTTTTGATCTTCCTGTGGAAGACAAATCCAGTTGCCAAGGAAGGAACAGCCACTCCCTATAGTGTCTCTCCCCTCCCCCTCCCCCGGTTCAACGTGCTTGGAGACCTCCAGACTAGCATGGTCACATTCAGAACACGAAAGGAAATCAGGGCATGGAGCCCATAAAAAGCACCTCTCCTGGCGAGGAGGGTCCCCACCCACAAAGCTTGCATCATCCTTTATTAATTGGGGAATCCCAGGAAGAACTAATTCCTCATCAGCATTTTCTGTGGTTTGGGATTTTTGGGCACAGAAGCAACTCTGTGTGCTGCTTTCTGACAATGATTTAGGCTATTTCAATTAGGCATGCAGTTGTGGGAAGAGAGGCCTCAATTCAGTCCTTAGGACTTCTGCCAGCTGTGTCCCCTCAACCTTCCAGCCATCCCTCCCTTCACATTTTCCTTCTGATAGTGAACACTTTGAATTTCCTTCTGCCCTTTTCTTCTTTGCTGCCAATGGAATAAGGAACAGCTGCAAACAGGTGGCTCTTCTAGTGGGCATGCCTGGTAGAGAAAGCGGGAGCTGCCTACCTGCCCAAGCATAAAAAGGTGCTTAGCTCCCATGACAGCTTGTCCTTCATTTCCCTTGCTACCCACTTTGGGAGGGAACAGGGATGAGGATGGCTATTTGGAGAGGCTGAGAGGACACACCAGCCGCACTGACCTGGGAAGAGCTGATACTTACACTTTGCCATCAGCAGCTGGTACATGTCCATTCACCCCCACAAAGGGACCTTGCCTGTCACGACCAGATGCAAAGGTCTGGAAGGATAAGGATTCATGCAGGATAAGGCTATCAATGACTACTAGCCATGATCGCTATGTTCTACCTCCACAAATGTGGGGAAATGATGCTCCAGTCAAAATATAAAATTCCATGTTTGCTAGGTGACCAAAAGGCTAAGGCACATAGAGTTCCCTGTAAACTCCTAGAGATCAGTCTGTGAGGTCACATCCTCTGCTTGGAGAGGCAGGAAAGGTAGCAGTAGCAATATGATTCTTATTCCTTCCTTCCTGCTCGGAGAACATTCTTTTTCTCATCATGCAACTGTAGGGATAGGATGCAGGGTCTGTGTGCTCCTAAAATCATGTATTTTGTAATCTAGGAGTATATTTTTCCGGACTTATTTCACTGCTATTTTCTGCTTGAATCAAGTCTGCAACTTTTTTGTAACTAAACAATATTTTTATATTCTAAAATAACAGATTTTTATGTTGTTATTTTGTTTAGAAGGATAAATAAAGGGGAAGATGCAGTCTGCCCAAGACATCCTGGATAATGATAGAAAGCTACACAGTCTTTTTTCCCTAGTTTCCGTGTTAATACTGCGAAGGATGGGATGTTTAACTCTGCTAAACTAGATGCTAATATTACTTAAGCATGTAAGAGGAAGGATAATTAATAAATAATTGATCCTATCCTACCTTCCAAATCCATCCCAACAGCACCTACCATGTCTGTGTCCGAAACGGGCCCAAAACTTGTTACATAAATGTTGGTCTTGACTTCAGTTACTGTATCTGGAAGAAGCAAAACGGAAGAAAGTAATTAGGGGTGATTCGCATGGTGAATGTTTCCCTGTGTAATTTCTGCCTTAACTTTGTTTGAAATCTCCAGGCTTGCTCCTTCCCTGGATTACAGTCGAATAATCCACTTTTGTGCTTAGTTGTGGTGGACACTGAACAATGACCAATTCCATAAACAAACACAAATGGGGTGTGTGGGCCTCTAATCAGAGCCCTCTGGCATTCATCAGGGATGACTTCCTACAAGTGCCTTTAAACAGCACATAATGCCTTCTGCAAAAATAGAGTCATTTTGAGCTTAGACTCCAGGAGCTCCACAGCGCCTTTGGAGAAGCATTTAAATGAAACACTCACTCAATTCACAAAACAGTGATTTTATTAATGCTTTGGATTTGTTTGTAAATGCAAGTAGTGGCTCTCTTCACAGGCTTCTCTCTCAGGTGAGGTGCACATATTTGCAAATCCTGATGCAATGGGCAGGTCCTCCCAACAGATGCCTCCCTCCCTCCACCCCTTCTCCTCTCCTCTGGTTGCTCTCATTCACAGAAAAGGACACCTCTAGCCCCATGGTATCTCAAGGCGCTAGTGAGTTTTGAAGTCTCCCGAACATCCACCCCTACAGTGAGAAATGAAGCTAGCACCACTTGATTTAAAGGCTTAGAGCTGTTTGTTGACATGGGCTAATCTGTTGCCAAGCCATAGTTCAATTGAAATAACCAAAGCCGCACAACCCTGTCAGGGCTGCCTGCCTGTCTGGAGCTGAGAGGACTCAGACCTGGAACATCTGAGTCTGTATGGGCTGAAGTTGCACCTTCCTGGACAAGGATGACCAGCCTGTATGGTGGGTGGGGTGAGAATATTGAGCTGCCTGGACAGGTGGCACAACATGAAGATCATGAAGAAAGGGGTCTCCAGGTGCACATCCCACATAGAGCTGAGAAGGGGCCCACTGCACCACCCTTCTCTGCTCAGGGTAGACACAGATGCTTTTATGATGTCAGGGGCCATTATATCAGTGCCTAGTCTCCTCTCAAAGCTACTTGCCTGCCTAGGAATTAACTTACCCCATGCTAAGGAAAGGACAAATCAAGGCTAGGTGCAGAGGATCAAGAAGGATCAAGGCATGCAGAGCTGAAGAGCAACAAGCAGAGCTTCTGTCTGGAAGCACAACTGAATGTCAGTGCACATAGTGAGGAGGGCAGAGGAGAGCATAGAACCATAGAACTGTAGAGCTAGAAGGAACCAAAGCAACATTTAATCCAATTCACTGAAATGCAGGAATTGCAGCACAATCAAAATTGCAGCACTGTCATAATCAGGTGCTTTGGAAGACCTCTGGGGACAGAGAGAGGTGGGGAACTAGTTCTGCAGATAGATCTTATGGGCCCCAGGAAGCAAATTAATGTGAACTGCAACCTCTAGTATAAGTGGAAGAACCAACATTAGACAACCAGGAACCAAATCTAAAGGAAGACTTTTTTTAAAATGTCATAGATGATTTACATATAATATGCTGTACTACCACGAGGTCAACAGTGAACATGGTTTTCTTACTGCACCAGCTGCAGGAGAAATGCCAAGGGCAGAGGTGCCCCTTCTACATTGCCTTCATAGACCTGATGAAGGCCTTTGGCTTCATCAGCTGAAAAGGACTCTTCACATAAATCAGTAAGGTAGGATCCCCACCTAATCTTTGCAATGTAGTCATGTCCTTCCACAAGAAAATACACAGCACTATCCAGTATGAGGGCTCGTCCTTGGGTGCCTGCCCTATAAAGAGTGGTGTGAAGCAGGGCTTTCTGACAGTAGGAGTTGTGAGTCGAGGACCCTCCACCCGCATAGGATTATAATAAGACACATCATTTTAGGTTAATGGACAAAATTAGGCCACAACTTTTATTGGTTACAGCAAGGTCAATATGCAAAAAGAAGCTGACCTAAGAAGGAGGGAGGGTGGGAGATCCGAAGAAAGCAAGAACAGACTGGGAGCAGAGCGCTGCCATGACTGTTTAAACGTGTTTAGCCCCGCCCACTAGCCAGCCCTATTGGTCAGCTGGAAGGCTTGGCCGCTGCAACAGAAGCAATCAGGAGCAGGGAGCCGAATACGCCTACCCCCGCTCAAAACCCCACTCCTCTGGGAGGAGGAGAGGCCCTGTCCAACAGTGGAATGGACTCCCTTAGGAGGCTGTGGACTCTCCCTCCTTGGAGGTGTTTAAGCAGAGGTTGGATGGCCATCCGTCATGGATGCTTTAATTGAGATTCCTGTATTGCTGGGGGTTAGACTAGATGACCCTTGGGGTCCCTTCCAACTCTACAACTTTATAAGGTGTGTGTGTGTGTGAGAGAGAGAGAGAGAGAGAGAGAGAGAGAGAGAGAGAGAGAGAACAGTGCTTTTTTCTAGAAAAATAGGTGCTGGTACTCATCATGAAGTTGTTACCGAAAGTGTCACACTTTTTAACCCAAAAAACCTCCTGGGGGGGTTAGTTAGTTAGATTGATCCAAAAAAGAAATTGTGGAAGATCCTTCCGAATCTGATTTCATGATAGGTTCCCATGAGGCCCTGGGTGATGCTCTTGGCCACAGTTCTGTAATGCCCTAGTGTGTCTCATGTATTGTCATTTGGTGGACTTGCATTTTGTCTTCTGGGAGCTCTGAGTGCTCATTTCATGAGTTCAGAGGCCAGCATCACACTCCGAGCCATTTATTCCCAGTCTAGCTGCTGCTGCTGTGGCACAGAATGCAAAGAGCACATGGGACAGACACTCTTGCCTGTAGCTGGTTTTACATCCTCATTGATCACCATTTCAGTACAAACCAGATAGGAAGTACCCAACCCACACGGATGCTAGATGTGGCAATGAGATGCTGACAGGTCAGTTGTAGCAGGTGGCACCTTGCTTCCAAGTTCCCTGAAGGACTCACCAGTGGCGGAGCTTCATGCTCCAGCATCAGGGGGCAGAGAGCAGGTGGGGCGGGGCTGGCACGCATCCCAGGGGTGTGGCACAGTGCCCACAGGAATGTGGCATGCATTCTGGGGGTGTGGAACGCTGCCTGCGGGGGCATGGCACCCAGCACAGGCGGGGGAGCAGCCACAATGGCACCCCACCAGGATCATGCTGCCAGGGGTGGTTCGCTCCCCCCACACTCCTCTTCCTCTGCCAGTGGGACCCACACCTTACTGCCACCTGCTACTGGAGGTGGGGAGACAGAAGCATCTTCCTGGTCTGCCTAAGCAAGTGAGCATGTGCTACAATTAAAGCTCAGTGGCGGAGCATCTGGTTTGCATGCAGAAGGTCCCAGGTTCATTCTGCAATGGCATCTCCAGGTAGGGCAAAAGGGACCCTGTCTGAAATCACAGATGTACTGGCAGTCATTGTAGACAATACTGAGCTAGATGGACCAATTGTCTGACTTGGTTCAAGGCAGCTTCCTATGACCCTGTGAGCAGGAAGCAAAATGCCAATGCCTGAACTGAAACGTCTGGTCTTGCTGCAGGAGGGCTGATCATCTCTCTCTTCTTTCATACCTTTATCTCCTTCCCCCATTCAGAGGCAGATTTTGAGCAGTGTGACTGCTTGCACTGCACTGGGTGCCAAGCCTAGGGGATGTTGCAGCGTGTTGCAACTATGATGTACCAAATTGAGCAGAACGGAAGGCAAGGGGCAGGGGTGCTGAATTTTGGCCTCACACAGGGCACTGCTGAAATTTGAAAAGTCCACCCCTACCCCATTCAAGGGCTCTGTAGGGAGAGCAAGCCAGCAGAGAGTGTGCATGAATGTGAGTGTAAGGATGAGGCAGCCACATGAAGCAGCCTCTGTTGGATCAGAAACTGACATTTCATTATCTTAACTGTTGGGCCGAAGGACTTCAAGTAATCGGCTGGAGAGGATCCCAAGAAACCACAAATCCCCAGCAAGAGACTCCAGGGAGCCCTAGGATTAATAGCCCCTCCCAAGGAGGAGTTGCTTCTGCCAAACGGGGGGGGGGGGGCTTCCCTTATGCAAGCACTCCAAGGAGGATGTGGGGCAGGCAGCTTTAAGTGGAAATGCAGTTAGATTGGAGGGATGGTCCATATATTGTTTGTTTGTTTGTTTGTTTGTTTGTTTGTTTGTTTGTTTGTTTGTTTGTTTGTACCCCCCACACTTTCCCCCTGCTGTGACATCAGGAAATGCCATCAAACTTGCACAGACAATTAGCTGAAGTAGACTGACCTCCAAGCCCAGGTCTCAGTCGGTTGTCATATCCATCCAGCAGCCGGTCCAGGATGCGTGTGAAGATGGTGATGTTGTCTTTGTTGTCATCATCGATAATATCTGGGCCATGCTTTTGAGCGAGTCTGCCATTTCAAGGGAGAACAGGAGGGTTAAGGTCTGTCACTTCTCCAATGATGCTCTGTGTGTGCTCACATACAAAAACACCCATCCCTGGCTTGCACTGATTTTAGGCCTTCTCTAGATTTTTCTGCTTTTTTACCTTTAATGGACCTGGCCCTGCCTCCACATGTCCTTATGTTAACTCCAACTGGACACAGAGTAGCTGTTAGTCATGACCCCTCCAGGCATCCTTTTTAATTGCACATTCACACTGCTTCACATTCCAGTCAGTGCCTTTCCCATAACTGAAACCATATAACTTTTTTTACACCACAAATGCTCTGGTTTATTTCCCTCTCGCTTTTCTTGCTCTATAGCCCCTCTGGACACCAATAATGTGTTAGCACCAAGCAAGCATTGCAGAGCAACTGATAAGGCAGAATAAATTCGCCACTAATGTGCCAAGAGCATGTGGCAGAGACCATACCTATGGCAACAAAACAGTAGCCTTGAGGGGCCCAAGGTTAGAGGTTGCTTTGGGAAGGCATAGTGAATCAGTCTAAGGCCACCTCACAAGATGGGGCAGCTGTTACTCCTTCCTCCACCCCTTCCATTTTTCTCTGGGTTGGCTATTTGGAGGGAGAGAAGCACATGGGTAACCATAACCACCACCACTTTTCATTAATTCACTTGGATCAGGGGTCAGCAACCTTTTTCAGCCATGGACCAGTCCACCGCCCCTCAGACCATGTGGTGGACTGGACTACATTTTGAAGGAAAAAACTGATTGAATTCCTATGCCCCACAAATAACCCAGAGATGCATTTTAAATAAAAGGACACATTCTACTCATGTAAAAACACACTGATTCCCGGAATGTCCATGGGCCAGATTGAGAAGGCTATTGGGCCACATCCAGCCCACGGGCCTTAGGTTGCCTACCCCGATTTTGATGTTAGATCTGTCAACCAACCACTTTGTCAAAGGATTGCCTTCAACTATTTTCTGACTGTTATTTACTTAGTGTAGACCCATTGAAATGAATGAGCATAACTGAGTTGGGTCCATTGATTTTAGCAGGTCAATCCCGAATAAAACTTAGTTGAATACCACCCTGTGTTTACACCTGATTGGTGGCTAATCTATCATTTGCAATAAATGGCAGTGGCAATTGCCTGTCCTGCATAGACTGGCAAAGAACAACTGAGGCTTCCAATGGCAAACTGTGCCTTTAATCAAAAGCTTCCTATTTCCAGAATTTTATTGCTTGCTGCTCAGTGTTACTAGGAGATTTGTGATAAATGGGAAGGAAAAGCAGATGAAATCATTGCTACCAGGCTATGAGCTGTAGCTGCCAAGTCTTTGCTATGCTGGGCCAGCTGGGAAGAGGATTGGGTTTACTACAAAAGTGCTGACATAACCGTAACTCTTGCAGTTGTGTCTTGAGCAATGCTAATGTGTCCCATCACTCTTGGATGCCTCTGCTTGCTCCAAGCGTGCAGGTAGAGAGAGGTAGGAAGGTGCAGCGTGTTGCATTTATGCTGGAATCTTCTCTAGGCAGAAGAGGATGCCCAAACCTGTTTGTTCACACAGGAGAAGAGTGCCTCCTTTCATGCTCATCTTTCTGTCTTGTCCCCCACCCCCATCCATGCATGTGGATTTTCATTTATTTATTTGTCATTCTTGCTCTTCCCCAGAGATAGGAGTGGCACCCTTTTTACATGTTTACATTACAGAAGTCTCACTGAGAATTGTTAAGTTGCATTTCTTACTGTGTTAAAATGCCATCATCAGACAAACTGATTACAAATTAGCAAACCATCAAATCAACAAACAGGTGCGAAATGATAACCTAAGAATTCTGTGTACATTGCTTACCACGACAGTAGAAAGGACTATGCCTCCCAAGAGCAGCTGCCAGACAAAACTAGCTCACCTGAGCTCATGGGCAAGTACAACTTGTACTCTCTATTTGTATTTGGGTGTATGTGTGCGTGTGTGTTTGAAGGAGTTCTGTTCCAGCACATCATGAGCTGGTTTTATTATTTGCAACCCAACTTGGATCTGTTCTCTTAGACAAAAGTATCACAGAAATGTACTCAAGAAATAACGTTTGTGCTACCATCTTCATGAAGGCACCGGTAGCATGGGAACACTGTTTAATCATTTTATTTAATATATAAGTGGTTTACTAGAAAAATGAAAAGCAGCAATAAAAACAGTTTAAAACATTTAAAGATATGTAAAATTAGCAGTAAAAAAATATTTTAAAAGGTCAACATCTACATGCTTTAAGCAGATGCTGAAGAGAGCACAGAGAAGGTGTCCAATGCGTTGAGTTGGAGGTGCAGGTGTGTGTGCTTTTTTTTGTTTGTTTGTTTGTTTGTTTTTGTTTTTTGCTGAATGAGATACAAAGCTAAAATTCTTGTGAATGAGGTACCATACAGTCTTCTCTGAAGTGGCACCATCCAGGGGTCCATGATGGCTGGGGCTGTTGGCAGCTGGAAGACATCAGGTTGGGGGTGGGGAAAACTGTTGTCCTAGGCACTCTAGGCCAGAACTACCACTCCTCAAAGGGTCTCCCAATGTCATCACTTAGACAGGAATAGAAAGCTTCTGCCTCCCCCTTAAAAGGAGGGGGGAGAGGAGGGAAGTCAGGTAAACACTCTCTGGGGAGGTCTCCCAAAATGGAAGGAAAGGGGCACTTGCAACTCCAGGTGATTCAAACCACTGCTCTCCGTCTCTATGGTTGCCAGCTGCTTTTTGTTTGCTCCTTGGAGCTTTCCAGGTACCTGGTTAGTCAGTTGCCTGCAGCTGCCTGCTGTGTATGCAGGATTCCATTTTGGACCCTGGCACTTCAACTGCCTCTGGAAAAGTCCTGACCATTCTGGCATGGGGAAGATCACCTTGGCAAATTACTCAGATCAACCATTCTCTAGCACAGTCAGGAGAAAAGCTGGCATGGAGAGTGGCTGTGTGGGGCAAAATGGGATTATTGTTAGATGCCTTTGCTGCAGGTCCAAGCTGGGGATTTTCCTGGTTCCAAAGAGCCATGACCAAGTCTTAGAGAGACAGAAGGTGAAACCTAACCAGGGTCCCAAAGCCTGCCTTACAGCCTCCCTCACTGCAATTGGGTGTTGCAGGTACAGTGAGGGAGAAGGAGTGCCCCAGACCCTTCCTCACTCCCTCTGCACTATATAATAAAATCCCAGCCTCTTGCCACCTTACCCTTCTGCAGGGAGAGCATAAACCAGCAGCAGAATGCCAAGGCTAGTCACACAGAGCGGAGGTATGGCCCAGACCCTTGTCAATGCCATCACTTCAGGGTGCAGCAATGCTAGCCAGCAGAACGTCCACACCTGCCAAGGAGGAAGAGAAAAGAAAATGGTCAAGGGGACCAGCCACTCTCTTTGATGATGGAGGCGTTGGGTGCACAAAGGCCAGCTTGTGGTGAAAGTCCCTGAGGTGCTTTATGGGCCTCTGACTAAACAGCTGGTAGCTGCAGCAGGCTCAGAACATCAAGGGGAAAGGAAAGCACCAAGAGGTGATGGACCCAACTGGGACTTAGCCTAGCCAAGCTAGTTTCACCATGGCCACCTGTGGTAGGAAGTGTGGCTTACTAATCTCAGCCAACTGGAGCCTCTGTAGAAAACGTGCCTGCCTTTTTTGGTCTTGATCAGGAAATGAAAGAGGTCTTCCCTTAAACAATATCTGTGACATCTCATCCTACAAAATGACATGACTCAGGCACCTCAGTAACCACAGAGGTTTTGAAATGCCACACAAGCAAATGCATGTATTTATAAGAGCAAAGGCCACATCTCATCAGGACGATGATCCCAGTACTTCTAGCACACTGTCACTGCATTCTCCCGGTAGGAGTCTGCATAACATGCACAGCCCAAGTAGTGAGTGCACACCGAAGCGCCTCACAACCAGGCAAATTCTGGCCCTTCCTTTCCTTGTGAGATCATTTCAGTCAAGGGCTCACAGTCAGTGGCTCTAGTCCATTTCTGCTGTTGCTCTCCTGGTCAGTGAAAATAGTCAGCATGCCATATGAGAAGATATGTGGTTTTCCTGGTAGTAGTGACAGCAACCACTATGAGGAAGGAACAAAGGTGAGAGAGGGAGGGATCTGGGCTGCCATGGTAGACGGTCACAGTTTGGTTTTGGTAAGAAGTGTTGGGTTTTGGAGATTTTTATTTCCTGTGTGTGTAAACATGCAGCTGATGAAAAGGCCACAATTCATATTGTGCTGGTAAACATTTTGCTACTGGGCTGCACCAGGCCATGTGGCATGACTTTGCCATATACTGCAGCATTTGCAAGACTGCTTTGCCCAGGGGTCGGGGGGGCACTTGTCCATTTCTCCCCAAAAGAGGAAATGCACCACCACCACCATCATAAAAAGAGGACATAAATGTGCAGATTCATATTTAGAAATATTTCATTACTGTAATTTAAATAGAAATTCAATACATCCAGGGAACTGTGTGACTGCTCAGTCTGTGGTCTAGGTGTTCCCAATCAACTGGCACTATGGAATCAATCTGCAGTTTCTGCCTGCATCTGTCTGTGGTGATGAATGAGGGCAGTGGGATGTGCAGTTGCTGTGTGGAATAGGGCAAGTGGGGAGGAAAGTGAGGGAGAAGCTGCTGGGTGAGGTGCAAAGTGGAAGACAAGTTGTGAAGGTTTTGATGGACTGAACCAACTGAAATAGGGGGGGGGGAGTGGGAGCAGAAGTAGGATAATGTGACTAGTAAATTATGAATGCAACCTTCCAATAGTAAATTAACCAGCTAAAGTATTTGATGGAAACCAGTATTAATGGATAGAAGCACACTGGTAAGACTGAGACTAAACATCAAAACTTACTTTATTTTTTAAAACCATTTTGGCTCATTTGAATTTCTCCTTTAGGAAATATTGAGGAAGAAATTCCCTTCTACTAATGAGTAGTTCTTTTTAAAAATAAAATGAAGAATAAGCTCTCTTTAAGTGCAGGGTGGTATTTTGGTTTGTAAAGGGGAGATCCAGCCAAGTTAAGCCTGTTTTGTGGGGTCTGCAAGCAAAATGTAGACAAGAACAGGGCTAGTAAACGAAGAGTTCTTGAACTTCCTAGAGAGGACCCTTTGTGTGTGGTCACTTGCTTTGTATTTCCTTTGTATTTCCTTCTGCCTGTGAAGAGACTCTTTTTTTCCACCATGCCTCTGAGCTGACCATACCTTTGGTTATCACTAAAGCAAAAAATTGGGATTTTTGTGCCTCATTTTTAAAATTTGCATTTTTAAAGTAATTAAGTTAACTTAAAAAAACAATATGTTTGGTTAAGTTTTATTTTCTTTCGTTTGATGAATTAAAATATTGTCCTTTATGATTTAATGTCTGTGAGTATTCAACAAATATTCACCTTTTTAAATAAAATCCCCTGGGTACACACTATAATGAAATGTGTGTCTCAGGCTTGTGTCCAGCTAACCAACCTCCCTGAAACTCTTGCGGGTGCCAGTGAGACATTGTCTGTGTATAAATATCTAAAAGGCTACCTGCTTCCCTACAGACCCTCCTGGGTGCTAAAACTGGCAGGGGAGTGGCCCTCTTGGTTCCTCCATTGCCGCCAGAAACTTGAGTTGTGTGTGTAGCCTGGAGAGAGAGCCTTCTCTGCAGCAGCCCCTAAGTTGTGGAACTCCCTCCCCACAGAGGTGTATCTGGCAGCTTCATTGTACAGCTGTAGAGAGAGCTGCAGATGCATCTCTTAAACTCTGTCCGAAGCTTTGCTGCTGTTTTGTATGTTTGGGTTATACAGTCATCCTCAATTATGCTTCCCTATCATCATCCCTCATTATATGCCTTGGGAACTTGTTGAAATACTAGGTATAAATCAAATACAGTAAATAAACTGCTTTTGTGGCATTTCGGTTGATCCCTTTGGGGTTTTCTTTTCTTTTTTTCTTTTTTGTGTGTGTGTGCAAAATTTTTAGTAAGCTGAACGTCAAACTATCCAAGCAGTGTCCCAAAAAAAGAAGAGGAGGATAATACATCATATGAAACAGTAGTGCATCATAAAAGCAAATTTTAGATGTATTCACAACACTGGTTGCAGACAGATTAACAACAATAAACCAGTAAAGCCTGTGTTTCACTATGCCCCCCCCCCCGCACATGTCCCATTAGAGAGCCCTTGCAAATCTGTGGCAATACGAAAACATAGTTCTCTCTGTGCTCCACAATTCATTACTGAGATGGTTTGGGGATCAGCTGAAAGGAGGCATTTGAGTTTGCCCAAACCAACATCAACACTGAGATCCTAGAAGGGAAAGGACTGGGAAAATTAAATGTGGCCACTTTCTCCCACCCATCCACCCAAGCTCAATTGTTCTTAGGTGGAAGAAGTGATGTCCCTAAGCAAAAAGGACCAGCAGCTCCTCCCAAGACAAACTGGGGAAGCCATGACTGCTTTTTGGAAGAAGTAAAAGGGACAGAGTATCTCACCCATGATTGAGTGCACCCATATCACAGATGATGCCCTTAACTGGGACAGGTATATGAAAGACAAATGCTGTTCTTGTTTTTTAAGGAAATAAGCTGTGCTCCTTTTACTTTTTAAAAAATTTCCTTCTCTTTTCTGCCTTTCTTTTCTCTACTTGATTTCTCACTGTTACTCTCCTAAGGCACTCTTTAGAATGCCTATCTCTAAGGAGGTAATTTATACCAATTCACCATGTATCATAACCTCACACTAAAGTAAATGAACAACAAAAAAGACAACCCCGGATTTTCTAAGCAACATTTTGAAATTCTCAGAATTTGGAAGCCCAGGTACACAGAGCTCATCTCCTGGGGAGTGGAGGTGGGGGGGAAGGTATCACTTCTGGTGATGGGTTAGGATGGGGTAGGGTGAGGGAGGGAGGGATAGACACCACAGGAAAGGCAATTTGGGGAATACTGGCATGCAAAGCTGCAGTATTCTTGACAGCATCAACACAGGAACATCCTCCACAAAGAATGTCACTCAGGACCGGCCCATTCAGAAGAGCATCAATAATGCAGGTCCCCAAGAACTTGTAGTTTATGCTGAGCCCTGAAAAGCCGTAGAACAAAATTTGGGGAATATGCTAAGAAATGCTAAATGCTGAGGAAGCCGAAATCATGCACCCAAGTGGATAATATTTGCACCCTATAATTTTGCGATTTCCCCACAAGTCCCAACCACTCCCCAGGGGTCGACTTTGGTAATATGGTACCCTGTACAAGGCCAAGATTTAACACACACATCCAACTTTCCTGTATCCTTTCCAAAGCTGGGCAAACGTTAACTATGCTTTGGGAAGGATAAAGGAGGACTCTAGGACCCTGTCAGAGCCCTCACACCTCCTTCCCAAAGTAAGTGCTTACAAGGCTTTGGGAAGGAGGCAGGAAGGTGCCCTCTCTGTTCGGCACCTTGTGTGTGAGGAACCAGCCATGCTGCCCTAAATCCGCCTCTGTATCCCCCCTGAATATTAAAAAACCCCACACTATTAGTGCCTTTTCTTGTCTAACAGACCCACAAATCTAGTTAGCTGAGCCAGATGCAAAGCTGTATCAAGAGGTGATGAATTGCAAAGGCTCATCATCACACTTCAAGGGAATCTGTAAGGTGAGCTGGGGAGGAGTAGAGCTTTCCTCCAAGCCCACCAAGGTCTAGCTTTCCTTCAGCAGGAGCACCTGTAGTGGGAAGATTATGAGGCTGCCCTCTTTATTCCTTTCTCAGCCTCTCTAGTAGGAAATGAGATTTGGAGGGAGTAGCATTACCTGGAATTTGTGACAAGTGAATGCAAAAGAGTACTAAAAGAGCCCTGCTGCACAAGGCCACCTAGTCCAGCATCCTGTTCTCCCAGTGGACACCCATGAGAAACCCTCAAACAGGACCCAAGCCCAGAAGCATGACTGCCTCTGATGGTGGAGGCAGAGCAGAGCCATCATGGCTAGCAGCCAATGACAGCCTTATGTTCCAAGAAAAGTGAGTTTTGGTACTCATGGTAATTAGTCTTAATAGCCACCTGATCAGGGGAAGGAGGGCTTTGTCTGACTCAGGAATCGAGCTGAGTGAGGTCCCCCAGTTTATTCCCATTACGTGCTACCTTGGCAAACACAATTAGATGAATGAGTTTACTTCTGTTTGGGGATAATGCAGACCTCTGACTATGTGGGTGCATTTAGCAGATGCTGTTTGTCATACAACCAAGTAAGAAATATGACAACAGTTCTTTTTTCCTATGCTTCCTCACTCTTACATATTTCAGTTTGTTTTAGTTTTGGACCAAGCAGAACAAGAAGAACCAGATATTGGAGCATCATGCTATCCTTAAAGTCTTTGAGATGATGTGCCTATTGACTCTATACGTAGAAAGTGGTGGCTGGTATGGTGGAAGGCAAGGAGACCAACCACAGGTAGAGCCAGAGCCAATGGCAGGCAGAGTCAACTAAGGGTTTGTCCACACTTCATCTTGTCCTGCTGCTTTCTCCCCAAGGAAAACTGCTCTGGAGCAAACAGAAATCTGGGTTTCCCCATGATTGCCATTTGTTCTATCACTAAAGAGTGGGTTTTCCCTTGGAAAGCAGTGGGGTAAAGGGGAAAACAGCTCATACTCATGCTTTCTGGGCATGGAAAAAGCAGAAGTGTAGACAAGTCCTAAATCTAGTTTTGTTCCCATTTTCCTCCTGCCTGCTGAGTTCTACAAGGGTAACGCTGAGACAGAGGAGAAGGTGGAAGAGGAGGTGTCATCCTCTGGACTGGAGGGTTAACTGAGACTAGTGAGGCAGTGCCCTATCTGCCCTAATGGAGCCACCCCCACTGCAGTTGCTGGTGGTGACCAAGCAGTCTGCAGCTTCCCTTCCCTTGCCACAGATCTCAAGGCATGTTCCACACAAGAATTAAAGAGCATCCAGCAACTGGATATATCCCTGGCCTTCTGGCACTTAAAGTCACCCATGAGCAGAAATGGAAATAGATCAGAACCATCTGGCTTTGTTACATCTTGCATCCAGCTCAAAAACATCTCTTGAAAGGTAGCAACTGTATCTATGCTGAAGCCACCATGCACCTTGAAATCTTTTCATCGCATCAAGCATAGAATCCGGTCCCAAAAATAAAAGCAGGCAAGGCGCATTGTGACTCTAATGCCTTTAGTGGGAATTGGATGCCCAAACAGAGCCTTTATCTGGTGACACATGCCTGAAGGTGAGGCCGATGTGCAAGCCAGAGGCTGAGCATACAGCATTTTCACCAAACAAAAAAAAGACACCAGTGTGTGTCCTTTTCTTCCTCCAGGAGAGGACATTGATTCCCAGCCAAGTCAGTGGATCAATCTCCACCTGGGCCCACTGACAGCAAAGCAACAGCAACTCTGCACAGGTCCCAGAGTGCAACTGCTAGTCCAGGACACCAGGGGGTTGGGTGGGGGAGCAAGCACAAGCCAGCCAGACTCACAACCCCTGCCATTGAAGATAAGCAGCTCTGGCCAAAAACCACCCCACTCACCACCATGCTGCTGCACACATAGCAGTCATAGTTCATGCTCACAGATAGTGCTGAGCTACCAGATGTTTTGCCCATCCCACCAGCCCCTCCATTTCTGCTCTTGACCGTCCTTCCTTAGGAAGGATGCTTAATGGAAGGGAAAGGGCACATGGTGGACTTGTGGGTAGTCCTGCCCCTCTTGCGGTTGGAACAGTAAAATAAGCAGGTCAGTTGGGTGGGGTGGTGGGGAGGGGAGGGAGAGCCATAGCCTCCAACTCCCCCACCTCTCCAACTCCAGGGGTCCTCTGCCAGCTCTGTGGGGGCCAGGGGGGTGAAGCACCTTCCCTGAAGCTGAGCCAGGCAAGTGGGTGCTTGACAAGAAAAGAAGCACCCCTTTGAACTGGGGCTCTGCTCTTGACTCTGATTCATTCCCCAGATGTGGGGGTTGTCCAGGAGCTCTTTTCCAGAAGAGCATTCGCTGATGCCCTGGAAATGGGGTTTGGCAGAGAGGCAAAAGAGGTGAGAGTGGCAGCGGTGGCAGCAACAGCTCTAATAAGAAAGCAAGCGAGGAGGAAAGTGGGCGTCTTCAGCAGCTGGCTTATTTACTATGCGGTCTCCGTCTGTGTGTATAATTATGCCAGGATTCAGTCTGTACATCGAACTACTTGTTGTAAACATTTGGCAGGGATATACCCACAGAGAGAGTAGGACGGGTTTTCTTGCTGGAGACACAGCAAAAGGATGAGGTTGAGGGGATTCAAGAGGACAGCCAGGGGCATGCAGGGTGGAATGGAGAGAGAGAGAGAGAGAGAGAGAGAGAGAGAGAGAAGCTGGCTCGGGAGGAAAAGAGGTGTGTGTGTGTGTGTGTGTGTGTGTGTGTGTGTGTGTTTATGTGTGTGAGAGAGAGTGAGTTGGATAAATGACTGAATGGGAAGGTAGGCAAAGGGAGCCAACACACAGCAATGGGAAGGTGAATAAAGGCAGCAGAAAGAGCAGCTTCAGGGAAGAAATGCATCAGCAGACAAAAAGCAGAAAGCACTGGATGCAGCAAGAGCTGCTCACCCCCACCCCCACCCCCATGGCCAGGCCAGCCACAGTCCTCCAAGGCAGGTTGCTATTTTGTGTGCTCCTCAGTTGTAAGGAACAATCCTATGTACGCTACCCTCTGCAGGGAGGGGAAAGGACATATCCTCCAGATGGATGGGCAGGCATTCTGGGTGGCCTGATGTGCCTGTGGTGGTCAATGGCAAGAGGGGAAGAGAAGAATGTGTCCTCTGCAAAGAACAGCAGCCTCATGCAAAGGCACAAAGTGAGAAGCAGTATGTTAGTGAGTGTATGTGAGAGAGAGCACAGGCAGTCACACATGGGGGACCCCCCCTACTATCCTATTTGTGATGATAAATCAAAGTCATTGTACAAACTGATCACTTTCTGGCTAACCCGTCACCAAATAACACACCAGCAAGCCCTTGCTTTCTGAATCAGGTACTTCCTGGTACTATCTAAGGGCTAGCAGCCCGCACCAGCCCCGCCACCCAGTGCCCATCTCTCCAAAGTCTGGACTCTCGGTAGACACACCACTGCTCTTGCTGTTCATTTGGCCCTGGAGCTGCCAGAGGACAGGGCAACTGAATCCTGGGTTGCTGGCTCATTCACCACACTGCCCATGGCAAAGCCAGAAGGGGCCTGGGACTTCCTGAGATTTGCACCTGCTTTGGAACTTCCATTGTGAAGGTACAGACCTTTGCCCAGGCATCCATGCAGAACCACTTGAAGTCACTACGCTCTTCTGTGTTTGCTGCTGAATGCAAAGCCTCCAGAATCCTGATAAGAAAACTGAATGGAGCAAAATGCTGCTGGAAAGTTCATCTGTTTCTGCTCAGCCTTTTCCAGTTTGCTACTGGGGCAGCAGGAGCAACCTCAGCTGGCACACTTGCGAGCCCAGCCATCCAACTCTCTCATCAGTCACCTGTGTGAAGCTGTGAAGTCTGGGCTGCTGCTGGTGCTGTTCTCTACTCCATCCTGGGTGACCCAGAGCTATTTTTAATTCCCTTGGAACCTGTCTGTGCTAAAGCTTAAGGTCATGGGCACATTCATCCCAAGACTTTCACACACACCCCTTCCCGTCTCTCCCGCCCCCGCCCCCAAATGCAGCCTCCAGAGGCCTGGCTCTCTTGTCCCCCCCCCCCCACCTGCAGAGCTGCTGCTCCTTTCCTCTTCCACCCACTCTGCCTGTATCCTAACCAGCCTCGCCCACCCACCATCCCCTGCCCTTCAGCCTCTGCTCACCACAGCTCCCACCTATGGCTAAACCGTTCCTTCTCTGGCAGGGCGCAATGGTCCGGGGAGCCTGCGGCCCTCACAGTTCTCACCCCAAATCTCAGCAGTCTCCAAATCCCAAGACAGGGAACGTTTCTGGACTGGGGAGGGGGCGGAAAGCGCCACGGCAGGCGGTGGGCTCAGTGGCGTCATCCACTTCCTGCCTTTGCCTGTTCGGCGTAGCCCTCCAGAGTCGTCCTCCCTGCGAGGCGGCTCCTTCCTCCATGCAGCCCGGGGCTATACTGACTGAGAAGAACCGAGAAACACTCCCTCCCCGTCCTTTGCAGCAACACATTAATCAGCCGTACCCAGAGGGCTGTCCGGCTGGGGAGACGCAGAGCGTCCTGGAAGCTGCGGGCGGGCAGGCGAGGGGGTGGGCTCCACTCCTGGGCAATCCAGACAGTCCCCCTCACCAGCCAGCGGGCCTGCCTTTGGAATGAGGGGCGGGCGAGCCCCACTGCATGCGTTCATCTCCTCCCTGGATAAGCCACTGCCGCCACAGTCAGCTTCCCGCCACCTGAGACAGAAGCGCCAGACGCTCGGGGGCGCAAAGGCAGGTCCACCGGGCCCTTGGAAAAAGCGTCAGCCAGAAAGATAAAGACGCGCCTCCCATTCAGGACCGTGGACAGCGCCGCGCCACACGCGCAGAGACCCTCCCAGTCTCCCTTGCAGAATTGGCGGGGCCCCTGCTTTTTGCTAGAAACCCTCAGCAGCTCGACCCCCAGACTAGCCGACGCGCGTAAATCCAAGGCTTGTAGCGCTACGCCTCATATGCCAACCAAGGAAAGGAACGGATAAAGCGGCTGCCGCGCGCCTTTGTCCTCTGAGCTAACTCGTTTTAGCAAAAGGCCGGCAATGTGCGTTTTGCAGGCTGCGCTGGGGCCACGTCAAGCTCCAGAATATTTGCAGGGCCGCCCGCAGGAGCGGGAGAAGAGCCGGCCTTTGTGTGTCCCCCCGCGCCCCTGCTACACACAACCTCTCTTTCCCCGACCCCTCCCCAGTTCCCAGATTGATCTCCTCCTTTGCAACTTTGCTGGGCGTTTGCTGCTTGCGCTGCACAGCGGGAGAGCAGAGAGGGGCCGCAAGCCAGGATTCTGCTCGCCTTTTGGCTTCGGGACCGGGAGAGCCAGATAGTCACCGCACTCGAACGCTTCTCTCAGGGCCACCCCTTAGCTCTGCCGAGGAACCCACGAGCCCACTCCCACGCAGAGGAGGAGCAAATAAAGGCGCTCCCGCTCGGTGGCGAGGCTAGGAAGAGCTCCGACGGCTGCTTGCAAGCGGGTGGCTTATCCCCCGCGACCCTCGACGCCAGCCCCATCCCAACCCCGAAGAGCAAACAGCCGAGGGCCAGGTCCTTACCTCCTGCGGAGCTGCTGCTGGATCCAGAAATCTATTGGGGCGGCACTCGCGGCTGCTCTCTCTCAGTCCTGCCTTTGCGCCCCCGAGAGTCTGGCGCTTCTGTCTCGGGTGACGAGGAGCAGACTGTGGCAGCGGCTGATCCAGCGGTGGACAGATCCAGAGGAGGAGATGAACGCATTTAAACCTTGGGTGTTTCGGCTGACGCGCGAACCTCGTGGTCTCTCCGTCTTCCAGAGGGTTGCAAGATCAGCCTTCTATCGCCACTCTCTGCTCGCTGTTACCCTGAGACTGACAATATGAAGGAAAGCAAGGCAGCCTCCTCCCTCCCCTCCTCCTCCTTGGAGGAGGGTTTAGCAATACTGTATCTCCCTCCCGTCTTCCCCAAAAGCAACAAACAGAAAAGGCGCATCAATGGCGCACCATCTACTGACTAGAAGTAAAGCATGGGGAGGGTCTTCTTTCCAACCGCTCTCTTTTCTGCCCACACCGCTAGAGGCAGGCGGCTAGCCTCATGGTGGGTACTGCATGGCCCACCTGGGACCTCCGTAGACGAGAGAGATCAGCAGGGGTGTCTGAGCCAGTCCTTCCAACAGGTTCCTTCACCGTTTCACAATGCCCACTGGTAGACCCTGAGGTGTCAGCCAGACACCACAGACCACCTTATCTTCTATAAAGGAGAATCCACTTGTTGCCCAAAGGCCTGGTGGATGGGGAAAATCTGCCTTGAACATGGGTGTGTGTGCAGAAGCAGGACAAATAGAAATGAATGCTATTAAAAGCAGGGCCAGATAGAGGCAGGGTGTGGACTGATGAAAGAGCAATCAGTGGTGCAGGGAAGAGGGGAACTGCTGGAGGAGGCTGTGGACTGCCCTGGTGGGCAGGATCAGGGTGGCTGTGGCTGCAGTCTGTGAGAAGAGCCTGGCTGATGGATGAGGCTAAAGTTCTCACAGTGGTTGACCAGATGCCCCCAAGGGAGGTCCACAAACTAGATCTGAGGGCAGCAGCCACTCTCTCCCCAAGATCCAAGCTAGAGCAAAAGCAGCAGCTTCCACTGGAAAGGCTGAGCTGACAGAAGGATACAATGCAAGGAAAGGCCAAGGCCTTCATGGAAATCAAACAGAGTAAGATTGTATACAGTGCTTTGTTGCCTAATCTCAAAAACAGCATTTTAGAGCTTGCTTCTCTCAAAACACTGGAACATGGACAACCAACAGAGGAGGGTAAAGTCAAGAATAGTAGCCACCCAATATCAGTTGCCTGGGAGCAAGATCAAGAGCAGGAGTGGAGAATTGTACTCATTTCCTCATAGGCTTCATACTGGGACACATGGCTGGCTAGTGTGAGGACTGGGGGCTGGATTTAAAATGGACCCCCTTTGATCAGACTCATGGTTCTTCTTGTGTTCTTAAGGAGTTGTGAGAGCCAACCAAAGGAGAAGCTTCAGAGCTTATCATAGGCAGAGCTTGGCAACAGTCAGCACATTGTTAGATGACAATGTTTACATGGGTGGGAAGATGGCCCCATCAGCCATGTTTAACTCCAAACAGTGGAATTTCTAGAGAGAGGCTGCTAAATGTAAAAACAGAGCAGAAGCAGAAGGAAAAACATAAAAAAGGCTGCACATAGGGGCTCACAGCAGCACCAAGTCAACCATGACATGCACTAAGGCTTCATCCACCCTAATTGCTCTTTCCTGAAATCAGCAAAACTTAATGGAACCTGAAATAAGGCAGCCTAAGAAATTTCAAATGACTTTGCTGTAAATAGCAACAACTAAAAAAATCTTAACCATATCAGACACAGAAGATGTTGGGGGAATGAGGAAAGTGGACTTATGTTAATGCTGATACCTATGGGAAAGGAAGGTTCCCCTCTCCCACCTCAGTCATTTCTACATGGGTTTCCACCTCAGCAGAACCAAAGCAGGGAGATGGCAAAGAACAAGGCATCAGCAAACTAGGCCGAGTTGGGTGCCTGGATCACTGACATTTGTTGAGCCCTTAAAGAACTCAAAAGTGAAATACCACAGTCATAGAAATATCCAGTGCAGCATTAAAACCAGACTCTATCTTGGGTTCCAGGAGGATGATCAATAGGAGTCTTCCCAGGGTGTTTAGTTTGAGGACAGCATTGGGGTAACCAGCCTGAACATAAATATGGTCACAGAGGGCAGCAATGAATGGTGCTCAATGACCTCTTTGAGAGGGGGTACTTTTTAGCCTGGCCACCTGATGTGTCCCTTGAGCACCTAGTGGATTTCCTTCCCTCCACAACAGATTAAGTGTCAGATTGAACAGAGACAGAAACTGCAACTTCTCTACATAATGGCAAAAAAGAGATCAGAGTTGGTTTAGGGATCCCAAAATGTTAAATGGGCCTCACTGACCAGCCCCAGATCCCTCTATCTGTCTGTCATCCAGTGTCCTCTGCTTGGGTAGAAGTATGTCCTTCTCCACCCCATGTGGAAATGTATTTGGATCTTGGGGTATGGAAAGCCCTCCACCCCTGAGAATGCAAAAAAAAAAAAAACCCCCAACACAGCAAAGGCTTTTGTCAGCCACCCATCCTGCTTTTCTGCCAGGTGTGGGAAGTGGGGACTTTAAATATGCTTGGCCATGCACACCCCTCTCTTGGCTGAATGTAGTCTTTGCCACAGATGGTCCCTAGGTGCACTCCTGCTGCCTGCCCTGAAATGCTCTCCAATCAACTGCAAAATAATTGCCTTTCCTTGGCAGATGCAAGGCACAGGAGACTCATCACAGCATCTGTGCCAGTCCCCAAGGGGCCAGCAGTGCAGATGCAAGGGTCAAGCTCTCCCCTGGGCCCAGAGATAGATGCTACTGAAGTTGAGCACAGCAGCACTGGAAAACCTCTTGGAGGCAACAGCCCCTGAGGTCAGCTTTGCCATGTGCAGGTTTCTGCAGGATAACAGTCTCCTGGGGTTACCATAGGCCATGAGAAACTGAGCAGGGCCCATAAGGGAAAATAGCAGCGTGCGCGCGCACAATGCAGGGCTCCTCTGAAAGCAGCAGTGGTGGCAGGGGGAAGAAGCACCTGGCCCAAATCATGTAGTGCAGCCAAAGGCACCAAACTCAGCCCCATAGCTATGCCTAAGCTGGGACTGGAAAGAATTGGGATGGGGAATTGCAAGGAAATCCCTCCATCTGAATTATATTGCATATATCCTGTTCCACATTATCAGTTCCCATAAGTGTACCCATGGGGCAAAGGATAGATTTGTCCCAAGGAGCAGATTAACTCCCCGCCCCAATCCTTTCCCTAAAGGTCTGTGGGGTTCAGGGTAGGGGTGGGTGGGGATCCTATTTCCTTTCAGGGATCATAAAAAGCCTATAGCTTTCCATTTTTTCCAGGGACAGGTCTCATTTTTTTCAGGAGGGATCTTTTTCTTTTTTTACTTACAGACAGTGGGACACCCCTACTCTCTTAGAGAAACATTTACAGAGAGCCACCTAGACCCAGATTGACATTCCTTCCCTGCTAGATAAAATTAGCAATGGTGGTGGAAAGGCTTGAGCCTACAGGTAAAGCACTTTATCCAAATCATCCAACAAAACTGCTTCAGATTTTCTCCTTCCATTGAGAGAAAACAAGAAAATCAGTGGATTTGTAACTGGCTGACTGACCGAACCCAAAGGGTGCTCATCAATGGTTCCTCTTCATCCTGGAGAAGAGTGACTAGTGGGGTGCCACAGGGTTCTGTCTTGGGCCCGGTCTTATTCAACATCTTTATCAACGACTTGGATGATGGACTCGAGGGCATCCTGATCAAATTTGCAGATGACACCAAACTGGGAGGGATGGCTAACACCCCAGAGGACAGGATCACACTTCAAAACGACCTTGACAGATTAGAGAACTGGGCCAAAACAAACAAGATGAACTTTAACAGGGAGAAATGTAAAGTATTGCACTTGGGCAAAAAAAAATGAGAGGCACAAATACAAGATGGGTGACACCTGGCTTGAGAGCAGTATATGTGAAAAGGATCTAGGAGTCTTGGTTGACCACAAACTTGACAGGAGCCAACAGTGTGATGCGGCAGCTAAAAAAGCCAATGCAATTCTGGGCTGCATCAATAGGAGTATAGCATCTAGATCAAGGGAAGTAATAGTGCCACTGTATTCTGCTCTGGTCAGACCTCACCTGGAGTACTGTGTCCAGTTCTGGGCACCACAGTTCAAGAAGGACACTGACAAACTGGAACGTGTCCAGAGGAGGGCAACCAAAATGGTCAAAGGCCTGGAAACGATGCCTTATGAGGAACGGCTAAGGGAGCTGGGCGTGTTTAGCCTGGAGAAGAGGAGGTTAAGGGGTCATATGATAGCCATGTTCAAATATATAAAAGGATGTCATATAGAGGAGGGAGAAAGGTTGTTTTCTGCTGCTCCAGAGAAGCGGACACGGAGCAATGGATCCAAACTACAAGAAAGAAGATTCCACCTAAACATTAGGAAGAACTTCCTGACAGTAAGAGCTGTTCGACAGTGGAATTTGCTGCCAAGGAGTGTGTTGGAGTCTCCTTCTTTGGAGGTCTTTAAGCAGAGGCACAGACAACCATATGTCAGGAGTGCTCTGATGGTGTTTCCTGCTTGGCAGGGGGTTGGACTCGATGGCCCTTGTGGTCTATTCCAACTCTATGATTCTATGATTCTAAGACAATGTCCCAGGCCAGTAGATGATGCAAGCTGTGCTCCTAGTTCCCCTTGGCCCAGGAATGTGCCAGTGACTTTTCTGCCCTTTGCACCCTCTTGGATTGTGGGCCATGACTGGGTTGTGGGCAATGGAGACTTCTTCTGGGTGGAGCAGCTCCTCAGAACTCCACAGCTGGCTGGCTGCCACTATGTAGTCAAGGACAATGTTCCACATACAAGGGGAAGGCAAATCTTAGATTTGTAAACCATGTGAGAGCCACCCATGAAATAATGTCAGAACCCCAGATAGTGCTATGGGGCCCTTCCCAGTGAAATCCATGGGCTTGCTTGTGGCTGCATCATCTGGGACAGGGTCCTCCCCATAGTGGTTCTGTCTGCCATCACACGATCATAGCAGGGGCTGGGCTGGCACTGGGACCTCTACAGAAAAGAGCAAACTCATATGTGACACAGCAGGTGCCTCTTGCCTTTGTGTCACCAACACCTTTTTTAGACAAGCAGGTCTCAATATGACACACAGTCTGAACTTGTTTTCACTACTTTTTCTTAAGCAGCATTCAGCAACTAATTAGCAGATTGTTTTAAAAATAACCTCTCAGAACATTCACACCCAAGTGCTGGAAATTTGGGTCAGTTCAGAGACTTGTAGTTTGGTTAGAACACAGGAGAGCATGTTTGACTTTTCCCTGGCATGGAGGCCACAAAGGTGGTCCTGGCTCCTCTCTCGTGGGGCATCCTGTAAACCTCAGCCACCAGCTTGCCCTTGGTTTGCAGTAATCATAAGAAGAGCCTGCTGGATCAGGCCAATGGCCTATCTAGTCCAGCATTCTGTTCTCACCGTGCCCAGCCAGATACCTGTGGGAAACCAGCAATCAGGACCTGGGCACAAGAGCACTCACTTGTCCTGTGATTTAAGGCAACTGCTGTTCAGAAGCATTGCTGCCTGCTGCTTCCAGCTGTGGAGAGCAGAGCATAGTCATCATGTCTAGTAGCCATAGATAGATCTCTCCTTTGTTTTCTGTTCTGCATAGTTTTATCTTGGTGGATAAGGGGAGTTGCTGGGCAAGCTCTCCTTGGGGATCCTTCCTTCCATCTCTGATTCTAGCACCACCTGAAGTTCAGAGAAACCACTGAGTCTCTTGGGCTTGCCAAACAGAAGGTTGGTGGTTCGAATCCCTGTGACAGGGTGAGCTCCCATTGCTCTGTCCCAGCTTCTGCCAACCTATCAGTTTGAAAGCACACCAGTGCAAGAGAAATAGGTATCGCTGCGGCAGGAAGGTAAATGGTGTTTCCGTGCATTCTGAGTTCTGTCACGGTGTTCCATTGCACCAGAAGTGGTTTTGCCATGCTGGCCACATGACCAAGAAAGCTGTCTATGGACAAACTCCCTCATCCTGAAGCGAGATGAGTGCCCACCCCAAAGTTGCCTTTGACTGGACTTAACTTTCCTTTTACCACCAAAGTCCACACTCCCACTTTTCCCTCTTCTTCTTCCAGCTTCTCCCTGCCTCTCTGCCTTGCACTTTGCTGGATGGATTTGGTTGAGTAGGAGAAGATATTTTATTTATTAATTATCTTTCCTCTTCTCACTTGTGTGAGAATGCAAATACCTATTTAAGCAGAGTAAAAATTGTAGGAACGGGTTTTGACACTAGGAGAGGTTATATTGCTTAGTTATTATTCTTCCTTGCTCATGTTTGTGAGATCAGCAGAACACCATCCTTTGCTGCTTAAATTTGGAAGCTAAGACAAGGTTGATTTAACCTTCTGCAAACAATAATCCAGGGTGCTGTAAGGCAGACTGGATTTTCCTGGTATTACCCCTTTTCTCCCCCTTAAAAACAATAATCACACACACATTGTTTTATGAATAAAAGTAGTGTTTACTTACTTAATCTAGGTCTCGAAGCAGTAGTTACAGTAGCAGAATGAAGGAAAGTTTAAATCTACTATCTAAGTTACAAAAGTACAAGGTAGAACCTTACAAAAGGACATTATGAGTGGACTCTCTGTGCCCCTACCACAGCAAAAAGACTGATATTGATGAACTGGAAAAAGAAAAATGTGGCTCACTTCTATGATTGAATTGGAAACTTATATAAACTTGAAACATATGAACAACTTGCACATAAACGCAGACTGGCCATGGACAAATTCAATGATACAGTGGTACCTCGGGTTACAGACACTTCAGGTTACAGACTCCACCAACCCAGAAATAGTACCTTGGGTTAACAACTTTGTTTCAGTAGAGTGATAGAAAAGATTCAAGAATTTGGGGAAGTGGCAGGATTTAAATTAAACAGAAATAATACTAAGCTATTAGTAAAAAATTTGAAGGAAGAAGAGAAAAAAGAGTTGATGCAAAGCATTGAGATAGAAGTTCATAAAAAAGTAAAATATTTAGGGATATGGTTAACAGCAAAAACTATAAATGTTTACAAAGACAATTATGAAAAAGGGTGGTCTGAGATAAAAAGGAATTTAGAAATTTAGGGAAAATAGCAGCGATAAAAATGAATGTATTGCCAAAAATGCTCTTTCTGTTCCAGACAGTCCCAGTAATGGTGAAAGATGATTGCCTCAAAAAATGGCAGGATATTTCAAAGTTTGTCTGGGGGGAGGGGCCAAAAGGCCGAGGATTAAACATAAGATACTTACAGATATAAAAGAAAGAGGTGGGTTTGCCCTCCCAGACCTCAAATTATACTACGAGGCTGCATGTTTGGTATGGATTAGGGACTGAATAAAACTGGAAAAGGAAGAAACATTAGATCTGGAAGGTCATGATAACAGATTTGAATGGCATGCATACTTATGGTATGGGAAAGTAAAAGTCCACAAGGGATTCTACAATCATATAATTAGGAGATCACTAATGAGGGTGTGGGAGAGATATAAAGACTTAATAGAACAAAAAAACACCCTGGTGGTTATCACCAATTGAAACTTTGTTACTCAAACCGCTTGGCGAAAAAGGGAAGTGGCCTACATACAGAGATTTGCTGAAGGATCAAGAAGGGAGATGGAAGCTAAAAGATTACGGGGAAATTAAAGATCATTTTCAGAGTTGGCTACATTACAGACAACTACATGAGATGTACAAGGAGAATAATAAGAAAGGGTTTAGTTATACAACTTCTAAATTTCAGAAGGAAGTTATAGAAGAAGAAGTGAAGCTACTGAAGAAAGCATATAGTATTTTGCCAGAATGGGAAACAAAAGATGAAGAGCTCGAATCAGTTATGATCACATGGGCACAGGATATAGGACATAATATACAATTTGAAGACTGGGAAAAATTGTGGAAAGTAAACTTGAAATTTACAGATTGTTCTCTCTTGAAAGAAAATTACATGAAAATGATGTATAGATGGTATATTACACTAGTACAGATTACAAAAATGTATAAAACCGGGTCAAATATATGTTGGAAATGTAAAGAAAAAAAGGGACCTTTTATCATATGTGGTGGGAATGTAGAGAAATTAAATAATTTTGGGAAATGATATACAGTCATACCTCATGTTACGTTTGCTTCAGGTTGAGCATTTTCAGGTTGCATCCCGCGGCAACCCGGGAGTACCGGAATGGGTTACTTCCGGGTTTCACCACTCGCGCATGTGCAAATGCGCAAAATGACATCACATGCATGCGCAGAAGCGGCGGATCATGACCCGCGCATGCGCAGATGCGCAGACGCGGGTTATGTTCTTTTCAGGTTGCAAACGGGCCTCTGGAATGGATCCCATTCGCAACCAGAGGTACCACTATATAATGAATTGAAAAAAATGTTTAAAATGACATTTGTCAAGAAACCAGAAGCATTTTTGTTAGGAATTGTAGGACAAGTCCTGCCAAGAAAAATAAAGAATTTATGTATGCTGCAACAGTGGCAAGAGTCTTGATAGCACAAGGATGGAAGAATGAGGAAATTCCAACGAAAGAACAGTGGCAAGAAAAACTGATGAGTTATGCAGAGTTGGCTAAACTAACATATAAATTATGGGATAAGGACAACTGTGGGTTTAAGGAAGAATGGGAGCGTTTTACAGATTATTTAAAAAGACAACAAAATGAACTGGACTCCTTGGCAGGTTTTGAATAAACATACACAAATTTATTGGTTGATAGCATGTTAGATATATAATGTAAGGATATCTAAAATTTTATAACATGAAGAGAATAATACGTGCTGAGAAATCAGAGAGAGGAGCTGAGGGAAGTCTTTGGTGGGAGGGGAGGGATGGAAGGGAGGGAGGAGGAAAGGGGGGAAATAATGTATGTGATTATATGGTTTGATAATTTGTTATGTTGAGATTGCTAATAAAAATGATTTTAAAAAAAAGAACTTAGCTTCAGGATGAGAACAGAAATCATATGGCGGCAGCGCGAGGCCCCATTAGCTAAAGTGGTACCTCAGGTTAAGAACAGTTTCAGGTTAAGAACGGACCTCCAGAAGTTCTTAACCTGAAGTACCAGTGTATTTGGAATCCATTCTTACAAATATTGTAATAGGTTAAGATTTGGCAAAGTACAATAATAACTTTGTAAAGTAAAAGAAAAAACAAAATGAAAGTTCAAAGATGGTGTCGGAGCTGCAGAACTCATACATGCACGTGTGGTCAGTTTGGAAGCATGATGAAGAAAGAGACAGAGAGTAGTGTCACAACTTCTTGCCAACGCAGACACAGGAAGTGATCTCACAGAGTTCTTTCCAGCAGTTTGTTATTATTGTTGTTGTTGTTTCAGAAAACCTCTATGAGCCTCAGCCCCTTCATGTGTGCATCTGGCAAAACATGAATTGCTCGTTTGACTGCAATAATGTCCCACAAAAATCACCACCCATGCTCAGCTTATTTGTAGAAGCTATTAGGGCAAATTTGCATATCCCTCTAGAACAATGATTATATCCAATGTTGCATTAGGCGGACTTGGATTATCTTCTCCCTTTTTAGGTTTCCCTCTTAACCAAGCAATCAATCTCAGCCTCTTTAAGTAAAACAAGAAAACAAAAAGGTTCATCATATCAGTAAAGTCTTGCCAGAATTCAACATGAAAATCAGGCAGGCAATAATTCTTAAACTTTATAAAAGTCCGTAGTCCAGTTCAAAATGGCATGTGCGATCTGGAGGAGAGCTTACAGACATCAGACCTCATTGCAGGTAAGGAAAAGGGTGAGTAATGACAGGTAGGAAGAGGTGGGAATTAATCCATTGTCAGTTCCCACCACTAGGTTTGGGGGTATGACTATGATATCCCCACTATAAAGGTCTTCTCTACACAGGTTCTGAAACTCCATGGTGCCATTGCCCCTGTTTGTGACTAATAATCATGCATTCGTGATTTTGGCTGAACATCCTCCCACACACAAGAAGGCCTTTGCCCTTTCATCAAGGCTGCATCACTTGGGATACATTCTTCAGTGCTGTTCTCTGCTACACAAAGGCTCCTGGCTCATCTGACATCTGATTTCGGCCACCCACGTGGCATTTCCTTGGCTTGCCTTCTTATTTGTATGGATTCCTTTTTGAAACAGCTTGAACTGTTTGCTCTCTCAGAGCCAGGTCACCCTGACAAATTTCTCCACATGTTCGTATATATGTGTAGAGGGACTGTCGGAAAGAAAGGAGTCCAGAGACATTTCCATGGCTGCTCCATCCCCCCCCCCCCAGCAGCCACAGTGATGAATGTGCCTGGCATCGTAGGTATGAATGTGGTTGCTTAAACACCTGCATGATTCTATGGAGGAATTAGTTCTAGAGTTTTATATGTCAACATGGTAGAAGTGCATAAAATTAAGCGTGGTAGGGGGGGAAAGGGTTTTAATCTGTTTTCGGTCTATTGTTATTTTAACTTTTCAATAGTCTTAAATTATTGTTCCTTTTGTGATGATTTTATTGCTTTTGGAAACTGCTTTGGGGTGTGTGTGTTTTATTTACAATCAAGTGGTGCATAAATAAATAAACAATAAAGGAAAAGTCTTACTTCTAGAGACAGTAATGTTTCTGAATACCAGTTCATAGAAACCGGGGGGGGGTTCTCTTGTGCTTAGTTCCTGCTTGTATGTTTCCCTTTGGGGCATCCAGTAGGCCACTGTGAGACCAGGATGCTGGGCTAGATGCGTTATTGGCCTGATCCAGCAGGGCTCTTCTTACATTACACTTTTGCTTACCACTGGCTTTTCTGGCAGAATGAATGAAATGTAATTGCTGAAGGGGCAATTGTGCAAAAGTCAAAGCTTTGGATCAAGCAGTGACATATCATGGGAAGGGACCACAGGGGCATTTGCCCCAGGTGCAAAATTGTTAGGGGCACAAAATTTCAACACCTGGTGCTGCCTCAATACAGCTGCATGTTTCCATTGCTGGTCTCCGTTGAAAATGGCTTCTCCATGCAAATCAAGAAGTGATCTCTTCAGACCATGGAATGACTTCGTATCTCTGCAGCTGCAATCTCCTGGGTAACATGGATGCCCTTAGGCAGTTGAATGTGTATGAGTATTCCACCTGTTTCCCTCCCTCCCACCTACCCCATCCCTCCATGTGGCCCCGGACACTGGCAACCCACGCTACGCCACTGGAATCAAGTCTGATGGTTACCTACGGCTGACTGTGGCCCTTGCTTGCTGGCCAGCCCCACGGATCCCTTAAGAAGCATATGGTTGTAAGGAAACAAGACAAAAGGCCAGTGGTTCTGAGGGGTCATTTTTCTTCTCAGCCTGTAAAGGAAATCATCCAAGCATTGAAGAAGCCAAGGACCTTTGGCACCTGGATGTTTTATGGTGACCCATTTAATAAAGGCACAAAAGCACAGCTCTGAAAGAGTGGTGAGGAGGCTGCCAACGTGTGCAGTAACAGCAGCTCTGTACTGGCAGGAGTGCCAGGAGAGGCTTAAAATTTATATTGCAGGGGGGATTCGGGAAGCCATGTGCATAGCGAAGTATGGTTCCATTGTTGTGATCTCTTTACAGCCGACTCCGGCTCTCTCTCAGAGATGCAAAATCCTGCATTTTCTTTTGCCTGCGGTGGGGCCTGGCAAGGCTTCTGACATGCTGAGGGAGACCTCTGACTCACTAAGCATTGCCCCCTCCCACCACAAAAGAGCTGCATCAGCTTGGAGCTCATCTTCCTCCTGCCCATACGTGCATGCGCACGCGCGTGCAAACACACACAGCTGTAATTGCTTTTTGCTTCTGAATCAGGGGATGCGCTCATCGTCAAAGGCAGCTGCTGCCAAGGGCTTCATTAGCCAGTCTCCATAGTAACCAATCTACAGCTCAACTCAAGGAGACCCCCAGCTCTCCTTGCCTGGCTAGAAGTCAGATACCCAGCTCAATGTCCCCATTCAGAGGAGCAGATATTCCACAACTCGCAAGCACTGTGCTTAGTCAAAAGATCACACACTCTCCAGCTCCATATTAACAGGACTGCAGGGACAGGAGCAGCACACCCCGATTCCACAATCTCCTCCTCATCAGCATGCCCTGGAAAGGTGGGGATTTCCCCTTTCCTGCAGCTTTACACTTACGGCGTTTGACCAATTCCATCTCTCCACTACTGTTTTCCCAAACGAAGTTCAACATTTCACTGGTTTGTGATTCGCAATGCCATGGGAGTAGGGATGGGTGATTAAAGCAGCATGGTTCATGGCAATTTATTTCCAGCCATTGAGACATTCCGGTGGGAAAGGGAAATGGCTCTGGACTAGAATACCCCTCCTAGCTAAGCTTTCCTTTCTGCCAGAGGGTCCCACCCAGGGCCTCACCCCAGCCCAATGTAAGGATCCAGTGACATCAGTGGTAATGGATGGGTTAAAATCTATTTTAAATCTGTCAAATGGGAGACTGAGCAAGCTTGTTTTCTCCTGATCTGGAGGGTAGGACCAAAGCAATGACTTCACATTACAAGAAAGGAGATTCTGAATAAACATCAGGAAGAACTTTCTAATGATAAGAGCTGTTCAACAGTGGAATGGACTCCCTTGGAACGTTGTGGATTCTCGCTCCTTGGAAGTTTTTAAGTAGAGTTTTTAAGCTGTTGATTATCATCTGAGGCCCTTCTTCATGTGCCTCCTCGGTTATGGTACATATTTTTGTGTTTTTATATTGTAAGCCATCCTATGATCCTCAGATCAGCTTAGAGGATCACATGATTATCAGGCTTGAGGGCCAATGCTCAGCAGTAGTGGCAGCAGTGACCACAGCAGAATCCCCAGGCACACCTCCTGACTTGGCCAATCCTGGAGCAATGTTCCACTTCTGGATGTTTAGAGATCATGCAGGCAATGTCAAAGAAAGCCCAAAGCGTACAACCTCTGCATTTGGTCCAGGGGAAAGAAGCAGTTGGCAGACATGAGCACCTTCATGATCACTAGCAATTCCCAAAAGCACACTAAGCAAAGCCTGTTACCCCATCAGCACTTTCAAGGAAGAGCTGCACACATGCACCAGGTGCAGTTTAGTTGGGGAAAGGCTCCTTTCAAGAAGGGAGGGAGGGGGAAAGCGAAAAAATGTTAATTTCACTTGAGTGGGCAGAAATGATTCCCCCCACACGGTGCAGGTGCAGCTGCAGACTCTTGTAACTCTTGTCTTTACTGTGTTGCTGTGCAGATAAGCACATAGAGCTGGGTATGTAAAGGGCTCAAGTTATGGCATTTCCCTGTAGGATAATTTGTTGGAAATATTTAGAAAACTTTGTGAAGAGAAGCATTCACTTTTAAGTTGGACAACTTAAAAGATGTCTGGACTCAGAGAACTCTGAAAGTTGCAGGACTTTGAAAGCAGCTAGACTTAGCACGTACCTTGTGGACTTTGGCACAACAAGGACTTTGAAAGCAAAGAACTCTCTCTGGGCTCAGAGAGTGGACAACTTGTAGCCAATGTAATTACTGTGAGTGCATGGTGTGTGCTAGCTTTTACTTGGCAATCTCTGCTACACAGTTGTTTCCTGCCACCACCAGAAGAGAAGCATGGAGAAGTGGCTGCTGCAGCTTCCAGAATCCAGCGAGATCATGCAAGAGCCCCTCGAGATTGTAGAGATGCATCTTGACAATCTCCCAAGGTTCTCACAATCTCATAGGACTCTTGCAAGTTCTCTCCAGAACCTGGAAGCCGCAGTTGCATGACCCCAGTAAGTGAGGCTTTGGCAAAGAGGTAGGGGTGCAGTGCACGCACAGAGCAGCATATTCTTGTTTCATCTCAGGGGGTGAAATGGTAAGGGAAACCCCTGGATAAACCCCTTCCACAGCATCCAGGATCCTGCTGTGCCTAGAGGCAGTTGTGGGTAGTGATGTGAGGTGAGAATATTCTCTGCTAGAAAATTCTCCGGAGAATATCATCCACAAACTGTAAATTCTGTGTCATCTATACAGCTGCTTTAAATGTACACACCTCATTAATACAGTGGTACCTCGCAAGACGAATGCCTCGCAAGACGGAAAACTCGCAAGACGAAAGGGTTTTTTGTTTTTTGAGCTGCTTCGCAAGACGATTTTCCCTATGGGCTTGCTTCGCAAGACGGAAACGTCTTGCAAGTTTGTTTCCTTTGTCTTAACACCGTTAATACAGTTGCGACTTGACTTCGAGGAGCAACGCATAGCACGTGGTGTGGTAGCCTTTTTTGAGGTTTTTGAAGACTTTGGTGATTTTTGAAGCTTTTCCAAAACTTTTCCGACACAGTGCTTCGCAAGACGAAAAAAATCGCAAGACGACAAAACTCGCGGAACGAATTAATTTCGTCTTGCGAGGCACCACTGTAGAGAATATTCTGGAGAATATTATTGATTAATGAGGTGTGTACATTTAAAGACTATTCTCGAGAATTTAACATCGCTAGTTGTGGGTCTCAATCTGGGCTCTGTCTGTCTTGGCACTTAAGAGACTGTTCCCCCCAGAGGGGTATAAACTAAAGAAGGAACTACCTAATGCACAGCTGTGCCCAGGCTGGCTCCACAGTGGTTTCAGAGGGCACTGCTCTTCCTTCCCTGGACTTGCACCTGAGCAAATGACTGTGTTTGGCAAGACTCGAATCACACCAGTTTCCTTACCCCAGCAGTCAGAATCCCACCTTACTCCACAGCTGGAACGGAAGGGAACTAGATTTTGTTCTCGAGGCTCTGGTACCCCCTGCTGGCCAAAGTAGAACCTGAAATATCCCCATTAAAAAAAAGCAAGAGAGTTGCGACATTTTAACATTGTTATGGCAGCGCTTCAAGAATGAGTTTCAAGAGCAGAAGAGTGACAACTGAAGGAACAAAAAGGAGGCTACACATTCTTCTGGAAAGGCCTACCAGAACAAGAACATTAAATACATGGAGTAGGCTTTGCCACAAAGACCATCTATGGGCCAATAAATCATGGCATATGCCCCCTACGCTCAACAGATGGTACCACACTTCTAAAAGACAAAGAAACTATTGCTTGCACTGGAAATAACATTACCAGCATCTCCTTAACTGCAGCTCCCCCATAGTTGCTGAGGTTCCAAATTCCACAAAAACAAATTAGAGATCAGCTTAGTATCTCCAAATCTGGGAGAGTTATGTACAGCTATTAACCAAATGAGAAAACAACAAAGCCAGAGGACCTGATGAGATATCTGCTGAAGTCTTCAAAGTGGGAAGAATTGAACTTACACAACTTCACAAGCTCATCGAAAAAATCTGGGAGAGGAGATTCCAGCAGATTTTAGGGATGCCAAAATTATCAATTTCTTTTAAAAAGGTGATAGAACGGATTGCAGAAACTATCAAGACATCTCTTGATTAGCTGCGGCCAGCAAAATTATTGCAAGGATCTTAGCAAACCTAACAATATCTGAGGCTACCCTTCCTGAATTCCAAAATGGTTTTATGACTTCTAGGGGGACAGTGGACATGATTTTCACCACTCAACAACTTCAAGAAAAATGCAGAGAACAAAGCCAACCCCTGTATATGGTGTTTATTGACCTAAGGCCTTCGGCGCTGTAAATTGTAATGCCCTGTGGACTGTCCTTCTGAAAATTGGCTGCCCAGATAAATGTGTAAACATCATTCAGCTCCTCCATGATAATATGACAGCAACAACCAGCAGATAACAATGGCTCTCAAAGTGAATCATTCACAATGGGATCAGGTGTTAAACAACCCCAACTCTGTTTATTATTTTCATTGCCATGATCCTACACTTTGGCAAAGGGAAACTGCCCACTGGAGTAGAAATCATGTATCGAACAGATGGAAAGCTCTTCAATCTGAGTAGGCTGAAAGCAAAAAGTAAAGTTACTGTAAGTTCTGTTATAGAGCTTCAGTATGCTGATGACAACGTAATGTGTGCACACTCAGAGGATGACCTCCAAACCATCTTAAATATCTTCATAGAAGCTTATGAAAAGCTTAGCCTATCACTCAACATCCCAAAAAACCAAAGTGCTGCACCAACAAGCACAAAACAACAACTCTGCAGTGCCACAAATCCAACTCAACGGTGTCATGTTGGAAAGTGTTAATCACTTCTCCGCCCTACGTAGTTATCCTTCCACAAGGGCCAACATTGATGCCGAAATCCAGCATCACCTGAACTCTGTGAATGCAGCTTTCTCCCTATTGAAGTGCAGAGTGCTTGAGGACCAGGACATTTGCAGGGAAACCAAAATGCTTGTTTACAAAGCTATTGTACTACCAACCTTACTGTATCCTTATGAAACTTGGACCATTTATAAGCACCATCTCCAGCTCTTTGAAAAATTCCATCTACAGTGTCACTGAAAATTTTTGCACATTACTTGGGAAGACAGGTGAACTAATGCAAGTGTACTGGAAGAAGCAAAGATTACCAGTGTTGAAGCAATGATTCTTCAACATTAACTTCGTTGAACTGGTCATGTTATTCGGATTCCTGATTATCATCTTCCAAAGCAACTACTCTATTCTTAAAAATGGAAAGCATAATGCTGGTTGCCAATGAAGACTCTCTCAAGGCAAATCTTTAAAAATGTAGTATAAACACTGACAACTGGGAAACACTGGCCTGCGAGCGCTCCAGTTGGAGAACAGCCTTTACCAAAGGTATCATGGACTGTGAAGATGCTCAAACTCAGGACAAAAGGGAGAAACATGCTAAGAGGAAAGCACATTTGGCAAACCCTCACTGTGATCAACTCCTACCTGGAAACCTACATCCCCACTGTGGAAGGATGTGTGGATCCAGAATTGGCCTCCACAGTCACTTGCGGACTCACTCTTAAGACCATGTTCATGGAATCTTACTCAGCTACGAATGATCACCAAATAAGACAACTAGCAACAAAATGTACACATGCTGACCTTTATGCAAGGTGTGAGGAACTCATGATGTTTCCTGAATGCCTTCAGGACACATCTGGAGATCAGACTTGTACCAAGAGTAAGATCAGCAGAGTTCATTGTGGAAGGTCTCCTGTCATACCTATGCAATAGTCTACAGACTGTGATCTACTCACAGTATAGGAAAACTGGCAGTGATCTACCCATTATCGTTGGATGGTCCAAAGTTGTTCAGCTTTTTTTAGAGTTGTTCAGCTTTTTTGGGAAAGGCGAAGTTGCTGAGCTATTTTCAGGAAGCCACAGTGGTTTTTCCCCCCCTTTTGGGGAGGGGGGAGATCACTGAGGGGCCAAATCTACCAGGAACACCCAGTAGATCACAATCTACCTGTTGGACATGCTTGATCTACAGCAATAAACCACAGGACAAGTAGAGATTGCAACACACATCTATTAACACCTGCAGATAGCCAATTTCATCCCACCTTTTCACTTTAGGATGAGTGTAATAGTCCAACCTGCCCTCTTTCCTGTGTATGCAACAGTTTTAATCTGTAGTATTATTTCTGGTCAACAGTTCCAACTCCCTGTTCTGTTATTTGGGACCTATTTACAAAAAAACCACGATGCAGCCTTCATGGAACTATATGACTTCAGGATGCAAGGAAAGGATGGCTAGGATGAATCATTTGCCTAGTAAGGAACCTCATGCTAAGAAAGCTAGTGTGTCAAGGAGAAGGGTTCGAGCCTCCTCCTAAAAATGACTGCTACTTTTCAGTGTGCAAGGGATCTTCCTTCCTCTATGCTCTTTTCTGAATGTATAAAGTTCCTTTCAAACTAAGGGTCAATTAATTGACAAAAGAAAAGCTTCCACCTCTAAACAAGAGTAATACTGTGTATAAGACGCCCCAACGTATAAGATGGCCTCTATTTTTCTGAACCCCAAATTAAGAAATCTATATTTTAAACATCCATGCCAGAACCCAACCCGAGCCTGGACTGCCCGAACCAGAACTAGAACCTGAGCCACCCACGCCAGAGCCCGAACTCCTGTGCATTCACTGTATAAGGACGGCCCCCAATTTTTGACAAACTTTTATAGCAAGAAACATTGTATTATACTTATACTCTGAAAAATTCAGTAATCTTGTTTTGCTGAGCTTAATTTTTCCAACTTTGCATGAACTGCATTCAAGCTAGAAACTGTCCAAAGAGGGTCTGAAAACAGACAAGGCCATCCGAAATCTACTGCTGCTGAGAGTGCAGGTCCCTTTCCAGTCTGCATTGGAAAAGAGGCAGAGGACCTTCTCAGCAGTGGCTGTGGAATGCCCTCCCGTCAGATGTCAGGGAGATAAAGATTTACACAACTTTTAGAAAACATTTGAAGGCAGCCCTGTTCAGGGAAGTTTTTAATGTCTGACATTTTATTATTTTTTGTATTTTGCTGGACGCCACACACAGTGGCTGGGGAAACCCAGCCAGATGGGCGGGGTATAAACAATATTATAGTAATAATGATAATCATAATAATAATTTGGTTTGAAAATTATGACAGTAGTTCCTCTGGTCCATAGCAATTGTTGTATGGGTGGAAATGTTATATTGTCCAAGTATGCTTGGAAAGGCTCCTGTGAAATCCAAGCTCAGAGATTTCACAGAACACATGCAGCAACTGCCTTATACTGAATCATGTTGGTCACATCCATCTCAGTATTGCCTACACTGGCTGGCAGCCGCTCTCAAGAGTTTCAAGCAGGGAGTCTTTCCTAGCTGTATCTGGGCATTGAACTAGGAATCCTCTACATGCATAGGTGCATTCACACTGGTTTTGTTCTGCTTCCTCCATATCCAATTCATAGGTTCATTTGGCCTAGGGTTTTTAGCTGCACCTTAGGGAGAGTGCAAAGCTAAATATTTCTCTGCTAGTTGAGTATGAGGGAACATTAACACAACGGCACACTTCTCCCCTCTCCCACAGGGCCAAAGGTACATGATATTAGCCGCTTAATGCCAGGATTTATACAGTGGTGCCTCGCAAGACGAAAAGAATCCGTTCTGTGATTCTCTTACTCTAGCGGTTTTTTCGTCTTGCGAAGCAAGCCCGTTGACAGATTAGCGGATTAGCGCTATTAGCGGCTTTTAGCGGCTTATCGGCTGATCGGATCAGCTGATAAGCGGCTTAGAAAAAGGGGGGGAGGGGGAAAAACCCGCAGGAACTCGCAAGACATTGTCGTCTTGCGAAGCAAGCCCATAGGAAATTCGTCTAGCGAAGCACCTCCAAAATGGAAAACTCTTTCGTCTAGCGAGTTTTCCGTCTTGCGAGGCATTCGTCTTGCGGGGCACCACTGTACCACTTTGCTACTCTTCCTGAACACTTGCGTTGACATGTTCCTGAAGATATATGTAATGGCCTTGATTCAGTTACCCTGTTCCTAGCCACCAAATCAGCTTTTCTTGGTTACACCAAATCTGCTCTTAGGGTAGGCACAAACCAACCCTGTTCCCAGAGGTCTAACAGCACTTGGTCTCACCCCCACCCGGTCATGCTGCCCTCAAGAAACAACTAGCACAGACAGCCACATGCAAGATGTGTTTTATTCTCTGTGAAGGAACCCTGGCCAAAACCAGACCCGGCCTCAGAAGGGCTTCAGACAGAAAGAAAAAGCTGGGGGTGACCAATTCTTATGTTCTTAATGCCAGCTCCTTCAGATGGGGTGAGGAAGGTTACTTCCAGGGTCTCTCTATTCTACAATGACAAAAAACAGAATGCGAGAATGGCGTTCGTTATCTCAGTGCAGAGGTAACTGTATGAGGAGAAACAAACACTCTGGAGCTGACACTGTGGGGCCAGTCAGGAAGAGGCCTCTGCACTCAGTCTGAACATTAAAAACATGAATTATCTTTTCATTTCTTCAATAAACACATTCTGAGATAACTGTGAACACCTTTTCATGTATTTAGATGTATAATTTCCTGTTTCTATAGAAACACTTGAAAGAAAACAAACACCTAAGTCTTCAAACCATCTTCCACTAACACGGGGTGTGTGTGTGTGTGGAATAATAATAATAATCACACAGTATGTAAGCCAGAACTGCAAACAAAAAAGTGGGTGACACAGCAACCCCAAAATGCAAAGAGTGAACAGCCAACACACTACTTCTGCTCTCTCCTGGTAAACAATTTGCCCTTTTTGTTCTTCTGGAGACTCGGGGCCAAAAAGAGTCCAAAATGACCATACAAGCAAGGAGGTTTACTCCTCCCCCCTTCTTCTTGTTCGTCATCTTGTTCTTCTTCCTCCTCCTCTTCCTCCTATGTGCGATTCAGCGTCTGGAAGATTCGGGAAATCTGTAACATGACTGGCCCTGTTTCTGGATCGTTCATCCACTGAGTGCTGTTTAAAGGGTTTTCAAGCATATCTTCAAAGGCTGCCAAAGAAAGGAGGGTGGGGATGTTCAATTTATAAGATACAAGATAAAACTACAACACTTTATGCATTTCCCCATCTCAGTTTCCAACCTGGACTCAGAGTCCAGTTAAGCAGCCCAAAACAAGCATCAACTGGAGAGACTGAAAATTCCCTTACAAAAAGTAACTGGTCCAATAGGCTGAACTACTTTTGCAGTTTAATTGCTGCAGATTCCATTTTGTTGCTTGTCTTTAGGTTCTTATTTCAAACGCAATACCATTTTTTGTAAGCCTCCTGAGATACTGCAGGATTTGGGGCTGTTAAACCACAGAGCCTAGGACTTGCCGATCAGAAGGTCGGCAGTTCGAATCCCCAAGACGGGGTGAGCTCCTGTTGCTTGGTCCCTGCTCCTGCCAACCTAGCAGTTTGAAAGCACATCAAAGTGCAAGTAGATAAATAGGTACCACTCCGGCGGGAAGGTAAACAGCGTTTCCGTGCACTGCTCTGGTTCGCCAGAAGCGTCTTAGTCATGCTGGCCACATGACCCGGAAGCTGTATGCCGGCTCCCTCGGCCATGAGCGCCGCAACCCCAGAGTCGGCCACGACTGGACCTAATGGTCAGGGGTCCCTTTACAAAGAGTCATACTAATTCAGCCCACACAGATTTCCCATGGCACAAGAGTACTGACCGAGTAGCGTTTTAGGATTCGTGAGTCCCAACTGTACCACTGGGTTTTCTAGGATGGCTTGGAAGAGGGGGCTGGCAGGATCTATCCCCTTGTCTAAGTCTTCTGGGGTGGGCTTCCGGTCTCCCAACAGCCACTCACACTGCAGAGCAAGTCAGAAGGAAATACGTTAAGGCAGCAAATCCTTTTA
The DNA here is from genome assembly GCF_965112155.1 of Podarcis liolepis. NCBI lineage: Eukaryota > Metazoa > Chordata > Lepidosauria > Squamata > Lacertidae > Podarcis > Podarcis liolepis. Next base: position 32,142,569 of record NC_139570.1, read on the forward strand.
CAGTGGTACCTTGGGTTAAGTACTTAATTCATTCCAGAGGTCCATACTTAACCTGAAACTGTTCTTAACCTGAAGACCACTTTAGCTAAAGGGGCCTCCCACTGCTGCTGCGCCGCCACACGATTTCTGTTCTCATCCTGAAGCAAAGTTCTTAACCCGAGGTAATATTTCTGGGTTAGCGGAGTCTGTAACCTGAAGTATATGTAACCTGAAGCGTTTGTAACCTGAGGTACCACTGTACTTCCCTTTCGCTGTAAACACAATTCACGCATGGCTCTGCTTTTTAATGCTTAGTTTGGAAGTCTTAGTACAGTTTCCGCACAAAAACAAGGGTTACAATTCAGACACAGACAAAGTTTCTTAAGAGATTAACTGAAAGCAGCAGAAGCTCACCCAGGAAGGAGACAATTTCTCCTGCTACACAGACCTGCTTTTCAAGCATTTTCTAGAGAATCTGGTGGCCAGATGAAGCAGAAGACCCACCCAGCCCAGCATCCTGTCCTCACAGTGGCCCACCAGATGAACTAAAGAAAAGCCCCCCAGTGCAACAGCCTCACTCCTCGCTTACTTTTACAGAGCATCCATCTTCTAACAACATTTGTTTTCTGATGAGGGAAACAAGAGTATGGCAGACGAACACAAGCTCCAAGGAAGCCAATGGAGATTTCACACAGAAGCAGGCTACCTGCTCTAACCCCTCTCTACTACTACTACCCCAGACCAGCAATGGTCCTTTCCAGTATAAGGCTTGGCATTTGCCACCCACTGCAAAGTACAACTTCCATGTGCTATCCTGCTTAACACTAGCTCCTCACATGTGGCTTCCAACTCCCAAGCCCAAAGGAGTCCTAACAGGATGAGCTGAAATAAGCTGCAGCTTTATAAAATTCTCCACTAAGCTGGAATTACTGCATTTGATGGCAAGGATCAAGGATTGCGCCAATTCAATTGCACTGGGGTGGCCCAGGGTTTTTAAAGAGGGAGAATTACATGCATCTCCACCACATTCTCAAATGCAAGGATCCATTCTTGGTGCATCTAGGAAAAAGCCATGCCATCTGCTAAACGTTCCCCACAGAAGGGACCTTGAAAGAATTCACCCACATCATGAGGCTCATCACCCAAAGGCACCCACAAGGTGCATGTGATGGTTTGGGAGGCAAAAGAGAACAGGCAGAGCCCCCAGGCATGATGGTACAGGTACTCACTGCTGCGTTCTGCTGGTTGTTGTTCACTCGGAGGGCATCCACCACCTCTCTCTCGTCAAAGCCCATCTCCATCAAGGCAATGACAGCCTGAAAGCAGAACCACAGAGCTTATGTCAGGGACAAGGGCAAAGCCCTTCCAAAGGTCTACAACATACAAGGGCCAGGAGGTGACGGCCATACCCAAGTACGAGGCAGAAGAGGAGGAGAGAGGCCAAGTTTCTAGGAGCAAGGAGATTGTAAAGCATAAGCCTGTCCATAAAAGGGTATGCATTGATTTTGCTGAGCTCCACTTGTCACCACTCTCTGTGAAATCAAAGAGATGCAAAAATATATCTCAGGCTAGACTGGGCCCTTTTGGTGTCAGTGCTGGAAAATTTGAAGTGGGTGTTTTGACAGCAGCAGCACTAGAGATGCCTTCAACAGCCCAGGGGACAAGCTGGGAAGCTGAACAATTTCTAAATGGTTACCATCCTACCCAAAAGCATTTTTATCATGTTGGCTTTTGGGGGGAAAAACAGATGGCCACAGCTTTCAGATTAAAAAAGCAGTTACCACAAAATACCACCACTGTATAGAATCAAATGTCCGTTTTGGGAATCTGACACACTGTGGACTGAGAATTTATGGACCATTTCCAGTGGCATCAGCAGACTCTCACAGCAAAATCCAAAAGAACACATGTGCACATACAGAAAGCATACCCGCGGATCAGGCCGGAACTCTCTTTTCCTGCGGATCTTCTTGAATATTTCTGTCAGCTCATCTTTTGGCTCTTCTCTCCCGACTTCTTGGTTGGGCCCCTCAAGCGCCTGGGCAGGGGGGGCTGCCACTCCTTCCACTGAGGCATTTTCCAGAGAGAACTGACCTGGCAGGGGGGCATCAACGGTGGGGTCATCCGAGTGTTCAATCAGCCACTCCATGGCCTGAGTCACAGACATGCTGGGTGAAAAAGTTGACAAGTAAGGAAGCAGCACCAACTACATTGGGGCAGAAACAAACAGGGGTGGGGGTGGGGGTTTACCCTTTGCCGATTCTCAGTGGACTTTGGCTCCTGCCACTTTTGCCAGTGGCCCTGCAAACCACAGTGACTACCAGCCACACTTTTGTACTTCAGTGGAACGGACTCCCTTGCAAAGTGGTGAGCTCTCCTTCACTGGAGGTTTTTAAGCAGAGGTTGGGTGGCTTTAGCTGAGCTTCCTGCACTGAAGGGGTTGGGCTGGATGACCCACAGGGTCCCTTCCAACTCTACAGTTTTATGATTCTATGAGACAAGAGAGCCTGGGAGAGAAAGAGCATTATGCGTGTGCACCAGAAACAAGCTGGAGGAAGTGAAGGACAGCTGAAACTCTGTGGAACTGCACACCTGGAACACAGAGACCTGGGTGTTGCTGGGGACCTTTAGCAAGCCATAGAGGGGCAGGAACTATGGCAAGTGCTCACAGAACTCAACGCCAACTGGCTAATTCAGCCTGGAAACTTGGCTGGGCCTCCCATTCTAAGCTCAAGCATTCACCATTCACCACCAATTCCCTCAAGAGCAGCAGAAAGCTACAACTTCTGTATATTCTGTGTATTCACAAAACTGAAGAGGCAGCAAGTGGCCAACTCTACTTGCTCCTGTCTCTTGAAAACAGGCAGCCAACCATCTCTTCACACTCACTTGCAGTTCTGTCTACCAGCAACAGCCCCCTGCCATTCCCCTGGCTCATAAAACCTATAATATGCTTGGGGAATATGTTGGAAAGGGAACAGGGAGAGAAATCACATGGTGGCTCTCCCTGGAACCTTTCTTTTTTAAAAAAAATTAAGCATACCTATACATAGCATTCCCAAATAGCAATGCAATCATGGGAGAAGGAGCCTCTCCAATTCGGATTCATTTACTGGTATCAAGTCATCAGACCATCACTTAATATATATATAATGCTTAATAAAGGGAACAGCGCATCCTCAGAAGCGAAGCACAAGTTCAATATAAAGGGTTATAGCTCCTGTTGTCATGTTGGTTAATTTCAATGAGTGCTGTGGATATGGACAAGCTGGAAGGTGTGTAGAGGAGGGCAACCAAAATAATCAAGGATATGGAAACCAAGTCTTAATAGTTGAGGGAACTGAGTATGTTTAGCCAGGAGAAGAGGACAATAAGAGGACAATGAGAGGAGATATGATAGCTATCTTCAAATATCTCAAAGGTTGTCCCATGGAAGATGGGGCAAGCTTGCTTTCTCCTGCTTTGGAGAGTAGGTTCCGAACTAATGGATTCAAGTTACAAGAAAGGAGATTCCAACTAAACACTGGGAAGAACTTTTCTGACAGTAAGAACTGTTCAACAGTGGAATGGACTCCCTTGGAAGGTGGTGGACTCTCCTTCCTTGGAGGTTTTTAAGCAGAGGCTGGATGGACATCTGCCATCAGTGCTTTAGTTGAGATTCCTGCACTGCAAGGGGTTGGACTAGATGGCCCTCAGGGTTCCTTCCAGCTCTACAATTCTATGAGTCTTCACTTACAGTCTTCTGTGGGGGGCGGGGACCCATCTCAAGGGGAGGCTCAATTGCCAGGGACACCTACTGGTTCAAGCGAAGGGCTTTGACCGCTCTGCTTTCTGGGAAGCCCATTTCTGTCAGTTGGCGCAAGGCAATCTCATCCACTCGGTCGTCCTCATCTTCATCCAGCATGGCTAGGGACAAGAATGGCAAGGTCAGTTCACACCTCAGCTCTACCAGTGCTGCGGAAAAGCAGGTCCATGTGTGCTTGGGGCATCGATCTCTACTCACGAAAGCAGGGGGGCACTTGCTCCCCACCACGCTTAAACTTCCCCAGAACTTCCCAATCTCCAAAACAGTGCTTGCAGTCCATGGCAGGAGCCATGTCAGCCCCTCTGTATGACCAGTGGACCAAACACACCTCAGGATGTAAGTCCTAGGAAGAAGGTCAGAAAACACCCCATCGTACCATTTGCTTTCTTAAAGAGCTCAACTGCATCTGGGTTCAAAGCTAGCAGCTTCTGGGCAACTTCTATGAGAGAAACCAAGATCTTCCGAAGCTCCGTCTGGAACTGAAAGAGGGAAGGCAGTCAAGGCATTTTGTAGGTCACTTGTCAGGCATGCACCTTTCGCCCTTGTTCCTGTGCCAGGAGCGAGGGAGGGCAAAGAGTACTGAGCAGAATGAAGGGGGTGAGGAAGGTATGGGGGGGTTTCTTAAACACCTTTTTTTCACCATAAGGTTTATAGGTAGGTTACAATAAAATAACAATACAATGTTCAAATCAGAAAAACACTGTGGGGCTCAGGTGTCAAAGGCCCGGGGAAAGAGGTGCAGCTTAAGAATACACTCATATTACGCTAATACTAGAAAAGCACCATCCATGAAATCTTGCAAAAAGTCAATCAGATCACAACATCTTATTAACCTGATTGCTTTCCAACACACACAGGTTATTAGTTCCATCAAGAAAAGGAGGATGCCAAATCACTGGCCTGGTTTGCTAGTGACATTCAACCAGAGTTAAAAATAAATGATGGTATATGGCACCAGACAGACTAGCAAAAATGAATAGATTGATTAGTAATAAATGTTGGAGATGCAATAAGATGAAGGGCACTCTATACCATATGTGGTGGACATGTTCAGAGATCAAAAAATTCTGGGAAACGATCCATGAAGAAATTAAAAAAATAATAAAGGTTTCATATAACAAAAGGGCAGAAACGTACTTATTAGGAATTTTGAGTAAAGATATCCCCAAAGATAAAATTAACATATTCCTATACGCAACAACAGCAGTGAGAATGTTGGTGGCCAGTTACTGGAAAGTAAATAACATCCCAACAGAAAAAGGAATGGTTAAGTAAACTATGTGAGTATCTGGAGTTAGCAAAATTGACGGATATAATAAGGCATAAATCTAAAACTATGGTACAGAAACAATGGGAATGCTTAAACACAAACAGGCATCAAACACGAAAGTTTGGTTGTGCTTAGACTAACCTTGTGAAGAATACAGAGAATACAAAGATTAGATGGACTCCGAAAGAATTTAAGGAAAGGAAGGGACTGAAGAACAGATGTAAAGGTGAATTAGATAACCAAGAGACGTGTGGTGAATGCGGTGGAAGTCTTTTATAATATTTTAACTAGGATTTAAATATTGTAATGTTTGAAGTATGAATTTGGAATAATTGATTATGAAAAGTATTTTTTCTCTTCATTTTTTTCTTGTTTCTTTCTTTTATGTTTTGTCTTTCTTCTTTTCTAGTCTGCATTCTGGAAAATTGTGTAGACAAATTGTTTTTATGTATGGTTATGTATTGTTTCTATTTCTTTTTTTTCTATTCCTTTTTTTGTAGCATATAGTAAAAATAAATAAATAAATAAATAAATAAATAAATAATGGCTTAACACAGGGGTGGAGAATACCTTTTGGTCTGAGATTCAAAAGCAGCCAACCTTCCACACATGACACTGACAGACAGGCAGCCATAGCTAGAATCCAGTGCTGTCTGGACTGGGTACCTTTTCTGCTGCCCTGACTCCAGCAAGATGGGAGCCAGACTCAGCTTTGTTTATGCCCTGATGTAGCAATAACAAGAAGCAGTGTAGGGACCCAGCGAGGATTCATTAGTACAGAAGCATGCAACTACTTTGCAGTGAACCATCACTTATTTTTAATGATGGCTAAACAGAACCATAATTTGTAAACTGGGCCCCTGAAGGGCAGGAGGGAGCAGCTGTCCCTGGGTGCTCATAGCCAACAGAGTAAAGGTAAAGGACCCCTGGACAATTAAGTCCAGTTGAAATCGACTATGGGGTGTGGTGCTCGTCTCTTTTTAAAAAAATAAAATTTTAAAGTAGTTTTTCCATAATGAACATCATATAAAATAAACATTGATACAATATCACAATGTGGGAATTTTCCCATCCTGTGACTTCCCTCTCCCCTCTCCATGGTTCCATTATTTTTGGTTATATCAAGCATGTCCAGGTCATATTTTCCATCTGTATATATCTAATTCTTATCTATCATCATAATACTGCAAATGTTTTTCGAATCCTGACGTATCAACTTGTATACAATGCTTTGACATATATACAAAATAATAATAATAATAATTCCCATTCATTGTTAAATTTGTTATCATCCCGATTTCTGAGTCTTCCTGTTAATTTTGCCATCTCTGTATATTCCATCAACTTAATTTGCCCATCTTTCTTCGTGAATTTTTTTTCCTCTTTCCAGCATTTGGTTATCAATTTTCGTGCGGCCGTGGTTGCATACATAAATAGATTTTAATATTTTTGGGGGTATTTCCCTTGCTGTTGTTCTTAATAAAAAGGCTTCTGGCTTTTTAACAAAAGTTATTTTAAGCTTTTTTTCAATTCATTATATATCCTTTCCCAAAAATTCTTTATAACTTTGCCTTGCCACCACACATGATAAAATGTACCATCTACCTCTTTACATTTCCAACATTTCATTTCTTCTGATTTGTACATTTATGATAATTTTACTGGTGTTAAATACCACCTATACATCATTTTCATATAATTTTCTTTTAACAATGTACAAGCCGTAAATTTCAAATAATTTCCCCACAATTTTTTCCAATCTGACATTTGGATATTATGTCCCATGTCTTTGTCCCACTTTATCACTACACATTTGACGTCTTCATCCTTAATATCCCATTCAAGCAACAAGCTACATACTCTTGACAATACAGTGGTACCTCAGGTTACATACGCTTCAGGTTACAGACTCCACTAACCCAGAAATAGTGCTTCAGGTTAAGAACTTTGCTTCAGGATGAGAACAGAAAGCGGCGCAGCGGCAGCAGGAGGCCCCATTAGCTAAAGTAGTGCTTTAGGTTAAGAACAGTTTCAAGTTAAGAACGGACCTCCAGAATGAATTAAGTACTTAACCTGAGGTACCACTGTACTCTATTATCACATTCATTTTTATCAATGATTCTTCCTATCAATGACATATTTATTCTTCTCCAAATCTCTAAATTCCTCTTTATCTCTTTCCATGTTTTTTCATAGTTATCTTTAATTATATTTATATTTTTCCTGTTGGCCAAATTACTAAAGAATTCACTCTTTTATGAATATTTATACCTGCCTTCTCTTCTATCTTAATTTTATCTTGTCCTGAGACATTTTTAACTATACGTTTTGTTTTTGTTTATTTAATTTAAAACCTGATACTAGGTCGATTTTTTTTAATTTCCTCACTACAGTGGTACCTCTGGTTATGAACTTAAATTCGTTCGGGAGGTCCATTTTTAACCTGAAACCGTTCTTAACCTGAGGTACCACTTTAGCTAACGGGACCTCCCACTGCTGCCACCACGCAATTTCTGTTCTCATCCTGAGGTAAAGTTCTTAACCGGAAGCACTACTTCCAGGTTAGCGGAGTCTGTAACCCAATGCGTTTGTAACCCGAGGTATCACTGTACTTCCGATAACAAAACTATCGGATCTTCCACCATGATTACTAGATCATCTGTGAATGCTTTCAATTTATAGGCTTTCCTCCCCACCTTAATTCCTTTAATCGCATCATCCGGATCATGTGGCAAGACTTAACCACTTCTGGTGCACGAAACACTCTGACAAGTATACCTTCCTGCCACAGTGGTACCTACTGATCTACTTGTGCTGGTATGCTTTCAAACTGCTAGGTTGACAGGAGCTGGCACAGAGTAACAGGAGCTCACCCCATCATGCTGCCAACCTTACAATCAATAAGCCCAAGAGGCTCAGTGGTATAGATCACAGCACCACCTGCATCCCTAGCCAGCAGAGTAGTGACTGCTAGAGATCGCTGAGCAGAGCTGATGGGCCCCAGACTGTAGCAGCCCAGAAGAGAAGCAGAGTACTCACATCCCTCATACTGTGGTGAGCCACACTGCGGTCCACACTGTGGGACGGGAGGCTGGTGGTTGCCTTCAGAATTGCCTCCTTGTCAGGTGCCTTCTGTTCCTGTTTCCGCTAAAAGAGAAGTGAAATATGCTGTCTGCATAGTGCAGCAATCTCCTTCAAAGAAGCAGGCATCAATGAGACAAGAATCAGCTCCTCCAGAAAGGAAATGCCCATTCCTCTTATAATGAGGGTTTCATTTCATGAGCAGCCTTTCTAGATCCTTTAGGGAAGCACCCTCTCACTCTCTGCCAATGGTGCCCACCAGGTGGGGGGACGATGCAACAGCCACCCTTTCCCAACCACCCTACATGCACATTTTGTTGGCCAGCTAGTCATGCCTCTTGCCTTGCAGTTCTTTTCATCTCTTCCACAAAAATGTTGGAGAAAAAATATCCCCTGGCCCTTTAAAAAAATGCCTTACAAGATGTGTGCATTGATAACTGCTCTCTTGGGGACATACAGACACCCTGCTTAACAATTGAGGACAGGAAAACTGCCAGCAAGCAGCTAAATATAGAACCTAGGAGATCTTGAATGATCAGCACACACCACCCAAAATAGGCTGCAGGGACATAGAGCTCAAAGACGGCTTGGGTGGGGGGGGAGGGAGAGAGAGCAGCTGCTTCCCACCTGCTGCCCAGATCTGCCTTTGCCACCCAACATGCACACAATCAGCCACACAGCTCTACTTCCTAAACCTCACTCTTAAAATTTCTCCCAGTGCCCTGGGAGATCTGCTCTGCACTGGCTTTGGATAGCTCCCATGCTGGCTGTTTTTTCACAGAGAGACTCACAGGGTAAACACAGGCAGACTGTGCCTTAAAGGATGCAAAGAAAGAAGCAGAAATACTCCTACAAGCTGACAAGATGAACTCTCTCCTGAAATCCAAGCCAGATGAGCCACAGGTATCTTTCTACAACTTGTCAAGGCAAAGGCCAGAAGAAGCCACCCCACAAGGCCCCTGGACTCACTTTTTCCTCTGCAGAAATGTCCACCATTTTTGGAGGGGCAGGTGGAGCTCTTTTCTTGACTAGCACTAAAACATCTAGAGAGAGAAGAATTGTCTGGAGTCAGAGAACAAGCCTTCCTTGCACATTTTCTGCAAAGGGGGTATGGGAAGATAAAGTATTCTACTGTGTTATGCCCCCACCAGTAGAAGATGAGTCCATAGGGAGAAATGAAATACAGGCCCCCATTTATATGGGTGTTCTGAGGCACAGCACACATCAGTGAAATCGCGTATAACTGAAACCCATTGAAAAGCCTGCAACACCCTGTTCCCCCTTTTAGTGATGCTTCAGTGATTTTTTCATGATCACTTCTTCCAGGTCACTTCTGGCTTCAGCATGATGCACGTATACACAATTGTTCACATATTGAACGTGCATAAACGGGGGGCTGCCTGCAGAGTAATGACTTTAATACTATTTCTGAGGACAGCATATGGCAGTAAATGATACAGTCACATTCCCCTCAGTGTCCTGAGTGCTTAAGAAGCTGAAAGTTGTCCTCCAGACAGCAATTCAGATGGGCACACTTCTGCCCATTGCTTAAGACTAATTGCACATTCTGGGTATCTGGATACTCCCTGGGGTGTTACTTATCACAACACTCCCTTACCTTGGTCTTGAATATTTTCCTCCAGGACCGTTTTTGTGTCGGTCAGCACCTTTTCTGAAGCTGCATGTATCAATTTATGGTGTGTTATACATTTTGGATCCTCCAGGCTGCCGGGTGCACACTGAGGTGGGAAAGTAAAAAGAAGCAGAAGCTGAATCAAACTACTAAACTGGGGGTGGGGGTGGGGTGTGTGTGCACGCAAGCCTTTTCCACCTGGGCCAAACGCTTCCAAGGTACATCGCAGCAACAACAAAACAAAACAAAACCCAGCCCCTATGTTCTGCAAAATCACAAACGGTCAGAAAAACCCTGGGAGAGAAGGAAGTGAACGCAAGGTAGGGAAGGCTGGAATTCCGCAGCTGAACACCAGCTTCGCCTGCAGAAGGCCCCGCGGGGGAGGGGGCATAGCAGCACCCCTGACTCCCAACCCCAGAGGGCCGAGGGTCGGATCCGACAGCTTCTCGAGGCAACAACTGCGACTGCAAGCGGGGCATAGCTGTCAACTTCTCCCTTTTCTTGCGAGGAATCCTATTCGGAATTTAAAAAAGGGAAGCGTTGACAGCTATGAAGCGGGGAGGCGGGCGCGTCTACCACCGGCCACTTCAACGCTGGCCCTGCAAAGCCTCCCTCCCCACCCCCGCTGATGAACCCAGCAGGATCGGGGCCGCTCCGAGCACATAAGGACCCCTGGCCAGGCCCCGCATTTAGCGCCCCCCTCCGCTCCCTCCTCTGCTCCCCTCCGCTCACGCGTTTGAGGCAGCGCTCTTTGAGCCGCTCCACGGCCGCGTCCTCGGGCACCTCCTCCAGCCATTCGGTGCCGTCCAGGGCGCAGACGCGGACCCGCAGCACCTTCGCCGCGAAGATCTTGTCCTCCTGCACGAACATCGCCGCATCGCCGCCGGGAAGCCGCCCAGGGAGAACGCAAGGATGCGAACGGCCGGCCGGGAAAGGAGACCGGATGTGGGCGGAGAGAAGGGAGGGGCAGGAAGCCCGTCGCCCGTGGGATACCGGGAGCTGCAGTCCCAGCCTCCGCCGCGGAACTACCCGACGCTCTTCTATAGAGATAGGAAAGCTCTAGAGTGGATCATTGCCTGGTTGACAGAGGCAACCTCGGGGGCCGTTTCCAACCCGCCCAACCCGGTAGCTCCACCCCGAGTGGACTCCCGCGGAACTCCTTGGGGAAAGAGGCTCCTCTTTCAGGCGCAGTTTTCAAACATGAGAGAACAGCTCTCATAGTATGCAGATGTCCAAAAATAGCTTTAGCATATGTAATGAGACAGGAATCCAATATCTCTATTCAGTTACTAAACTGAAAACTATGGAGAGACCTGGACTGAATAGAGATATTGGATTCTTATCTCATTACATAGGCTAAAGCTATTTTTTGTCATCTGCATACTATCCCTTGCTTTTTCCTGTAGGACTAACTGCAATCGTTAACAGCCACAGGTTTACTATACCCATTGAGTCAATCACCCATATCCTACTACCCTTCTGAGAAAAACCCCACCCCACCCTCCCACTATATAGAAGGGTCTGGAGACTTCTGTTTCAGTGTATCTGAAAAAAATGTGCGTGCATGCATACGAAAGTTTATACCAAGATCAAACTTAGTTGGTCTCTAAGGTGCTACTGGACGATTTTGTAATTTTACACGAGCGGCTGATGGTGGGGCTCCGAGGTTGAAAAGTTGCTTGCAGCTTAAAGTGGGGGGAAGAGACCTACAACCTCACAGTGTAGGCCAAGGTTTCTGTTCCCACACTGCAGGTGTGGGATCGGACAGTGAAAACAGCTTACACAGTAGTTCAGAGAGAAAGAAGGGGGCTGTACCTAGACAAACCCCTCCAGTTCCTTGAGAAAGGTTTTGCTGGTTTTTCATTACAGCAGATAAGTCTTAGTAGTTTGTTAAGGATTCCCACTGCCTGCAGTAGCATCCCTGCATCAGAGACATCTGGGAAAGTGGCATGGAATGGGTGCTGTCTCCCCCACTTTTACTATTATTATATTCAGTGCTATTTTTCTAGAAAAAGAGGTGCCAGAACTCACTATGAATGCTTCCCTTGTTTTCTTATAATGGCAATGGCATCCAACTGAGAGGTGACAGAACTGAGTTCCAGTGAGTTATGGCTGAAAAAAGCCCCAATTATATTATGTATGTCATGTTTTAATATGTAAAAGGCGCAGTGGTCTCTTGATTTTATTATTATTATTAGTAGTAGTAGTAGTAGCAGCAGCAGCAGTAGTAATAAATTGTACAGGGTAGAGGTGGGAGCTGGGTGAAGTTGGTTTTGCAACCACATTGCCTAAAGCTCAAGGTATTTTTCTGTCTCGGGGGGGGGGGGGGTGAAAGAGAGAGAGACAGAACACCGGCTGCTCCCCAAAACACAGAATTCCCATTTTCTGCTCCAGAGTTTTGCATGTGCCCTGCACATATCTACCCAGGTTTACTCCAGAGTAAGCCCAGTGAGGTTGACTCCCTGGCAGTGTTCGAAATTAGCCAGGCTCCAGTTGCATTTTGCACCTGTATCTTGACCACTTGCGACCAAGTGAAGATGCCTGGGTGCCAGGATGACTCTCTCATTGGATCTGGATTATTTTCACACACTAATATCCCATCCTGTAGAATTCTTTCAGTTATATTTTATCTGCATAATTGGAATGAATTTCTGGAAGCAAATTGCTTTTTCTGTGCAGCCTGAGCAGGAACAGTCACCATAAAGAAAAAGAGCTTGGAACGCTGATGACTTGGTAATATCAGTGGAAGACCCAAAACAAAGCATTGACAAAGTCCTGTTACTTCTAGAGGAATTTGGGAAAGTAGCGGGCTTTAAGTTAAACAAAACTAAAACTAAAATGATGGTTAAGAACATGGGAGAAGATCTAAGGAGGCAGTTAGAATCTCAATCGGGAATCAAAGAAGCAAAAAAGGTAAAATACCTAGGAGTGTGGCTAACGATGAAAAATATAAATTTAATGGCTGATAACTACATAAATACCTGGAAGGAAATCCAAAAGGAATTAGATATTTGGAATAGGATACAGTGGTGCCTCACAAGACGAAAAGAATTCATTCCGCGAGTCTTTTCGTCTTGCAATGTTTTTCGTCTTGCAAAGCACGGTCCGTCACAACTGCGCCTCTTCAAGCGGCTTTTAAAAAAAGTGCAAGACGTTTTCGTCTTGCGAAGCAAGCCCATAGGGAAATTCGTCTAGTGAAGCAACGCAAAAACGGAAAACCCTTTCGTCTAGCGAGTTTTTTGTCTTGCGAGGCATTCGTCTTGCGGGGCACCACTGTAAAACTCTCCTGGTCAGGTAGAATGGCAGCAATCAAGATGTGCATACTGCCGAAACTATTATTCTTATTCCAAAATGTCCCGGTGATTAGAGGTACTGCAATATTCAAAAACTGGCAGAAAATTCTCTCTAAATTCATATGGCAAGGCAAAAGACCGAGAATTAGATTTAAATTGTTAACGGATAGAAAAGACAGAGGGGGATTCTCGGTCCCAAATTTGAGATTGTACTATGAAGCCTCGTGCCTTTGCTGGCTTAGAGAATGGATTACCGTATTTTTCGCCCCATAAGACGCACTTTTTCCCCTCCAAAAATGAAGGGGAAATCGGGGTGCGTCTTATAGGGCGAATGCCTGCAAGCCTCGCGCGCCCGGCAGGAGGTCCCACCGGATGCGCGAGGCCTGGGGCGGCAGCCTGTCGCCCGAAGCACGGGGAGCCCTCTGGAGGGCTCCCCCTGCTTCGTGCCAGTGTCTGCAAGCCTCGCGCACCCGGCAGGAGGTCCCGCTGGGAGCGCAAGGCTTGGGGCGGCAGCGGACTGCTTGCGCGCACCTAGAAGCTTGGGGCGTGCTGAGGTCAGCGCGCCCCAAGCTTCTGCATGCCGGCAAGCAGTCTGCTGCCGCCCCAAGCCTCCCGCACCCAGCAGGAGGTCTCGCCGGGTGCGCAAGGCTTGGGGCGGCAGCGGACTGCTTGCGCGCACCTAGAAGCTTGGGGCGTGCTGAGGTCAGCGCGCCCCAAGCTTCTGCATGCCGGCAAGCAGTCCGCTGCCGCCCCAAGCCTCCCGCACCCGGCAGGAGGTCCCGCCGGGTGCGCAAGGCTTGGGGCGGCAGCGGACTGCTTGCGCGCACCTAGAAGCTTGGGGCGTGCTGAGGTCAGCGCGCCCCAAGCTTCTGCATGCCGGCAAGCAGTCCGCTGCCGCCCCAAGCCTCCCGCACCCGGCAGGAGGTCCCGCCAGGTGCGCAAGGCTTGGGGCGGCAGCGGACTGCTTGCGCGCACCTAGAAGCTTGGGGCGTGCTGAGGTCAGCTCGCCCCAAGCTTCTGCATGCCGGCAAGCAGTCCGCTGCCGCCCCAAGCCTCCCGCACCCGGCAGGAGGTCCCGCCGGGTGCGCAAGGCTTGGGGCGGCAGCGGACTGCTTGCGCGCACCTAGAAGCTTGGGGCGTGCTGAGGTCAGCGCGCCCCAAGCTTCTGCATGCCGGCAAGCAGTCCGCTGCCGCCCCAAGCCTCCCGCACCCGGCAGGAGGTCCCGCCGGGTGCGCAAGGCTTGGGGCGGCAGCGGACTGCTTGCGCGCACCTAGAAGCTTGGGGCGTGCTGAGGTCAGCGCGCCCCAAGCTTCTGCATGCCGGCAAGCAGTCCGCTGCTGCCCCAAGCCTCCCGCACCCGGCAGGAGGTCCCGCCGGGTGCGCAAGGCTTGGGGCGGCAGCGGACTGCTTGCCGGCATGCAGAAGCTTGGGGCGCGCTGAGCTCCACACGCCCCAAGCTCCTGGTGTAGCGCAGCGCACCTGGGGGGGAAATAAAATTTTTTTCCTTTATTTCCCCCCCTAAAATCTAGGTGCGTCTTATGGGCCGGTGCGTCTTATGGGGCGAAAAATACGGTACCTTAGAAATACAGATCTACTAGACTTAGAAGGCTTCAATTTAAGATTTGGTTGGCATGCTTATCTCTGGCAGAATAAGGAGAAGGTGCATAAAGGCTTCTCAAACCACATTATCAGAGGAACACTGTTAGAAGCATGGGAAAAGAATAGGAAACTACTGGAAAAAAATACCCCCTGGTGGCTATCGCCTATTGATATCTTAACTATTAAAAAAATAAACATGGAAGGTGAGAGACTGACTTATGAAGATCTCCTGGTAAATTCAGAAAGAGGATGGAAAATTAGACCATACGAAGAGTTAAAAAGCAAATTAACAGGCTGGTTGCAGTATCATCAAATTAACGCCTTATGGAAGGAAGATAAAAAGATTGGAATGAATGAGAAAAAAATCTAAGTTCCAGGTAGAGATAATAGAAAGCAAAACTGCTATCTAAAATGTATAATCAACTATTAGATTGGGACACCAAGGACGAAGAGGTCAAGGAGGTTATGGTAAAATGGGCAATAGACATTGGATATAATTTGGATTTTGACAAATGGACGAGGTTGTGGACTAAAGGAATGAAATTTACAGCCTGCACTACCCTTAGAGAAAATATGGAAAAGATGATGTACCGTTGGTACATCACCCCTGTGAAATTGCAAAAAAATGTATAAGACTGGTGATAAAAGGTGTTGGAAGTGTAAATCCAAATAAGGTAGTTTCTATCACATGTGGTGGAAATGTGAAGAAGTTAAAAAATTTTGGGAATCCATATACAACAAACTGAAAAAAATACTTAAATACACTTTTGTTAAAAAGCCCGAAGCCTTCCTTCTCGGAATGATTGGAGTTGAGATTAAGAAAGAAGATCATACAATGTTTTAATACGCAACTGTAGCTGCCAAGATTCTGTTAGCACAAAATTGGAAAACCCCAAATATCCCGACCGTTAAAGATTGGCAAATTAAATTATTTGAAAAAGGTACAAAGTTTATTGACGATTGGACCAAATTCATAACATACATGGAAACAAACTCTAGAGACATAAAAATCACAGTAGGTTTAATATAATCCTTGCAATGTGTAGACGATGTAAAATGAAAAACTGCAGAATGGATCTAATAGTTACATAACCCAAAACCGAGATGGAGGGAAGTCAACCGTTATTTGTTGTTAATTAATGTTTGTCTTCTGGCTTGTTTATGTTTTTTGTGTTGGTTGATGTTTTCTTTTTTCTTTGGTGTGTGTTGTTTATTTGTCTTTTTCTTTTTGTTGTTGTTTGGTTATAGAAAATGAATAAAAAGAAGTTAAAAAAAAGAGAGCTTGGAATAGGTCAATATATACAGGAACTGTCCCTGAATGAAGTGAATTTTCTTCTTTAAGTTCTCAGAGCTTTTAACCTAGCTCAAGATTGTCATCAAAACTAGCCAGATGTTTAACTGAGAATCAATCAAAGTCAGCCCACCATTTGAAAAATAAGACTTTAGAGCCATCTTGTCCAAAAATGACAACAAAACATTCCATTTTGGTGACTACAACCTTGGTTTAAGCAGTCATTTGGGACCTAGCTGTGAGTTTCTAACCTGCTCCCTGGTGTCTCCAAGGAGGGTTGACTTGAACACCCGCAGAAAGTGAGTGTGGGGAGGTTGGATCCCACTCGTGTAATAGTCTCGATTCTCACCCAGAAACAGAAAACATTTCAAAGGTGTTTTTTCACAATAGGTTTTGACAATTTGATTTAGAAGGCACAGAAAGGCAAAGGCAAAGCCATCCTTCGTGATGGATTAGTGATGCTCTAGAAATGACAAAGCCCCACAAGAGGGCAGAGGAGGGCTGGAAGCACCAGCCAGAAAAGATTGAATCATCTCCACCGCATAGAATCACAGAGTTGGAAGGGACCCCAAGGGTCATGTAGTCCAACTCCTTGCAATGAGAGGGTCTTGGGGGTAGCAGCCGCTTAGAACATCTGCTGTGATTGATGGATTCCCAATAGCAACAATACTTAACTGGAAAGTGCAACACACACTTCTTTTATTGCATTTTACCTATTTACTTCAAATTAAAGCAATGAATTTCATTCAAACTTGACTTCCCTTGCAATGCAAGGTACAGGGTGGGCACAAACAAAGAGACACACAACTCCAAGGCAGGCAGAAAATAAGAAGTCAGATGAATACACCTGGACTCCCCTGACATTAATTCAGCCTACCAGCTCCTGACCAGGACCGCCCCTCTTCCCCAGCCAAATAAAACTCATTTCCCAGGCTGATGAAAGCAAAGGGACATCAGCAGCCATGGGAGAAAGCCAGACACTTCTATTTTGATTCCAGGCACCCTGCTTTGGGGATCTGAACTGAAAACTTTGTTGCCAGGTTGAGAAGCACCAGTTCAAGGCAGCACCTGGAGCCTGACTCCTGAAGGGGACTCATCTTGGGATTCTTATGGCCTCCCCTTTCCCCACAGGAAGTTTGGGGGCAGCAGGAGAGGGTAACAAGTTATGCTGTGGATGGTTTGAAAAGGGGCTCCAGTTCCACCACTTTCCTTCACTGGAAATTGTTGGCTGGGGCATGCATGTGGTGTTGCTATTTTCACCTGTGCTGCAATGTGGCTGCTAAACAGTGTTATGTGACCTCAACATTGCAACACTTCTTTCCCCATGTTTCTAGGGTGAGAAGGGTTTTTTTGTGGGAGTGAGGGTTTTTCCTGGGAACAAGCCATTCCCCCATGCAACCTGCCAGATTGGTTTATGCTCCGAGGGCCTCAGCCCACTATACCTGAAGGAGCGTCTCCACCCCCATCGTTCTGCCGGGACACTGAGGTCCAGCAGCAAGGGCCTTCTGGCGGTTCTCGCACTGAGAGAAGCAAATCTACAGGGAACCAGGCAGAGGGCCTTCTCAGTAGTGGCACCCGCCCTGTGGAACACCCTCCCATCAGATGTCAAAGAGATAAACAACTACCTGACATTTAGAAAACATCTGAAGGCAGCCCTGTTTAGGAAAGTTTTCAATGTGTGACATTTTAATGTATTTTTAATCTTTGTTGGAAGCCGCCCAGAATGGCTGGGGAAACCCAGCCGGATGGGCTGGGTACAAATAATAAATAATTCTTCTTCTTCTTCTTCTTCTTCTTCTTCTTCTTCTTCTTCTTCTTCTTCTTCTTCTTCTTCTCCTCCTCCTCCTCCTCCTCCTCCTCCTCCTCCTCCTCCTCCTCCCAGATTCATCAGGCAAACGTCTAACCACCCTTGCACTGAGCTTTGAATGATCTTGAGGATTGAGATTATTAATTCTTTTTTTGTCTTTTCCAAATATTCATAAAGCCCTATTGCTGTGCCGTTTATTCTTTGATGGTTTCCTTAATGGGGTGGCTAGCGTCACTTGATTTCCAGTATTTTACAGACCCAGCTCCATTACTTTGCTTAACTGTGTGCCCTAACTGGGTAAAGTTGGGTTTAGATGCTTAAAGCCTATGTACTCAAAATACCTGAAGAAAGCATTACTGTCCTAGTACAAAAGTTGTATAAACAGATGGTTTGCCTCTGGAAGGAACATAGAAGAATAGAATCACAGAACTGTAGAGCTAGAAGAGATCCTGATGGCTATTTAGTCCAGTGTTCTCCAACCTTTTTCCGACCATGGTTTCCTTCCTATGGCCCACCCCATGGGCATAGCTGAAGGGGGCAGGGGAGAGCAACTGCCCCCCATAAGTAACAAATCAATACAAATCTGAGGTTCTGCCCCCCTAACAAAAATCCTGGCTACACCCATGCCACCTTCCATCCTACTGGTAGAAAGTTAGCTATTTAAATGTTTTGTTTGTAAATAGAACATGTTGTATTTATATTTTTTATAGTTTATACAAAATACAATTACATAAAATGATAGAAACAAAATGAAACATTGTTGAAACAGAAAAACATAGAATCATCTTTCTAGTCCAACCCCCTACAATGTAGCAAACTCTGCTAAAGCATCCATGACAGATGCCCATCCAACCTCTGCTTAGAAACCACCAAGGAAGTTGAGTCCAGAACGTCCTGAGGGAGATCCATCTTCTATGTATTAAAAAAGTAAACAATACTTAATTGACCCTAGTTATTTGACATAGAGGTGGAAACCTACAGATACAGTCCAAAAGGTGCACAGGGAGTTTTGTATATATGGGAGAATCTTAAAAAGAAAGTGGTCCTCGCTGACTTGGTGCAAAAAGCTCTTGTCATTCAGAGAAGCCCTGGCTGCCTAGATAAAACACTATAGCCCCCCCACCCTTACCTGGGAGTAAGGCCCACTGAACTCGGTGTGGCTTTCTTTTGAGTAGACTTATTTACTAGATGCAAGTCAGAAACACCAGATAACCCCACTCAGCTAGGCACTGGGGTGGATTTCACCGGGTGCCTTGCAGAGCCAGGCTGACGGGCCCTGCGTCACTTGGCAACATCCGAAGGCCCTGATCCACTAGGTGCTGGGGTGGATTGCACCCTGCACCTTGCAGAGTCAGGCCCAGGCTGCCACTGCATCCAGCACTGGAAGCACCAACAAGCAGCTCTGGCTTGCCCAGCCCTATCAATTGCTGCCCCACCACTGCACTCACCTGACCTGGGGGTTCTGGACAGCAGGCTCTACTGGTCAAAATGGGAGGCTCAGCAATCACCCTCTCCCTCCAGAAACAAACCAGGACTGCTCCAAGGAAACCCATGTGGCAAAAAGGAGCATTAGGACCTGGTTGGCCACCCTCTTGCCAACTTGTGATTGGCCAAGCAGATAGCCAGTCAATCAGGATTTTAAAAAAAAAGATTTCCCCCTTTACTTCTCATTTCCCTCTGTGGCCCCCTAGCCTTGTGCTGTGCCCCACCCCCATTTACGGGATTTTCACCTGTGGCCCCCTTGGAATATCCTGGGGGCTCCCAGGGGGCTGTATGGCCCCAGTTGGGAAACACTGATTTAGTCCAACCCCCTGCAATGCAGGAATCGTGGCTAAAGCATCCCTGACAGGTGGCCACTCAATCTCGGATTAAAATCCCCCAGTGAACTAGAGACCATCACCTTCCAAGGGAGTCTGTTCCGCTGAGATAACTTAGTTCATAGAACATGAGACATCTGAGGGTGATGGGTTTGAGCCCCACATCGGGCAAAAGATCCTTGCATTGCAGCGTGTCGGACTAGAGGACCCTCGTGATTCCCACCCCTGAACAGAATTCCATTCCCAGTCTGCATTTGTAAGAACTCATTCATTTAGTGTGGAAGCACCTGTACTTTGGAACTCCCTGTATCTTAATATCAAGCAGGTGCTTTCCCGGTATTCCTTTGGTGACTGTTAAAAGAATTCCTGTTTTGATAAGCCTGTCCATATGCTTAGAAAGCTGATGTGAATTTTAATCTGTTTTTGTATTTTAACTTTTGTATGTTTTAAAGTATTGTTGTATTTTTTTTCCTGGATTTTAATGTTTTATCTTTTTGGTAACTGCTTTTTGTTTTGTTTAAAGCAATCAAGTGGCATAAATTTAAATAAACAGATAGATGCTATAGGCTCAGTTACTCTGAGCTGGACTGGGAAAGTCAGTGTCACTATGAGCAGAAAGGGGTCCTGCAACAAAAAGGGTGCAGTGTATCCTCATCCCCTGAGAAGAGTTCAGCTCTTGCACAGCACCCCAGGCCCTTATGGCCTCCCCCCAGGTTGCTAGCACATTGTGTAAGGATTTCAAACAGGAATTTCGGCCCATCCTCAATGCCTCCTTTTTTCCATTGCATGTCTTGCAGCTTACTTCGGCATGTGGATACTTTCCTCTTCAACCTGGTGCTCTATTCCTCTTGGCCTCCAACCACCTGAGCTGGCTATTAGAGGGGAATCTATTTTGCACTGCCTCTTCTCCCTCTTTATGGAACAGAATCTCAGGAGTCCCTGCACGGATGGACTAACTCTCAAAGTATTTCAAAAACAGCTTAATAGACTGTGCTGTTCCTGCCCAGATCCCATTTTCAGCAACCGAACCCCACAAAGGACAGGTCTTGTTTTCCCCAATGCCACGAGGAGGTAGGGAGCTTTCTGAGGGGGCTTGCATTTTACTTAAGAACCTAGAAAGAGAGTGTGCATTATGGCATGTTTTATTGGGGGGGGGGACCCTCTTCCCCATTTTGCCGTAACACAAAGCAATAAAGATGAAGGCCGACAGAACCCTTCTCATCTGGCATCTCAGGCTCGTAAATGAGTCTCATATTTATAGTGCTACAGCAGAGAGGAAATGACTATTGAGCACCTGATTTAGCCATTCAAATTCTTTGTAGTGCTTTAGATTAATAAAAAGAATTTAATAACGAATCAAGATGGTTTATATGGCATGGGAATCACAGCTACTATACTTCCATTGCTGAAAAATGGGAAGTGGGAAGAGAAAGAGGCGATATAACCTATGGTAAAAATGACAAAAAAAACCTACCAATTCCAGTTATATACTATGGGCTTGCTTGCTTTTTTTAACCCAATAAATATAATTGAGTCTTCTGCCCATTTGAGATGATTTGGTGGGAACCTATGTAATTTTTTGGTTAAAAACCACCTCATCCTCAGCGGCTTAAGAAAGCAATTAAATGCAAAATAAATTCTACCGTCAGTGCACTTAAAATCAGATCAAGGCTCATTTACTACCACCAATGAATCAGTTATTCATTTCCAGCCTGCAAACAGTCTACTCCGTTAGTCTCCTCTCCACCACTATATTTCTAAATGCTGCAGCAACCAGTTAACCTTTGCATAGCAGCAAGTAGCTTAAAATGTTCTCAGTGCAGTTAGGAGTCACAGAATCAGAACTATAGTGTTGCAAGTGATTCAAAGAGCCATCTAGTCCAACCCCCTGCAATGCAGGAATCACAGCTACATCAGCCGGACTGCTGGGGTTCCTCTGGCTGAGCATGTGTCCTTGCTACACTGTGACTGTGGCTTCTAATCTGAGAAGCTGGCCTGGTCTTATGATGCAAAGGTAAAGGGACCCCTGACCATTAGGTCCAGTCGCCGACGACTCTGGGGTTGCAGCGCTCATCTCGCTTTACTGGCCGAGGGACCCGGCGTACAGCTTCCGGGTCATGTGGCCAGCATGACTTAGCCGCTTCTGGCAAACCAGAGCAGCTCACGGAAATGCCATTTACCTTCCCACCGGAGCGGTACCTATTCATCTACTTGCACTTCATAATTTCGAACTGCTAGGTTGGCAGGAGCAGGGACAGAACAATGGGAGCTCACCCCGTTGCGGGGATTTGAACCGCCGACCCTCTGATCGGCAAGCCCTAGGCTCTGTGGTTTAACCCACAGCGCCACCTGTGTCCCGTCTTATGATGTAGGTGTCCTTAAAAACAAAGGGAGACCTGAATGAGGTGCAATGGGTGATTCCTGCAGAAAAGACCTTTTCAGTGGTGAACCCCTCCCTCCAGTAATGGAAAGTTCTTCCCAAAGAGAAACCTGAGAACTTCCAAGAAAATTAAAGTCTCCAAGGAAGAAATATGCCTAACAATTGCTACAGTTTGATACAATTTCCTTCATAAGTCATCTGCCTATGCTTAATTTATTCATGGGCATCATTTTAATGCAACATCATACATATTCATGCCATTATTGATGGCTGTGCTAGAAAATGCTTGCACCATTTCAGAGAATTGTAAGCACAGCTCCCACTGCTCCCAAGAAAGTCTTCCGGGCCTTCCTGGGGCTTTCCTGACACTACAGACAATATTAATATTAACAATATTAACCATTCACATGGGCAGAGATGCTTGCTAAAGCCACAGTGGCTTAGCATTAACATGCATTTGCTGCAAGCTCAGGAATGAAATAGGATGCTTCATGAAGTTGACAGGGAGATCTGTTTTGGAGTCAGTCCCTCTAAGTCTCACATGTAGCCACAACTTGATTTGAATTCTCAACTGCTGCAAATGGGTCTAGCTGTGGCTTGTTCAACATACAGCCACCACCTGCCAAGGAGGGGGCCCAGACAGCAGCAGCAGCAAAGAGTACATGAAATGGCACGGCACTGGTAGCATTTCCCTATTTTTAAATTGTGAAATGAATGCTGTTGGGATAGAGCACACAGCTTCTATGAAATCGTAACAACTTTCAAACATAGGGTATCCTTTCTTCCAGACATCACAGCTGAGCACAATTTCTGAAGCTACTTTGCTTCCACAGGATAGGCCCTGCCTGCCACTATGAAACACAGACATCAGTCTAAAATCTCTTATACCTTTTATGTAAAGCTGGTACTTACCATGTTGTTACAGTAAGTGCCACACTTTTAACCAATGCTTTTCTTCTAGAAAAAAATGGTGCCAGTACTGTGTACTCTTGAGTACCCCTATAAAAAAGCACCGTCTATTCCTACAAAGGTCTTTCATCTGAATTTACCTAAAAATTTTACCTAAACGATGTCTCGTGCTTCTCTGTCAGCTATCACACATAGGAAGGTGGCCAATACAGGGTCAGACCATTGACCCGTCTTGCCCACCTGCATGGACTGGCAGTTCTCCAGGGCTTCAGGCAAGATTCCAGCCCTACCTGGAGGAGATGCTACCTGCAGACCACGCTCTACCACTAACCAAACCAGAGATCCTTCCTGCCACCCTCTGCCTTTCAGGGGCGAACAAGGCAAAGGAGGGAAACTCAGCAACAGCAGGAGCATGGCTGGTGCTCTGGTGACCCCATGGACGGTGCGCTGGGAAGCTGACCCACAGAGCAGCTCAGTCATCAGCAGTCGCCAGGCAGGGGCATTTTTTGCCGTGCAAAAGGCAGGCGGCCTCAATTCTTCCAGGCTGCCCAAAGGGCCGGTCATCCATTCACCCGTTTGTTTGGCTGCGTGGGGGTGAGAGGGGCGGCGAATGGGGCGAGGCAGGCAGAAACAGGGCAAGCCCCAACGAATCCGCCCAGCCTACTCCGCAGGGCTGTTGTGGGAATTATCACTACGGGGAGGAGGGCAGCGGGTCCACGTGCAGCGCCCTGAACTCCCTCAAGGGGCTGAAACACCATCGCCGTCGGGACCGCCCCGCCTCCAAACATTATCGGGATCCTCCCGCCTCACACTCTCAGGAGAGGGAGGGACGGGCGGCGGCGGCACCACGACTTAGCTGACTCTCGTCCGCTCCGTCTTCTTGCCTTTCTTCCTTTGGGGCAGCGGCGAGGAAAAAGTCGCGCGGGCCGATGGCATCATCGCAGGGCGCCAATCCGCCGCAGCCTCCAAGGCGGAAGTGCGAGCCGGGAAGCGGTTACCTAGCAACGGAGAGGAAAGGTCCGAGGCCTGCTGGGCCTTTGGAGTACATCCATGACATGCGTTAAACTGGTTTTCATATTGCTTTAAAGTTTAAACCAATCGTAGTTCTGCTTCCCCCTCCCCCGAAAAAGAGAAGAATACTGTACTAGGAACTTTAATTTGTTTAAGATGCTGAGGATGGTTAGGAGGCTCTACAGCTACAATTCCCGGAGTTCCTTGCGAAAAGGGATTGATTGCTAAACCACTCTGCAATTTGCAACCCTGGGAAGGGGGAAGATATCCTAACTCCCGAACTACAGTTCCCAGAAATCTTGGTTTGGGGAGGAGCCATGGCTCTTTAAAGTGGTCTCTTAACGTTTTCAGTGCATAGTGTGAATGTAGCTTTGATTTGCTTTTTCCTGCCTGGTAAGGGAAAGTTAGAAGAGTGGAGGGCAGGATGGGATCTCCGGCCCTCCAGTGGCTGTGGGAGGCTGACCAATCCCCTCGCCCCTTCCCCCTAGCCACACTAGCCAGTGCTGATGGGGGCTACAAAGAGCAGCCACATTTGGAGGCTCGCAGGTGCTCCTCACCCTTGTCATAAAGCTCCCCTCCCTTTTTTTCAGGGGGCCCCAACTGAGTCCATCAACAATTCCCACACTGGGCAAATTCATTGCCCTGTTGAATGTTTAACTGTAGTAAAACAAGGCATTTTCTTTAGGATTGGGAAGTCAACCATTATTTTGTTATGCTGTTAACTGTGCAACTGGGTTTTTATTTCAATTTCCCCCATAAATTTTACCCCACACCTTCAGCCTGCAAGGACAGCTAACACAAAGGGAAAAAAAACAATATGGGATAAAATCAGTTGCTGATAATATGTGGCTTCCCACAATACCCAGATTATTTTGCTTCTCCTACAAATTTCCTGGGAACCACCTTAAGCCCACAAATTTCCCTTGATCACTTCTTGCCATTTTTGTTTTCAAAAAGAGATTTGGGAGATGTGGTTCATTAGTACCACCTCTTAAGAGCTGTTTCCCAAACAACGACTTCTTTTTTATGACTTCCTGCATTTTACCAAATATGTCAGCAAACTTTAAATACCTCTCCTTCTCTCCCCTAGAAACCAGTTTATGGACTCTTCCATGAAGAAGAGGACAAGAAGTGAAGGAGAAGCCCTGCCTCTATTCCAGAACAGTTTTTACAATTAACAGAATATATGTACAGCCCGAGCTTACAGCACACAACTGATTCTGATTAAACATTAAGTAAGAACTTTCTGATGGTAAGAGCTCTTTGACAATGGAAAGTATTTCCTAGGAAGGGGGTGGACTCCCCTTCATTGGTGGTTTCTAAACAGAGGTTGAATGGCCATTTGTCAGGGATGCTTTAGCTGTGATTCCTGCATTGCAGGAGGTTGCATTAGGTCAGGCACCCCCAAACTCAGCCATCCAGATGTTTTGGGGCTACAACTCCCACCATCCCTAGCTAGCAAGACCAATGGTCAGGGATGATGGGAACTGTAGTCCCAAAACATCTGGAGGGCTGAGTTTTTGGGTGCCTGCATTAGGTGATCCTTGAGGTCCCTTCCAACTCCACAGCTATGATTCTATGAAAATGATGTGGGGAAGCATTAAGTCATCACACTTGAGCGCCACCATTCTGTACACTGCTGTTGCAATTGCCACAGATGAGATGGCAGGGTGGGAAGAAGTGATCCCCAGTGCTAAGAAACCAAGAGGTTGAGTTTCCCTGTGACCTGGGGCTAGGGAATATCTATGTTGTACTATTTTATTGTTGTTAGCCACCCTGAGCCCGGCTTCGGCTGGGGAGGGTGGGATATAAATAAAGTTTTTTAAAAATTATTATTATTATTATTATTATTATTATTATTATTACAGCTCTACAAATGTTGATGGACTCTTAGCTCTTCTCAGACCCTGCAACCAGTATGGCCGGTGGCCAGGGATAAAAGTATTATGCCAGATTTTCATGAATATGATTTAAGGGACCCACACATTTTAGATTTCACACTTCTCCCAGGCAAATCCAGCAGTAAAGGAAATAAGATAAAGCTCCATGGCTACGAGGAAGAGCTGCACTAGGCAGTGTTTCTAAGGTAGGGGCACTTATTTATTTAAGAGAGTTCTCTCTACTTCAACAGCAGGGAAAGGTACATGGAAAAATGTAGGTGAGTTAATTAATAATAATAATAATAATAATAATAATAATAATAATAATAACCAACATTTCCCAGTCTACACATTTGGCATTAAACAGGATGGGTAGCCAGTTCCATGATTCCACCAAACCAGCAGTTGTAGCTGCAGTTGTTCAGCACCAATTAGGGGACAGTTCCACAGTCCCAAAACAAAAAAAATGCAACCAAATATTCACACAGTTGGGGTTTTTTTTTAAATGCAAAAGTTGCCAATTGGGGTGGGGAGGCCAAAACAGCAGCCCCTTCCTCACACTTGTTCTCAGGCAGTTTTTCTAGCTTTGCATTTGCTCTGGTGCTGCCTCCTTCTGGAAAGGCTCCTTCACTCTAGGAACTGTGTCATGAAGCAGCAAATAATTCATTCCTATTTCTTATTCCTGCAACCGACCACCATCCATCCCCTACTGACAATACTGCAAGCCAAAGACCTCATTTGGGAAATGGCATTGATAAGTAATCAGTGTGAAGTATGGGATCATCTGGGCTTTGGCTTTCCTAAAACACTGATGCCTGCAAGAAAAGGGAAAGTCTGATTATAACAACTCATTTAGAATAAATCAGTTTGGAAATGGCTTCTATAACACAGTAGGAAGTTTTATGATTCTACATTACAATGGTTTAGGGGGCCCCTCCTATCCATAGGAAAGAAATTAAATGGCTGTGGTTTGGGAGCAATTGCTTTATATATATTTTAGGTAACTAGAGGAAAATGCAACTTTGCAGCATTTTAATGGTCAATTTGCCTAGGTAAACAGGCAGTAAACTGACAGTTACTGCAGCTATCATGCTTGATGTTGAACACTGGCCTCGGAAATGGGCTGGAAGAGAAAAGCTCAAACCAGCCATGGATCCTTTAGGTGGCACTTTTACGTGGCTATAGTCTCATGCACTAACAGCTGTGATGAAAACATCCTTTCTTACTATGTTTTGATACAACAGGGTACCTAAGCTCCAATTTAGGTCCTTAGTTGCTGTAAGAGCGAACTGCCCCCCCCCATACAGCTCATCTTTGCCCTGCTCAGTGATAATCCTAGCTGGCATACATCATATTGATAAGACTGCGTATCAGTGATATCATCAGGATTGGATGCCGGGGACAGAACTCTAGGATTCAGAATACGAGACACCCACCCACACCATTCCCACATGCAGCAGGGATAGCATACCATGTTTTGAAATAAGTAAAGCAACACACATTGGGCTCCAGAGACCAAAGTTCTCAAATGGCCTGCACTAATATCCAGGGGCTCTCTAAGCTTCAGAAAGGGGCCTGGTCCAGGCCTTATTTGGAGAATCCAGGAACCAAATGCAGGGCCTTTTGCAAACAAAACACATACTCCACCTCTGAGCTTTTCCGAGCGTTGAGAACTGGCTGGCTGGCAGAGTTGTCACTCCATGACTTATTACTTGACCATTTTTAAGTGGCAACGACAGAGACTAACCTCAGGGCCTTTGAAAGGAAAAGCAGCTGCTCGAGTTAGGTCTGTCAGGGCCCCTTACTTGGCCCACAAGACCATGTTCCCCTGCCAGTAGTGCCCACCTGTCCTACTCCTAACATGTGTGGGGCAAGGGAAGATGTGGCTTCCTGTCAAAAGTGGGGCTTGCTGGCACTCAACTTTTCTTCAAGAAGCTTGATTTCAAGCCAATTCCCCAGGTTGGAGATGGGACTGGCACACGGCACAGCCACCATCTGTCTGTGCCATGTGCCCCTTACCTGGCCTGCCCCACCTCTCACACCATACCTCCCCCTACCCTGAACCACTGTGATTGGGACCTCTCCTGCTGTCTCCAGCTCCTCTTTTCTGAGGCACATCCCATAAAAAGCTCAGATTTAGAAGCATACAAGGTAAAATAATTAATAACAATTTAAAACATTTTTTACAAATGGGGAAATAACAGAACTGAAACCAGCTAAACAATACCCCAACCTAAAGGTCTGTTCAGCTGCCTCAGCTTTCAAAGCTGCAGTCAGTCAGGGCCCAGCCCTCCTAGGCAAGGTGGAAAAGATCTGAAAGGCAGGGAGCAAGTCCCCCAAGACTCACGACCAAGATGGTGTCTGAAAAGCTCAGCAGTCTCAGCTACACCCGCACAACTCCTCTGTAGAATGAGTCCCCCTTTATCTGAGCAAAACACTATTTCTTCCCCCACTTGCCTTGCATTTTCACCCGTCTTAAAAGCAAACAGAGCTCCAAAACAGGAATTTCATGGCCACCCCCAGAAGTGATGAGGAATAACCCTTTTTTGAAGATTCAATTGTGCCTCAATACTTACATATGAACACAACCTATTTATCTGTCAATAAATGGCACATAACACAATTCAGAGGGCTTATACTCACAGGCGCTGTATTGCAGTAAAATGTAGGGGACAGGACCAGATTTATAGGAAACCAGAATCATTCTACGCCCCACCCTACCTCAGCCCCTTCTTACCCCCATTGTACTCCAGAAATGATGGATGAGGGAGCAGGGCAGCAGAAACAAGAGACACATGGTTTTATTTACTTTATTATTTTGTAAATGTGAATTTTACAAAGCATTTTCATCATTAATGATCACATTTTTCCATGGATTTTTCATTATATGAAAAGCGCTACAACCATACTTTGAACTCTTGGAAGGGGGCTTGTGAAGAAGAGACATCTTGAAGCCACTTCCCCACGTTACCCCCGCCCCCGCCCAGCCACCTGACACTGTTCTGAATCTATAGTGTTAGCCATGGCTGTAACAGTCTCAAGCTGAGGGATGGCACATAAATAACAAAGAGAATAAACAAAACTTTGCGTGGCTGAAACAACTCCAAAGCACTTCAAAATCTCCCCTATTAGCGCTGGGATTTTAAACTTTTCATTTATTTTTAACAGTCATGAGTTACAGTACTACTGGGTACTCTTGATAAAGACTCCAAGAGAAACCCTTTTGCTCTCTTAAGACTTTTCTCTCAGGCAGTTCAAAAGGATCTGCACACAATCTGAATCAAGTGCAATCCAAAGGTTCAAGTTAAACATATTTATACATTTTCTTGCTTAGCTATGACTTTATCATTTTTGAGTCTTAAAAATAGTATTGCAAGGTTGGGCTCCCTCCCCTCCACCTCAGACGTAAAAGTGCAAAAAGGACGTTTGGAAGAAACAGAAGATTGTAATTTCTTCAGCAAGGACAACACATGGGATCCCTCTTTCCCTCCTCTCATGCCAGCTTTGGCAGAGGCACAGATTGCCTTGCTCCAAGGTGGGCACCCAGTGAATTGACCACAACCCTCCATGGGCAGCCACAGCAGCACTGTAACAGTGACACTGAAAGGCCTGGCCCTTTAAGACTGGTTAGGGATCCCTTAATGGCCACAGGAGATATGGTCAAAATGCACAGCACATATCACAGGCTGCATCATTTGGACAGCTGTGAAAACTCTGCTGCTCAGGGAAGACAACATCACAGAGAGGGCCTCTTCTCAGGCAAAGATGATTACATGTAAAGCAGCCCGTCTCCCCCGGGCATCTTTCCCCCGGAGAGCACCATGCCCAAACGGCTGTGCCCTTTTTAGGACTCCCCCCTTCTCCTGCCCTGTCAGGTGGGGATGGCACCAATTTGCTTTTCCTCTTTGCATTTAATGCTGCAAGGAAGAAGATGCAGGAAAGAGAACTCACCAAGAGGGTCCCAATTCCTCAGTGATGGGAAGTACCAGGAAAGGTTGCCACACCAGGTGAGAAAACAGTCACAATCTTTTATCCACCCTGGCAAATCAGCATCCTACAAAAAAGCTAAACTTTCTAACCAGGATGCTTTCCAGCACTTAATTAAAATGAGAAAGAAGAATTTCTTCAAATTAAGCAAAACCCATTTCCAAACTGGATTCCCAGGACAGGTAAGAAAAAGTGGGGAACAGCCAAACATCTCTGGCAACTTGAGGGTTGAATTAGTGGCCATTTCAGTTGGAGCAAGAAGAGAATAACTGTCAGGGAAGTCTCAGAGCAGACAAAAGGACAGGACTTATGGCTTAACATGGTCTCACCTTTGCAATGAGATCAGATTTCTGGAAAAAAAATTCCGAGTCTTGTTTTTGGCTCCAAATTTTGGTTTAGAGTGAAAAAAAACCCTGGAATTGCACACTTCTGAGCAAGGGTTAGGTAAAGAAACCTTGGAGAAGCCAGGCTAATTTACAAAGCAACTGCAATCTGGGGATGTTTCCATTGCAGAAAAGGAGGGGTGGGAATGTTGGTTCAATTCTTATACTATGATGTGGCAACCACTAAATTCATTCGGTTTTCTCTCTCTTTAAAAAGGTGCTTGATATAACTTTTAATATATATATATATATAATATACACATGTAATATTGCTAACAGTCAAGCATTAAGAATAGAGGTGCAGACATACCATAAATACTTCTGCTTCCATTTTTATTTTATTTTTAAGATCTAGAGGGATGCCGTTTCCATTTCACATTATGCATCATCACAGTCAGAAAGCAACTCCCAGACACTCTCGTGACATTTCTAGCATTATTGTAAACAAAGAGGGGGAAATCGGGGCGGGGGGCATTCCTTCTGATCTGGCATTTCCCCCCCTCTCTGTCCCCTCCGCATGGAAAACAAGTGATCCAAAAAGGGCTAAGGCACTCAGGAAATCCCGATCATTCTGGGCTTCATTCTCACTTTACATTCTTTTATTTTGCGACATTCTTCCTTCCCACCAGGGAGGAGACAATCACGATCCACAGATACGTCTTGGAAATCTGCCCTTAAGCCTCCACATGCGGATCTGGTTTAGTGCAAATGCTCATTCTCATCAAGAAGACAAGGAAGGCCCCCCTCCCCAAAAACAAACCATTCACATTTTTTTTCAAGTTTACCTAAAGCTCTCTCTCTCTCTCTCTTTTACTAGAAAGTAAAAACAAACAAAGAAACCCCAAATAAAAATGTACATGAAATTGTGCTCGGTATAAAAATATATCTTAACTGTGCAATGCGACACTCTCTTCAGATTCTTTTCTAAGCCATTCAAGTATTTTCTTTATGTTCTGGTCATTTCATCATGGGGCCAGGGGCGGGTGGAACAGCTCCTGGATGCACTTTGTACCACCATTATTTTGGGTAGGGTATCCAATTGGAAGAGGAAATGACCCAAGGTAAGAAAGGCAGTAATCCTTTCAGTATGATACCATCATATTTCATGGACCCAATCCCACTTTACCACTGACTCAGGGAAAGATACAGAAGGGGGGGTCACTGCCCACAGAGCTGCCCCTACTCACTGGACCATCTAGGGCAGATCATTACTTGACTGCTCACTCTGATAACAAAGTTCTCATGCACCTGCAAATGCAGAATTAGGCCCTTGAAGGTGTGGAGTCAATGGCCTGATTGAGCTGCAGCTACAGAGGCATCCCAGGCCAGAAAAAGCCTGGAGACACGTTGGCTCAGCTTCCTGGTGCTTCTCCCCCTCCTCAAGGCCTCACCTATCCACTTCACCAGTGCTCAGCTGGTTTTAATCCTTTGTGGGGTGGCACTGGTACAGATCAGGGACCACAGTTTTTTTTATTCAGGGCCCAGAATGAAGTTTCAAATATTGGCCAAAGGCAAGGACTCCCTCCAAAGCCTCCATGGTCACATGGCAAATGGAGGAACCCCCAGGAAGAGAGTATACCCCCCCACAACACCTCATGCCATTGGCTCCAGCACTGAGCCTCACCTAGAGCTCAGAAAGTACCCATTGCAGAGCTCTCAGAAGCTCCCACTGTCCTGAGCTTTCTGCACCTGAAAAATCCCCCTCCCCCCTCAAGAGCCTGCTCTTTGTGGTCCCTTCCCAGAAACCCACACAGGGATCCTGCCTAGAAAAGCAGAGACAAACCCTTACATCAAGGAGGGTTTGGGCTAGGAATGGGGAGAGATTCTTAAGCAGCACACCCTTCATGGTGAAGCATCTCCTCTCACATACCAGGTGGGGGCCTTCCAGTAACTCCTGTGTTTCAATCAAGGTGACTGAATCTTGGGATAAACCATTCTAGAACAGCTAAGGGGATGGCTGCCAAGGACCCATTTTGGAGTTGGAAAAGGGGCAGATCCCAGAGCAAAAGCACCTTTCCCTTACAGAACTGTGGAGAGGAAAGAGGCCCCCAAGGGTAATCTAGGCAACCCCCAGCAACGGCCATCCAACCAGAGACCAGAGAAGGGGCCTCTTTGCCCTTCCATTTATGAAATAGCCAGTCGGGCCATGGTGGCTTCCCCCTACTCTCTCCTCTGCCACGCCTGTCTGACATATATTAGGGAGAGGTGCTGAGTGCAGCAAAAATGAGGCTGCTCTCCCCCTGACACACAACCACCCAAAAAGCAAGCTAGGCTGCCTGCCTGCTTCCCCAGCCCAGATCCCACTCCAACCTGCTCGGCCTCTTGCACACATGCTGGTTCTCCTTTGGCCAAAGTTCGCTCTGCACCCAACACCTTTCAAACACCCTACCAGACAAAGCAGCTCAAGCCATCAGAACTGAAAAACTTGTTCTCATATTTTACATGAGCCTTCTCAAAAAAAAGAAGGAAAAAAAGAGTGGGATCAAATAGGAAAACACAGATCCTAAAAAGGAACAATAGGGTTTGGGGTAGGGTTGGACAGCCACCAAAGACATCCATTCTGGCCAAGTGTGCCACAAAACTCTCAAGTTAGTGACTCCCTTCTCACCTCTCCCTCTGATCTCTTTTCTCTTCCCTGTCTGCTCCTTCAGAAATGCCTTCAGAAATGCCAAGAACAGCAACTGCAGCCCACACTCTGGCCCAGTAGAGCCTTACCATATTCCACCTCCATCAACACACCACTCAATGCTAACAATAACCTCCCTCCCCGGTCCCATGAGATGCATCAGGATAGAGTGAGGCCCTCAGTATTAGCCCCCTGGGGGGCACCTCTGCCCAGCCCAAGCAGCTTTTGCCTTTCACCATCTCTGCCAGCAAAATTTCAGCATTAAACAAAATGAAGCTCAAAGATACCCCTGTATCTAAGAACAGGCCAAATAGTATCATGGGAGTCATTCTGGAATGTTTTGTGCAGCCACACACCCACAATACTCCTCAGGACGAAATCCATGACACCCACAAATGGTGTCATGTGCCTAACCTGATTCAAATCATTTCAGAAGCTGTGCCAGAAAGAGCCCTGCGCTCACCTTCCAAAAAAGAAAAGAAAAGAAAAGAAACGAAACTCTGGGGGAAGCTATTGCCTGAGGGGGACACAAAGGAAAGTGTGGTGCCCTGGTGCCACTACCAGGCAGGGGCCACCATCAAGGGAAAAAAAAGGGCAATTAAGGCTTTCCATCCAGCAAATATCCTGAGCACTGGCCACCGGTGGAGTTTCCAGGCAAAAATGTCCCTTCGTCCCAACAGTACCTGCACAGGATATATTCCTAGTGGATTGTGCCTGAAAAAAATCCTCCCTGTCCATAAGTCAAACAAAAGGTCCAAGCAATGGAATTGTGCAGCAACCAAACCAAAACCTCACCCTACAGCAGCCAACCCCAGCAAGGCCTCCTCCTCATCCTCCATCAGCTCCTTGCCCCCTCCCCTCTCTGTACATGCCCCATCACAAGGAGGAGGAAGAGGAAGAGGAAGAGGAGGGCTGAGGATGGTGGTGGAGGAGGAGGAGGATGAATGGGGGAGAGGAATATCGCTTAGCTCTTTTGAAACAAAATCCTACTGCCTTCTAGACAAACCTCAGGATTTTTGATTTTAAAGGAGCCTGGGGTTTGTTTCATTTCCGTTTTCCGTAAGTAGGTTGCCTTAGGCCTAGAGTTGCTTACAGTATAACGAATGTGATATTTCCTTCATCCATCTTAAACACAAGCAGAATAAAAATCACATTTTTCTCAGGCAACAGTAGCAGTTCAGTAGGTAAATGGTTTGATCACATTTCTCTTTTTTCTGTATTAATAATGCATGCAAGCAGCTTTAGTATTAGAGATCCCTCGTTGGTCAAGCCCAGCATGATCCTGGCTCTTTCACAAAGTCCCTCCTCCTCCTCCTCCTCCGTAGGGGCCTTCTGGTCGTCTTGCCGGAGTCTCCGGCCGGCTAGTGGACCCAGATGGGCCCTGTTCGAAAGGCGGTGTGGTGCTGTGGCTCTCCAAAGCCATTGCTTCTGGGCCAGCAGACTCCTGGATGACAGAACTGGCCCCTTCCCCCTGCTCATTCGGCTCAAACAGCTGGCTGGATCTGTTGCTCTGATCCACAGTGACCGTGTTAGTTCTCAGTGCCACAATGGTTCCAGAATCCCCCCTCCGCTCCGCGTAGATCCGCTGTTCGAACATCTGAGCAGCGGAAGGCTGGAATTCAGGGTCCAGGGAGATACTGCTGGTAGTGGAGCCCATGACGGAGCGATACATCTCCATACCCTCCGGCAACATGGATTTGATCTTCGGCAGCCACCGCTTCCGCACCCGGCGGGCATTAGTGCACATGTCGGCTGCGATGACGTTCATCTCACTCTCCTTGAAACTTGGGGCAAAATTCTGGCAATACACTGCAAAGACAAGGGGGTGTTTTAGCTACAACAGAGGCAGAGTTTTAACATTTTTTCCCCCAGCATCAGGAACAATGGCCATAAAATTACAGATTGCATAAAGGTGCCTTTACAAGATTTGTAACATCCAGCACAGATAAGGAGACAGTGCTGGAAGGTCCTATAGTAGACTGTGAATTATTCACTATTTTAAGAAAGAAAGTTTGAATGCTTCCAGATTTGCATTCAACAGCTTGAATCACACCTCACCCGGCTGGTAGGAAACTAGCAAGCAAGCACAGAGAAGACCAGACCCAGCCTCTGCAGATGACAAACAATTTGTACTTATTGAGAGCCTCTCTGGCATTGCTCAACTCAAGGCCTCCCTCTCCTCATCCCCCTTTCAGAGCCAATTCTCCCAGTCATGCAGCTGCCAGAGTCACGAACCCTAACCCTACCCTGCTTTTCAGGCCTTGATTTCCCAAGTCCAGACCTTGAGAGAGCCTCCAAGTCCTTCAAGAGCTGCACAGAAGGACATAATCCTGTAGTGGTAGAAGTTTCATTTGGCAGAATTTCCCCTTCTTTTCAAAGAAACCCAGGCAGGCTCCTCACCTTCCGAAGCAAAACTGCACACACTCTTTAGAGCATACCCTCTGCTTTGGCTCAGCATGCATCTGGTCTCATTTGTCCTTATCAGATTTATGCTGCTGCATTTTAATTTGCTAGTGGAACTATTTAATTCTTGCAAGTTGCCTTGAGGATACATTTGAAGTGCAAATTTCTGCCTCCCAGCACCGCCCTCCCAAGTGACTTTCCAATTGGCCCCTTCTGGCTCATGACCTCTCAGCAGTCTTTTTTCAGCCAACATGGCTTGGCCTGGCTCCGCCAGTGTCCAAATTCCCTGACACCCCTCTCTGCCTGCCCTTTCAACCAGGGACAACATTCTAAGGAGGGTCCCCTGTTTGGGGCTTCTTTCCACATTGCTGTCATGAGACAATGAGCATTTCATGAAACAGGAGAAGCTCAACCAATTGGGGCTGCCACAAAATAGCTTAGTAGAGAGAAAATCTGCTGTGGCCACAGACTCAAAGATCTTCCCTCTCAAAGATCTTCCCATGACTCAAAGATCTTCCCTCTCATGCCCTGACTTAAAAACAAACTTTGTCAGCACACACAAACGGCAGTAAACATTCCCCCCCCCCCTTCTCCCCCAACCTTATACTGTCTACAACATTACTGTCTCATATTGAATAGAACTGCCCTGTAGAAAGGACTTTATGATCTGAAAACAGAGATAATGTATGTACCTTTGTAACCCAATAAAATCTTTAATAAAAAACAGTTTTTCAAAAAGGCAGTAAACAGGGTTCTGACGCCAAAATACAGGATTTTAAAGCTTTGGTGTCTTTTTAGAAGGAGCATTTGAATCCAGACCCCTTAGAATAATAGAGTAGCTCAGTCGGTAGAGCAAGAATCTCTTAATTATAATTGTAGATTACAGTATTGTAGAGGACCCATAGGTCTTCTAGTCCAACCTCCTGCAAGGCAGGAGTCACAACTAAAGGAAGATGTAAAATAAACCGAATAGCTCTCCATCTACCCTCAGAGGCTCCTTCTCCTCTTCCTCTCCACACTTACGTTTCACAGCATTAAGGACCCGGCTGTCCAGTGGCTTCCTGCTGGGATCACTTGTGGAAGACCGGATCCCAGTTCCGCAGCTGTTGGCCAGTGTGTTCCTGTCCCGGGAAGGAGTGGGAAGGAGAATCTCAAGAGCACATTCAAAGAAAACTCACAGCTGGGATCCAAAACATGGGAAAGAGCCCATTTCAGGCAGCAGACCTTGAAGGAGCTTCCATGGAGGAATGGGGGGGGGGAGAAGGGAGGGAGAAGCAGAAGCCCAAAGAGGTACACCCCCCCAAGAAAAAACCTCATACAGGAGATAATACAAACCAATCAGTTGTGGCTTGTTGAGGCTCACTCTGCAAATCAGCAGAAATTAAGGAATCTTCACCATGGCCAAAGAACAATTTTTTTAAAAAGGTATTTCATAGTATTATAAATACTGAACACAATTCCAAATTACTTACACTGGATAAACCTCCCAAAGTTTCAGCTTTTTTGGGGGGGGGCACAACGGAGACGTCAACCTACATGTCCGTTTCTTTGACTAACCAAATCTACAGACCTACAGAGACATGCAGTTTCAAGAACTTCTGGAAGCCATTTCTTTGTAGATGGTGCAAATACTAGTTGCTAAGAAGAGGCAAGAGAATTTTCACTTGCCAGTAGACTCGTCAGCCCATTTAAAGGAATTATTAAACATACATATTTATGCTCACACCACTTATTTGAAGAATTGTCTTCATCTCATTCTGCGATTCTAGGATAAGGGACAAAATCTGTTACCATGTGTATTTCCAAATGTATTGACATGCAGTGTCCAATTTAGGCTCTGTGATGTCTTATTACACCTACGAGCATTTGTGTACACTGCACCTCCTTCAAAGAGCAGCAAAATGAAAGTGGTCTGTCTGCCCTCGACCTGCGGATCCATATGCTGATGGTCCCAGATCTCCCCAGTCCCAGATCTCTCTGCTCCCAGCGGTGGCTAAACCTTTCTCTGCCTGAGGGCTGTTTTTCTCCTCTAGCCAACCCCCTGAAGGTTTCATGCCAGCGCTGAGTACAGCCACCTCAGACTCTTATATGTGCAAATGCACAGGATCCACACACACACACAAATTCCACCCAGCATGGTTGTTAATCTTAATCTGGTTTCCCTTTGTGTTGCAGTGTAGTGTTCCCAGGGCAGGGTTTAGCCATTTCTGCTAATTGGTAAAAACAGACATGAAGGGCTCTAACCAGAGTAGGCCTGCTGAAATGAACAAACTTAAGCTAGTCATGTCTGCTAACTTCAGTGGGTCTACTTTGAACAGGACTAGCACTGGACACAATCCCACGTCCTCATATTTATGTTTTCTACTAGGAAACATGTGGCCTCCATTGGCAGACAAATTAAAAACACTTTTAATTCCCATTAAGCAAAATGCAATGGGTAATTTCCCTCCCTTCCATCACTTAAAGCTCCTGCTCCCTCCAAACTTGGTTCCCTGGCAGCAGCTCAGAAGCTGGCTGGATCAAGAGGACCTAGGAGGACGGGCTCTTCCTTTGTGTCCTACCTGTCAAAGAACGTGGCCAGCAGGCGCCGCAGGAGAACTTTGTGCTTCACACCTGCACACAGGTGGCAGTTCATCAGCTGCCCCCGAGTGATGTAAACACCGGAGCCTGGGTGGAGAGAGAGAGAATAATAAAATTGTAGAGTTGAAAGGGACCCCAAGGGTCATCATGTCCAATTTCCAGCAATGCAGGAGAGAGCAAGTAAGAGGTCCAGAAGTCACATCCCCAGCTCTGTTCTGTAAGTTGTACAACAGGACACAAACATGCAAGCAGTTAATATTGACTCAGATCATCTTGAAGCAGCAAAGACTTTTGACATATCCCAGAGAAGTGACCTGGGCAGCAGGAAAAGGGGTTGTCTGTGACCTGAGTGTGGCAACCCAAGGGAGGGTCCTGAGATCCCTCAGGATCACTACCCCCAGCAAAAGTTCCAGCCTTTTCACTCTTTACTGGAATGGCCAGCAGTAAAGGCACATTCTCTTCCTGCCAGGTGAGGGCGCCCTGGCCCTGCCCACCTCTACTCCCTGCTCTCTCAGGGAGGCAACCTTTCTTCTCCCCCCACTGAAGGCCTGACAAGGGGGAAATGCTCTGGATTAGCTCTTTGGGGTCTCTTATCAAAAACTCCCTTCACAAAAACCTAAATACTGAGAAGTTGCTCAGGGAAGGTGGACACCAAGGTGGCTAGTCCATTTCATAAACAAAGCTTAGAAAAATGTAAAACCACATCACAGCTTTCAAAGATACAATGCAAAGTAAATGAAATAAGAATCCAAGGAAGTTATATTTGTTCTCAGAAGTAAGGAGGAGCAAAATGAAGAGAGTGAGAGACAAGAAAGGTGAAGGGGGGACTCTACTTAAATAGGTATCACATTTACAATATTACTATAAATTACAAAGTAATTTTATAAACAAAATAAATTTAGGTCAGATTAATTTTATAAGCAAAATTTTCTACATTTTGGTTCACTGCAATTTATCTTTTCTATTTTTTTTTAAATTAAAAAAAACCCACCAAATCATGCAGAAATTAAAAGATCCCTTGTTAATGAAACAAAGAATTGCAAGAGTTCTACAATTTTTAAGCCATGTTACTGCAACAAGTCCATAAGCATAAAGGAAAACCTGCCCCTGTGGTCCTTACCTGCCACGAGTTCAAGTTTTTCTCCAGGATCTCCTTCTGAGTAGAGTTTTGGGTGGCAGCGATACCCAATCTGGCTGATAAGGCTGGCAGGGAGGGCAACCAAGTCCCGCCTGATGAGGACACAAGAGCGGCTCTCCAGGGGCACTGGCTCCGGCTTCTCTTGAGGCCCTTGGGGAGAAGGAGGGAGGTTCAGGATTGTAAGGGAAAACCCCGGGGTATCCCGAATGGCTGACGCTGCAGGAACCCCACTTTCTCTTGGGCCAAGAAGCCAAGTAGAAGCAGCCACTGCAAATGACCCCTGCTCTGCAGAGGCAGCAGCGGGAAATGTGAATAGATCCTGACAAGAGGGTTGGGAAAGTAGACCTAATGGTTACAGCCAGGCCACACTGGTTATGTTCTACCTCCACTCTCGAAGGCAGAATTTATTGTTCATTTATAAGTAAAAATATTTATAAAGCCATTTCCTAAGGGATTGATAGGGTGGTGCATGGCACGCAACGGAACACAAAACACTAGCAAAACTTTATGTAAACCGCTTTGAGGATTTTTCTGACAATCAAGCAGTATATAAAAGTTACGAAATAAACAAATAAGTAACACTGCACAAAATAAACTTTAAGATGGCTAGCTGATCAATGTTTTAAAGAAGTGTGTAATATGTAGGCCTCTGAATGCCAGTGTCTGGGAACTGCTAGTGGGGAGAGCTGCTGCTGCTGGCAGCAGGTCTTGCCCACAGGTTCCTTCCTGCTGAGCTACCTGTTGGGGGGCTGGACTAGGTGCTCCAGGTGGGCTGTTGTTTCCCTGGCATACAACTCACATCAAGGAATCACTGTGTCTGAGTGAACCAGACTAGCTTCACTCTCTCAGGGTTTTAAGTTTTGAGTGAGCTTTGAAAGATGGATTTCAGTTTCTCCCAGAGAAAGGAGGTCCTCCTTTGGACAAGATGACCCTGGAGAGTCACCTGCTCCTCAGCACCAAAACTATCTATACAGACAGGGAAAGTTTTAGCCTGGTGGTCAAATCAGCACACTGACATTTTGGATACTCCCAGCTTTTTCAAACACCTGCAAAGTGAGGTCCCCCTACCCCCGAGCTAACATACTTTGGGCACATGAGATGCTGCCAGCCAAGCACCCTGTCAGCCCCCCACAAAATTTAGCTGATCAATGGACA
The DNA here is from genome assembly GCF_965112155.1 of Podarcis liolepis. Taxonomy (NCBI): domain Eukaryota; kingdom Metazoa; phylum Chordata; class Lepidosauria; order Squamata; family Lacertidae; genus Podarcis; species Podarcis liolepis. The sequence continues at coordinate 32,182,597 of NC_139570.1, forward strand.
TAGAACCTAGCTGGGCTCTGGCTATAAAATCCTGCTGGCTTGGCTAGAAATGTGTCTCTCCAGTGGGTCGGCGGGGGGCATCCAGGCTGGCCATAAAGTGTCTCTTGCCCTACCAGCTCTTTCATTACCCCAAGAGTACCACACTGACCCATAGTGGCCTGGACTGAAGAGTCACACTGTCACCCCTTCTTTGGTTTTAGAGCACAGAACCTCAACACAGCTCCAAAGCCAGCACCTCATTCCCAATCCTGCCTGAAGGCATCTTGCCTCTTTCTCCTGGGAAGGAGAGGAGACATCTGCCTGGGCTGGGCTTCCAGGCTCCTTAAGCTACAGAAAATGGACCAAGAGAAAGAGCTCAACAATCTTGCTATGCTCAATATGCAACCCTTAAAATCTGTCGGCATCAAGGAAACTGATCCACAGAGTAATGCTGCATTGCCAGTTTTATTAAATGAGGAGGAAACTCTGAACATGCAGACACCCCCCCCAAAAAAATAAGGAAACAGACGCCATCAATAAGCTTGCAGAAATTAAGAGCTTATTACTTTCCCCAAGGAACCAAAGGGACAACAATGGCACCTTCGGCAGATTCACATGTAAAGATCCAGTCCCTCCCGCCAAAAACATCTTATTGAAAAATGAACTACTCCTTACTACGAAATCCCTTCCTTTTCAGCAAATTCACAGAGCCTGGAGATCTATATCTGGCAGGGGGGAAGGAAAGAAGAGACCTCACCCCAAAATGGAAATAAGCTGCAATCAGCACTGTTCCCATTCAAGTTTTCAAGTCTTAAATCAGTGCGAAGCTTCCTTATTCCAAATGAGGACATCAGTCTGCCCAGCTCGGTATTACCAACACTGACTGGCAGTGATGGCTGTGCAGGGTTTCCAGCAGGGGATTTACTACCAGCTTTATCTGGAGATGCCAACTGGGGATCAAAACAACTGCTTGCAAATCAGACACTCCACCTACTGAACTACTTTTCTAAAATGCAGGGAAATGAACACCTGCCTGACTGCAGATGCCTCTCATTTTACGGTCCCATGAGACTGAAAGTGGCGGAGGGTAAAGGGGGCTTTTACCTGCATAGCCGCCTGTGGACTTGATGTGCATCTGCCCGTACTGCTCCTCTGCCATGGTGTCATAGGCTTCATCGTCGTCCTCATCTTCTTCGTTGTGGTAGGAGGTGGGGCTGTCAGTGGTGGGGAGGCTGTTGGCCCCAGGGCTCGTCCGCTCCCCCTGGCAGTACTGAGCCAGTGGGATGCTGGGGAGGAGGGTGGCAAGGCTGGGCACCCCGTAGTAGGAGACGCGCGACAATTTGAGCGGGGCGCTGGCAGAGGAGCTGCCCCCGGCCGCCTCCCGCAGGCTGCACTCCAAGGACCGCTTCGCAGGCTCCAAGGTCTCATGCTTGACGCGGGTGAGCAGTGGAAGGGGCACAGAAGGCGACACGGCATAGGGTAGGGAGGGCGGCTGCAGGGGGTGGCAGGGGCTCTGGGGCCCCGAGCAGGGCTCCTCCGTCATGGCCGTCTGGGAGTCGCAGTGAGGGGAGCTCACTTTGAACATCAGGTCTGTCCCCTTCTCCACGATGTGCTGGATCTGGAGGAAGCCTGCTGTGTACATCACCACCAGCTGCTCGCTGGCAGCCATGGTCAGCTTGCCGGTGTAGCAGAAGGAGAGGATCTGCTGGAAGCAGGCGGGCGGCACGGAGCCCGGTAGCTCGAAGGCGCTCTTGCTGTTGCCACTGAAGAGGTCTCGGAAGTAGAGGCTGCTGGCTGCCAAGACAGCCCGGTGAGCCTTGAAGGCCTGGCCCTTGACCAGGATGGAGACATCGCAGTAGAGACCCAGGAGGCGCTGCTCATTCAGGGAGCCCAGGACGGTGCTCCCAAAGTTGGGGATTTCTATGTGCAGCATCTGCGACATGGCTCAGCAGCTGCCTCCTCACGCGCTCAAGGCCAGGGCTTCTGAGAGAGGGCACATCTGTAGGCGGGGCAGGGGAGTTGGTGGGAGGAGAGGAAACAGGCACGTGAAAAAGAGAAAGGAAGAGAGAGGATATCTGGCAGAAACACAAGAATCAGGAAGTACCAGGGAGAGGGATTCTGCCAGTGTTTGGAAAATCCCCCTCCTGTGAAGAGCATTCCTAACAAGGGGAGGAAGAAACTCAATATAACAGAGTTCAAAAAAACTACACCCCACCCACAAAGCCCTCCGTGTACCACCAGTCCAGGGCAAGAAAAACACAGGCAAAGATGGCTACCCATTCCAGCTGGGGTGGGGGTGGGCGTTGAGAACTGCCTCCATTGACTCCACCAACCTGAATCCAGGCTGATGCTGCTGAAAGATTTTTCCCTTTTTCGGGGGTGGGGGTACACACACCACAAAAGGTATGATCCCCCAAACAAGGTATTGGAATGGGATTTCTAACACAGGCACTATTAGGGCAGGCAGTGCGCGCTCCTGAAAAAGCTGACACAGCTGGAAACTTGGGAGAAAGGAGGGGGGAGAGAGAGATGGGTGGACGCTTCAGAAATGCAGCAACTTCTGCGCATAATTATTCCAAGTTTCCCTGCACATTGGAGCTGCTGAGGAGCCAAGGAAGGGCCGGGCAGCTGTCCGTCCCCTCCGCCCCCACCATCATTCAAAGTGCGGGATGCAGGGAATGGAGAGGGGCTGGGGGCTGCCTTCTACTGCAGCAGCCCAGGATACGGACAGGCTCCCCAGTTCCTGGAACTCTTCTCAACTGTTGGACTCCCAAAGGCATTCCTCCATGGCACCCCCTTTCTATATTTCGGGGGGAGGGGAGATGTTGACCTCCATGCAAAGGAGACACCTGCCTGGGCTCTCGCCTTTGCATCAAGAATGCAGCAAAGCCCATGGATCTATTTTAGGATCCTCCGGGAACCGTCATGTCATAGCAGTGATGCCTCCTCTTTCCCCCACCCACATGCACCAAAACACAGGCAGCATGCGGAGAAACGCCAACAAATTCTCTTAAACCAGCAAAATCTATGCCTCTCTTTAGCTGGTTGAGGGCAGGGAGAGAGAAACTCCTCATGACTTCAATGGCGCCTCCCTTCATCTCCTTGGCACACAGGAACAATTAAGACCTCCCCCCCAAAACACACACACAGTCCACCCCCTCCACACAGGAGGTCCCGATTCTGAGTTGCTTCAACAGCACCTAGTTGAACTAGACTCCAAAAGATCTCTCCGCCCTGCAAACTGACTGCTCCTAAAAAAGTGACCACACAATGGGTTGCTCTGTTCTCTCTCACACACACTCACTCACACACACACTACCTCCAATCACCCCTGCAAAGCTGCCAGCTAGGATAGCCCCATTCTGCAGCTGCATCACATTGCCCAAGCATTCAGCGCAGGGATGTGCCCCCCTCATGTGAACATACCTTGAGTGGTGTGAAATCCACAGCACCTGCTTCTGGAAGGGTCTCCTCAACCCCCCTCTTCAGCACCCAACTCTCCAGTGCAGCAGCAAAGGCTGCTTGGAAGGGGGGGGCACAATGAGGAGGTGCCCCCTCCTGCCTCAGTCCTTCCCGCCTCAGCCCCTCCTGCCTGTCCTCCTTGCTTCTGCTGTGAGGAGTTTTAGCTTCAGACTAAGTCAAACCTCCTCAGCAGGAGCAGCAGGAGCAGCGCAAAGCAGCATCTCAATGAACAGGGCCGGATATGCAGCTTAACATTCAGGCCATTCTCTGCAATGAATAGAGCCCTTTGACGAGAGACCTGAAGCAAAGGCCAGTTTCAAACTGAAGCTCGGAAGAAAAGGAGGAGAGAGAGAGAGAGAGAGAGAGAGAGAGAGAGAGAGAGAGAGAGAGAGAAAGGGAGGAGAAGGGGGGGGGGGAGAAGGATCAGTGCCAGAGGAATGCTCAGGGTGTTGGTACAAGACAGACTTTTGATGAGTCACTGCAATGCAAACAAAGATGGCAGAAATACTGTATGGGGCGCTGATGAAATGCTTAGTGGTGCCACAGCAACTGAGACAGGGCTCAGGATTTATGGCACAGTTTTGCATATGAATTAAGCTGCAAACCGCCTCCTCTCCCATCCAGCACATCCAGAGTGTCAAAGCATTTAAAGTATTCCAAACAGTCTGCAGAGCTGGCGCAGCGGAGGCTCTCCATTAACTCCTCAGAGTGAGAAGGAACAAAGGACAGGAGGAACCAGGGCAAAGGAAAATACCCCCCACCCACCTTTTACTATCCTCCTTCTGCCTGATAAGGTCAATGGCCAGGGTGCCACAAAAGGAGGGGGTGTAGACACACATGGGGGGGGGGTTACACACACACACACCCTTCACAAAACAGGCCTGCCCTGGAGCCTGCCTCAAAACCCTGAGCCTGACCCAGGGGCAATACCAGTGCTGGAGCTGGCTCTGAGCCCACCTTGCAGCATGGTCCCCACCCCATGCCCCTGTGTCATTTTCACTATGTGGTCTGGAATCTGCTTGCAATCCCCCAGCAGCTGCTGGAGGAAGCCTGGTCTATTACCACTGGAATCTCCTTGGGACAGAGACCTGTTTTCCTTCTACAGTGCAAGTTATTAAGACTAAGTGTTTCAGGTCACAGAGCCAGTTGCCTTCCACTTTCTACCCCCACTCCACACGCCACACTCCTCTCTCTGCGCCATTACTCAGACCTGAGCCCCTTCTTACAAGACACTCCCAACCAGAAAGACACATTCTCTGAAAGACTGCAAGTCCTCCGCTGCAGAACTAGAAGGTTTAGGTAGAAAAGAAACTCCAGGGAGGGGAGGGGGAAGCATCCTATCATATCCCCCCCTCAAAGCCTCTCACAACACTTTTATTTTCCAGTGAAACAATTGGAAATTGGGGAGGGGGGCCCTCTGGGAGTGTGCATTAAGGTTTCTCTTGGCCTCACTAGTCCAGCTGCCACTGATGTTCTCTCCCCCCCCCCACACACACATTTGCGGCAACCTGACCTGACCCTAGAGATCACTTTGGCTAGCAAGGGGCTAAAAGGGAACCTCCTGGGCTGGCTGGCTGAACTTGCAATGATGCATAACCTCCCAAATACACACACAGCTTCTAATTCCTACAATATAATCTAAATCTGCTGTTTGTTGAAGCTTTTGGGGAAGGGCTGCTTAAAAATTGGTGGGAAGTATTAGCAAACCCCATTTTTCATTTACTAACACATATAAAAGGATTTATATACTGCCCGCTCAGAAATTATAAGGATCATCTTGAGAGCCTCTAGATCAGTGTTTCCCAATTACGTAGCTAAGCACTGAGGACCCTGTTTTTCAAAAGCCAAGTTATGGGCCCCCTACTTTTGAAAATGTTGTTATCTGTGGTAGTTTTTGTTACGTGAATGGTGCTGTCATACCCTCCAACATGTCCCAGTGCAAAACAAGACACGTGTCTTCCAGGCCGCACTCCTGCATAAGTCACATGACCCATGAAAGGACATGGCACCTAAAAAACACATATTTTGGGGCACTGTAATCTCGCACGCTTTTGGACACCATGCTCTCATGCAAGCACAGGCCCCCAAAATCACACACACTCTTAAGGTGAGCCTCCCCACATAAATACCACTTTTTAAAAATGTAACCCACCTTGCCACAAAGGGTAGGTAACTAATAAAAGAAAAATCAATCAATCATGAATTTGGGACTTGCCTTTTTCAAAGGTCTGTGTTTGCTTATATTACTCAGCAACCACAGAAGCAGGAAATTACTCCTTTTTCCTTTCCTTGAAAGAGAGGGATGCTAGAGTTTCAAAAATGTCCACAAAAAAGGGCCATTTCTCTCTCCAGTTAATTCATCAACTGTTAATTCAGATTTTAGCCTTGTTGCATTACAGATGGTTGCCACACAAGCTGTCTAAATTCTAGTTATCCCTTAAAAAGAGACTTAAAGGCCTCAGAAGGGGAGAGACCTGGAGCCTGATCTGTCTCCTTATCACAAGTGGAGCAATAGGCACCAGACAGATCCAGCCTCAGTGGTCGTAGCACTAGGGAATTTCAGACCTAGAACTTAATGGCCTTGAGATGGGTGGCTCTTGAGATGGCTGCAGTTGAGAATCTCCCAGTTCATGTTGCCCTCTCCCCCAGTTGCCACCCCAAACTTCAGGATGGCTTCTGCACAAAATATTGAGTTGCATCCAACATTAGACAGGCTCAGGGTACACCAAGCAAAATTAATTTCCATTAATTTCTGAGTAAAAACTTGGTTGGATACAACACACAGATTTACCAAACCTAATAAAAAAACCCCAAACACTCTTTGTGTATTGCAGTTTCACATTTTAAACTCACTTAAATTATAGAACTAACATGACTACAGGAATGTGGGGTTTGCTTTAGCTGCCCCGATGCTAAAACACATTTATCATTTTGCTGGAGAGAAGGGTAAAGTATTTTTGAACTAAAAAACAATTCGCAAGTAAAAAAACAGTTCTGTAGCCATGTACATGTCTGGCCAGTTGGCTTCTAACTATATACCTCTGTCAGGCAACTCCTGCAGCCAAGCTGGTGCCAAACATACTTCTCTGCTTTCATTTGCACCACATCAGTAAGGCCAGTAATGTCTTGTCTTCTGAGCAGCCCAGGACCTCCATACACACTGCCCAGGACTATGCCCTGATCACTTTGATGCTGCAAAACGCAGCAAAAACGCAGGAAGCAGAAGTTATGAGTTATAAGCTCAATCTGATTGATGTAAGGCACGAGCACAATGGGTAGCTTTCGTCAGTGGGAGAGATCATCATGTCTCACTTGTCAGCTACTGCCCACCTAAAGCCAGGCAGTCCTTGGTCAAAAAGTGATGGCCTGCCACTGTCCACCTGCTTCAATGGGTGCTTGAAACTCAGAGTATCAATCAAGAAACAGACCAAACTACTATACCAGGTAAAAAATAAAAGAAACAAATCCTCTTGCACCTAGCAAGCTGGTATGTCAAGACCATGGGTCCTCGCTCGTCCACTGAACAAGTTAATGACTCATGGAAGACTGTGATCTGAAAAAAATCAAACACTGACATGCCATTCTACAGGAAACCAGACTCACTTCGAATGGCAGACTCTGAGAGAAGAACTACAGCATTTTCTGGCAAGGAGGTCATCCGAAAGACCCATGTATTCATGGTGTAGGATTCACAGTGGGGAACTCTCTTCTGTCTGCGACCGAACCAGCTGAGGGCTCAGAACACTTGTTTTCCCTCCACCTCTCAACCACCTTCGGTCCAGTTAACATATTGAGTGTCTATGTTCTCACTATGTTCCCTTACATACAAACCAAGGACCAGTTCTACAAGGAACTAGACCAGGATGTCAGGAGGGTCCCAGACTGTGAACACCTATTTCTGCTGGGAGGTTTCAATGCAAGAATAGGGGGTGATCATCACACATGGGACAACTGCATAGGCCTCTTTCAGGGGTCAGCAAACCTTTTCAGCAGGGGGCCAGTCCACTGTCCCTCAGAACTTGTGGGGGGCCGGACTATATATATATATTTTTTTGGGGGGGGTGAACGAATTCCTATGCCCTACAAATAACCCAGAGATGCATTTTAAATAAAAGAACACATTCTACTCACGTAAAAACACGCTGATTCCCAGACCGCCTGCGGGCCAGATTTAGAAGGTGGTTGGGCCAGATCTGGCCCCTGGGCTTTAGTTTGCCTACCCATGGCCTCTTTGGTACTGGCAGCATTAATGAGAACAGACAAAAGCTGCTTGAGCTGTGCTTGTATCAAAGCCTCTGCATCACAAACTTGTTCTTCTCTACCAAGGTAAAACAGCAAATTTCCTGGAAGTATCCAAGGTCAGGCCACTAGCACCAGATGGACTTGATTATCACCAGGTGAACGGCACTGAACTGTGTTTGCGTCACACAAAGTTACCACAGTGCTAACCGCGACACAGATCACTCCCTGGTGGCAAGCAAGATCCATTTCCAGCCAAAGAGGACCCATAGCACAAAGTGCGGTTTTGAATCTACACTGGCAGAAAAATCATACTTGAACTTTGTGAATGCTTCTCTGATTCTGCCGAACAAGTGTTGAAGTAAGGTGGAACCACATCAAAGAGGCAACCTACAACAAAGCTACCGCATTTTTCGCTCTATAGGACGCGCCAGACGATAAGACGCACCTAGTTATGGGGGGAGGAAAACAAGAAGAAGAAAAATTCTGAATCCCAGAAGCCAGAATAGCAAGAGGGATCTGGCTTCTGGGGTAGCCTCTTGCTGTTCTGGCTTCTGGGATAGCCACTGAAGCCTCTCTCCCGGGCAGCAGGATGAAGGCTCCCCCTGCCCGGAAGAGGCTGCGCGCGGGTAAGCTGCCCTCTGTACCTTCCCCCATCTCCCGCAAGAGCCGCGCAAAGCCTCCGCAGGGCAGTGGGGAGCCTTCGTCCCACTGCCCTACAGAGGCTTCGTGGGGGCTATCCAAAAGCCAGAATAGCTAGAGGGAGCGCTGCACAGCGCTTCCTCTCGCTGATCTGGCTTCTAGGACAGCCCGCAAAGCCTCCGGAGGGCAGCAGGGTGCCTTGTTCTGGCTTCTGGGACAGCCCGCAAAGCCTCCAGAGGGCAGTGGGATGAAGGCACCCCGCTGCCCTGCGGAGGCTTTGCGCAGCTAAGCCCAAAGCTAGAACAGCGAGACAGAGCGCTGCACAGCACTCCGTCTCGCTGTTCTGGCTTCTGCGACAGCCCACGAAGCCTCCACAGGGCAGCGGGGTGCTTTCATCCTGCTGCCCTGAGGAGGCTTTCACGCAGCTAAGCCAGAAGCTAGAACAGCGAGAGCGAGCATTGCCCAGCGCTCCCTCTCCCTGTTCTGACTTCGCCGCGCAGCCTGCATTCACTCCATAAGACGCACACACATTTTCCCTTACTTTTTAGGAGGGAAAAAGTGTGTCTTATAGAGCAAAAAATATGGTATATCCTCCTTTGGCAAAAGAGACCAACAGTTCCCAGACTGGTTTGAGGTTGGCATGAAGGACATGGAGCCTGTTATCACTGCAAAGCGCAAGGCTCTTCTGAACTACAAGCGCTGCAAAAAGACACCTGTTACACTGAGAAAGGCAAGGAGTGATGCCCAGCACACTGCCAGATAATGTGCCAATAACTACTGGCTAAAGCTGTGTCACAGCATTCAATTCATTGCTGACACTGGCAACACTCGCAAAATGTATGATGGCATGAAGAAAGCTTTTGGACCAACAGTCAGGAAAACTGCACCACTAAAACTTTTGCCAGGAGAGATCATCAGAGACTGCAGCAACCAGACGAAGTGATGGACAGAGCACTACCAAGAACTGTACTCATGGGAAAACATGGTCTCTGACACAGCAGTCAACAGTATCCTGCCTACCTGCCTTGGAAGAGTGGGATGTCGCTCCCTTCCTTGACAAGCTGAAGAATACCACCAACTCTCAAGCATGTGGCAAAGCCCCAAGACAGGATGGAATCCTAACAGAAGTGCTGAAAGCTGGCTTCAATTCCTCCCCTCATGATGCACTTCCATGGCTTCATCTTGCAGTGTTAGGATCTATGCCACAAGACATGCATGACTCCAGCATTGTGACCCTCTACAAAAACAAAGGTGACCACCATGACTGTAACAACTAACATGGAATCTCCCCACTGAGTACTATGGGGAAAGCCTTCACCTGTGTAGTTCTCAACAGATTACAGTCACTCGCCAGCATGGTTTATCTCAAGTCACAACATGGCTTTAGAGCTCAGAAGTCAACATGATTTTCTCAATGCATCAGCTGCAGGAGAAATGCCAGGAGCAGAGATGCCTCTTGTACATCACCTTCATAGACCTGACAAAGGCCTTTGATCTCATCCGCCAAAACAGGCTCTTCACGCTGTTCATGTGGTGCCCACCAAAGCTTCACAAAATGATCATGTCTCCGCACCAAGACAAAAGTGCAGCGGGTGCTTATCAGAGAGATGTTTGCAGATGAAGCAGCCTTTACAGCACACTCCAAGGAAGCTCTACAGAGGCTATCAACCATCTTGCCCAAGCCTGCAGGGAGGTCGGCCTTACCATCATCCGGACAAAGACCAACATCCTGGGTCAGGACATTGCCAGCACTCCATGCGTCAGCATTGGTGACCAAACGCTTAAGGTTATAGACAATTTTGTGCTTCTGGGCTCCACCATAACCAGCAACCTCTCTACTGATGCTCAGCTGGACAAGTGTATTAGCAAGGCAGCTCTGCCAATGGCTCACCTCTCCAAAAGTATATCGTAGAATGTGATACTAATGACCAATACCTAGAAGAAGGTCTACCAGGCTTGCATCTAGGGCATGCTGCTTTAGGGAAGTGAGTGGAGGGCAACTAACAGCTGTCAGGAGTGATGCTTCAAAGCCTTCCACATGTACTGTGTCAGGAAGATTTTGGGCATCACATGGCAGGACAGAGTCTCAAACAAAGATATGCTCTCCCAAACCCACATTCCCAGCATGTTCACACTCCTGTATCAGTGATGTCTACACTGGCTTGGCCATGTCCACAGAATGGAAGATGGAAGGATCCCCGAGGACACGCTCTACAGGGAGCTGGCTACAGGGACCAGGCCTGTTGACAGACCAACTATGTGTTACATAGATGTCTGCAAACAAGACATGATGGCTGGCAACATCAACCCTGCTGTGTGATAATCCCTTGCAAATGACCACAGTGCCTGTAGACAGGTCGTGTATCCATAGCAGTGACCAGAGGAGGAATGATTGCTGGGAGGAGGGCAAAGAGAAGAAACGCCATGATACATCTCTAACAGTGATCACTAACACCTTCATCTGCCCTAGCTACAATAACACATGTCTCTCCTGCATCCGTCTCTACAGCCACAGCAGACACTGTAACTCTCCAATGGTTTGACTTTAACCCAAAGGTGCATTCCTCCACTGTCTCCTGAGACAGAGAGATTTTAACAAAGACAGACAGACAGACAGACGTACAGTGGAACCTCTACTCATGTACGGAATCCATTCCAGAGGTCCATTCGTGAGTCGATCCGGGTCGCTGGTAGAAGCGCCATTCTGTGTACGCGCAATCGGCGGCAGCGCAGTTCTGTGCGCATGCACGAATCGTGGCAAACCCAGTATTTACTTCTGGGTTTGCTATGGTCGCGAGTCGAACTATTTGCAAGTAGGGGCGGTGGTAAGTTGAGGTTCTACTGTAGTATGAACTGAAGGATGCTGTGGTGATTGCAGCTCAGGGACTTTTAAACTTCAAGGAGCAGCAGGGGCAGCCTACCACATTGCGTGTATGGCCTACCTTCAGTTTTCAGGAATGAGGGGAAATCCACAGAGCCCCCCAGGTGCCACCTGTGTGCAAAAAGCAATTCCCCCCCCAGACTATCTTTCAGCACTTTTGAGCTGAAAGGGGGAAAGCTGCCCAAACCTTTTAAAATCCCCACACTGCTGGCTGTGAAGATGCACCACTTAGCACAATTCAAGATCCAGACCTGTGAGCCTGGCTTCCAACCACCTCCTGGGGAAACTATTGTGGCTGCACCTTAAAGGTGCATAAGACTCTCTGGATGGGCTCCTATGCACTGCAATCCTGCACTCTGTTAAGAAGCTCTAGTTCTATTGAAATCAATGAGGTTTGCAGGCACTGAAGGACTGCTCTCCAAAATGCTGACAAGTGGCCACTTTTCATCCACGGCAAGGAGCCACAGTTGAGTGGCATAGCAGCAGCTCTGCAGGCAGAAGACCTCGGGTTCAATCCCCCAAGGCAGACACCTCCAGTTAAAAGGAACAGAGGGAGGAGTTGCTGGGTGAGACCCTGAACAGTTACTGACAGCCAGAGTAGACAACACTGGCTCCAACAGAGGACACGATTATCAAAGGCTACTAGCTATTGTTCAAAGCGTCAAATGGACAATTTTATTGTTATTTATTAATTAAATTTGTATACAGTGGTACCTCCGGTTAAGTACTTAATTCGTTCCGGAGGTCAGTTCTTAACCTGAAACTGTTCTTAACCTGAAGCACCACTTTAGCTAATGGGGCCTCCTGCTGCTGCCGTGCCACCGGAGCACAATTTCTGTTCTCATCCTGAAGCAAAGTTCTTAACCCAAGGTACTATTTCTGGGTTAGCGGAGTCTGTAACCTGAAGCGTATGTAACCTTAAGCGTATGTAACCTGAAGCGTATGTAACCCAAGGTACCACTGTACTGCCCTTCATCTGAAGATCACAGGGTGGTTCAGCTAGGGTGCTTTGCACACAGGTCCTGCTTGTGGGTTTCCCACTAGTCATCTGGCTTCCCTCTGTGAGAACAGAATGCCTCTGGGCAGGTCCAGCTGCAGGGCACTTATGACTCTATAGAGCAGTGTTTCCCAACCGGTGTTCCGCGGCACACTAGTGTGCCGCGAGACGTTGCCTGGTGTGCCGTGGGAGGGAGGCGGGCGAGTCGGGCGGCGAGAGGCGGGGCGGCGGCGGCGAGGAGAGGCCGCCCAGCGCGGGGCTCTCGCTGTCTGCCTGCCTGCGTGGCGCTGACGTCACGGGGCTGTAACGTGCCCTACATAGGCACACGCGGGGCGGCGAGCGAGCTCCCTCCCACATCCCATCGCCGGCTCTGCACCAGGCGGTAGAGCTCGGCGAAGTCGCCGCGCTGGAAGGCCAGCAGCGCGCGCACCTTGCCCAGGCTCTCGCCCGCCTGCGCCTCCAGGCACGGCGCCTCGGCGTCGGGCGGCAGCGAGCCCAGGAAGCGGCCCAGCCGGCCGGGGTCGCCCGCCTGCAGCAGCGCCTCGCACACGCACGAGACCTGCTCCGCCGAGAAGCGCGGCGAGCGCGGAGGATCGGGCGCGGCGGAGGCCAGCCCTGCACTTGGAGAGGACGCAGCAGCCGTCGCCAAACCCGATCCTCCTGCTCCTGCTCCGCCGCCGTCCTCTGGCTCTCGGCCGGGAGGAGCCTGCGGCGACGGGGCAGGCGCCGAAGTTGGCGCGCCTCCTCGGCAGCGCCTTCGTCCTCCTCCTCCTGCCTCTGCTCTCCTCCGGCGGCGGGGGCGCGCCGCCCTCCCCGGCCGGGGGGCTCGGCGGGGCCCGCGGGGAAGGAGGCCATGTTCGCGGCGCGCGGGATCGTGGCCCCCCTCGCCCGCCTCTGGCCCGCTCCCCTCCCCCTGCGCGCTGCCCTAGCCGTGCGGGTCTCCTCCCCCTGCGCCGCCGTCCCCTTTCCACATCCTAGGAGCCGCGGTCCGCCTACCGCCCCCGGGCTGCGGCGCGGCTCCCAGCCCGGGCTGGCCTCCGCCTCCTGGGACGTGCACCCACCCCCGCGGCCCCCCAAACTTCGGAGCAACTGAATGCTTTCCCATGTAGAACAGTCCCTGCAAATAAAAACCTAGCATATTTGGAAGAGGAATGCTAGCCTAACCATTACCTTCTATGCTGTTACTATTTTTTTATTTTTATTTTTACATAAGTAAAAAGTGACCTTTCCCCATCTGGCATGGGGGTGTGCCTCGAGATTTTTTTCATGAAACAAGTGTGCCTTTGCCCAAAAAAGGTTGGGAAACACTGCTATAGAGCACTCTATAGTCTCTCCCCCCCCCCTGCCCATCAGCCCCAGAAAGGTTGGGGAAAGATGTTATCAAGGCAAAACATTAGAGGAAGAAGCCAGATAGCTCAGTGACAGAGCACCTGCTTTGTATGCAGAAGGTCCCAGGTTGAAGCCCTACTGGCAGCATCTCCAGGTAAGGGCTGGGACTGCCTCCTGCCTGAAACCCTGGAGAGCCACTGGTTCCTGTCAGTGAAACGACACTGTGCTACAGGGACTAACATTCCAACCTGGTATAAGGTGGCTTCCTAAGTAACCTGCCAGCAACAGAGCAAGTTGCGCAAACATACAACAGCTTCTTCTCAAAGACCAGCACACTGATTACAGCTTCCACAAAGAGGGAAGCAACCAAAGGCAGTGTTGCCTTCTAACCACCTTTCCCAACTAATATGCCTCCCAAACCACAGCCATTTTCTGGAGGGTGTCAAAAACAACCCCAAAGCAATGTTACCTTTACAGAGAATGCTGACCAAGATACTGAGGCCAAGGAGGGGAGCTGTAGTTGGGGTGGGGTTCCCCCCACCTTCATAGTACGGAAGCATTCAGAAGAAGGGATGGGGTGGTCACAGTGCTGATAGTGCCTGGGCAAGCCTTGGCATTTCAAGATTTCGGGTAAAGATGAAAAGAATGGGAAGTGGCATGCCATACCGAAGGGACCCAGTTCAAAAAGAGGAACCCTGAAGAAGGAAGAGGAGGCTGGATGCCCAAAGTCTACAGGCAACCACCATAAGGAAAAGAGCAGCAGATGCAGAGCAGAGCCAGCGAGGCAGCATTTGCTGAGAAGCCCCAGGCTAGCCGGCTGGCCTCAAACCTCCTCCCCAATGCACCAGGACAGCAAAGCAGAAGAGGAATATACCGTATTTTCCGCACCATAGGGTACACCGGACCATAGGGCGCACCCAGTTTTTAGGGGGGGAAAATCAAGAGGGGAAAAAATCCCCCCCAGCCCCAAAGAGCAGCGTACAGGCTGCACACAACCTCTCCCTGCCAAAGGGGTTGCGTGCAGCTATGGAACAAGCCAAGGCAACGAGCGGGATGGATCCCGTTCGCTGTTTTGGCTTCCCCTTTAGCCCTGTGCAGCCTCTCCTTGCCGGGAGAAGCAGGGCTAAAGAATCCATAGCCCCGTCCTGGGCATAGTCGGCCAATCGGTGTTAAAGAAGGACAGAATTTTCTTTATGTATGCTACAACAGCAGCAAGAATACTCATCGCAAAGTATTGGAAGACACAAGATCTACCCACTTTGGAAGAATGGCAGATGAAAGTGATGGACTACATGGAATTGGCGGAAATGACTGGCAGAATCCAAGACCAGGGAGAAGAGTCGGTGGAAGAAGATTGGAAGAAATTTAAAGATTATTTACAGAAATATTGTAAAATTAATGAATGTTAGAATGATGTTTGATTGAAGTTAAGTGGTTTCTAGCTGTAATGATATAAAAGAATATGGAAAATTGGATTTCTAAATAGGTAAAAATTTAATGTTACAATATATTAAGATTAAAGATCAGGATAATAAGGAGGGAAAGAAATTGCTGAATTAATTAATTGAATTGGAACACAAAAAAGGGAGGTATGAGGAGGTCAGGGAAACAAGGATATGAATGTAAGATATGGAAAGATTGATTTATTATTATTATTATTATTTTCCTTTTTTCTGTAAGTGTACTTACTTTTTTATTCTGTATTTTTCTTGTATTTTTATTTTTGTCTTTTACCTTTGTATTTTTTGTTTTTATGTAATTCCTCTTTCTGAAACTTTAATAAATATTTCATTTAAAAAAAAGAAAAGAATCCATAGCCCCGTGCAGCGTCTCCTTGCGGAAGGGTTGCGCACAGCTATGGAAGAAGGCAAGGCAGTGAGCGGGATGGATCCTGCTTGCTGTTTTGCCTTCCCCTTTAGCCCCGTGCAGCCTCTCCTTGCCGGGAGACGCTGCGCAGGGCTAAAGAAGCCATAGCCCCGTGCAGCCTCTCCCTGCCGGTGGGGTTGCGCGAGGCTATGGCACAAGCCTGCATTCGCTCCATAGGAGGCACACACATTTCCTCTCAATTTTTGGAGGGGGAAAACTGTGTCCAATAGAGCGAAAAATACGGTACCTCTTTGCATTCACACCCTCTCTCTCCTCTAGCAGGCGGTTTCTTGCTTCAGCTCATTGCCTAGTATGGTGGGATGGGATGTCCAGCCCTGAACTTTGCGTGGTTGTTTTTTTTCTCTCCCTTCAGCAAGTTACTCTGTGAGTCAGCAGAAACAGACATGAGAGCACCAGGAATGCTGCCTAGTTCTGATGCAATGGGGATGGGTGGATGGGTTCCCCCCCTTTTTTAAAGGCAGGGGAAAGGGAAAAGGAAGAAGGCAGCTCACTCCTCCATCTGGCTGGCTGGCTGGGACCCACTTTTGTGGGGTCTGCAGAGGCGCTTCTCCCTCCTTCCCTCCCATGACACTGGACAGGAACCTGAGCATAGTGTCCCCCATCTGGATTAGCAGCCAAAGGCTACAAGGCAGCCTTAGGCCAGATTCAGATGGGATTCCCCCAGCCTCCCCCTTCTGACCTTCGCAGCACCACCCCCTTCAAAATTTGGGGAGGGGGGGATAATTGGATGCCCCCCCCAGCCTCTGGACTCCCTCAGCAGCTGCTGGGCCTGCATGCAGCTGTCCCATGCAGTGAGCCACAGAATTGCAACAAGCCACACACTCTGCCCCCCACCCAATCTGGCCACTGGACCTTCATGGGCAGGAAGGGGTTGAAAAGGCTGCTGCTTCAGCTGGACCTTGCTTGAGCCACAAGGTCTTCCTCAGCCCACCCTGGTGTGTTCCTGTATCCTTGGTTGCTCTTTGGTCCTACTGCAGCTGCTGCTCTCAGTTTGCTGCCCATGACCTCAACCTTGAAACTCTTTTTCTAGGCTGGGTTTCTGTGAGTCTTGGTTTTTGCAACAAGACATTGCTAGTCCCTATTGAAATATGCAAAAAGATTAATAAATGTGGGCTTCTCATTCCCCAGAGTGTATGGGGTGTTAAGGGAGGAGTAATACCTCTGGTGGGGAACACATCATGCTCCTTTTGGGGTAGTCTGTCCACCTTGGGGTCCCCACCCTGCATTCAGCTCTCACCTGTGGCTCCTAGAAGCTGTCAACATGCAACAGCAGCCACACCCCAGAAAACAGCTTCAACTGGCTAGCTAAACCAGGTGAGAGTAGTCGATGGTTCTCAAAACCTAAGTGAGTTAGGGACGTCACCTGCATGTGAAGACAGGCTCCAGCAGACTGAGAAGAGAGACTAATAGTGGGTCCAATGGTCAAGAAGGCGGTTTCTGCACATGCTGTAGAGGGAAGTGAGGGGCAGATGGAGCTCATCAACCTGTGAAGGAAGCTTGACTAGGAGATGGAAAACTCAGATCCTAAACCTCTGTTGCCTTCTTTGGGAGAAGAAAAGGCTAAGGAGTAAACCCTACATAATTCCAGAGTGGAGTCCCTAAGATACTTGGAAGATGCCTTGAGTGTCTCCTGACAACTCCTGCAGCCAAGCTGATGCCAAACATATTGCTCTGCTTTTCTCTGAACCACATTAGCAAAGCTGAGAGGTGGGTCTTGCCATATGGACAGCCTGGTCCTCCATATACACTGGTTACTCCCCAGCGAAATCACTTCGGTGCTAATGCAATGGTTTAACTTCACCCCTGAAGTAGCACTCTACTGTCTCTGGAGACAGATGGATGCCAACCATAAGCTCACACACACCCCGCCAAAAATAAATAAATCAGTGGTTCTTCAGGTGCTTGGAGATGGAGGCAGCCTGATGACTCCCTTCTTTGTTTGGTTCTGAAACTTCACATCAGCATGAAAAAAGACTCAGGCCTGTATGTTGCTGTAAGAGCTGAAACACATTCCCCATTCATACCTTCCCAATCTGCTAGCTATGAAGCTGAAGAATAAGCGAAACTGTATTCAGATGCTCATCAAAGTCAGGAAAATGATATGCAAATAGTATTTATCACATGCAACTACGATGCTGAGATTGGCATATTTTCCATTTGCATTCATGAGCCATGTCTGTTCTTCACGGAGACTGTGACACTGACACACACACACACACACCCGCAGCCATCAAAGTACTCTGCCTGCTTCTGTGGCCAGCAAGGCCAGACTCTACCCAGGAACAAGCCCTGCCTTCTGGGGGCAGGGGGCACATGTGTGCTGTTGCTCCACAGGGAAGAATCTTGGATTTCCCTTCACAATGCCACCTGGTGGGGGTCTCTAGTGCATGGGTAGGTAAACTAAGGCCCGGGGGCTGGATCCAGCCCAATTGCCTTCTAAATCCGGCCCGCAGATGGTCCGGGAATCAGTATGTATTTACATGAGAAGAATGTGACTTTTTATTTGTGGGGCATAAGAATTCGTTCATTCCCCCCCCCCCCAAATATAGTCCAGCCCCCCACAAGGTCTGAGGGACAGTGGACTGGCCCCCTGCTGAAAAGGTTTGCTGACCCCCTGCTCTAGTGCTTCCACATTTTCTAAAGAAAACCTTCATAAATATCTACTTTGTAAATCAATAAATGCAAGTGCCTGGCTCTGCCCCTTATCTGGGGGTGGGAGGAACAGTAGGAGCAGCCCAACAGCAGAAGCATCTTATCAGTGCTCAACATAGGAGTTTGGGACAGGAAAGTGCAGAAGGCCACAAAAAGCATTTTTTGCCACTTCCTCTGCTTGCTTCAGCAAGTACTTATTAGTGGGATGTGATAATCAAATATAGATTTGGACAACACCATAATTTAATGAGCATATAAAAATACAGGTGTTTACATTGGCATGAATTGATCGGAAACGGCCAACTTGAGAGATTTGGGGAGGGGGTGGAGAGCGAAAGAAACTCTGCTGTGTTTCCTTAAAATTCAGCTGGGTCCTCCCCCTGAAGGAAATGGCAAGGTGGGATCCTGCCACTTCCAGTGTGCTGGCTCTGTAGAGTTCATCCTATCCAAAGGCCTCTCCACCATCTCCAGTCCTACAAAGCCTCCTGGAAGGGCAGCGTGGGTGGCGCTGTGGTCTAAACCACTAAGCCTCTTGGGCTTGCCGATCAGAAGGTTGGAGGTTCGAATCCCCACAACGGGGTGAGCTCTTGTTGCTCTGTGCCAGCTCCTGCCAACCTAGCAGTTCAAAAGCACACCAGTGCAAGTAGATAAATAGGTACTGCTACGGCGGGAAGGTAAACGGCATTTCCATGTGCTCTGGTTTCCGTCCCGGTGTTCCGTTGCATCAGAAGCAGTTTAGTCATGCTGGCCACATGACCCAGAAAGCTGACTGTGGACAAATGCCGGCTCCCTCAGCCTGAAAGCAGATGAACACCGCAACCCCATAGTCACCTTTGACTGGACCTAACTGTCCAGGGGTCCTTTACCTTTACTCTTGCCTTTGATTCATCAACTGACTCACAATGGCTATCTGTTAAGGATGTTTTAGCTGAGATTCCTGCATTGCAAGGGGTTGGACTAGATGACCCTTGAGTCCCTTCCAGTCCTACAATCCTGTTATTCTGTGATCTCCCAAGGATTGAACCCATTTCATCTAGGTAGTTTCCAGCCCTCCCTTCCTCTTGCCACAAGGGAAACTCTGGGTGGACAGGGCCTCCTTGAGCCATCAGAGGCAGTGGTTAAGCCCCCCCCCCCCGGCTGCACCCTTCAAAAAGGCAGAGAAAGAGTTTACAAGTTTAATATTCATAGCTTGGTTTATTTGCATAACGTGCCATAAATAGTAGACGATGAGGTGAAATACAAAGTGTTCCACTTGCATTTCTAATTGTGCTTAAAATCAGATGTAATCCTTTCTCTCTTAGAGATTTACAGTTGCTGTATTGCCATTCAGGTCTGGTATTGCAAAAACTGTCTGGGAAACAACAATAAGGTTGGAATCCACCCTGCACCCAGGAGAGGAACTGAGGTTCAGGACAGATGGCAGGAAGGGAGAAGGGCCCCTCCCCAGAGGTTGCTCTGTTCAATGGGTTGGACTAGATGAGTTGGAGTAGGTGAGTTAGACTAGATGACCCTTTGGATCCCTTCCAACCCTACAATTCTATGCTGTCCTTGGGATCCCACGTCCCTGTGCAATTTGGGTCCAGAAGGCAGCTAGCAAGCACAACATTTCAGATAAAATCACATTAAAATAAAAAACTACACAGAAGGCAGCAGGAAAATCAAATGTGTGTTATTTAAAGCTGGGTCCCCACCTACACACTCAATGTGGTACCTGTGGGCAGCCCCACAGCACCCACCCACCTCCCCTGACCTTCCCATTTGTTATTTTACTTTTAAAATTGAGATAGTTTGACTTTCTCTCTGCCTGTGTTCTTTTTCCAGGGGGTTCTAGGCATTGCTGCTACTTCCC
Organism: Podarcis liolepis; assembly: GCF_965112155.1. NCBI lineage: Eukaryota > Metazoa > Chordata > Lepidosauria > Squamata > Lacertidae > Podarcis > Podarcis liolepis. The sequence goes on from NC_139570.1 coordinate 32,202,514, forward strand.
CACTCTTTGCTAAAGGCCAAGGGAGAGAACAAGTCACAGATGACAGCCATCCCTGGGGAGGCAAAGGAAGACGCAGCTGATGGTTAAGGAGGACTCAGCAGGCTGGATGAGGGAAGGGAGGGGGCAGAAGTTCCCAGGTTCAGCCCCAAACACCACCTCCAGTTGGGGCTGGGGAAGGTCCTTTTTCTACCTCAAGTCTTAGAGAGCTGCCACTACAGCATGGTAACTCCCAACTCTCACCATGACCCTTAGCCTCTGGCCATGCTAACCAGGGCTGATGGGAGTGACCAAAGGCCTGATTCAGCCACCTCCTCCTCCTGCAACCTCTTTCAGAAATCTCCTCAAGACTTGGACACTCATTGCAATATCTATCCCTCTGCCCCCAAAATCATTAGCCTTCTGGTTAAGCTGGTTAAGACTCTCCCTGGGAGTAATTAGTTCCCTTTCACATGTAAGGATGGTTAAGTATTGTGGGGCTGGCTGGAGGAGACCTCCCCGTGGAGCGTGGAACAGCAGCTGCTCACATTTTTGCCTGCTCACAGAGTTCTGGTTTGAAAAGGGGGACATTTTGCAGGAGACCACCACCTCTGTCCATCACCGGCCCCCACATGGCAGCCACTTCTTCTTTAGGGCATCTACCACCCCCAGCAAGTGAACTCCATCTTCCTCTTTTCCCTCTTATTTCCCTTGGGGGAATGGAGTGATTGCAGGTTCATAAACATCTTCACAACAAAATGTTAATGAAGCTGTGTGAAGATGACAAACTCAGCAAAATAAAGGCAATAGATTGACTTATACAATTATACCATTACTATTCCATCAAATGACTGGGTCCCATTTCAAGGAATGCTTCCTTAAGCAAAAGTGACTAAATATCAAGGCACTTGTTTAATTCCAGAAGGCTGGAGCCACAGCACTAAAAGCCCAGTTTCCAGTGCAAACTAAACATACTCCTCAGGCGTGGCGCCCTCAGCAGGGCCACAACCTAAGGAGCCCAGTGGCCAGGCAGAGGTGTAAGGGACCAGTCCTGATTAAAGCCTTTTAATGTGCTCCCTTAACTGATGTGCATTGATTAAGCCCATTCATACATCCAAAGAAGGAACAGGTGGGGTAGGATGACTGGGCAATGCCTCTCCCCAGCTGGTTTAGAGAAAAATATAACCCCCACCCCTACACACTTTCTTCCGTTAATCCTGCCAGCACCCAGAGAGAAATGAAAGCAAACTGTTCAGAATTCGCCATTTATTGCCTTGCAGTTTTGCACCATTCAGATGTTCTTTGGCTTTGTGCCCGGACCTAATTTTAAACCCATTTACTAGAAATCCCACAAATTAAAGGAAATGTGGATAATGTTGTAAGAATCCTCTGGGCCAAATAAAAGCTAAACGTTGCCTGCCTTCCTGGTGCATCGGAGTAAGACCCTGAACCACAAAAGCCAGATTTCCCCAAAGCTCTTTTGCAACAGTGAGAGGATCTTGTTTTGTTAAAAGTTGTTCTGATTCATGACAGAATTACAAGGAAGGAGGGCAGGCGAGACAAGGCAGCAGCCACCCAGGCTGGGAGAGCCTCTAAGCCATAGGCGGGAAGGAGCAACTAGGAAGAGGCTAAACCAGGGAAGAAAGCAGGTGGAAGAAAGCAAGAGGATGCAGCAGGGGGTGGGGAGAGAGAGGGAGAGGGGCAACACACAAACACTGGACCACCCTCCACCCCCCACAAAAGAAGCTGTAATGCCCATGTTCCATTTTCCTTCCACTGGAAGGGGCACTCAGAACTCACAGCTGGTGAGGGCCAACTCTGCCTCACACCATGGCATAGAGACAAGGACAAGTCTCCAGCCTTGCGCTTGCACCTTAAGCTGTTTCCACCCTTGCACCTCCACCCCAGTGCCACATTTTCTTCATAGAATCATAGAGCTGGAAGAGCCCCCAAGGGTCATCTGGTTTAACCCCCAGCAGCGAAAGAATCATAACGAAAGCATTCCTGACAGGTGGCCATCCAACTTCATATCAGAGCAAAACCTTAAGTTCCCCAATGAGGGAGCTCTGGAGGAGGTTGCTTTGGACAAGGCAAGGTGAGAAAGGGACAGCCCGAACTCAAGACCTGGGGCTATGGCACCGAGGCCTGCACCTGCTGCCCTTCCCCAGAAGCGGGTGGTTAGGGGTATACCTCCCATAACTATGGAAGCTTGATTTGGCAGTTATCAACCCAGACACAGAGAGACCTTTCTAAAAAGTGGGGGGAGCTCTTCTCTACTCCCACAACCATGAGGTGCAGCTGCTCCGCTGCACACCAGACACCTCAACTGACAATCTTCTTGTGTCCACACAGCCCTAGGATTCCACATCCACGCTGCCTTCCTGAACCCTTTGAAATCTTGCAGGAGGAGGAAGTGCAAGACCCCACCCCCACCCCCATTAGATTATCACCCCACGACAAAGCACTCATTAGGAGCTGATTCACTCCTCAAGTATGTCAACAAATTCAGAGGTTTTCCTGAGCAAGCAGCCTTGGGGAGCAGCCCTCTGTGTGACCCTACCCACCTTGCCTTATAGGGGGTCTCATAGGTGGACTGGAAGAATGGAGAGGAAACGGAGGCAGCCTTGGCTCTTCTGTAAAATGTAAGCAAAGCAATGGAGCTGCAGCCCAGCAAGCAAACTAACTTGTGGCTTCACTCCAGGTCCACAAGCAGACATTGGGCAAAAACCTTCTAAAAGCTTGTTACACACAAAGCTGTCTACAGTGCAGATATTTTCCTAGCCTCCCTGGTGCAAAATACCACCATCCTTGGATCTGGGCACTCATTCATTTTGCAGCAAACCTCCAACTATGACTTACGATCAACTATCGTCCTAGCGTTATACTGTATTTCATGTATGCTTCTTTTTTTTTAAAAAAAAGAAAGAAAATAATTATGCAGAAGCTGGAAGCGCTTCCAAGGTTTGCAAATAAGCCCAGAATTTTGGGAAGCTTCCCTGGATCAATATGCTTTTCTCTGCTTGCCTGTGAAAATATTCAAATGCTCAGCCTATGAAGCCAAGTCCTTTTCCTATACTTTGCCTTCCTTCTGAGGCAGAAGAGGAGGGGCTGCATAAACTACCAGGTGACCTGAACCTGGAAAGTGACTGACTCAGGGACTGATTCTGCTGCTGTTTTGTCCATCTGCTGAGGGATAGGGAACAGCTTTCCCAGCCATTCTCCCCTTACTCAACCACTGCCCCCCACCAGCGTCTATGGGGGGGGGATGGACTCCTTTGTGTGGAGCAGCTGGGGATGAAGACCCAGAGAAAAGGACAGAACAAAACTGAGTGGGCCCATTAGTCCTTTGCAGCACTCCAGGAACCAGTAAAACGCTCCCCACTTGCGCAAGTGTCAAAGCAAGGGCAAAAGGACCCAGGGACATTCATCAGCAAACATCCCCTTCTTTAGCTCAGTTTCCTGGACAAAGAGGATTAGGCAAGCTCTTGGAGCAGTGGTGTCCAAAGTTTTTTCAAAGAGAGCCAGATTTGATGAAGTGAAGGGCTGTGGGGGCTGACCAAAGTTGTTGACCTTTCTTAGGACTGAAGTTGTTGAGCTTTGTTTTTAGGATTGAGGTTGTTAAGGGTTTTTTTTTAGGATTTTACCCCAGGAAATAAACTGCCACAGGGGCCAGATTAAACCAACCAGCAGGCCGGATTAGGCCCCCTAAACGGACTTTGGACATGCCTGAGGATCAGTACACCAGAAACCACTACCCCGCTCCCAGCAACTGGTATTCAGAGGCATCCTGCTATGATGGTCCAGTTGCTGGAAATTGCAAGTATGGAGAGTCGCTACTGTGGAGCTCAGGTCCTGTTCATGAACTGGGCTTTCCTCCTGCCTTTCCATTTGCAGCTACCAGATTAGGATGGATTGCTGGGCAATGGGGAGGAGGCATCTAGGTCATCAGGGAAAGTAGCAAAACAATGCTTTACACAGGTCCAGGGTTGCAGCAATGGAGTAAATGCACTGACCCCACAGAGCCCTTCCCAGCTGAAAGAATGAGAATCACAGCAAGAGAGAATTTCAGCCAGGTCTCTTCAGTGAGAGAGCTCTGAAAAACGCACGTTCTGCACAGCTGAAGTTACAACCTTCAAAATTGGGAAATACAGGAAATTTTGCAGTCAAGCTCAAATAAGACTGTGCTCTCCCTTGCTGTTTTCTCCTCCTCCTCCTCCTCTTTTTATTTTATTTTTAACCACAAAGTTCTTCTTAAGAAACAAACAGTTGTCAAAACAGCTTTCAAGCTCACTCGCCACATTAGTTAAATAGCAAGCATGGCATTGCTCAGCATCGTGTCCCTCTTGGCATGGGTGATGCCCCACAAAGAACACCATCCAAAGAGGGCCAAGTGGCATCCTTGGGCATCAGTTGAGTTCCCTGCCCCTATGCATCCCCAAACCTCCCTGCATGTCCCTCAGAATGACTGAGCAGCAGAACATCAAACTGGCCAAAAGGGCAAGTTGAACCACTCTTGCTGGCTCCTCCCAAGCCTCTAACTTGATGATTTATGGCCCCCATTAATGTTCTAGCTTCTTAATTGGGTTTCTGAGAACCATTATATTCTCTCCAGAATCAGACATAACTGAAAAACCCTTAACAAAACATTTTGCCATCAGATGCATTACATAAATGGCTGCTACACCAAAAAACAAGGTAATATTAAATTAAAACTAAAACAGCACCAAACCACCCCTCCCACTACAATGGACCCAAGGGCCTCTGCTATCATGCAACTAAGGTGGGACACACCTGCCTCTTTCACAACTAATGAAAAATGAAAGACTGCTCACCTATAACCAGTAATATTCAAGGGGTCATCTGCACAACCCCCACCTGCAAAGCTACATTCAAGTACCCAGGGTTTTCATGGGGGAAACTGGTGGCCTGTAATATTTGATTACTTTCATGTCAGCATAGATGTCTAATGGCTCAGAAGTTACTGCATCCATAAAATATACAGTCTCATTTTTTCTTGCTCCAAAAACCTGATAGGATTAATATAGTTAGCATGAGATCTTAGTCATAAAGTCAGATGTAAGTGGTGGTAAAATTAGCTGCCGAAATGGTCTGCTTATGGAAATCATTTCTTCTGTGCATTGTGCCCCCCTCCTTTTACATTTTAGAAAGGGGGAAGAATAAAGGGAATGGGCTGGAAATTAGAATAGTTGGTTTCTGCATTTGAGGCTTTTCTACAAATGGGTTTGTTTCATCTTTTTCCGGCAAGAAGGGGAAAGGCAGTAAGTGCTTTTAAGCTCTGCTATATATTGAATAGCCTGGGGTACAACTGGGTTTTTTTTTTAATAGCAATTAGGATTTGTGTAGATTTATTTGCTCCAAAGAATAGCGGGTGCAGCGGGGGGGGGGTAGCAACAGCCTGCCCCCATCTTCAGGTGGCATGTCCACACTACAACCTGAGGTGACTCTCTGCAGCATCCATCCCAGTGGAACCCCCTGACCCCAAACAGAGGTGGAAACTGTGACCAAAGCACCAAGATGAAGAGGAGGAGGAGGAGGTAAAGAGAGGACCCTGGTACTTAGCACCAGCAGTGGCAGGACCCAGAGCCTCATGCCCTTTAGAACAATCTGTTCCACAGCAAGATGTCAGACATTGGGCTAGATGGTCTTTGGTTTGGTCCAGCTGCAAGGCTCTTCTTCATTTAGGAGCATTGAAAGTTGCCTTCTTCCAAGTCAGATTTATTGGTCCATCTAGCTCAGTACTGTCAACACTGACTGGCAGGAACAACTTTCCAGGTTTTCAGGCAGAGAACATTCCCACCTAGAGATATTGGGTGTTGAACCTAGGACTTTTGCATGCCAATTCACAATTTGATTTATTAAATTCACAATTTGATTTATTTATTTTGAAGGGGAGACAGCAGAGCAAACGAGGGGGGGTAGCCCACACATCCATCCTGCAGCTAGGCAGAAGTCGGACACTTATTTTATGCAAGAATAGCCTGAACCAAGCGTCATTATAATTCATTTTCAGAACACCTTTTATTATATTCACTCACAAATTAAACTAAGTTGGAATAATCATGCCTCTGCTTTGAATTTACATAACCAATTGAGATTCTTGGCTGTTACTCTCATGCTGAGAGAGGAAGAAAAAAATATTTAAATTGTATCACTGTAGATGCGAAAAGGATTAACTCTTCCCTAGTTTGGGGATCAAAGATGCATTTATTGCAAGGGCAGTAAACTAACTCTGCCAATTCTGCAGAGCTGCCTCCCCCATAGAATCACAGACCGAGAGTTGGAAGGGATCAGAAAGGCCATCTATTTCAACCCCTTGCAATGCGAGGTATCTGGAAAGGGGCAAGAATGAATTGGGCCACTGAGGGGGAGGCAGATTGCAGCCCCTTCAGGAAGCCCCACAGCCCATGTAGAGAATTATACCTGGAGGGAGCAGGGCAGGGGGGTCAGAGCCCTGGGAGCAGGAGGGAGAAGCAAAAGGCTTGTCAAGAACCTGACAAAGCCTGAACAATCAGTTGTCATTTCTCCAGAGTGCCAGGAAAAGCCTTGAAAGTTTAGTCAAAACATTCTCCATAGTAATTTGCACTATAAAATAAAACATTTATGTAAGGAGAAAACTGAGCGGAGAAAAATATCCCTTCTTGCGACTGTGTTTGAATTAAAACCTCTTGCTCCTCTAATTCATGATACCACACAAACATCTTATAAGGAAGAGGATATCTTCAGAGCCATTTGTTTAGCAGATTCCATTCTATGGGCATGGGGGGGGGAGGGGAGGGAGAAGGGGGAGCACTAATTAATGCATTAATAAAAACAAGTATTGTGGGAGGAAGAAGGTGTTGGTGATGGCCCAGGCTTTCATTCAAGCTCAGAAATATTAGGGGAAGTCATGGGGAGGCAAATCTGCCATTTTTGACAGTTTTCCATCTCTCACAAAACAGAGTCCTATTTTGGACACCACTCCTAGGAGGCCCCTTGAGCCCCCTACATCTGACACACATACTCCACTGCCCCTGTTTTGTCTGAAATGGCCCTCAGCCAGCCTTGGCATTTCTCTGAACTGTGCGATTGTGGGTTCTGGGAAAACAAAGCTTGAAGCAAAAGAAGCGTCAGCTTCGGCCTTGGGCCTCCTGCACTGGGGAAGCTGTTATGCTGACTGGATGCCTGTGCCACTGTTTTAAACTGAGGGCATATATATGTATACACACACATAAGCAACAAAAGTTTAGACTGTTTTTATATATGCAACTTTTCAACTGTTTCCTAAAAGCTTTTGCTATCCTGCACATCTCTTCAGAATGCTTTTCCACCTGGCCTGGGAGGGTGGGGTCCCAACTGACTCCAGCTGCTAAAGCTGGGCTTTGGGGTTGTTTTCGGGGAATTTGTGGCAGGGTGTGTGTGCTGCTGTTGGGTTTTTTGTATCCTTGTTATACATCTTGTGATTTATATGAAAATTGTTCCATTTTTGTTGTATATTTTTAATGTTTCATTAAAACATTATTCCAGCTCACATGGAATGCCAAACTCAGAAAAGACAATTTCCTGAAGGGTCATTGTGCCATTCTGTTGCAGAAAACAGCAAAAAGTCTTGTTGCATCATAAGGACCACCAGTTTCTTATGATGTGAGATCTGCTGGCATCTCGGACAAAAGAGGCTGGCTGATTCCATAAGAGATTTTTGAGTCCCCTGTGTCTAGTGGCCCCTCCCCCAAATTATGTATGGGACTTTGTGAGATAGTACAGTGGGCTCCCTTGGCCAAGAAAGCGAGATGAGCGCCGCAACCCCAGAGTCGGTCACGACTGGACCTAATGGTCAGGGGTCCCTTTACCTTTACCTTTTAAAGTGGGACCTCTGGATGTGAACGGGATCTGTTCCGGAGCCCTGTTCACATCCTGAAGTGAACACAACCCGCGTCCGTGCGTGTCGTGATTCGCCGCTTCTGCACGTGATGTCATTTTGAGCGCCTGTGCATTGGCGAGCGGCAAAACCATGGAGCGCAACCCGAAAATGCTTAACCCGAAGCTACTTCAACCCAAGGTATGACTGTAATATCTGCTTCAAGAGAGGTTTGAGCAATAACCACTAAATGGCTGCACAGTTGTCATGAGATCTTCACCAATGCAAAGAACAGATGGATCAGTTTGTTTTCTTCACTATTTGAGAAAGAGGGAATTTATAAAATCAGGAGCAGCAAAGGCTGCGGCCAAATTCACTGGCATTCTTGGATTGCTGTTTCAGATGTTGTCATTCTACATCCATAAAACAGTTTTGGGAACGTCTCCCTGCACGTGGCTGGCAGCTGGAGACACAATTTTGGGGTTAAGTGGGATAACAATTTAAATACTGTACATAAAAATAAAAATAAAGGAACTCAAACATCCAAGCAAGTTATTCAAAGGCAATCCCAAGAGTCCAAGATGTCAATCAGATCTGGAAGACCGTACATTTCAGGCAAAAATGCAACTTCCAAAGACAAACCAGCATTGGTGGGAGGGGGGAATCTCCTTCCCTGCTGGCAGCTTACACCTCCCCCTTGCAGATCCCAATTGCTAACTCTGGGAGTTGTTGGACCTGGTGCTTAGACAGAGGCACTTGATGTGTCTTCCCACTGGCCCTGCAGAAGGGAGAGCTGCTAATGAGATTGGGGCAAAGTGTAAGGCAGAGAGGAAGGGAGCAGGCCCTGCCACAGCTGGTGGGCAGGCAGCCTGTGGCAGCACCAATGCGTCCTGAGAGCCAATACTGCCACCTGTAAGAGCAGGACTGAGTGGGAGGTGGCAGGCAGGTGTCCCTTGGGGACCAAGAGGACCCAGGGCTTGTTGCCTTGAAGTCCCCCACTCCCCAAATGTGTGTGTCTGTGTTCCAATTTCAGGATAACTGGCTCAGCAGGGGGTCAGTGCAGAATAAAAATTGTGCAGTTAAGATGAGAAGGGGAGGAAGAGAAGATGGTCCAAGATGCTTGAGCAGCTTCAGAAGTCAGAAATGCAGGCAGCATTAACATTTTAATTGTTATGCATCTTTTTAATCTTCCTTCACACTAATGATTTTACAGTCTTCAAAAAAAAAAAAAAACAAGAGGAAAACTGCTGAGAACAAAAGAACCCCTCCAACGTTTAACAGAATTTAAGTCCATAATGAGAACTGAAACAAGCCTAGTAATCTATGGAGCATTAAAAACAGAAAACGTTTCTGCAAGCATCAGGAAATTCAAATTTAGGGTTGCAACCTTAACTCTGCTCTCTTGCAGAGATGCATTAAAACTGGGCATCAAAGTGCTTCCAGATATGAAGATTCTGGAAAAGGCAACACTTCAGAAGATCAAGTATGCTGTAAGTGGAGGACTATGGCCAAGTGGGGGTGGGGTAGGGCCCCAGGATCAATTCCCATTCAACTATGGAGCTCACTGGGTGATTTCAAGGCCAGTCATTGCCTCTCAGGCTGGCCTACCCCACAAGCTTGCTGGGAAGGAAAATATGGGGAGAAACGCTGCACCCCTTGTAGACATGCAAACATGGCAGGTAGGCAGAGGAATTCACTGATAACAAGGGGTAGAAGTGGCTGCCAGGCAGAAGACTCCTCTGTCCGCCTAGGGATATTTGGGAAGGCATCATATTGGCGGCACTGCTGGTGAACAGGTGGGCAGGAGGATAAAAAATGCAAAAGCAAGCAAGGGCTTTGCTGCTCTGCAAAGAGGCTCCTTTGCTTTATTATTACTTCAGACATTAAGGTGTATGCCGTGTACTTATATTAAGCAAAAGAGCAATTTACAGACCCAAAAGGAAAGAAATGCTCCATTTGTCCCACATGCTAATTCTAAAACAAGGTGCAAGATTTAGGAGAGGGGCTGAAATATCCTCCAATCCCCAGCTTTTTCCCCCTTGCTTTTTTCTTTTTTCTTTGGTAGCCAGGTGCAGGGCTACAGTTAAAGAATGTCATGAACCTGGGTGGCAACCAGGCAGACCATAAAGCGAAACAGTGGCTGAATCTTTGCAAAGCTCACAAAGCAGATTCCCCGCTATGATCCCTGGAAGAGTTTCATGTTATTTTGGTGCAGCAGGTTTTGAGAACACAAAACCAGGCCCAAAGAGCCTTGTGTGATTTCACTGGCTACTGTGAGTCCCAGAAACCACGCCACTCTCTCCTATCCCCGCCAACACAAAAGGGTTTGTGTGTTCTTTTTCAGTCCTTTTCACAGGCACCAAGCAAGAAGTAATCCAGCTTCTTTCTTAAGAAAGCATAAAGAGGGGACCCCGGTATCTCTGTGCCCAGTGTGAGTATGTGCAGAGTGCTAAACACAGCCACTGCAAAGCTACCATTCTGCAGGTTGTAGCTCCTATCCCTTACCCTGAAAAAGTCCATTTAGACATTCACTGGAGCAAACTGTCCCTGAAATCCCTGGAGATCTGGCCTCTGCACCAGTGTTAGAAACTCAGATATATAAACTAGGTGCCAAACAACTCCTTAAACCAGGGTTATAGACACCAAAACAGAATGTCTAGTTGCCATATTGGGGCCAGACTGCTTGAAACTTCTATTTTTCAATACGGCTTTTTGTTCCTGAAATTCATTCTGATTGTGCAGATAAAATATCACTGATAGAATTCTACAGGATTAGTTGTTAACGTGTGAAAACAGGCAAGATCGAAGGATCCCCAGGCATGCACCTCCAGATGGTGGAGATGTAAGCCATCTTGGCGCCTGGGCATCTTCACTTGGTCACCTGGCACCTGGTGAATTTTGAACACTGCTCTGCCATCCTCGATGTCTCTCTTCATGAGGCAGAGAAGGAAGAGGAAGATGAAGAGGAGGAGCCTGCCTCTCCTCTCAATTCATGGGGCTCTTGGCAGGTGGGTCAGGATGAAATTTTCAGAAGATTTCATTCTGTGACCCAAAAGCAAATTAATAATAATAATAATAATTAAATAAATAATAGCAAGACTAATAATACTGGAGGAGTATTATTTATGCATTTTATTGAAAAGCTTCAAACCCTTTGGATGAAGCAGAAAATATGCATGAATAAATAAAAGGCAGGCTGACCTAGAAAAGGCACTGCTCAGATTTCTCCCTCCTTCAGAAATTTCTCTTCCATGGCAAACTTAAATGGCTGAAGTAAATGTGTGCATTCAAAAAGGGGTGGGGGGACTTGATAAGGATCTGTGAGCTTCCAGGACTTATGGGTTTTGAGACCAGGGAGATAAGAAACACAAGAGTAATTGCTTCACTGTTTGGAGATGGAGCTTTCAGGCTCCCCCTGAATGCCAAAGGCAGCTGCTCCTAGCCCTGCAGCAACCTGGATCACAGCTGTACTAAGCCTCAGAATCATGTTTTATATGGGCAGCTCTTACTTCCATCCCGCTTTGCAGGCAGTGAGCCATGTGCTCAAGAGGTGAAAGGTCACTTGTTTGTGGTCTTGCCTAGGAAGGCCTGGCCCCAACTTTGGGCCAAATCACAGGTCCCAACAAACATCAGGGAACAACAGTTCCAAGAGTGGAGGCAGTTTCCCCCCTGACAAGCAAGCCAGGTCATGGAACAAAACATTACACATGATTTACCGTATTTACTCAAATGTAATGCACACCTTTTTTTGGCCAAACTAAGTCTTGAAAATTAGGGTGCACATTAGGTTTGATGGCGCATTTACATTCACCACAAATACTTCTTTGGTTTCAAGGTTTTGAAAATGGAGGTGCATTGTGCATTAGATTCGCATAAATACAGTAATCACTATGAAGAATCTTCCCAAGGTATATATTTTTGTGACTTTCCTTTGAAAAATTAAACAAAATGAAGAAGAAGATGATGAAGAAGATGATGATGAAGAAGAAGACAGCCTTGGCTAATGAATCACAGTTCCCAGCAAATGAGCACTGGCAAGTGACACAGTGAAATATGCCTGCAGCAAGGGAGAAACATATTTTGCAAATGATCTCATTGGAAAGAAAAACCTGGGCTGGCCTTGGATTTGCTACAAAAAAATTGGCACAGAGATTATCAAAAGCCTTGTCACTGGGATGTAATGGCAGGTCAGATGGGGAAGGAAAGGACCCTGGGAGGTTTGTGCTCTCTTGTTAGCTGGCTGAACAATCATGCTCTCGATTACTAATCATGTTTTAATTTTCATATTTGAAATCGCTTCATTCAAGTCTTGTTAGCAAAGCCCCCCTAAAACAGGAGATAAACTGGGCTGTCAAGATCGAGCCCCACAGAAATAAGAGTCAACTCACAACAAGGAAAATGTTAAGCCAGCAATTTGCACAAGATGCTCTCAGCTGGCCTCAGAGGCACCAGCAGAGTTTAAGAGAGGAATTAACAAAAAATGTACAATTCTCTCTGCAGCCATCTGCTGTTGCATAGAACTTAAACAAAGCAAGGGAATGAAGTATTAACAAGAGGTACAAGCCACTGGTTGGAGGGAAGAGCACAGCCCTTCATTTCCTTCACTGCCTCCCATTGCTGCCTCCTTTTACCCCCCATATTTGGTGGTGTCTGTCAGCACCAAGTGCTGCTTAGGGCTGCCCTTGATGACTGCCCCAAAGTCACAACTGGAGCAGACCTGAGCCACTAGCTCTTGCCTGGGTGGAGCACCAGAATATAAATGATGCTCCTTCTAGCACCTCCACATTTCTAACACTAGATAAGTGGGGCCAAGCATACTTCATAGGATCACGTCTGCCACTGGGCCCTGTTAAGGCCTCCAAGATCCACCTGGAGAGGACTGCTATTTAAGGTTATAGGAGAGTCAGGGCACACAGCAGGGGTTCTGAAGCTACACCCATCCATTGTGAAGGCTGAGCACCTGCAAAAAATGGTGCAGGTCTTTGCTCTTTAACTTCATCTGGCTTCTGATGACTCTGGGTTATGGAACAAAGGAGTGAACAAATGCACCAGAGTAGGATCTCTTCCAGTAGCACCACCCTCGCCCTGTTGCACAGATATCATTTTCCTTACATCTGAAATTGTGAGCAATACCCCAAAACTACCCCTCCAACTTTTTATTTTTGGAAAAAACAATTTTATTGGTTTCTAAACAAATACAAATACAATAACCATTAAATGCTTATCCAGCAGTACAACTTCGTTTTCCCCAGAGACCACACAACAGCTGGAGCCTAAACATTTAGAAGCAAAGCCCACTGAACAAAGAAGCATATTTGGATGGCAAGCTTGGACACAAATCTAAAGCCAAAAGCCCAGGAAAACATCACATCCAAACAGCCCCCAGAGAAGAAATCACTACCCTCTCTTTCCTTCAGAGCTAGGAGCAAATATTTCTATATGACTATGTTGAAAGTAATAAAAGTGAGAGTTGTCATGCTTGGGAAAACTCTCCTCACTCTACACTTTACAAACATTACTACAATTTGGCACAATTTCTGTTTTAAAAGCCTTTAAAGTGAAATCTGAAGTGTACCTTTATTTGAAGCTTTGCATAACACTTCATGACCCTAATGGAGACCTACCGTAAGTCCACAAAAACTATAAACTTGTGCCAGAAAACTCCACGTTGTTCCTGAAACTAACAATTCAGGGCTCAGGAGTGTCTCCTCTGTACAGGTTGAGGCCAGGTATGTTTGTTAAGGATTTGCGGAAATTTGTAAAATCGTCCTATAAACACAAACTGTGAATGCTGTGAAAATCACAAGAGTCAGGCCCAAAAACTGCATGACAGGAAAATATTTCGCTCAGGCAGCAGAATACTAATTCATAGGAGCAGCTTTGACAGGAAGAGAACAGCCATAAATTCCACTATGTTTACCAAATTCAACTTCAACTGCTCTTTAATATTTCAGTTAGCAAAAGGTAAGAGCGTGTACCAGCTCATCAATTCCTCATGTCACAAGACCAACCCTGGGCATGCAGCCAGGGCATCAATCCGCACAGCCCTGCAAAATGCCTCCCAAAGAGGAGGAAACACACAAGTCAGTCTCCCAATTAACGGAGCGGCATGTAATGGATCCACGTCATTTTTAAGTGCTTCTGTACTTTGCTGCCGCAGCACAGAGACTCACGTACTGGAGTACAGTGCCCCCCCTCCTCTTCACAGAAGCTGAACCATTTGGAGGAGTCCTGGGGCACCAAATGCATTTTTAACCACAGCATGTTCAGGAACACACCAGCACTGGGAAAGGCACTTATCTGGCTTGGAATCCAAGAAAACACACAAACACACACACGTCTGCTGAGGTCAGGAAGTGTATTCTTGATCAACTGGGACAATACACAGCACTATCAAATTCTAATAGCTCTCCTCCTGCCCTTCCTAAATAAACTTCCACATGTGCCACACCATCTTCTCAGATGGTGCACCACTGCTCCTAAACTAAAATCAGGTATTCATTAAAACAAAATAGCTTTAAGAAATTCTGAGAAGTCCTTTTCCCATGAGGCATCTACATTGACCATAGGGGAGCAGAATCACACCTGCTGGTCAGTCAGGCCGCCCATTGGTAAATTTTGAGGAAGCCACTTCCATCCAAGGGTGTAAAGAGATTTGGAGAGAAAGACTAAGAAATGAAAAAACAACATATTTCTACTCCAATTGTCAAATTATTTCCAATAAAGAAACCAATCTTTTAAAACTGTGCAACATAGGCAAATTCTTCCAGAACACCAAGGTTACTTTTCTTGAAAAGCACCAGTGTCTGTCTACCAGTTGCCCAACTCCTCTCTAGTCCACCTCCAACAACACACCAGTTCCTTACACTGAGAATCTTTCTATCTGTACATCTTTGGAACTAAGAACATGCACAGACCCCTCTGCAAAGTCCTCAAATGTCTTGCCCTTGAGGGTGCATTTGCCAGGTATGTCCTGGCAACACCTGCCAAAATCCTCCTCCTTCTCTAAAAGCATTTAAAGTGCAAGGTCCATCAAAATGCTGAGGTAAGAAATATCTAAGCAGCTCACCTCAGTGAAGGAGGAGGAAGTGTGTGTGTGTGTGTAATACACTAGCCCTCTGGCTCTTTCTAGCCTTTGGAAACTTACACCATCCTGCCCTGCAAAGTGACAGCCAATACGCCATTTTTTGGTTGCTGACCATCTCTTGCACCCATTATCCAGCTGCTCTGTTAATTTGATTAACACACTGAGCTAATTGTATTCAAAGAAGAATCTACCAGACATAACCCTCCAAAGAATTCTTACAGGGGGGCATGCGCAGGTGAAGAGAAGCAGAACAGAACTCCTGAACCAATGAGGACCACTTCCCTCACCCCAGAAAGGGATGCAACTTGTATGGAGGGCTGCTCCTTCTGCCTGCATCCCCCTTCTTCCAGCAAAGAAAAGGATTGAGGGATGGTCTCCAAGAGGAACACTTACCAGTTGTGGGCTGTCTGGGGCCGCTTGTCCTTTCAGGGGTCCTGAGACAGGGGGTGCTGCTCTCCCTTCCCAGACTTTGACACTGAACTGGCAAGGAGGTGCTCAGCTGGCAGGTGAAGGTGTCAGGGAAAGGAGTCCTAAATTGCCCCCCATCCCCCTACAAAAAGAGAAGGGAATTTGCGGTGCCTCTCTTCAAAGAGCAGGTGTGGAGGGACGCAAAAGAGGGCGAGATAGAAGGCGACTGTCGGGAGGTGGGGAAGCAGGTGCTGCTGCGCTCCAACTCCCAACAGCCCCCGCGGCCAGGGGAGAGGGCGGGAGAAGCAGCACCTGGACAACCAGCACTCAGGTGTCCCCACCCCGCACCCCAGGCTACGCCCTCTCCGTAATGGGGCACGAAAGCCTCCAACCTCCAGAGTCCCCCACACGAGCAGCAGCCTGGCTCCCAGCAGACACAGTCGTCCTGGACCACTTTGGGAAAAGGACAAGCTGTGCTTGAGTTTGGGTCCCCCCCCCCCCTTGCAGATTTCCCTTCATATGGGGGAATGCGAAGAGGAAATCAGCTATGTCGCTGGGGAATCTCTACTATCCTGTCCTGTCCTCTTCTAGGGCGTGGGGAAGACTCGGGTGACATAAGAGGGGGCGCAGGGCAGTGCCTGGGAGGTTGGCAGCTGACGCCCTCTCCCCACTCGGTGCGCGAGAGCAAGCGGGGTTAAAGCGGGGGGAGAGAGAGAGACCCCCTCCCCTCCCCTCCCGGGGAAAGGTAAGACTGGAGGCCGACGGCTTACCTGTGGGGCCAGCGGCGGGGCCCTCCTCCCCCTCCTCCTCCTTTCCTTCCTTCTTCCCCGGCGGCAGCTCCTCCCGGCTGGAGGCAGGAAGTGATCGTGGAGGAGGAGGGGGGAGGCAGGCGCGGCGGGGGGGCGCCTAGGCGCTCAGCCTCTACCCGCTCAGCCCCACAACACTGACGGGGGCGGGTGGGAGGCGGCACACACCCACACCCACCCAGTGTTAGTTACTGGGGGTAGGGGGGGCTCACGGGGGGGGAGCCTCCCCGCCCCGGCCATAGAAGAGAAAGGGGTTTCAAAACTGCCTGAACAGAGAGGGGTGAGGGGGATATCCTGGCTAGAAAGACCTCAAGGAGTTATCAGCCTAATAATATGAAGAAGTATGTGCACCCATTGCTAGTACTACTCAGAGTAAAGCCAGATCACAGATTAATTAAGAGCCACTTTTCCATGCAGGGTACAACTTTTAAAACCAAACTTAACAGTTGCTTTATCTCCATCATCTTAGAATCTTATGACCCTCTAGAAATTAATGTGAGTTATTTAATCCATACTCACTGCCTAACTTACCTCACAAGGTTGTTGTGAGGATAATATGGAGGGGGGGGAAATGTATAGGCGCCCTTGAGCACCTTTATTTATTAATTAAAATATTTATATACTGATGTGTCATGGAAATATATGGATTTACAACAATATAAAACCATACAGTAAAATAATAATAATAAAAGCAGAAGAATTTCCTTGGAGAAAAGAAGGTGGGATAGAAAAGCAATAAATAAATAACTACCATCACCACTCCATCAAAGGAAAGTGCTTACTTGGCATCAAAAAGATAACAAGATTTGCACCAGGAAGGCCTTGCGGAGAGGGGTGGATCCTATGACCACCACCACCCATCTTTTGCTTCCAAATCAGAGGAGGAAGAGGCAGCAATTGTAAGCCCCCCCCCCAAAAAAAAAGTGTTTTGCCCTTTTTCTGCCTCTGGGTAGTCCCCTGCCCCATCCAAGCAGCCTCCAGGGGTGGTCACTTGGGCATAGGGCCAGAAATGAGAAAAGAAGACATGCACATGGTAATTTACTGTATTTTTCTGTGTACAGTGGTACCTCAGGTTACAAACACCTCGGGTTACAAACACTTCGGGTTACAGACTCCGCTAACTTGGAAGTAGTACCTCGGGTCAAGAACTTTGCCCCAGGATGAGAACAGAAGTGCAGCGGTAGCAGGAGGCCCCATTAACTAAAATGGTACCTCAGGTTAAGAATGGTTTCAGGTTAAGGACAGACCTCCGGAACGAATTAAGTTCATAACCAGAGGTACCACTGTATAAGACGCAAGTTTTTTTTTACCAAAAAAAGGTTTAAAATTGGGGCTCGTTTTATACACAGGTAGTGCTGAGCGGTGTTTTCTTAATTTGGAGTCCCCAAAAACATTATACATGGGGGCGTCTTGTACACGGAAAAATATGGTACATGGCTTGATACAAATTCAGAAATACGTTACGATCAGATAAATGTTGGTGATGTGGATTAAATAAAGCAGACTATATACACATTTTTGGAATTATTCTCAAATAGAATACTCTAGAAATCTGATCAGGCTAATAATATATGTGATATGTTAGGATATCATAAACCCTTAGAACCTAAAATATTTCTGATTGGTTATCTAAAATATGTTATTTCAGAAAGTGATGAATAAATAGTGTTTAACCTTTTAACTACTGCTAAGAGCATAATAGCTAAAAATGGGGAGGGTCACACTTATCTCCTACTATGTCTGAATGGACTGAGAAAACCTGGTTCATATGACTATGCTAACTTATCAAAAAAAGGATACTGTACATGCAAACCAGCCTAACAGGTTCATGGGGAAATAGGCATTTTTTGTAATGTTTTAGAACAGTAAGTTCAAGCATCATGTACAATTTATGCTGCTTTCAGCCTTGAATTACAGGATTTATTATGCTCCTTATCTTTGGTTTATTTTATTAATTAAATCAAATAGAAGATGAAGAATAAAAATGACTGGAATGTAAATAGAAAGACAATGAACTGTGTGGCCCACTAGCTCAGCCTGGTGCTGCTAACTATGGAAGAGCAGCTTCAGTTCTAACGACAATGGATCTAGTGCTGGTTTTGCTTCAAGAATTGTACAGATCAGCCCCTCTGAAAAGTCTTCCTCAGGAGAGGATGCCTCCAAGCACCTCTTTCCTCAATTTCCACAGCGTAGACATTTCTGCATTTCAAGCTACTTGCCATGCTACAGGATTTTAAAAATAATAATGTGATGCTTCAAAAACTGCTAAAGGATGAGGAATTTCATTAACACCCAGCATTTAGAGAAACAGCGTGGAGTCACATCAATACACTGTAAAATTATATTTTTAAAAGATTTTGTATTTACATGTAGAGAGCATGCCCTAGATTCACATTGACAAGGTACCTAAATGTACCGTATTTTTCGCCCTATAGGACGCACTTTTTCCCCTACAAAAAAATGAAGGGGAAATGTGTGTGCGTCCTATGGGGCGAATGCAGGCTTTCGCTGAAGCCTTGGGAGCCTCCAAACCAGGTCGGGGGACAGCGGGAAGACGCGCTGCGCCTCCCCGCTGTCCCCCAGCTTGTGGGGCTGGCAGCGAGGAGAAGCGCGCAGCGCGCCTTCCCGCTGTCGCCCGACCTGATTTGGAGGCTGGCGATGGGGAGAAGCGTGCTTCTCCCCGCCGGCAGCCCCACAAGCTTGGGGGACAGTGGGGAGGTGGAGCGCCCCATCCCGCTGTTCCCCGACCTGGTTTGGGCTTCAGGCAGATATCCACAAGCCGTGGGAGCCCGGCGGGAAGTCGCGCCGGTCTCCCAAGGCTTGTGGAG
Source organism: Podarcis liolepis (assembly GCF_965112155.1). NCBI lineage: Eukaryota > Metazoa > Chordata > Lepidosauria > Squamata > Lacertidae > Podarcis > Podarcis liolepis. The sequence continues at coordinate 32,221,474 of NC_139570.1, forward strand.
AGCTGCCTGTTCTGGGGTCTGGGGTCGGGGGAAGCTCAGGCTTCCCCCGCACCTGGGGGGGGGAATAAAAAAAAATTCTTTATTTCTCCCCCCCCCCCAAAAAAAACTAGGTGCGTCCTATGGGCCAGTGCGTCCTATGGGGCGAAAAATACGGTACATTCCACGTGCAAGGGGGCAGTTTAATTATAAACACAGCAACGTTTGGGTCCTGGTGGATCCAGGGCAGATCTCCAGATGCATTTGGATTCCTATTTGGTCCTCCAATGATAAGATTGTCTGCTGCCTTGACCTGGAGCTTCTTCAGACTCTCAATTTCTTTATACTTAATAAGCCTCCAATCTGTAATCAAGCACCCTGACACATGCAATTGGTGCCAAAAAATGAAGAAAACAACACTTGAGGTGGGCTCCCAATCAACAGCAGGAGTCATACATGGAGTGCAAATACAGTGGTACCTCTGGTTACGTACTTAATTCATTCTGGAGGTCCGTTCTTAACCTGAAACTGTTCTTAACCTGAAGCACCACTTTAGCTAATGGGGCCTCCTGCTGCTGCCGTGCCGCCGCCATGCGATTTCTGTTCTCATCCTGAAGCAAAGTTCTTAACCCAAGGTACTATTTCTGGGTTAGCAGAGTCTGTAACCTGAAGCATATGTAACCCGAGGTACCACTGTATAGTATTCAAAAAATGGGGAAGGAGAAGAGACCCCATTACTGGGTGGGGAGGGGCAAAGCAGACAATTAAGAAGTAGGCCTTGGCCATTGAAGCCAACTGCAGCCAAAGACTGCTGTGCTATGCTCTCTCCTCAATAGAAAGACAATCCTCTGAAGACAGCCCTCAGCCCTGCATGGTCGCAGGAAGATAGTCACAGACGATCTACACACACACAGCATATGGCCTTATTACAAGGTTATCATATTACTTTAAAAAACCAGAATGTTAACCAGAGCATCAGCCCTCAACTACAAAAAGCGAAGCCAAAATCTCTCTCTCCTCCTCCTTGTAGATTTCCCCTATAGCAATCAATATACATTGGACTTTGCAATGCCAATTGGGTTTTGGTTTTTTTAACAGAATGCTTGATTGTAGCTCAGAGTGACATCATTGCTGGTGCAGGGATTGATTCCTCACCCCCACCTGAATATTCACACAGCATTTCAGCCAGAAGCAGCATTAATATTCCAAGGAGGAAGGGATGAAATGTACACTCTAGTTTAATGAATGACTGTAAATATATATCTGATTGATGGCATGACAGAAAATATTTCAGAAGGCATCCATATTTCAAGTCTGATGCTATTATTACAAACAAAAGGGGGGAAGCAGAGGTAGGCAGGTAGTCTATGTCACAAAAAGAACAAACAAAATTAAGGAAGAAAGAAAAGGAAAAGGCGGAAATCTAATGGGGGGGAGCCAAAGCTTTTGCATTCCTTATTGGCTCAGGTATAGATATTGGTACTAATACTGAATGAGCAATTCCTTCCCCTCCCCCCACCTCATTAACTTGCACCCAAAGTATGATGCCCAACTCCAACAAGCCATTTTAAGTATCTGGGTTTTCCAGCTCTTGCCCCAAAGTTTGATAATGGTCTTTCATCCTGCTGAAAGAAGTGTGTTTCCAAGGATGATGTTGGAATGCCCCCCCCACCAAAGCAAATCTAGTCCACCCCACCCACCCCCTTGGCATCCCTGATGGGTGGCCATGCAACCTCTGCTAAAGAAACTTTCGACTAAGAACAGTCCACCACCTTCCAATGTCACTTTTTTCACTATCAAACAGCTCCTGCCATTAGAAAAGAACATCTCAAAATCTTTCAAATAATTGATGCTGTCTGTCTATTATCTGGCCTTGGAGCAAAAGCAGCAGTGGTCCTTCCGGTGTCGCCTTCATCAAAGGTATGGTACTCAAAGGTAGACTATGCCACAACATGGAGGTTCCCGACCCCAAACCCAAAAATACAACTAATGGCAAAATCCATGTAGGACAGGTCTACTTTGAGGTGGGTTAGGGCTGATGGGAGTTGTAGTCTAAAATTATCAGAGGACACTAGGTTGTGGATTAAGCCAAAACAGTCAGAGTGAAGGGAGTACAGTCTCTCAGCCTGGACTTTTACTGTCAGGGCCTATCAGTCTTCCCTAGTAAGCATGCCACCTAACCCCACCCAGCTGCTTAAAGCCATTCTCTCCCTGGGTAGAGGGAGAGGGAGGGCCCCAATGCCCAGGTGAGGGTAGGCAAAATGTTTGGCTGGGCACGACCCACAGGTCCTGAGGCCAAACAACAGCAATAAGGGAGCCAGGAACAAAGAGGCAATCTAAACTGGGCAAAGAGCAGCCCCAGCCACCCAGCACAGAGCCTGGCGCTGCTCCAGGAGAGCTGAACAACAGCCGCCTCCACCGCCAACAGAGTCTGCTCCTACTGCTGCATCTCCAGCCTCACTGCAGCAAATGCTGTACAAACATTCTGAGCTGGTGCCAGCCCCCTCCTTGCCCCCACAGATCATGTGCTGCCAGCAGAACAGGAGAGCCTCAAGGTCATCAAAACATCAACCCAAACTGGAAAAGGGTCCAAAATGCAGCACCAGGAAACTTAGAAGCCGCCTTGGAAGGCAGGATATAAATAGATGCAATGAATAAAGCAAATCATCTTTTTGCCTGCTGGCCTCTGGGACAAAGCCCAGAAGAGTCTCCTCCCACAGACCTATCAACTCTGTGCAATGAAAAATTATCATAATTTATTAATTATATGCCACCTTATACGCGCTGCATTGTGGAACATCTTTGGAAAAAGGTTAATAATAATAATAATAATAATTTATTTATTTCTTCTCCAGCCGCTCTAGGCAGCTTCCAACAGAAGGTTAAAAATACATTAAAACATCAGTCGTTAAAAACTTCCCTAAACAGGGCTGCCTTCACATGTCTTCTAAATGTCATATAGTTGTTTATCTCTTTGACATCTGATGGGATGGGATTCCACAGGGCGGGCACCACTACCAAGAAGGCCCTCCACCTGGTTCCCTGTAACTTCACTTCTTGCAGTGAGGGAACCGTCAGAAGGCCCTTGGCGCTGGACCTCAGTGTCCGGTTCGACGATGGGGGTGGAGATGCTCCTTCAGGTATACAGGACCGAGGCTGTTTAGGGCTTTAAAGGTCAGCAGCAACACTTTGAATTGTGCTCGGAAACGTACTGAGAGCCAATGCAGATCTCTCAGGACCGGTGTTATATGGTCTCGGCTGCCACTCCAAGTCACCAGTCTAGCTGCTGCTTTCTGGATTAATTGCAGTTTCCGAGTCACCTTCAAGGGTAGCCCCACATAGAGCACATTGCAGTAGTCCAAGCAGGAGATAACTAGAGCATGCACCACTCTGGTGAGACAGTCTGTGGGCAGGTAGGGTCTCAGCCTGCGTACCAGATGGAGCTGGTACACAGCTGCCCTGGACACAGAACTGACCTGCGCCTCCATAGACAGCTGTGAGTCCAAAATGACTCCCAGGCTGCGCATCTGCTCCTTCAGGGGCACAGTTGCCCCATTCAGGACCAGGGAGTCCTCCACACCTGCCCACCTCCTGTCTCCCCAAAACAGTCCTTCTGTCTTGTCAGGATTCAACCTCAATCTGTTAGCTGCCATCCATCCTCCAACCACCTCCAGACACTCACACAGGACCTTCACTGGTTCTGATTTGAAAGAGATGTAGAGCTGGGTATCATCCGCATACTGATTAACACCCAGCCCAAACCCCGGTGATCTCCCCAGTGGCTTCATATAGATGTTGAAAAGCATGGGGGAAAGGACGGAACCCTGAGGCATCCCACAAGTGAGAGCCCAGGGGCCTGAACATTCATCCTCCACCACCACTTTCTGAACACGGCCCAGGAGGAAGGAGCGGAACCACTGTATAACAGTGCCCCCAGCTCCCCTAGATGTTATGGTCAATGGTATCAAAGGCCGCTGACAGATCCAGCACAACCAGGAAACAGCTTTCACCTTTGTCCCTAGCCCGCTGGAGATCATCGGCCAGTGTAAGCAAGGCAGTTTCAGTCCCACGATGAGGCCTGAATCCCGACTGGAAGGGATCCAAATGGTCCGCATCCTCCAGGCATGCTTGGAGTTGTTCAGCAACCACCCGCTCAATCACCTTGCCCAAGAATGGAAGATTTGAGACTGGGCGATAGTTGGCCATATTGGCCGGGTCTAAATATGTTTTTTTCAGCAGGTCTGGGAAGGCTCCCTCACAGAGGGAAGCATTCACTGCCCCACAGAGCCCATTGCCCAGCCCTTCCCAGCTTGCTTTTATTAGCCAGGATGGAGTAAACCCTACACAAATCTAAAGTGGAGTCCCTAAGGTGGCTGGATGGTGCCTTGTATGCCTCCTTTGGGCAACTCCTGCTTGGCATGGGGGGAGAATACCTCCTTCTCAGAGTTCAGCAGCCAACCAATGCTGTGAGTAAGAAGAACCGACCCCAAAGGGTCCCCAGAGACCCCCACTGGCATTTTCCTTGGCCTATAACAATGTGGGGATCCTCTGGCCACACCCTTCTAAGAAGGATGAGTTTATAGCACAGATTTTGCTCTCTAGCGCTGAGTTTATTCTTAATGCTTCAAGACTCATTTTGTATATTTGATGTGTTTAATATTTACTGCCAGCTGCCCAGAGAATGTTTTGGGGTTGGGTAGCCTAAAAATATACTCTAAATATATATATGTATATCAGCTGAGACATTTGGGACGGCAAGCCACGCATACACACACACAGAGCCTTTGCATCTGTGTAGCTAATCTGGCTACTGCAGAAGTTGAGGGAGAACTAGTCACAGGTTGGAAAGAATATGGCTAAGCCATTAATAAGGCAAATTCTTGAGGAGGAGGCCTAAGTTGAACAAGTGAGAGAAAGTGGGGGTACGGGAGAGCTGGGGAGCATCTGTAACCCTGCAGGTGTTGCTGGACTCCAACTCCCAGGAGTCTGTTGGGCGGCCAATGGTCAGAGATGAGGATGGGAGTTGGAATCCAGGGGATTTGAGAGTCCTGCCCCTTTCTCCAGCTCAGCGGGAAACATGCAGGGAGAAGGGTAGGATAATGTCTCCTAGAGCGTAATCCAGATTGCCCTCCCAGGGTCTTTCTTCTTTAAAGTAAACCAACTGGTTAGGAATTTGTGCGGACACACAAAAACCCAAAGCCAAACACTCATCCATGTGGCCCCTTTTATCTGGCCTCTCTCAAGATTTCAGGGAACACATTTCTAGGAACAGAAAATCAGTGCTCAGTTTCTTTCTGACCCCACCTGGCCTTAATTTGTTTCTTCTTGGACGTCGCAGCACAGTATGGCATTTGCATAACTTGAATTATGGTGCTGCAGCTACAGCATAGAAAGGGCAAAGCAGCAGGGTGGGGGTGAAGGGCATGGATGTGTCACAGGACAAGGACTGGAGCCTCAGGAGATGGCTGGAGTCCAGTCTCTGTGTTGGACACTTTAATGAGCCGCTCCTTATTACAATGTGTTCTGATTCACAACAGAAATAACCTCTTAATAAAAGGGATTCCAGAAAACTGAGCTGGAGGGAAACCAGCAACCAAAGTGCAAAAGTTTACTCTCCACTCCTCTTGGTCCCTCAACCATGACCTCAAGACCCCCAGCAGCTATATTCCCTATATCAGGCATCCCACACCACAGAAAAGCTTCCTCTCCTTGGTTACAATGGTCCTGGGCCTGCAAGATCTACCGATACAAACAACACCCTCCTCCTTCTAAAAAATAATAATAATCCTTATTTGTAGCCTGGATTAAAACTGCCATGTAACTATATATCAAGGTAGACCCCAGACACGGAAGAAAACAAAGAGAAATTAATTCAAAGCAATACGATTTGTGGCAATAATTTTGTCCGTAGGTCGTTTTCTGTGCAGAATCTTTTGCTTTGGTGCGAGAGAAAGAGAGAGAGAAAGCAAAGTCACAGGGTTGGCACACGAAGAAATGAAAGGAGATCTTTATTCTCCTTCCCACTCACACCCTTGTCCAAGAACTACAGAAACTCTTTGACCAAGCAAAAGACAGAAGCAAAACACTTCAGAACAGACAAAAGGAAGGACTTCTTCACATGGCACATATTTAAACTCTGGAACTCGCTCCCACAGGAGGCAGTGACAGCCACCAAGGGCAGAAGCTGAAAGAGCTGGCAAAAGCCCAGGATTCTGGAACTGAAACCCAGTGACAAATCACATCCCAGGAGGTGGAACATGTCTCTCTCTTTCCCTTTCCAAAATAAAATGGGCTCCATGTTCTTGGCCCACCCAGATGCCCCAGGGAGCTGGCAAACCAGCATTTGGAATCTGCCATCCCTGCCTGGCATCCTGCTGCACATAAATGACTTTCAGACAGCAACACTGGCAGACCCACCACTGGGGAAAGCCTGTCCATTTGAAACTATGACTGGAAGCAAAGGCTAGCCCAAAATATGACCAAAGTCCAATGTATGGGCAGCAGGAAGCTGAACAGGAGATGAAGCCCCTCACCCCCAAAAAAACAATTCACAAGGCAGATTCCTTCCACAACTCTCTCCTCCAAGAGAAGTCCATGTTCTCAGAGGCTCTTCCACCACCTTTTTGCTGCTTAAATGGAATACCAAGGAAAAGCTCTCTCCCCCTCTCTGCAGAAGTTTCTTCTAGTCTTCTCCAGGACTCTGAGTCAGTGGATCACTCTGCAAATGCAAAACTGGTTCCTGCTGCAGAATGGAGGCACACACAGCCCAACACTGGCAAAAACACACACTTCAGAGTGCTTCCCATACTTTATACCAAGAACCCTGTGAGGTAGGCAAGTACTACACCAGTGTTGTAGGGGGCCGAGGCTAGCCTAAGGCTGCTTGGCAACCCATGGCATAGACAAGAGCTGAACCTGGGAGACCCTTGTTGGTATCTCCACCATTCGCCTACCTTGGCTACACTAGCCCTGTCCATCTTCAGCTTTAATCTGGAAATCATTGTAACCCTGAAAGGAACTGGGGGTGGCTAATGTGAGAGGAAATCTCATAACGAGGGGCAAGAATGCATCAATCCACATGCTCTTAGCTTTGTGGAATTCTCTTCCTCTGGAAGGGAAGCAGGACCCAACACCGTTCCGTTTCCAATGTTTGTCAAAAATGTTTTTCCCACCAAGATTTCCCAAATTGGTCACTTATATTTTTGTGCCTTTTAATTCTTGTTGGCTTCACATTTTTCATTGTTTTGAGATTTGTATTATGTTTTATATTCTATTTTTTGTACACCAGTGGAGTTTATAAATTCTGAAATAAAATAGATAAATGATAGTGCTGAAACAAACAGTTCCTCAGAGTTCTGTATTTTACATCCCTCAGCCAAGATACAGGGATGGAAGTGCACAACTGTCCGTATACAGGATATGTTTTTTCAATAGTCTGAGCAAAAGAACTCTGCAGTGGAATGGCAACAGGCCGTTGAGATCCTGAGGGGCTGCCCTGAGAATGGCATTGGGGGCAGCAAGCACACAACACATCCCTGCCTCCAAGAGCAAACTCAGGAAAGACTGAAGAACAGCCACTGAGCAACAGGAGGAAAGAGCCCCCGAAAGTTCGCAGAAGTACATCACATACTTTTTAAGAAAGAATGAGGATTCAGCATGCTTAGTGGCCACCTAATTTTTAGTGCTAGTTGGAAAAGAAAACAAGGGGAGGATGGAACGGAGTACCCTGGAGGTTATCTTGGCTGGTCCCTGTTAAGAGGCGGGAATGGACTGCAACAATTTGTTGCAGGGCCCACTTAAATACCATTAGATTCCAAAAGAGATGGCTTTTGGATGGATCTAAAAGAGATTAGACAAATTCATGAAGGACAAGGCTACTAAACATGTGGCTATACTCTGCCTCCACAGTTGGGGGCAGCAACGCTTCCAAATACCATTTGCTGGAAACCACAGGAGGGAAGAGGGCTCTTGTGCTTGAATCCTGCTTGTGGGCTTCCCAATGAGGCATCTGGCTGGTCACTGTGAGGACAGGACACTGGACTAGATGGGCCATTGGCCACATATGGCAGGTGCTTATGGTAAAAAATGTGGCAGATAAAAATACGATTTGTTTTCCACATATTACCAACCAAGGGCAATGAAGAATTAGAAATGAATTTCCAAGTCAACTTCCAATCCTTCTAAGCGAGTACCCATTAATTTATGAACCTCAGCAGCAGGACAAAGTGAGGGAGAAGATGACGCATTCACACATACAAGACCTAACCCAAGTTAGAGTCCAGCATGCCTCCTTGACCGACATGCACTGGTTTTTTATTTATTCACATATCCACAAAGACCATGAAGCACCAGCCCAGCCCCCCCACCAGCAGCATGGTGACATGGATGCCATAGATGAGCAGTTCGTTGAAGAGGCTAAAGTCCACACGCCTCCTTCCCAGCAACAGCAGGAAGATGGTGAGTTTGTACTGGAAACGGAGAAAGACCCGGATGCTGAGGTACTGGAGGCAAAACAAGACTGACAGCACCACCCACAGGATGGAGGTAAACAGGCTGCAGCTGAAGTACAGCAAGAAACGGATGAAGCCGTACATCCACCGGGACTTCAGGTAGATGTCAAAGTTGTTGTACTTGGTGCGCACCAAGTGGGTGGTCCTGACCGGCCCACATGCAGAGTGCAGGCATGTTGTGTGGGGGCCATGGAAAGAGCGGACCCGCCGCGGGATGGGGATGACAGGCATCAGGCACCACCCCACCTTCTACAGAGCCAGAGAGCAGGGATTGCTTGGGAGGACCCAGGCAGCATCCATGAAGGTGAAGGTGGAGATGGAGGGGAAGACCGGCGACCCAGGAGCACAAGCACTTGCCGGGATGGAGGCTGCCTGCAGGAAGGAACAGAAGGAGAGTCAGGTTGAGAAAAAACCTGAGAGGGCAAGGAGGACCATGGAGAGGGCTGGAAGACTGGCTCCAAACCAGGGCCCATCTGCACCCATGCTGGCCAAAAGGCTGCTTCCCAGACAGCAGTCAAAAGCAGAGTCACCCAGAGCCACCTGTCACATAGCGCAAACTATAGCTTGCTCCCACAGGAGGCCAACCTGGATGAATTATAAAGACAAGACAAAGTCATGAAGGAGGACAAGGCTATCAATGGCTACTGGTCACAATGGCAATGTTCTCCCTCTGCTGTCAGAGGCAGTATGCCTCTGAGTACCACTTGCTGGGAATTGCAAGTGGGGAGAGCGCTGTTGCACTCAAGTTCTGCTTGCAGGTTTTTCTTTGGGGCATCTGGTTGGCCACTATGAGAGTATGATGCTGGATTAGATGGACCACCTTTGGTCTGATTGTGCAGGCCGCTCTTATATGTAAAGTCAACCTGGCCTGGCCCATGAATGCTCCAAAACATTTCCAGATTTTAACTGATCAACTCACTCTAAGATTTACCTAGCCAATCGCCAAGCCTGGAAAATTACTAATGGAACAAGTGCAAGAGAACAACTATTGGTGGGAAGTCTATGGAGATCTTAATACATTAGGAAGAGAATCGCAGATGAACAGCTTACGCAAAATTCTCGCACCATATAAGTAGGTTAAAAACTGACGGATGGTGAATCCCAAACCATTGGCTGAGTTACTGCAAAGTCAAAAAAAAATTCAGCAACTAGACTAGAATGTCATCAATAAAATGCCAAAAAACAGTTTAGCTTTGGTAAGGAAGTAGGTTGGTTTGGATGATGGAAAGCCAGGGAGTGTATGACCAGAAAGAGCTCTATCTGGGTGATTAAAAAAAGGGAAGGTGGACAGACAGGCTGGTCAGGAACCTGGATGGTTTCTTCTGTAATAGGAGAATTCTAAAAGGCCATTTTACATATGACATGTCACAGGCACAGGGAAAAGCCCACATACAATACACCATCAGGTATGTAAAATGTACATTCATTTGCATCCGGAAGGACCCTTTCAGAGAGGCTACCTGTAACATTTCCCCTGCATCTGTCATGTTTTAAACACACAGTAGTACTTCAAGCTATGAGGCTTTTTGTGAGGGTTTTTTTTAAGCCCATGGCTTCACTGCTACACCAGGCTTGAGGCCTTGATTTTGTGATCAATCAATCCTGCCTAACACCCCTGCAACGAATCCCACCCACTAGATCTCCAGATAGCTGATAAGAGCACAGAGGATTCATCACAGAAGACACGTTTAATACTCACTATCCACACTGCAGCAATGAGTCCAGACCACTGCCTACTTGCCATGCACAGCTCCATTCTGACAACGGCAAAAGGAAAGTAACTGAAAAACGTTAACTATCAGACAAATTTACCCAAACACACAATGTTCCTAAACACTCTGACGCAACAAATACAAATACAAGATAAGAGCCCAGTCAGTGGTAGATTATGACTGCACTTCTCTCCTACAAAAGTATCCTTGCCTCCAAGGACACTGTAAAGTATCTGCATTTGACTCTTGACCCAAGAAAGGGAAAAGGAATTATTCCTCTGCTGAGCAGGGAACCTTCTTAGTTTATTAAAAATCACTGAAATAGCATCTTTGTTCTTAAAGCATAGGGTATCCTGTCTTCCAGGTACCACAGCTGAGCACAACAATTTCTTAAACTACTTTGCCTCCACAGCATAGCCCCTACCTGCCACTTACAATATGAAACACAGTCATCAATTTAAAATCTCTGCTTATACCTTGTATGTGGAGATGAACAAGATGTGGATTTGGGGAGCTTATTACCATCATGCTCGATGACCTCTCATGAAGGTCACTAACCCTCTTTTGCCACTTTCGCACTACAGCTTCAAATCAAGAATCCAGCTCAGATTTCCCACTCATGCAAGCTGTGATTTATTCCGCACAAGTAAATCCCAGGAAGCAAATATGACCTCTACTCAAGTGGCATGTCTGAATATAAACAATTAATGCACAAATGAGTGAATCTTGTCTGCATCTTATTTCTCACTAGGCAACTTTTCTGCTATGATGTAGCAATTTCTTTCACTCAGATGTGGGTTTATTGATAAACAGCGCTTTTCACCTAGAGAAAAAAGTGCTGGTACTCACCATGAAGTTTTTACAGTAAATGCCACACTTTTAGCCAATGCTTTTCTTCTAAGAAAAAAGGTGCTGGTACTGCATACCTTTGTGTATCCCCAGGGAAAAAAAGCACCGTCTATTTCTACATATTTGACCCAACTGCGGGAGGCAGTGGAAGACAGGAGTGCCTGACGTGCTCTGGTCCATGGGGTCACGAAGAGTTGGACACGACTAAACGACTAAACAACAACAACAAATTTCTACAAAGGTCTTCCATCTGAATTTACAGTATAACATAAAAGATGTCTCTTGCTTCCCTGTCAACTATCACACATAGGAAGGTGACCAATACAGGGTCAGACCATTGACCCATCTTGCCAACCCACATGGACTGGCAGCAGTTCTCCAGGGCTTCAGGCAAGATTCCAGCCCTACCTGGAGGAGATGCTACCTGCAGACCACGCTCTACCACTAACCAAACCAGAGATGCTTCCTGCCACCCTCTGCAGGGCCTTCCTTAAGCCCGACATTCACACGGGCGAACAAGGCAAAGGAAGGAAACTCAGCAACAGCAACAGCAGGAGCATGGCTGGTGCTCTGGTGACCCCATGGACGGTGCGCTGGGAAGCTGACCCACAGAGCAGCTCAGTCATCAGCAGTCGCCAGGCAGGGGCATTTTTTGCCGTGCAAAAGGCAGGCGGCCTCAATTCTTCCAGGTTGCCCAAAGGGCCGGTCTTCCATTCACCCGTTTGTTTGGCTGCGTGGGGGTGAGGGGGGGGGGAGAATGGGGCGCGGCAGGCAGAAGCCGGGCAAGCGCCAACGAATCCGCCCAGCCTACTCCGCAGGGCTGTTGTGGGGATTATCACTACGGGGAGGAGGGCAGCGGGTCCACGTGCAGGGCCCTGAACTCCCCTCAAGGGGGTGAAACACCATCGCCGTCGGGACTTCCAGAAGCCCTTTGCCACTCCCAACCCTTCTAGGCATTATGGGGGTTCTCCCGCCTCACACCCACCCGCGGGGCATTCCGTGGACTCACCGGGGACCAGCGGAGGCGGCGGAGACTATTCATGGCTAGGGAGGAACGGGAGGAAGGGACGGACGGGCGGCGGCGGCACCACAACTGATCTGTCTCTCTCGTCCCCTCAGCTTTTCTGCCTTCCTTCCTTTGGGGCAGCGGCGAGGAAAGAGCCGCGCAGGCCGATGGCGTCATCTCAGGGCGCCAATCCGCCGCGGCCTCCAAGGCGGAAGTGCGAACCGGGAAGCGGTTACCTAGCAACGGAGAGGAAAGTCCAAGGCCTTGTTGTGGCCTTGGGCTACATTCAATGACATGCATTAAAGTGGCTTCATATTGCTTTAAGCCAGTCGTGGCTCTGCACCTCCCCCCCATAAGAAAAGAATACTGGGAAATGTAGTTTGTGTAAAGTGCTGGAGATGGGTACGAGGCTCTACAGTTACAATTCCCGGAGTTCCTTGCGAAAAGGGATTGATTGCCAAACCACTCTGCAAACTGCAGCTCACAGATCCCAGGATCCATGGAGCGGGGGCGGGGAGGGGGGAGCCAGGGCTCTTTAAAAGTGGTCTCTCAGCGCTTTCGGTGCATAGTGTGAACATACAATTGATTTACTTTCTCCTGCCTGGAAAGGAAAAGTTGGAAAAATGAAAGGCAGGATGGGGTCTCTAGCCTTCCAGCGGTTATGCTGATGGGAGCCACTGGGGTAAACAACATCTGGAGTGGCACAGATGCTCCTCACCCTTGTAAGCTCTCCTTTTTTCACTTTTTTTTCTCGATTTTTGCAACTAATCCCATTGATAACAACTCCCACATTGGGGAAATTCACTGCCCTGTCGATTGTTTAACTGTAGTAAAAGAAGCCCTTTTCTATAGGATTGGGAAATCAACCATTATTTTGTTATGCTGTTATCTGTGGCACTGGAGTTTTATTTCCATCTCCCACATAACTTCAAAATAAAAAAAAATCCTTCCAGTAGCACATTAGAGACCAACTAAGTTATTTCCTGCCAACCTAGCAGTTCAAAAGCACATCAAAGTGCAAGTAGATAAATAGGTACCGCTCTGGCGGGAAGGTAAACTGTGTTTCTGTGTGCTGCTACGGTTCACCAGAAGCGGCTTAGCCATGCTGGCCACATGTCCTGGAAGCTGTACGCCGGCTCCCTCGGCCAATAAAGGGATGAGCGCTGCAGCCCCAGAGTCGGCCATGACTAGACCTAATGGTCAGGGGTCCCTTTACCTTTACCTTTAAGTTTGTTATTGGTATGAGTTTTCGTGTGCATGCACACTTCTTCGAACACGGTTTGTTATTGGTATGCACACAAAAGCTCATACCAATAATAAACTTAGTTGGTCTCTAGGGTGCTACTGGAAGGAATTTTTTTATTTTGTTTCGACTACGGCAGACCAACATGGCTACCTACCTGTAACCACATAAATTCAGTTGCTGGTAATATGTAGCTTCCCACACTGCCCGGGATATTTTGCTTCTCCTGCAAATTTCCTGGGAACCACCCTAAGCCTGGCAAAAGCACTTGAGGAAGGTGCAGAGCAGGGCACTCAGGAGATAGGGGGTGCTCTGGCATAGGCATGTGTGTCCTGGCAAACGTGCCAAGGGTTAGATTGTTTGGCCCCAGGCCTGATATTCCCCACCCCTGCTAGAGAAGTTAGTTAATACATATGTATTAATATGTAGCCGTACATATGTACATAATGAAATAATTGAGACCAGGGCTGGCCCATGGCCATCTAGTAATAAATTGTCATGGTGGGCAAACACCCACTTCTGGAGCCAATCATCTGTATCAATGAAATGTTCTTTCCCTGCCATGAATGGATAACACACACACACACCAACTGCTGCATTCTCGTGGCATGAAGTCATCACCAGGGAGGTTTTGGCCTGCATTCATATGTGTAAAAAATGAAATGAAGGCTGTAATTAGCCCAAATAGTTACCTGAAATTGCTTCCGTATGTTCAAGGAACCTCTTCAAGCAGTATCCACCACACTGCAAAAAATAATAATTGTGGATTATATATGGAATTACCTTTACTGAAGTTAATGCTGAATTTATATAAGCAGAAGTGCTGTGCTTTTTGCTACCTGTGACAAGGGAGCTGCCGTGCCCCCAGGGGTCGCTGGCAAGGGACAGGGCGTTTGATGGTCACCTGGGAAGACAAACACACACATTTGTTTGTCACTTGTTGCCATATAAATGCTAACTTGTACTTTTGCAAACTTTTAATAAATTGTATGCTTTCCTAAAGATTTATAGCACCGCTGAAGAGCTCCAAATATTATTTTCAATATATTTGTCACTTTGTCACTAGAACAACACTGAGGAGGCAAAAACCTGGTCTTCAAAATAAATTATAAATATATGCATCTTAAAAGAGTTTATTTTGGTCATTAATAGTTGATGGGGGACCCTCCTGTGCAGATTTAAAAGTTAAATTATGCAAAATCAAAATTAAACCTTATAATAGTTTATCAAACACGCATTAAACTGTCATGTTCAAATAAATCCTCTCAATTAAATCACTTCAGATTGTGATTGCATTTACTAATTTAATCAACAGTAAGAATAAACTGGATCACCAGGAGTGATGAATTACAAGAGGGTTCAACACTAAGAGGCAGAAGGGAAAGAGCAGGTGGGAACAACTTGCAGTGAGAAATGCTGGACAGCATAATGAGCAAACCTTTCCAAAAGGTGGCAGCTTAGCAGCAACAAAATCCACCCAGCTGGAATATTCATAAGAGCAGCATTGCTTAGCAAAGCAACCACAGAATAGCAGGAAAGGGGCTTCTGGACACCTGAGCCCAAGCTAGGGTGAGGTGGGAGAGGAGAGAGTGAACCTCTGATAACTCAGGATTTTGTCACCAGTTATGCCAACTCTACATCTTCAAAACAGGAGCTCTAAATTTAATTGGGAGAGTAGTACTTGAGAAGGGAGCATTTAACCCTTCCCTCACTGCCATGGGCCTTAGGAAAAGGCAAACATCTCATGCACACTTATTTGCCGCTTGGATGTGTGGGGAGGGGGAGGTTAGAGAGGAAGAATCCCCAGGGACAACCATCAGTCTCAATGATGTTTATGTGGTTTCCCACTCCCTTTATTCTCACAACAGCCCTGTGAAGTAGGTTAGGCCAGGAGAGGGTCAGTCCTACTCCAGTTGGTACAATGTGTGGGGAGATATCAAGCCAAATTACAAAACAACTTTCTAACCTGTAAAGTCAGAGGCAAAACAGAATCAGGCAGAAGCAATCTCAGTCCGAAATATGATCCTGGAGCAGCAGCAGAAGACAGCAGTCCAGACACAGAGAGGATCTAATCTGAGCAAGGTCTAACAAAAGGCCCTCTTCCACCTACAGGGAGCTAGAAACTAATGGTGTTCTAGCAACTGGGGTGCTGAAAATAAGGACTAATATAACCTTCCACACCCACACCTGCTCAAAATAAGGACTAATAACCTTCCACACCCACACCTGCTCACAGCTGCTGGTATTCTAAGAGCCCTTACTCTTGAGGAGCGCTTTATTCTTGGGTTTTAGTTGCCTATGCTCCCTTATGGGACAAAGCAGAACTATTTTCAAAACAGCTTTTAAAGTCAGTGGCAGACCTACATTTTTGGGATCTTGAAACTGTTATGAGAGGGGCCCTTTGCAACCAGTAACAAGATCTGGGCAACCACTGTTATCTTCTTCAATGGGGTGTTCCACAACAGATCACTTTTTTTAAAAAAAAGTACGATATGTCCATTAAAAAAAATTGCTGTAATTTACTAGATTATGTCACATGTCAAAGTCACCGATGTAAATAAAAAATTCTTATGTCTTACTGTTTTTTAGGCATGTGACTCAAATTAGGTCTACTAGACTCAGTTTTTTAAAGCAATGTGGACTAAGGTCACTTCTGGGGCCCTTCCGGGATTAGGGGCGCAGAAGCTTGAGCTTCATTAGTTTCGTAGTATATCTTCCCCTGTTTACAGTAAGGTCCATTCATTGTGCCAACCCCATAAAACCTTCCCTGGAGCTCTTTCGGAGGAATTCTTTGTTGGGCGTGCTTCTGATGTTTGGCCATTAGGAGGAGCCCTTAGCAAGAAGATAGCTCCTTCCAATAGGGTTGATAAAAGGAAAAGAATTAAATTTGCTCCTTAAAAGGTGGGGATCTACCCTCACATCGTTTTTAAATAGTGTGAGGTCATTCTTACCAGCTTGTAATTACTCAAGCGATGAACACCTCAAAGTGCAGAGAAAGAGGAAACAAAAATGATCAAGAAGCTAGGGAGCAATACCCTAATGGGTCTTTTTAATTTAGGAAAAAATATGCTTAAGTGGGGACAAGATAGAAGTGTATGAATGATAAGTACAGAGAAGTTTTTCTCCTCTCATAACACTGAAAATCTGTGGACATCCAATGAAGCTTAATGTTGGAAAATTTAGGACAGAGGGGGCGAAGTCATTCACGCAGCACATAGTTAAACTGTGGAACTCACTCCCACTGGAGGCAGTAATGACCATGAACCTGGATGGTTTTAAAAGAGGATTAGACAAATTCACGGAGGAAAAAGAGCTGGCAATGGCTACTAATGACCATGGCTATGATCTGCCTCCGCAGTTGGATTCTGTATTGTTTCTGAATATCAGTTGCTGGAAGCCACTGAGGGGTGCACTTGTGCTCAGGTCCTGCTGGTGGGTTTCCAGCTGAGGGCATATGAGTAGCCACTGTGAGAAATGAGCTATTTGCTTGATCCTGCAGGGCTCTTATTATGTTCTTATGTGTGACTTGGTTGGCGGAAGACTTCTTCCTGGTGATTGTGCCATGGGGCGATTGGAGCCTTCCCTGTGTGGCCTTGTTGGTACACCGTGTCCTTCCTCTCTGTTAGGTGGCCAGGGATCCTGAGGAAATTGCTATTGTTTATTCCCCTCTCTTTCCACATTTGCCTTATGAGATGGAGTCCACAAAAGCTTCAGACACGGTGATGGATTTGTGAGACACTTTTGTAGTCTTTGCACAACTATTCTTGTGCTTTCTGCTTTGCTCCTGAGAGCACTAAGGGCTGTGAAGACGGCACGGTGAGGCAAGGGAGGCACCAGTGCCATAACACACACACACCCTTACCCCAGCAGTTGCCCAGCTCAAAATGAGAAATAATAATTCTCTTTTAATAGAATTTCTTCAGAAAGTAAGACCAATTACCAGCTATAAAAATGCTCCCAATGTTTTTAATCAAAGCTTTTCATTAAAACTACAAGAGTGACTGCTTCAGCAACCAAACCCCTCACCTTCCCCAGGGGACTGTGGGACTCTTTGGGGTAATTTATACAGGCCAGCTCAGTTAAAGGAGTTATAATACTAGAAAACAGGTTAAAACTCGCATCAGCTTTCCAAGTATCTGGACAAGCTTATCTAAACAGGAATGTTTTTAGCAGATGACAAAAAGAGTACAGCAAAGGCACCTGCTTTGGCATGGGGTTCCAAAGTGTATGTGCAGCTACACTAAATGATGCACTAGTACAGGAAACCTCCAAGAAGTGTGTTTTTCAGGCTTTACAGACAGAGGCACATATCTGAGCTCAGTCCTGATGTGGGCCCAAATTTTAAAGGGAAAGGGCCTCTCCAAATAAAAGGAAGGCTATGATTCTGAGAATCAGTCCCTGTCCATATTGCAGGTGTTTCTCCACCAGACATTAAGAAATCAGAAAAAATAAAACTGGATTTCCAAGGAGAGACATCTGTCAAGTGGCCTTGGTGCCTCCGTGCCCCTCTTTTAGTCTTGTTTGGCATACAATATGCCCGCAGGGCAGAGTGGGGGGGCCACCCTCGCTTTCTTAAGAAGATCAGGCGTCTTTATGTAACCCATTTTTCCTTAACACTAAGTTAAGTCCTTTGTCAGGATTACAGGCTTCAGAAACATCTGTGTGGGCTTGGGGACCACATATATGTCCAGAAAGTGGCAGGAAAGAATGGCAAATATTAACCTTCTAAGTGAGACATTTAAAAACAACAACAACAACATCCAACCTAGAAGATTGAAATGTATTTTTGGGATGTAGCTAGTAATGGTTAGAGCATTGGACTAAGACCTGGAAGAAACCAAGGTTCAAATCCCCACATACACACTTAGCCACGAAGCTCACTGCCTCGCAGCCTAACCAACTTCACAGGGTTGTCATAGGAATTAAATGAGGAGAGAGATAGAACCATGTATGCCACCGTTTGCTTCTCAGAGAAAAAGGTGAGATCATAAAGTAACAGAGTCATAGGGTCATAGAACTGTAGGGTTGGAATAAGATGGCATGATCTTTAAAGGTTTGCTTATTAATATCCTGCAGAAATGCTCAAAACGCATTGCCTCCATCAGAGTGATATAAGAAATATATACATGAAATAAGTGATGTACATAAGTGCATTAATACCCACCCACAAGCACAGAAACATAACCCACACGTGAGTTCACAAACAAAAAAGTGGCCTTTAAGTCAGTGTGCTAGCTGTCAAATGGGCCAGCCACTAGAGGCGCTATGGCAAGTGCCCTAACCATTGGTTTTCAGCCAGTAGGCCATGGCACCCTGGGATGACTTGAGGGGCATTCAGGGGAGTGGGGGGAGGGGGCGGGCACTGTCCTTTCCTTAACTTGCAGCCAATATCTTCTCAAAATAAAACAGCGGCAAAAAGTGGGAAAACACTTTTTCCATGACTGTTTATTTTCTTAAAACCTCTCCCCCGCCCCAAACAAAAATCCTCCCCAGCTCCAGTAACTAACAGTTCCTTATTGTTACACAGAGGGCTTGAGAAATGCAAGAAAATAGCAAAGTAGCTTGATGATGTGTGCCTTGATGTGTGTGTGCTCTATAAGGAGGGATTTATAAATAACCCTGAAAGTGAGGAGTGTCTTGTGTGTTTCTCTCTCTTTCTACCCTCAACACTCCACACACACCCCTCTTCTTCTCTTCCTCTTCCCACAGGCAACCCAACTCCTTCTTAACAGTCACCCAGCTTTATGGGGACAAGGAGAATGTTGCAGGAAAGTGCCATGTCTGCCTGTGTGTCCAGTGCTGTGTGTTTCTTGCTTTCTTTCACCACAGTAACAAAATATTTCTGCTTCTGTTCTTCATCTTGTTTTGCTCTCTCCATCCCTGCCCCATCATGTGTACATTAATTTTGGGGAAGGTAGGCTGGGGCTGCCATGTGGAGTGAGTCAGCTCAGCCCTGCAGAGCCATGGCGTTGCTTGGGTTCCCATCAACACATGCACTCCCACTTACACAAGCACCAAAAATCGTGCTGAAAAGGGGCAAGGCAGAATGGGGAAATCTCCACTTAGCTCATCCTGTAACAGAACCCCAGTGTAAGCGGCTTCCACAAAGGAACCGCAGAAAGGATGTGGCTGGTCAAGGGAGCTGTGGACTCAAAAAGGTTGGAAACCATTGCCCTAAACCGATCATATCTGTTGATAATTAAAAGTGCATGCCTTCCAGAAATAATTAATATACAGACCTTGCTCTGTGTTTTATGAATGTAAATGTCAAAATTATGGATGAAATAGTGTATTTATGAATGGAACTCAACAACCAAAAGTCACAATATTGTACACAGGGTGAACTGTGATGGCTCAGGCAATGGTGTTTGACCCATCTTTAACCCTCCATCATGTTCCTGACCTACTGGCATGGAGCTGGGAACTTCCTTGGGAAATGTCAAATCCCAGACAGGTTGCACCATTCTTAGAAGCTCTTTATACTTTCAGCAAGTTTCATCTCTCCCCAGTGAGTTGTGGTAGAATGTGGGCACATTTTGGGACCATGGCCTTTGTCATGACAGCTCTCCCACCGGATACCATCTGGATTCCATCCCTCCTATTTGCACCTATAGCCTTCTGGGGTGGTTTGTGTCCCGGTCCCTTTCTTCCCACTGTCCTCACTGGAGAGTGTTTCCCTGGCAATCCTCCTGCCTCTTACAAGCTAAGGGAACAAGGGCCACCTTCTATGAATGCTTCCTCCCTTAGCAATGTCAGTGCGGCCAATCCGATGATAGTGCAGGGAAAAGAATGGTCCCCTTGCTTCCTGAAGCATCCCTGTCACTTCATAACAATCGATTGCAGGCAACAGGTGTGGCTATACAGGAGATAGTGAAGAGGATGGAAACAGAGCCTGCCCCCTTGCTTTGGAATGCCAATCTGAGGAGCCCCAGTCAGTACTGGTGTGACTGGGCAGACACAGGACAGAGATAGAGCCCAGAACTTCCCTTTGGGTCTGAACCCGATTCGGCAAATTGGCCTGGTGCCGGTTAAACGGGGAAGCTGTCGCCCCTTCATGATTGCCAGGTTTTTGAAAAAATATATATGAGGCAGGGAGCTTTGAGGGATCCCCACACACCACAGAAGACGCAGGAGCCTGTTAAAGAGATTGCTAGATGGTCAGAGAAAAGACAACAAAGAATACCAAAGCAATAGCAGCCAGTAGACTTTGATCCGTTTATTACATTTGTAACTTGGTCCTTACAGAATAATCAGCAAAGAAAGCTAAACAAAAGCGTGTTTGACATTTTATACTTTTGCTTTTGGGAGGGCCTCCTGGCAGAGTTACCACCCAAATCATCACAGAACATCAGGCAAATATAATGGAAGTGGGGGTTGGGTGCATCAACCTGCTATCAGTGGTGGCAGCCAGCAAAGATGCACGTCCACTGTGACTGCTGTTGCTTTCCTGCTGACTGAGAAAAGATGCTCCGCCTCAGTGCCAGGGGAAGGTAGTGCCATGGTGCCTTGCAGTGAGGGCAATCAGCTGCCCTGTTTCCCCTCAGCATGAGGGGAAGGTAGATCAGTGTTATCGGCAGAGATCATCGTGAGATATGGTGCCTAGAAATTGGCTGCCCTGCCATCCTTTGCGTCAGGAGCCATGTATTGCTGCATATTGCCAGGTCAAAATCATCAGCTCAGTGTGATTTCAAAATGGATTTTGGCAAAATATATTGAAAAATCACACAGCAAGCACTAAATCAGACAATAAAGTTTGTGATATTACCATGCAAAAATGACAAAAAATTGAAAGGGGTCTTGGACCCCCTGGGTGTGTTCCATGGACCCCCAGGGGCCCCTGGGCCCCTTATTGGGAACCACTGGTCTTATAGTATAGACTAGAGCTTTCCAAACTTTCCATGTTGGTGACACACTTTTTAGACATTTTGCAACACAGTAATTCAGTTTTACTAGCAAACTGGAAGTTAAACTAGCCTCTTTCCAGCCCTGGGAGGAACGTGGGGTGTGTTCGCACAACACACCTACACATTGCAGCTGAAACACTGTGTCACAATGTGTAACAGTGTGGTTGCAATGCAAGGTGGTGATAGGTTTTGTGTGTGATGTATATGCAAGGGTGCATTTAGCTATATGCATCTCAGTATATATGTGTGTGTGTAGTGATATTTGTACAAGGTGATTTTTTTAAAAAAAACAAGAGGATGTTTGAGTCCCCTCATTCATCCACCCCAAAACACAGGTCAGTAGTGGTGGTGGTGTTTTGTATCCTTACAAATTTTATGCAGATCTCTGCCCTTTATTTTTCAGCAATGACCAGAATGAGAGGAAGCACCTTTCTCTCTCCAACCTCCATCTGCCTGGATTAAGCTGTGTGTGTAGACAGCCTCTGTTGCCCGCTGCTGCCTGTTTCCCCACCCAAGGAATCCATATAGACTCCTAAGCCCAACCTCAGAGATTCTGCTTCAGAGGAGGCCATTAGCGTAATGATGGGAGGTCACAAAGTTCAGTCCAAAATGTCAATTTTCATTTGGCAAAATGGCCCTGTGTGAGGAGCGGGCAAGCTTCCATCCTCCCCTTTGGAAGGATCCTGCTGGCTCCTTCAGTCATTGCTCCCAGTGGGCCCTGCATTGCCCAGCTGATTTGAGGTGCCAATAGCTTTGGGAGCCAATGCAATTATCAATAAGGGTCACAATTGTTTGCTTCCTAGATGGCCTTTCCCTTCTGAACGGCCATTATGGGGCTGTGGGTCTTTATGAGTTTATTGACAAGCCCCACACCCTCATTCATCTCACACCAGAATAACGTTTGTCGGCCATCCTGCATGCCTGCATCTGCCTCGGCACCAGAGGTAGGTACTCTGCACATGATCCATAGCCATGATCCCACAGTCATGCCAGCTTCCCCTAGGCCTGGTATGGGTAGGAATGGAGCCCCGCTGCAGACTGCCCAACTCTGGTTTAAGGCTGGTCCTTGCAATGCTTAGTGATCAGATCGCTTGGCCTTGATTATCTTTTCCCAAAGAGTGAGTATTGATTCCTTTTATTCTGATTTACGGCCTATTCCTGCCCCAAGAATTGAGGGAGGAGGCTCTGCAGGAGAGACCCAAGCAGTTGTGATTATTTGGCTCTGCAGTCACAAGCTGCTGCCAAAGGGGTGTTTAATTAAGTGGTTTAATTAGACTCTGGCAGTTTTAATTACCTTTTGTGATTATGGAATCTACTAAGAACACCACAGATTCTTCAAGGGAATTATATGGGAGCAAGAGGAGGCACCACACAAAGCCCAGTGAAATGGGAATCCTTTGGCTCTGGAGCAGAAAGCAGGAGAAGGGTCACCAGGGCATGGGGAGAATGTGGGCTTTATGTGGGGTGGAGGGAAGCACCGAATTTGCCACAGCCCTGTAAAGGACAGGGGAGTGGATGACACACTGGGCCGTGTGCTTCATGGGCAAGTAGGAGGAGAAGCCACAACCTGCTTTACCGCTAAGATTGGGGTGGGGGTCAGGAACTAAGGAAACCTCATCTATATTAAGGACCATTAAATGGGCAAGCCAATGTGAAGTGGAACTGAGCAGGAAGAGCAAACAGTTTTCTATGCATTATGGAGTTTGGGGGGAATCTTTGCTGAGAGTTTTCAAAGGTGCCATCAGGGGTCATCATGGTGCCAGCTTGTGGGGCCTTATGGCCGTGCCTAGGAATGGAAAGCGGTTGTGGTTATGTCAAAGGAGGGGGGGGTGTCAGCCTTACCAGCCAAATAAAGGTGGCGAGGGAGGGAGATGAATAACCTAGGCTCACAATCTGGGCTCCCCAAAAAGTAAGGCCAAATGAATGTTCAGGCACCCGAACAGGGAAACATTTGAGGCCTGGTCTTAGCACTACTTTTGGAGAGGCTCAGATTCAGATCACGCCACCATATTTACACAGAGGCCCTCTCACACATGCAACAAACAGCACACAATCCCAGTGACCAAACAAAGGTAAATCTAGATTTTGACACCCAAATGAGTGAAAGCTGCCAATAATCGATCCACCTTGCACAACACAGATCATCTGTTAAAAGCCTCCTTGTAAATCTTCCTGAATTCAGACTGTGGCAAAGTTAGTTCATGTGTGTTGCAGCAACAAAGGGACCTTCAGCTGGCAATTGTTTTGACTGGACACAAATCTTAAAAGCACAGCTACTGATAGTAATTCCGCATTTTAAGGAACATAGTCATGGTTTTCTTGTGGTTAGCTTCAGATTTGTTAAACAAACTATGAAAGGGTAGAAATGAGTCATAGAATCATAGAATTGTAGAGTTGGCAGCGAACCCAAGTGACATCTAGTTCAACCCCCTGCAATGCAAGAATCTCAACCAAAGCATTCATAACCTCTGTTAAAAAACCTACACTGAAGGAGCATCTGCAACCTCCCAAGGGAGTCTGTTCCACCATTGAACAGCTCTTACTGTCAACCAGAGTGCTCTCTATTGTTGTGTCCATGAAATCTGTCTCAGGCTAAGCTCTGGATGTCTCACCTACCCCTGCCCGTGGCTACCTGATGTCAGCCCACAGATCTTCCAGTAGTAAAAGGAGGTATTTGAGGGAATCTTCCTACAGCAAACCAGATAGAGAATCATTGAAGGCAAATTGCTGCCCCCCCAGTGCCAACAAAAGTGATTTGACACTTTCCCCATGTCACAGGGTCAGAAGAAGGGCCTGTGAATGAGCCCTTGGGAGCTGCTCCTCTCTCTCCACCTCTTTGTAATTATGTAAATATGTAGATATGACAGCCCTGCCATTAATCCTTCTCACCCAGAAGAGGCAGTGGAATGAGATTTTGTAACTACTGTGTGCATTAATCTGGCTAGCTATCACGGATTAATGGGCACAGGTGGTGGTGGTGGTGATGATGATGATGGGATGCTCCTCAGAACAGCCTTCCCCAAGACCCCTTCCTTGCAAAAGGTCTCCAAAGGCTGGGCACCATCCACGGGGGTGAGGGAGTGGGTGGGGTGGGCTTCCAGACTCTTACTATTGCTGGGGAGAGTCAGTCACATCCAGCAAATTCAGGCTACGCAATTATAGCCAATTGGGAGGCTCCACTATAAGGCCTTTTGCTCCACAAGGAATTGGGCTGCTCTTCCCTGGTAGTCTGGGAAGGGACAAAATCATGATGGAAGGGAAGAAGATAGCGTGTGGTGTGGGGAGAGGTAATTCCCCCCCCCCTCTTTCATAACACTAATACTCAACTGGGTTGTCCAATGAAGCTGAATGTCAGACAGAAATGATGGACAGAAAATAATAATAATAATAATAATAATAATAATAATAATAATAATAATAATAATGAAGGACTTCTTCACCCAATTCATTGTTAAACTGTAGAACTCCCTCCCACAAAAGGCAGTGCTGGTCACCAACCTAGACAGCTTTAAAAGAGGACTGGACAAATTCATGGAGAGAAGGTTATCTGTGGCAACTAGCCACGATGACTATGTACTGCCTGATGGATCAGAAGCAGTCTACCTCTGAATATCAGTTGCTGTGGATCATAAATGAGAAATAAAGCTGCTCCACTCATGTTCTGCTTGCTCATGAGTTTCCCTTTGTGGGCACCTGGTTGGGCACTGCTGGGCATGGTGGGCTCCCTTTGGCTTCATCCAGCAGTGGCCTCTTTATGAACCTGGGCTATGCAAGGTGATATTAGCTGGAACAGGGGTGGGTGGTGGAAACCGCAGAGAAGTGGATCTTTGATGTGACTGATCCTGCCTTCTGACCATGTCATGGCTGCCTGTCCTAATTGCACAGATGGGAGATGGCTGCACAATCAACATGGAATATGCAGATGTTGGATTTGAGAGCTTGAGCAGATTTCAGCAACAGGAAATTTGCCTTCTTGTCCTGCAGGTGTTCTGAAAATTAACCCCCTTCCAATTTTCAACTTTCCCATCCTCCAAATCCTATCTATTGTATGTAGGATTGCAGAGCAATTAAGGGTTTGTTAGCACACATAGTTTTGGCAGGAAAGGAGCTACTGGTTTCAATTCAGTCAGGGAATCCGATTCCACTGGGTAATCCTGCCAGCCACTGTTTTGGTAACGAGTTCCTGGGGTCAAGGTTGGACAAAGCTGGAAATGCTGCTTTGCTTTGTTTTTTTTACCCTTTTTCCGCTGTAATGATTGCAAGTTAATTATTTTAAAGGTCATGATAGAAAATATGCAAAGTGATCACCTGCTTCTAGACTGCATCAGTCTTGGAAATGTGCCAACATCTGAACTGTTCACACTCAGTCCTTTCATTTATACTACAGGGGCAAAAGGACAGGGGTGGGTTGAGTTCGGTCAGCTCTAATGTTTTTGCTGGGACATTTTAAGTGCTGAAACATGAGAGCATGAGAAGAACCTGCAGGATCAGGCCAAAAAGGGCCCATCCTGCCTGGCATCCTCTTCCTATCATGGCCAAATGCCCCTATAAACCTAGGAATTAGTATAGACTGCCTCTGGACATGGAGGTTCCATAAGAACATAAGAACCACCTACTGGATCAGGTCAATGGCCCACCAAGTGCAGCATTCTGTTCTCGCAATGGCCAACCAGATGCCCATTATAGGAAGCCCATAAGCAGGACCTGAGCACAAGAGCACCCTCCTCTCCTGCAGTTCCCAGCAACTGGCATTCAGAAGCATCACTACCTCTGACAATGGAGAGAGAACATAGGAACCTGGTCCCTCAACCAAGAAGAAGGTACAGATTCCAAGGCCTCCCCCATCTTACTTATTTAGTGTCTTTGGAGAGGATGCAGAGCTGGGGACCAGCTTCCAAGCACCACCTACACACACACATTTACATACACCACAAGCCTCCCCATAAAAAAGGCAACAATAAAGTTTTTGATAATTGATCATTGACTGCTTATTTGGACTCTTGAGTGGAACTCATTGACTGCTTATTTGGACTCTTTACTTGGGATGAAAAAAAAGGATGTGAAAACGTTCTGTTTTATTGAATTATAAGGTACCTATACCACAAAGACACACCCTTGCCAAGGTTTTGGTAATAAGTTGGTTTTATTCCATTCAGAGATTAATTAGCTAATATTATTTAATGGGCTGGCAGCCTTATAGTAGTGACTTTTCCATTTCAGCCTTGTTTCCCGCCCCCAGTAGCCCAGCTTTTGCCCCTGCCCATTGTGTCCAAAATGATGCCTGCCAAATGTTAGCTACAGATCTTTTGTTAATACTGCCTGTTAAATATTCATGCTGGGATATCTTTTAAAAATGAATGCTGGCGGAAACTGAGAAAGGAGGCAGATCCTCAAGTTACCTGGGGCCACATGGCTGAGTCAGCCTCCGGGAAGCATCAGACAAACACACACCCAACAGCTACCCAAGAGTGCATTTTAGTGGCATAAAGAGACAAATGCCTGCAAGACAAAGTGTGGGTGTCTTCTGATGATCCCAGGTCCCACCAATGCATGCTTGCACTAACCAGGCATGTTCCTTAGGGCAATGCTGGACTTAACCCACAGAGTATGGCTGGGTTGGGTTCAGTGTCTTCCTTCCATGCTGGCAAGGGGCCTGCATCCTCCACAATGCTGGAATGCCACCTTCAGCCTCTGACACTTCAACACCCTCCCTGCACCCCAGCCTCTGCTGCCTGAGGCTGCTTCCTCACCCCATCTAACATTAGGGCCGGCCCCTCAGAAGGGTATTCCTATCAAAAGGTTTTGGAAAGAGATGACACAGTTTGTCCTAAGGCTGAACTGCACCCATCACGACCACGCAGTTGCAGCGACACTAACTCAGTTGTCACGAAAACCAGTACTTCTCCGTGTCTGGATTTTAGCACAGGTGTTTGAATCCTGCATGGAGAAGACACCGCACCTCTCCCTCCCCCTCTCCAATGCCCAATCGACCTCCTTCCCTTTCAGCCTCTCCCTTGCATAATGTGCGCAGGAGGGCAAAAGGACAAGAGATCAGGAGTCAGCCATGGAGGGTGTCTGGTTTCCCGTCACCAGATCTGGGCCTCGGAGGCAACTTCCTCATGAATAGCTGGCTTACAATGGCTCACGAGGACTTCACTGCTCAACACTAGTGAATTATGCACAAGTCCTGGCCCTGCGGAGCAGATGGCCTGGTGGAGGAGGTAACATGAGCTGGAGTGCCCAGAAGAGGAGGGCAGGAGAAAAGAGAGGGACGGGGGGGGGACCTCTCCCTCCCTCAAAGTCTGGTGGGTACCACTGTTCATTTTTAAAAAGGAAAAACCCCAGAATCCCAGGTGGATGGAGAAGTTTGCCAGCATGCTCAAAATGGCAGCCCATGTTGAGGTCTGGCCCATTACGTTTTGCTGTCTGCCTGAGGAAAAGGACAAAATGGTGTCCACCCCATGAACAGTGAGGGGTGTGCAGGTGTTTTTTGCTCTCTGCCTGCATGTGGACGGTGGCTTCCCTGCGAGGTCAGAGGTGAAGGGATGTTTTTATGAGGTCTCTGAAGGAACTCATGTCTTGTAAACAGAGGAGATTAAAGTTAATGCAATAAGTCTATGTGTTCCCAGGTTTCTCCCAAATTAGTTAAGGGCATATTGTATGCCAGGGCTCCCTGTGCAAAGGCAAAGCTCATTCCCCACCCAATACCTTTTATTGCATCATTATCGAAGGCCCCTGGGGTCACAGGGTCAGCAGCCTTGGATTAAGCGGCCAGCCATGGAGGTCAAAGTGATTAGTGTCAGGAATCAGGGCTCAACAACACCCCCACCAGCACACGCACACGTACATACATAAGAGTGTAAGCAGAGCCTGCTGGATCAGGCCAGTAGCCCATCTAGTCCATTGTCTTGACCTCTCAGTGGCCAACCAGATGCCCTAAAGGGAAACCCACAAGCAGGATTCAAGCGCAAGAGCCCTCTCCTCTCATGTGGTTTCCAGCAACGGATTCAGAAGCATTGCTGCCTCCAGCTGGGGAGGCAGAGCATAGCCTCTCTGTGAATTCCTTTTTTAATACAATCACTGCCTCAATTAATTAAGCTTAAGTCAATTAATTGACTGTATCTGTATACATTTGCATATGATAAAGAAAACAAATACACCTGCTTTGTGTTTAGATGTTATGTATTGTATTCTCCTAGCTGCCCCAATCATCACTATCACCATCACCATCATAGTATGCTGTCCCAATAATTGGGGACACCAGGGTTCGAGTCCCCACTCAGCCATGAAGCTCACTGGCTGTAACCTTGGTCTAGTCACAGTCTCTCAGCCTAGCCTACCTCACAGGGCAGTTGTGAAGAGAAAACAGAGAGTAAGAGAGGCATATACGCCACCTTGAGCTCCCTGGAGAAAAGGTTGGATATAAAAACAAACAATACAAACATACCAAGTGTTGCATCTCTTTTAGACATAAAGGTGAGGTGAGCTGAAAGGTACTGTGAGTGTCTCCTGGTCTGGTGGTCAGGGCAGCCCTCCAGAACTGAAAAGAGGCAGACAGAAGCAAGCCCACCAGGCTCTGAGCTCCCCTAGAGATGTAGCCACAGGTCTTGCAGCTGCCAGCCTCTGCTTCTCCTGATCCTGATGGATGCACCTGCTCCATTCCTCATTAGCACTGGTAAATAAAAGCATAAAAGGTGTTTAAAAAGGAGTCAGATGCTAGTAAGAATCTGAGCCTAGCCCCCTGCCCTTCCACTGGTGGAGTCCTTCATTTGCAAGCCCCCTTGCTCTGATCTGCCTTGGATACCACCCCACCCACCTCCTGGTGCCCTTGCACTGGTGGGTTTGGATGCTTTAAGTATGATTTTTGCACTGCAGCAGGTTGGAATAGATGACCCTTGGGATCCCTTCCAACTATATTATTCTAGGATTCACCCATTACCTGAGCTGGTGCAGCTCACAAATCACCTTGACAGGCCAATCAAGGGTGGGGTCTCCCCCCCTTTCCCTCCCCCCAAACCCCAGTTCTGCCTTGTTGAAGGATGATTCACCTCCAGCTGTGCATTCTGGAGCCTCCGAATAAATCTGTCAAAAAAAATCT
Organism: Podarcis liolepis; assembly: GCF_965112155.1. Taxonomy (NCBI): domain Eukaryota; kingdom Metazoa; phylum Chordata; class Lepidosauria; order Squamata; family Lacertidae; genus Podarcis; species Podarcis liolepis. The sequence goes on from NC_139570.1 coordinate 32,250,772, forward strand.
TTTGCTCAAAAAGCAGCTCACTTTGGGCTTCCCGCTGGGGTTTTGCTTCCTGCTGCTGACCACTCTCTCACACACATACATGTGGACACAGACACACAGACACACATTCCCCTCCCCCCCCTTTGCTCCTGCTCCACTGACAACTTCATCCTAATAGTCTCCCAGAAGGAGCGATGAATGCATAAGCTGCATATTGATCAGGCGGCCCCGTGATTGATGGCCGGATCTCTTTGACAGATGAGCCAGCTAACGGGGCTGCCAATACAGAAGCCCTAGGTGGGTGGGGGGCTCTTCCACGCAGCCCCCCAATGGCCTGTGACCCGAATGGGGCAGGCCGGCAATGTCCTAATTTCGGTGGGGGGGAAAGGCACCCCTTGCTTGTGCGTGATCAAATAATTCATTTGAAACTTAAAACACTTGGACACTGGCAGATTGCAGAAGGGGAAATATGATGGATTGTGGGTTGAAAAGAGCCGACTTGGCGACGTTAAATTGATCCGCTGGAAAATGTTTTTGTCTGCTGTGAAAAATGGGCAATATCTCCGCCGCGCCAAAAAGGCCTCTCATCTGGGAAATAATTTGCTTGTGATTTCCAGCAATGGGGTTCCTGCATCTCCCCCTGATTTTCTTCAGGTTTTAGCTCCTTTTACAGGTTTTGTGTGTTTTTCTGTTTTAGAAGAATTAAAAGGAAAGAAACATTGCTAACAGCTTTAAATAGGGCATGGTAATAACAGGGCTGCCTTCCTTCCATTAAATCACAGAGGAGAGTCTTGTTAACCAAGAGCAGCTTCAAAATGTTCACTCTGGGTGGTCCTGACTCTGCAAAGGTTTCTTATAGCCCCAAGTGAATCATGCTAATAAAGGCTGACCTCTTTTCTAAGGAAGGATCCTGCAAACATTAGCCTCACTACCACCACTTATTCACAGGATGCAACAAGGAGTGTGCTAGAGGCGTGAGCCCAAGTGCATTTGTCTTCACTCCAGCCCAGAATCCTGTTTCACCTGTGGGTTTGGTTGCCCTCAAGGGTGAGTCTTGGGCTGTCAGGGGCTACTTAACAGACTTGCTCCAGGCAGAGACACAAATCTGCAGAAAGGTGCTGAGTGCTTTGGGGCAACTAAAGACGATGGAAGGTTTACCCTTTGAGCTTGGATCTATCATGTAAGGTCCAAAGCCCTTTACTACATTTGGACATACTTTGTATACAGGCCACCTTCCTTGGAGACTTCTTCAGGCATTTGGATGGCCTAGATCCACCTGTAGGTGTTAACCAAGAAGGGTGTCCTGATGCTTATTGCATTGTTATTGTGAACTGATGGAGCATTTATTTCTCCCATGAACGCTCTTGTGTGATACTGAATTATTAAGTCCCAAGATGGGTGCTAGCCATGTTCTGGAGAGATGCCCAGCATCACTCTGGGAAGGGAAAGTACACATTGGCACCTATTATGACTTCCTAACCTATGTCCTGTTTTGTGCCCATTTTTGGTCACCACACTTTAAGAAGGCTATTGACAGGTTGGAAGGTGTGCAGAGGAGGGTTACCAAGAAGATGGAGGGTCTGGCAACCAAGCCTTGTGAGGAACTGTTGAGGGAGTTGGGCATGTGCAGCCTTTAGAATAGAAGCCATTGTTTGACAATGGAAGGAGCTGGACTCTCCTTCCTTGGAGGTTTTTAAGCAGAGGTTGGATGACCACCTGTCAGGGATGGTTTAGTTGTGATTCCTGCAATGCAGGAGGTCAAACTAGATGACCCTTGGAGTCCCTTCCAACTCTATTGTTCTGTTTCTTTGATAACTACCGTACTGGCAAGTCAGACTGCTGGAAGGAAGAGACCAACTCAAATAGCCAAAAGCCATGGTGTGTCTTCCTCTGGGCCTCTCTCAGTGGGGCATTGGTCACCGCAGTAGAAGACTTCCCATCTGGAAGAGAACCTGGAAATGCTTCATTTTCTTTCCTGGCAATTTCTCTGCCTCTAGTGTGTGTGTGTGTGTGTGTGTGTGTGTGTGTGTGTGTGTAAACAAAGCTGGGACAACATTGAAATTCAGTGATCGTGTTTTGCAGAGAAGCCTTTGGCATTATTCAAGGCATTGCTCAGCATGTTAAGAGCCAGGAGGAAATATTTACATGCTAAAACATTTCTAAGCACCTTCTGCCAAGTAAAGTTGCCCAGCCAACCAGTAAGTATGAATTTTTTGTAGCATGTATAAATCACGTTTGTGACAGATCCCCAAGAAATAGGGCAACCAAGATCCCTTGCTAATTCCCCAGCACAACCATTTATTGAAATTAGGCAGCCGGGATAAACTCTGGCCAGATCAATAATTATCTGTCTAACACTATCAAGCCCTTGCTAAGGAGAGCTCCAGTCTCTTGCTTGCATGTTTGGGGTGAAGTTTCAGTCAAGGAGTTCTTGACTGATTCAGAGGAAGGGATTGCAAGTCTCCAGGCCATTTCAGGAGGGGGATGGCAGCGGGGGGGGGGGGGACATCCACAGAAAGGTTCAAAAAAACCCTGCTGTTGGGTGAAAGAAGCTTGCAAAATTATGCATGGCTTGGAGAAAGTGGACAGAGAAAAGTTTTTCTCCCTCTCTCATAACATTAGAACTCTTGGTCATCCAATGAAGTTGGAAGTTGGAAGATTAAGGAAAGTACTTCTTCACACAGTGTGTAGTTAACCTGCGGAACTCACTGCAACAGGAAGAAGTGATTGCTACCAACTTGAGAGGCTTTAAGAGAGGATTAGGCACATTCATAGAGGGCTATGAATGGCTACTAGCCATTCAGTGCTTCTGATTAGCACTTGCTGGAAACTGTGCACTTGTGCTCAAATCCTGCTTCCTTATTTCCCATGGGCAACTGTTCAACCAGTGTGAGAACAAGATGCTGGGCAGCTAAGGCACTGGCCTGATCCAGCAGGCAGGATTTGAGCACAATAGCAACACTCTCCTCTCCTGTGCTTTCTAGTACTTGGTGATCAGAAGCATTGCTGCCTCCAACTATGGAGGCTGAGCATAGCCATTGTGGCTAGTAGGCATTAATAGTCCTCTCCTCCATGAATTGGCAGAATCCCCTTTTAGTGCTAGTGTTACAAGAGTGTTTCCTCCATCCAATTTCTCCATGCCGTGCATCATTTTATGAATTTCCATCACACCGTTTCTTATCTTTCTTTAAACTAAAGAAGACTCAAATGCTGCAACCTTTCCTCTGAGGAGTGTCACTCCATCCCCTTTCCTTTTCCAGCCTCCTTTTTGAGGCGAGGTATACTTTTCCTCTCTGCGATATTAAAAAGGCCAAGCCAGGGCTGGGAGTAGCAGTGAGGTGATCATCATACAGACCCTTCCACAATAGCATCTTCTGCTGCTGCTGCTGCTGCTGCTGCTGCTGTAATTCATGGTGGGAATGATTCATCCCGCGAAAGGGTCCCACCCCCACGGAGAAGCTCTGTGATGGGCCAGGGAGGCTGCCTGATGGAAAGTAAGTTATGGATCACTTTCCAGTATGAGCAAACAAGAAGCAGCCCATGTATGGAAATGTTCGCTTGAAATATGCTCCAGATTTGGTGAATCCATATTTATTTTCCAGAGCCGCCTTCTTCTTCCAGCAGATCTGTCATCCTCAATAGCTCAGTCAGTAGAGCATGAGACTCTTAATCTTAAGGTCGTGGGTTCAAGCTATATGTTGGGTGAAAGATTCCTGCATTGCTTAAAAATAGCAAAATGCCACTTCCCAGTCTTTTGAGGTCCCTTTCCTCCTCTCTAAGCAGAGAAAGGTAGCTGTGATTCCTGTATTTATTTATTTATTTATTTATTTATTTATTTATTTATTTATTTATTTATTTTAATTGTATACTGCCCTTCATTTGGTTCACAACACAATACAATATAATAAAAAAATAAAATAAAAACAATTTTTAAAAAGAACAAATATCCCCCACAACACAATTAAATGGGCATTGGATGTCAATCAGCCAAAGGCCTGGTTAAAGAGGAATGTTTTTGCCTGGTGCCTAAGGGTGTATAATGAAGGTGCCAGGCAAACTTCCCCTGGGAGAACATGTCACAAAAAGGGAGCCACTGCAGAAAAGGCCCTTTCTCTTGTTGCCACCCTCCAGACTTCTTGTGGAGGAGGCACACAAAGAAGGGCCTCAGAGGATGTTCTCAATGTCTGGGTGGAGAGAGGTGGTCCTTGAGATATTGTGGTCCTGAGCTGTTTAAGGCTCTTTGGGCTATCCCTGTCCAGATAGGGGCACAGCTGGGCAACCAGCTGAAGTTGACAGAAGGCACTCCATGCTACTGAGGCCACCTAAGCCTCAAGTGATAGCAATGGATCCAGAAGTACTCATAAGCTATGGAACTCCTTCAGAGGCAGCATAACCCCATCAAGAGCAGGCAACCTCCCATCCATCCGTTTTAGTGAACTACCCACAAACAGTGCCTCAGCCTTATCTGGATTGAGCTTCAGTTTGTTGGCTCTCATCCAGTCCATTACCAAGGCAAGACAATGGTCCAGCAAATCCACTGCTACAATTCTCAAAAGAGAAGTAGAGTTGTGTGTCATCAGATAAAGGAGGTGTGTGTATTGCTGACAACATACTCCAAATCTCCAGGTGATTCTACTGAGAGTTTTCATGTAGATGTTAAACAACATAGGAAATAAAATTTAACTCTGAGGAATCCCACACTTGAAGGCTACACTGGGCTGAAGAACACGCCCCAAGGATCACCCACTGGAAACAACCATCAAAGTAGGACCGGAACCACCGTAAAGCGGTGCCATCCACCCTTAACACCTGCTCCAGAAGGATCCCATGGGTGATGGTATCAAAAGCTGCTGAGAGGTCAAGGTGAATTAACAGGGACACATTTTCCCTATCTCTCCTGATAGAGGTCATTATACAGGGTGATCAAAGCAGTTTCTGTGCCAAAACTGGGCCTAAACCCTAATTGATTGCAGGAACAATCTGTCCTGACTCTCATGGCTACCATGGAGAGCAACCAAGGAGAACATCCATATTGCACAGCTCCCCAGGAGCCCAGTGGAGATGGATGGAAGCTCTTGGGGAACTGATGAGGCAATGGCTAGGGAATATTGAGGTTTCCCCATGCCCAAGGTTTCATCATCAGTAAGTTTGGCCATGCCAAAACATAAAAACAAACAATTTCAAATACAAAATATAAATCAAGTTACCCACTATAAGAGACAGAACCACCATCCCCAACGTGGAAGGAAAATCATGGCCTCCTCCCCCATCCTGTTACTTGCTTCCAATTAACTCCTTAGGAATTAAAAGCAAAGAAGCCTTGGGTGATTCCTGCCAGATTTGCAACAAGGAAAAGCCTCCCCCCCCTCCAAATCTGTTTGTCTTGCTTCCCAGATTAAGGAATTAAGGATCAACTTAACTCTCCTCAAGTATTTAAGAAACGAACCATCTGCGGGAGAATCTAGGACAGATTACACTTAACCTGATTTCCAAGGCAAAACAGGAAGATGAGTACAGCTCTTGCAATTAAGGCTGATGGCTAGAGATGCACTTTCATAGAATCACAGAATTGTAAAGTTGGAAGGGACCCCGAAGGGTCATCTATCCCAACCCCTGCAGTGCAAGAATCACAACACAAAAATCCCTTGCAGATGACCAGCCAATGACTGCTTTAAAACCTCCAGTGAAGGAGTATCCACCACCTTCCTTGTCCTGTTCATGGGCCAAGATGATACCTTTCCAGGCCAAGACCCCAGGGCACTGTGCTCTTAGGTGGCTTCCATTCAGTTCTATCGGATTAGTGATGCTTGGCATGATCCTCTTCCTTGCTGGAAGAGGATCGACTTCACACAAGCTGATCTACATGAGAACATAATAAGAGCCTGCTGGACCAGGCCAATGGTCTATCTAGTTCAGCATCCTCTTCTCACAGTGACCAACCAGATGCTCCAGTGGGAAAACCACAAGCAGGGTTTGAGCACAAAAGTCCTCTCCCCTTCTGTAGTTTCCAGCAACTGGTATTCAGAGGCAGAGAATAGCCATCGTGGCTGCTTGCCATTGATACTCTTCTGCCATGGGCAGAATTCGAGACCAGGGGAAAGAGACGGTGAAAGAAGATTGGAAGAAATTTAAAGACTATTTACAGAAATATTGCAAAATTAATGAATGCTAGAATGATGTCGGATTGAGGTTAAGTGGTTTCTAGCTGTAATGGTATAAAAGAATATGGGGGGGAAATGGATTTTTAACAGGTAAAAATTTAATGCTACAATATATCTAGATTAAAGATCAGGATAAAATAAGGAGGGAAAGGAATTGCTGAACTAATAAATTGAACTGGAATACAAAAAAGGGAGGTATGAGGAGGTCTGGGAAACAAGTAAATGAAAGATAAGTGACAAAAAGTTGGAATTGTTTTTAACTGCTTTTTATTTTGTATTTTTTCCTTTTCCTTTTTCATTTTGTAATATTGTGAAAACTTTAATAAATATTTATATATTAAAAAAAAAGATACTCTTCTGCCATGAATTGGTAGAATCCTCTTTGAAGCCACCTGTTAGTGGCCACCCCTGCCCCCTGCAGGAGTGAGTTCTATAGTTTAACTCTGCACTGCACAAAGGATTTTCTTTTATCTGCCCTGAATCTTCCAACATCCAGCTTAACCGGATCATTTTTGTTTCCCTTTTCTGAATGTTTTCCAACTTTCCCAAGGCCTCATCCACCTCAAACTGTCCTCTGGCCAAGCTGCTTCCCCACTGCAGCAATTATCCTCAGTCTGAGTCGTTTCCCAGACCCTGCATATGTCAGTCTTCCAGCTCCCCTCAATAGGTCCCCAGTGACAGGAAGCAAATCGATTTCTCCACCCTGGGATGGCGCAGACAGAATAACACATTGATAAATAGCCAAGGATTGATTTGCACTTAATTGACAATTTGGTGAACCCTGTTTTAAGAGGCCCCCGGGTCAGCTTGGGAGGGAGCACTCAGGGGTGATATATTGCCTGATCGATAAGTCTTGGCCTAACATCCCATAGTCTTAGTGAGGAAGCCGGGAAAGCTGTCAGCTTTCAATTGCCATAAATTAGCGGGTTGAGGGAGGGCAGGTGGTCTTCCCTCTGGGCAACAGGGGGCAGCAGAGACTTAGCAAAGGAGCCCCCCACTGGAAGCGACCCCACCTTCCTTCCAGCTCTACAGTTCTATGGTTCTATGACTGTTTTCAAATTTCTTCTGAAAGTTAGTAAGGATGGAGACAAGCCCATCTTGCAAGGGAGGGATTTCCACAAAGACAGAGAGCTACCACCAAGAAGCCCCTGTCCGAGAACAGCATCAACCAAGCAGGGCCCCCTGGTGGTGGCATTATCCACAAGGTCCCCCACCCTGCCCATCATAGTCTCATAGAAATATAGAGTTGGAAGGGATCCTAAGGATCATCTAATCTAACCCCCTGCAATAATCTCTCTCTGTGTGTGTGTGATGCAATGAAAGCCGGCAGTGCCAGTTTGCTCTGAGCAAGTCCTTTCCATCCTGCATCTCTTGCATTCCTTGCCCTGCCCAAGTTCTGTTTTCCCCAACCTGGTGGTGTGCCCAGATGTGTTAGCCTGGCTGAGACCAATGGGAGTTGTAGTCCTCAACATCTGGAGGGCGCCAGCTTGCCCAGGGCTACTTTCAAGGCTTTACTCCATAATCCTAACTGTAAGTAATAATAATATTTAATATTATATATATATATACTCTGTGTTAATCCCATGTTTGAACTACAAGATTTGCTTGTCGAAATCAGAATCTGCCAGAGGAATTATCATATTGCATCAGAGCAAAAAGCAATTTGGTGGGAGTTCTGGGCTGCGTTTGGGGGCGGATTTCGAGGTTAGCCTTAATACCTCTTTGCAGGTCAGGAGGAGGCTGCTTCTTGTCTTTGTGGGTCCCCACAATGCTTTGTAGGGTCCATTTGATGCTTTTCTTCCCTGGGATGCTCAGCCGGCGCTCGCGAGGTTGAGGGAAGGGATGAGGACAGCATTCCCTCAAGGTATCTGAGGAGGTGGCAGGATTTGGCCCTATAAGGTGTCAGCAGCACTGAGCCAGGATGCAGTCACCCTAAATCTGGAGGGTGCAGCAGGCCAGCAAGAATTGGGCTGCCTTGCTATTGATATGCCGATGACCCAAACATAAAAACATGAGAACGTTTGAAGAGACTGCTGGATCAGGCCAAAGGGGATCAGGTCGTACATTCCAGCGTCCTGTTCTCACAGTGGCCAAATGCCCCTAAGAACCTAAGACTCTAGATAGACTGCCTCTGGACTGGGAGGTTCCATAAGAACATAAGAGCCTTGATGTGCTTTTGAACTGCTAGGTTGGCAGGTACCGCTCTGGCGGGAAGGTAAACAACATTTCTGTGCGCTGCTCTGCTTCGCCAGAAGCGGCTTAATCATGCTGGCCACATGACCCGGAAGCAGTACGCCGGCTCCCTCGGCCAATAAAGTGAGATGAGCGCCGCAACCCCAGAGTCGGCCACGACTGGACCTAACTGCCAGGGGTCCCTTTACCTTTACTTTTATGGAAAAGCAGGACATTCTGGGATCAGATCAGAAACTGGGACTGCTTCTGTAAATCCAGGACTGTCCCTAAATAATAGGGGCACTTGGAGGGTTTGTGATTCCTGACAGATCTAGGCCCTTCTAGTCCAGCATCCTGTTCTCACAGTGGCTAACCAGATGCCTGTGGGAAGCCAGAAAGCAGGATTTGTGCACAAGAGCTCCTACCCCTTCCTGTGGCTTCAAGCAACTGGTATTTAGAAGTATTGCAGCCTCTTAAATGTGGTGGTAGAACAGAGCCATTGTGGCTCATAGCCATTGACAGCTGTCTTCTCCATGAAAATATCAGTAGAGAGGTCCCTCTTCGTAGTTCCTTTATTCTCAGAGCCGTGTAGGGTGGCTGCTCAGGGGGAGAGGGCCTTCTCGGTGGCAGCCCCTAAGCTGTGGAACTCCCTGCAGAAGTGTGCTGGGCACCTTCATGATACAGCTTCCAGCAAATGCTCAAGACACACTTTGTGGACACCTGAGACATGCATTTTTGGGGCTCCTCTTATTCTAATGATTGCAATTTGGTTCAAACTATTTTTAATGTTGGTGCGATAAAAGGAACAGGGTGGACCCTAATAATCATGGGTATCTAAAGCAAGGGGGAAGAAGTACATCTCCAGTGTAGTTTCCAGATGTAGAAATTATTGGGGCTTGTTCTTTGTAAAGTTTTTTTTAAAAAAATCTATTGTGTATATAGAACAGAAGGAAGAATTATAATAGCAGATGTAAATTAAAAGATGAAAAACAAAACTATCCAACAGGCATGTAGAGTGAGTTCAGTGGCACAGGGTTTCAAGTACCAAGGTCCCAGTAAAGAAACTATTTGAAAATGATTCATAGATTCTACCTGAGTAAACCTGAGTAGGTTAACTAAGATTTCTAAAAAGGAATCAGATATGTGTTGGAAGTGTAAAGAAGCAGAGGAAACCTTTTTTCACATGTGGTGGACATTTAAAAAGGTAAAAGTATACTGGAAAATTATTTGTAATGAATTGGGGAAAGATGCTTAAAACTACTTTCCCCCCAAAAAAACCAGAGTCCTTTTTGATGGGAATAACCCAGACAGAAATTCCTAGGTGTCAGAAAAGGTTGTTTATGTATGCAACAACTGCGGCCTGTGTTTTGTTAGACCCAAAATGGAAAGTGAGTGAGGTCCCAACTAAAAAGGATTGGCAACTTAAGTTGACAGAATATGCAGAACCTACAGATTTAACACATAGAATAAGAGAGCAAGAAGAACATATATTTAAAGAAGAATGGAAAACATTTATTGAATATATGGGAAATAACTGTATACAGCTGAAAACGCTGGCAGCACTAAGATAAATTCAACAGGGTAAATAATTTTTGATGGATGTAAAAGTGGAAAACTGATTTGAATGGTTTAGTAAAATATGCAGGAATGTATGATACGTAAAATGAACCATGGAAGGAGAAGAAGGGAAGTCACTGGATATTTTAAAGTGTGTAAAATGTTTATTTCTAAATGTAAAATTGAAAACAATAAAAATTGTGGAAAAAACAAAGTCCCAGTAAAGAATCATAGAATCAGAAGGGAACCAAAGGATCATCTAGTCTAACCAGGGAGCCAGTATGGTATAGTGGTTAAGAGTGGTGGACTCGTAATCTGGTGAACCGGGTTTGTTTCCCCGCTCCTCCACATGCAGCTGCTGGGTGACATTGGGCTAGTCACACTTCTCTGAAGTCTCTCAGCCTCACTCACCTCACAGAGTGTTTGTTGTGGGAGAGGAAGGGAAAGGAGAATGTTAGCCTCTTTGTGGTTCTCTTTAAGGGGAGTGAAAAGCGGGATATCAAGTCCAAACTCTTCTTCTTCTTCTAATTGCCTGCAGTGCAGAAGTTTTAGTATTATGAGATAATCAAGTCAGATTTGCCAGGCTTAGGATGAGGGTTGCCTTGAAAATGATGGTTCTGCTGTATATGTCATAAAAAATGCCAAATCCTATGAAAAATGTCTGCAGGTTCTAGTCCTTATGGAAATCTCAAATTATGCATAATTTTCTCAATTATAACTATATTGCAGGGGAAGTTGCACCATGTGCCCAGTGTAAGATTTTGGGCCGTTTTCCATTGAATTGCAATGACTATTTGAACTGCCAATATCTTACATAAGATGAATTCTTTTGACAATATATCTATGTTGTTATCATCGGAAATATTAGTTTCTTTACCAATGTTCACCATTTCTGTCAAAATCAAGTCCCAAAAAATCTTGCACCAACTGGCAATCCCACCATAAATAATAATATGTACCAAGTTTATCACAACCCCACCAGCAATTAAGCAATGTAGGAGAAAACATTTTTGACATTTGCAGAAATCTTGGGGTTCTTAACCCTCCATGGCTTCTCTCTGTGTTCAGCTGCTCCCCTCTTGAATCTGGCTAAACTAGGTCTCCCTCCCACTCATAAAAGCACGGGCCTTCTTGATGCTTCCCTTTCTGAAGTGCCTCTTTCATGCTTTTCATCATTGCAATCATAAATGCCGCAGCCTGAAAGGTCCCAACTGTGTCTTTTTACATAATTAAAAGATGAAGGAGTTGCTCTCTGCCTGCCTGCCTGCCATCCATCCATCCATCCATCCAGAAGGGCACCAAACACTTTGCATAAATTCTGGATCAGGGAAGGAGGTCCTTGCATGCATGCATACATATTTTATATTTTTAAACTTTATTAAAGTGCTGGAAAGGTTGCTTGGTCAATCAGATCCCAGGGGACATAAATCCAAAAGGCATTTGATTTGTTAGTCTTTGCTTGCTATAAATTAAGCCGTTCTTGATGAAAAGGCTGACGGTAGCCACCACCAGGCTTGACAAAATGGGTTGCTGGAAGCTGGCAGCAACCAATGAGACCCTGCAAATGGAGACCCCCTCCCCATATTTTCCATTTGTCATCCCCCCCCCCACTTCCACAGGCAGCCAAGTCACTGTCAATCAAGGGTAGCCAATGTGGAGTCCTCAGTTGCTGCTGGACCACAGCTCCTATCATCTCTAGCCAGCTTCGTCAGTCGTGGTCTGGGAAGATCACAGAATCATAGAATTGTAGAATTGGAAGGGATCCCCAAGGGTCTTCTAGTCCAACCCCCTGCGATGCAGGATTCACAGCTAAAGAACCCCTGATAGATGGCCATCTGACCTCTGCTTGAAAACTTCAAATTAAGGAGATGGGAGGTTTTAGTCCAGTGGAGGGATTGCCCTTTTTCCAAATGAGCATCATCTTTTCAAGAGAAGAGGATTTCCCCCAACACTAAAGAACCACAAAGCTGTAATGAACTATGACTATGCTGCTTCCTAACCTCTTCCTGGCTGCATCCTTTGGTCATTTTGAACTGTAGCCACCCTGTTGGGAGTCTTTTGTTGTGGATCATGGATTTGGCAAGAGAGCAGATTTTTACCTATTGCAACCACACACACACACAGAGAGAGAGAGAGAGAGAGAGAGAGAGATGCTTGTAGACTAGAGCAAGAAAATAACAAAATTCTATTGTTATAGGGACTACATTCCTGCATTGCAGGAAATTTGACTAGCTGGTGTTTCGGGTCCCTTCCAACTCTACAATTCTATGATTCATAACTTTGATGGAGAAGGATTTGGGTTCTAACCTAACTTTTAGTTTTTATTGCATTTACTGCCCACCTTTTCCCCCCAAGGGAGCTCAAGATGGTGTACATGGTTCTCTATCTTCCCATTTTATCCTCACAACAACTCTTTGAGGTAGGCTAGGCTTAGAGGCAGCAACTGGCCTAAAGTCGCCCAATTAATGTCATGGCTGAGTGGGGATTTGAATCCTGGTCTCCCAGGTTCTACTCCAATGCTCTAACCACTATACCACATTGGCTAATCTAAATAAGGCAAAGGCAGACACCCTTGCTCCTTTTGTCTCCCGGAGGACAGATCCAAGATTTTGAGGTCTGAGAGAAGAGGGAGAATGAAATTATAAGTAGGATGCAACCTAAGATGGAGTAGTCAAAACATCAGAGAGATAGGGAGGTCAGCAAAGAGATCAAAAGTACAAGGACAGCCTGGAAATCAGGAGGTCTCTTGTTCTGTCATTCTCAACCCCATGCAACCCCTCTTCAGCAACGTATGTTGCACCCAAACTTCCAACACACTCAGCAGCATGTTAGCTGATGGGAGTTGTAGTTCAAAATAACTGGAGGGTCATGCTAGAAAGGGAAACTTTAGTTGTGATTCCTGCACTGGAGGGGGTTCGACTGGATGATCCTCAGGGTCACTTTCTACTAGAGAATTCTATGATTCTATGAATCTATTCCTCATAAATCCGGGTTTAATTCCAGTAAGTAACAAGTGTCTATTGCTGGTGTGTCTGCCTGTTTGACTCATGAAGCAGTTAAGGGAACACAGAGGGTGTGTTTTTGTTTCATGGACTTGCAGTGGGGTGTGGGCTTAAAATACACCCAAACACAGTTTGGCGACAGCCTCTCTGTGAACTAGCAGAGCAATCATTTTAGACCAGAGTCATCCATCAGCTGGTCTTTGCTTTGGCAAGTCGAATGGACATTTTTCATACAATTTTGTCAATAGAAAACCCTGAGCTTATAAGGGAGATGAACGTTTTGCTAACTGAGCTCAGGAACGATGGGCTTGTGTAAATAAAACAAGCAGCTATCTGAAGACTTTATAATAAATAAATAAAATCAGGTTGGCCCAAACAGGAAAGTGAGCAGATCACATTTGTTCTTGCAGCATTTGCATTACACCGCATTGCGCTGTTTATTTATTTCATAATTTTTTTACACTGCTGCATTGTTTTACAAACCCTCAAAGTGATTTACCCCAGCTGCAAATGTGGAGCAGTGTGGTGGTTAGTGTGTTTGCCTAGGATCAGAAAGCTACAGGTTCAAATCTCTGCTCAGCTGAATCTCTTGCTGCGTGATTTGGGGCTAGCAGTATTGCCCAGTCTAACCTACCTTACAGGGTGGTTGTAAAGAGCCCTGAGCATCTTGGAGGAAGGCAGGTAATGTTGTAGGAACAAGCCAGAGAGTTGAGTGGCTTAAGGAAGACCACACACTCCCACAAGAACATTAGGGTTCATTTGTAAGCTTAATATCCTATAACTTTTAGAGTGGCAGCACCTACACTTTGGAACTGGCAGGAGCCTTTGCTGGACTCTTTCCAGCACCTGCTTAAAACATGTTGACAGTGTTTTTTTCAATGGAATTTGCCTGTTTCATGATTACCACACACTAGGTCAATGTCTTCATCAGGATATCTACTATCTACAGCAGCGGTTCTCAACCTGTGGGTCCCCAGATGTTGCTGGAGTACAACTCCCATCATCCCTGAGCTCTGGCCTTGCTAGCTAGAGATGGTGGGAGTTGTAGTCCAACAACGTCTGAGGTTGAGAACCACTGATCTACAGAGATGCAGGTGGGGTGCCCTTAGGGTGGAGGAATATCGCCCAGTGCAGGAGACAAACTCCTGGAGGAATGTGGCACACAGGACTGACAGAATCCTGTGTCTCTGGAGCTATAGAATTGATTCCATGCCCGCACTGTGGACATGGATTCTCAGCCATGCGTACATGTGAAGAGATCCATGACTTGGAGCATAGAAGGCAGTTTGAGAGTATTGCGTAAAAACTGTAGGGGAGGGAAACAACAGTGACGGGTGTCTGCTATAGACCTTGAAGATAGACTAAACATTTGGATGATGCCTTCCTGGAGCAGATTACCAAACATTCAAAAAGGAGAGATATGGTAGTCACAGGAGACTTCAGCTACCCCGATATCTGTTGGAACTTAAACTCTGATAAGAATGTAAGTCTGACAAATTCCTCCACTGCCTCACTGACAATTTCATTTCCCAGAAGGTGGAAGAAACAACAAGGGGTTATCTCACTTGAATCTGGTTGTCACCAACATAGAGAAACTAATTGACAAAGTGAAAGTACGGGAACCTTGAGAGTACGGTAAGGGATTGTGTCCTCTGGAGTTTCACAAGTGGGGTGCCACATGGTTCTGCCCTGGGCCTGGTGTTGTTCAACATCTTTATAAATGACTTGAATGAAGGAATTGAGGGGGATGCTCATCCAATTTGCAGATGGCACCAAACTGAGAGGGGTAGCTAATGCCAAGAAGATAGAATTAGAATTCAAGATAACCTTAGCAGATTGGAGAACCTGGCCAAAAATTACCACAATGAATTTCAGTAGGGACAAATGTCTGGTTCTACACTTAGGCAGGAAGAACCAGCTGCACAAAGATAAGATGAGAGACACCTGGCTTGCCACTAGTACATGTGAGAAGAATGTAGGGGTCTTTGTAGGCCACAAGGTCAGGATCAGTGGCGTAGCATGGGTTGTGTGATGGCCTGGGATTCCGATTCGGAGGATGAAACAGAGGAATCCCAGCCTGCACAAGAGTCCCCGCCTCCAGGGCCGGCTGAACTGGGGCAAGGCCTAGATGCTGAAGAACCTGCACCTGTGGCAGTGCATCAGGAGCTGGCCCCAGGTGAAACCCTTCTGGCCCCAGAGAGGCTTGATGACTCAGTGGCCACAGGTGAGCCTCCTCCAGGGCCCAGTAACCCTTCGGCCTCTCCTGATCTGCAGAGGCTTAGGGCAGAGAGGCGAAGGGAACTGGTTGCCCCCAGGAGGAGTGCTCGCCTTAAGGCCAGAGGAGGCGGGGCTCCTGGGGGCCGGGACCGCCCCTGGCCTTAGAAGAGGATAAAAGCCCAGTCAGCCCGGCCCCAGGTTGCGGGAGCAACGTCGTTGTTGGCTTCGGACCTTCCTGTGTTCCTGATCCCTGCTCGGCCTCCTGTTCCTGACTATCCGGTACTCCTGTTCCCTGCTCGGCTTCCTGTTCCTGACTATCCGGTACTCCTGTTCCCTGCTCGGCCTCCTGGTCCCGACCATCCGGTGTTCCTGTTCCCTGCACAGCCTCCTGTTCCAGCGTACCTGTTCCCCGCCCGGCTCTCTGCCTCGGACCTTGCCCCTCTTCGTGTGGACTCTGCTACGCCCAAGGTACCTTACCCCCGGGACCAGCACAGTTTGCTCCCGCCACACCCGCACTCCCCCTTCGTAGGGGTGCGTTCGGGAAGAGCCAGAGGCCATGGCTGAACAGGCGGCTACACTGGTGGCTTTGGCCCAGGAGAACCAGGCCTTGACTCACACCGTGCAGCAGCTCAGCGACGCGGTTGTGGCACTTCAGCAACGCTTGGAAGCCCTACCGGCTCCTGGGGCCGACGCCCCGGCTCCGGGCAAGTACCCAGTGGCTTTGCCTGAGAAATTTGATGGAGCCCCGACCAGCTTTCCCATGTTCCTGGCCCAGGCCAAGCTGTATATTCAGGGGCGAGCCCGAAACTTTCCTGACGACCGCACCAAGGTGCACTTTTTGATTAGTTTGTTAAAGGACCAGGCGGCCAAGTGGGCGTTGCCGCTACTCAGGCAAGACTCCCCCTTGCTGGCAGACTATACGGGGTTTTGCAATCGTTTGGAGGCCGCGTTCGGCAACCCCCAGAAAGAGAGTCAAGCCAACCGGGCGATTCGGCGTTTGAAACAGGGCAAGTCCACGGTGGCCACATATACCACGGAGTTTCGGCTGTTGGCACAGGACTTGACCTGGAATGACTCGGCACTGCGGGACCAGTATCTCGAAGGGCTTTCGGACGAGGTACTGGACCAGTTGGCCACAATGGAACGCCCCACCACGCTGGACACTCTCATTCAACGGAGTCTACAAATAGACGACCGGTTGGAGGATCGTCGTCAGGCCCGGGGTCGCCGACACTCCCAGTTCACGGCACCAACTTTTTCCGGCAGCCCCACGGTCACAACTGATTTAACCGAGGAGCCTATGCAGCTCGGGGCAGTGCGGCCACGCCTTTCCCCCGCAGAGAAGGCGCGGCGTCGGGAGGGAAATCTCTGTCTTTACTGTGGCGGAAGTGGACACTTCGCTCGGTCCTGCCCTGAGAAATGCCAGCCGCAGGGAAACCGCCAACCCCAGTAGCTGATGGCCCTAGCTACCGGGGGTCCCAAACTGTACAGAATGGGCCCGCACCAATGGACTTGCAACATCTTATGGTTTCGGTACGTTTATACCCTCCAGGGGGGCCCTGGATCCTCACCCATGCTTTGGTAGATTCAGGGGCAACCCGCTCCTATATGGACGCTGCTTTTGCCACCCATCATCAGGTGCCACTTCGGAACAAGCCAGTACCGATCCAGGTGGAAGCGATTGACGGACGACTTCTGCGTTCAGGTGCTGTTACTCAGGAGACCCAGCCCCTGGTCCTGTGTCTCCAGCAGCACCGGGAGTTGCGAACTTTGGACATTGCTTCTATGCCCCGCTTCCCCCTGGTGCTCGGGATGGACTGGCTGGAAGCCCACAATGTTCAGATTGACTGGGTCAAACGGACCGTGCACTTCCCAGACCCATGTTCCCATGCTCAATCCGGAACGCTGGCGGCCGCGCCCTCAGAGGAGGCAGCACCCACGCTCCCAGCCGTGTACCAGGACTACCAGGACGTGTTCGAGGAACGGGGGGCAGACCAGCTGCCGCCGCATCGGCCTTTTGACTGCGGCATAGACCTCCAACCCGGAGCGCCTTTACCAGTGAGTCGCTTATATTCCCTAACAGAGCCAGAGCGCGAGGCTTTGCAGGACTTCTTGCGCAAGAACCTGGAGCGTGGGTTCATTAGGCCTTCCACCTCGCCTACCGCGGCACCAGTGCTTTTCGTTAAGAAGAAATGTGGGGAACTCCGCCCTTGCCATGATTACCGAGCCCTGAACAAAATTACCGTCCCAGACCGGTACCCCTTACCCCTTATCTCGGAGCTGCTGGAGCGGGTGCAAGGGGCACAGGTGTTCACCAAGCTGGACCTCCGAGGGGCCTACAACTTGATTCGGATCCGAGCCGGGGATGAGTGGAAGACAGCGTTTGGGACCCGGTACGGGCAGTTCGAATATTTGGTTATGCCTTTCGGTTTGTGCAACGCGCCTGCTGTGTTCCAACGCTACATCAACCACGTGTTTCAGGACTTGTTAGACAAGTACGTGGTGGTGTATTTGGATGACATACTGATTTACTCCCGTGACCCGGCTCACCATGAGGGACATGTCCGAACTGTGCTGCAGCGCTTGCGTGAGCACCGTTTGTACGCAAAGCTCAGCAAGTGTGAGTTCCATCAGCGGACTGTGGACTTCCTTGGTCACCGGCTCTCTCCAGATGGGGTGCAAATGGACCCGGGGAAGGTGACAGCGGTTCGAGAATGGGCGGCACCCCGGAACCGCAAGGACCTACAGCGTTTCCTGGGGTTCGCCAATTACTACCGGACCTTCATCGCTGATTATGCTCATCGCACCACCCCGTTGACCCGGCTACTGCGCCCAAAGATGCCGTTTTCCTGGGACAAGGAGGCAGAGGAGGCGTTTCAGGGGTTGAAGGCCTGTTTCCAGAGGGCACCAATCTTACAACATCCTGACCCCTCTCGACCTTTTGTGGTGGAGACCGACGCCTCCAGTACGGCTCTCGGTGCCGTCTTGTCTCAACAGATTGGGCCTGAAGCGCCACTCTTACCCTGTGCCTTCTATTCCCGCCAGCTCCTACCAGCGGAGCGTAACTATACTGTGTGGGAGCGGGAACTACTGGCCATCAAGGTAGCCTTTGAGGTCTGGCGCCACCATCTTGAGGGGGCACGACATCCGGTGGAGGTGAGAACCGACCACCGGAACCTGGAGTACCTCCAGACCACCCGCAAGCTGAACCAAAGACAGATCCGGTGGGCGTTGTTCTTTTCCCGGTTCCAGTTCCGGATCCGCTACATCCCTAGCTCTCAGAATCAGAAGGCGGATGCCCTGTCCCGGAAACCTGAAGACAACGCAGACACGGTACAGCAAGCAGAACCCACCACGATCCTACCTCCGGCTGCATTCCTGGCCACCCAGGAGGCGCAGCCACTGCAGGTTCGGGTGCGGGAACAGCAGCGGGTCGACGCTTGGGCCCAGGATCGGCTCCGGGAGCTGGCTGAAGGGTCCAGCCCACAGTATCCGGGACTGGTCCTGCATCAGGGCCTTCTGCTGCATCACGGTCGTCTGTACATCCCGCCAGGGCCACTACGGCTGGAGGTTCTCCGGATGGCCCATGATGCCCCAGCAGCGGGGCACTTTGGACGGTATCGGACCACCCATCTGGTCAGTCGAGAGTTTTGGTGGCCCCGCCTGAAGGCTGACGTGGCTCGCTACGTTGCTGGTTGTGATGTCTGCCGGCGCGCCAAGGGACCTACCGGGCGACCCCCCGGCCTACTTCAGCCATTGCCAGTTCCACCGCGTCCTTGGCACACGGTTTCATTGGACTTTATAGTGGACTTACCCTCGTCTCGTGGCTGTACCTGCCTTCTGGTTTTCTCCGACCATTTCACCAAGATGGTGCACTGCGCTCCCTGTCCATCTGTACCCACAGCCAAGGAAACTGCTCAGCTGTACCTTCAGCATGTCTTCCGCTTGCATGGCCTACCTGAGCGTGTGGTGTCCGACCGGGGCGTTCAGTTCACATCCCGGTTCTGGCGAGCATTACACCAGACCCTCGGGACAGAGGTCTGCCTCTCGTCAGCCTACCACCCACAGACCGATGGCCAGACGGAACGGGCGAACGCGGTGCTGGAGCAGTACCTCCGGTGTTACTGCAGCTACCAGCAGGATGACTGGGTCGACCACCTGGCATTGGCAGAGTTCGCCTATAACAACGCGGTGAATGCGTCCACCCAGCAGACCCCGTTCCAGGCCAGTTATGGTTATCATCCACGGCTGTTTCCAGAGGTGCTGCCGGCGTCCGCGGTCCCGGCGGTGACGGAGTGGCTTCAAGAGCTCCAGTCCCAGCAACAGCTTTTGGTGGAGCAACTGCACCAGGCCAAGGAAGCGTACAAAGCCCAGGCCGACCGCCACCGCCAGGTGGGGCCGGAACTTCGCGTCGGTGACCTGGTTTGGCTCTCCACTCGCCACCTCCACCCCTCTCGACCTTCGCGGAAGTTGGACGCCCGCTTCACCGGCCCGTTCCCTATCGTAGACCAAGTCTCTCCTGTGGCATTTCGTCTCCGGTTACCCGCAACCCTGAAGGTTCACCCGGTCTTCCACAGGTCCCTTTTGAGTCCGGTGGCCCCACCCGACGAGTTCCACCCGAACCGTCCCCGACCGCAGCCAGTGTTGGTTCAGGGAGAGCCTGAGTACGAGGTGGAACGCATCCTGGACTCCCGATACCGCAGGGGAAAGCTGCAGTATCTCATTGACTGGAAGGGGTACGGACCGGAGGACCGTTCCTGGGAACCAGCGGCCAACGTCCACGCACCTGCCTGCCTCCGAGAGTTCCATGCGACGTACCCCGGCAAGCCGGGTCCGGACCCTCGGTTGAGGGGGGGGCCTGGGAGGGGGGATGGTGTGATGGCCTGGGATTCCGATTCGGAGGATGAAACAGAGGAATCCCAGCCTGCACAAGAGTCCCCGCCTCCAGGGCCGGCTGAACTGGGGCAAGGCCTAGATGCTGAAGAACCTGCACCTGTGGCAGTGCATCAGGAGCTGGCCCCAGGTGAAACCCTTCTGGCCCCAGAGAGGCTTGATGACTCAGTGGCCACAGGTGAGCCTCCTCCAGGGCCCAGTAACCCTTCGGCCTCTCCTGATCTGCAGAGGCTTAGGGCAGAGAGGCGAAGGGAACTGGTTGCCCCCAGGAGGAGTGCTCGCCTTAAGGCCAGAGGAGGCGGGGCTCCTGGGGGCCGGGACCGCCCCTGGCCTTAGAAGAGGATAAAAGCCCAGTCAGCCCGGCCCCAGGTTGCGGGAGCAACGTCGTTGTTGGCTTCGGACCTTCCTGTGTTCCTGATCCCTGCTCGGCCTCCTGTTCCTGACTATCCGGTACTCCTGTTCCCTGCTCGGCTTCCTGTTCCTGACTATCCGGTACTCCTGTTCCCTGCTCGGCCTCCTGGTCCCGACCATCCGGTGTTCCTGTTCCCTGCACAGCCTCCTGTTCCAGCGTACCTGTTCCCCGCCCGGCTCTCTGCCTCGGACCTTGCCCCTCTTCGTGTGGACTCTGCTACGCCCAAGGTACCTTACCCCCGGGACCAGCACAGGTTGTCAGCACCCGGGGCAAGGCAAGTAATTTGCGCCCCCTCTGCCCTAGGGGCAGAGAGCTGCAAGTGCGAGTGCGAGCGCGCGCCCCCCAAATGTTGCGCCCGGTACGGCTGGCCCCCCCTGCACCCCCCACGCTACGCCACTGGTCAGGATTAAGTGTGATGCAGCAGCAAAAAGACCAATGGCATCAATTTACTAGGAGATTCTGACTAAACATCAGAATGAAATTTATGATGGCAAGAACTGTTCAACAGTAGACCAGACTCCCTCAGAAATTAGTGGATGACCATCTGTCATGGATGCTTTAGTGGAGATTCCTGCATTGTAGGGGGTTGGACTAGATGACCCTTGGGGATGCCAAAGTCCGTTTCCTGTTAGCCACCACCCGTTCAGGCCCTATGAGCAGATGTGTGAAATTAGTGGGGGGTGGGGGTGGGTTTTTTTTATTTTACCCCAGTGCACATCGCATGTGTGGGGAGAGAAATGCAAGCTTTGCTTCTGAGATCATCCAAGACACATGCAATGTGCAGGTCTCATTCTGCCTGAAACCTCATCCTGTCTCTGAATGGAGGTTACAATACCAGAAGAGTCTGGCTGCTGAATCAGCCCAAAGGGGACCCATCTTGCTCAGTGGCCACCACCACAATCCTGATGCCTCCCAGAGGAGAAACATTGGCAGAAGGGAGGCAGGCAGGCAGCCCCTCCTCCAACCCACCACACACACCCCAAGCCCACATCAAAATTTTCCTGACCCCAAACCTGGCAGCCATTTCAGACCCCAAACCTCATCCATCCACTGCGGAGTTTCTCTCCTGAACAGTTCATATATTTCTCATACAGCATTTTAAATTATACGTCTAAATGAGTCCAATAAATTATGGATAATAAAATCCCCTGCACATAATTTCCCAGCAGAAAAGGAGCCTCTAAAGAAATATTTTCTCTGCCACCACCTCTGTTCCCATTCCTTTGCCATATAACATTTATTCTAATATTAAAATGGCAGCCGCTCTATAAATTGTGAATCATTAAGGTGCTCCATCGATTTCTCCCTCCTCCTCTCCCCCACATTTCCTCAGACAGCCTCTGTGTGTGAAGATCAGTCTATTGGATTGAGATTCATAAGCTATTTGTGGGTCAAAGACCAAGACCTCGTGTGCTCAGGCTTCTATCAGCCCAAAGCTGATCAATGTTCAGATATATATTTGATATATCCTGCTAAGGCGGAGTAAGTCACCATCAAAACAATTAGGGATGCAGGACCACTTGGATGAGGAATGTGAGAGGCAGGCAGTGGAGATCCTGTGGAGGTCCTGGTGGACCAGCCACAAAGCACCTGACATAAGAAGATAAGAAGGTCGAAATAGACTGCTGGATCAGGCCAAAAGGGGCTCATCTAATCCAGCATCCTGTTCTCATAGTGGCCAAATAGACCTAAGAACATAGGGATTTAGACTGCTTCTGGACTGGGAGTTTTCATAACAAGAGCCTGTCTGCTGGATCAGGCCAAAGGGAGCCCACCCAGTCCAGCATCTTTTCCGCATGGTAGCTAACCAGATGCCCTCAAGGGAAACCCACAAGCAGAACCTGAGCACGAGTAGCAACTGGTCCACAGCAACTGGTATTCAGAAGCATCACAGGTCTGGCACATTTGATCACTGAAGCACCTTGACTCTCCAACCCTCCTGTACTCAAAGGGGTTCTCTGCTGGTTACAGTCAAAGTGCCCCTATCTTAATGACATAACTATAAATGGAGAGAAATCTATCAAAGGTGACTTCATGTTTAAGAAGGCTTACTGGGATCTGGAATCATGAATGAATGGGGTTCCAGATCTTGGGGAATTTTTAACAGAATCACAGAATTGTAGGGACACTGGGGGTGCATCTGGCCCAACCCCCTGAAATGCAGGAACCCCGGCTAAAGCATCCATGACAGGTGGCTATCCAACCTCTGATTAAAAACCTCCAGTGAAAGGGAGTCCACCACCACAATTGGTATATTGATGCTTTTTTATTATTATTTCCACCAACCAGTTTGTGCATTTGGCCTAAAAGGTAGTATACACACACCTAAAATGAAGAGAGAGAAATAAAGACATAAAACTCCCCTTATCACCTTCCACAAACAATGGTCCAGACCTCTTCCTTCCTTTGTTTTGTCTGGGTCTTTCCAGCTTTGCGCAAATCCTTGGAGCTAGCAGTCCCCTTGCTACCACGCAGACAATGGTCATCCCATTTAAATCTTTTATTAATGGTGATGCACATGGGATACTGGGGGGGGGGGGGATGAGAAGAGAATCTCCTGAAACTCGTAGCAGAACAATAACCGGTTGTGTGTGTCTTTGATCCAGATAATAATGCAAAGACCTGGAAAGTAAGAAGCATTAAAATACTGAAAGGTAGTGAGCTTTGGCACTCAGGGAAATTGCTTGCCCATTTATTTACAATTTTTTTCCTTCCCTTTGCAATATTGCAACTAGTGGGAAATGTTCTGAAGGGAATTGATGGGATTTGGATGGTCTGGAGCCAAATCTCAGCAACACTGCACCTTGGGGAGTAAATATTAGGAAATAAATAAATCTAATATTAACGGTTGGTGATGATGAAGACAATGACTCCTTGAATTTCCACTGGGCTTTGCACCTCTAGGCTGGTAAGCAGAAAGCAGGTCCCAGAGGATCACAAAGGAATAAATTAATTAATGAGTGTTTGCTTGATTAAATTAATAGAACACCTTTTCCTCCAAGGTGGTGTATATGGTTCTCCCGACTCCGCATTTAATCTCCACAACAACCCTATAAGGTAGATTCAAAATGCTTCCCCATTTTCTTTGCCTTTTTCATTCTGGAGTGGTGGGGGCATCTCTTGCATTATGGTGCAGCAAAGGTGGAACAAACAATAAACCAAAACAATTTATGGTATAAAATGTTACAGGATTTCTGCAGGAGGTTGCAGGATGTACACCAATTGGAAACAAAGCAGTCTGTGTCTACCCCAAACCTTTTGCAGATGCAAGCAGTCTGTGGGATAACCAGCCTCATATAACCAACAGCTTAAGTCTAATTACTGAACGAATGGATTAATACCATAGATGGAGGGTGGTCCAATGTGCAGCTTGAGGACTGCATGTGGATCTCAGTGCCTTTTTTGGTGGCCCTCGGCAACATTTGACACACAGACCAGCTCTCACACTGCCTTCCCAAAGCTGAGCTTTGACAGGGTTCTAGAATCCTCCTTCCTCTTTCTCAGAGTCTGGTTAATACTTTCCCAGCTTTAGGAAAGAGGGAGGGCTCTAGAACCCTGGCGGAACCTAAAGCCTCCTTCCCAAAACCCGACACCTCACTCAGCCAGCTTTGGGAAGGCTGCACAACAGCTGTGTGTGTCAGATTTGGGGCCCATTCCCATTCCCTGTCCCCATCCCCGTGGGATCCATGTTGAAGTACACTTGTGGTCCACTTGGTATAAAAAATTGAACAGCCCTGCCATAGAGTAATCTGTCATGCCAGGCTCCAGCTCCAAGCAGCAGAGGATAACCCCCAGTGCCCCTCCCCAGCTCAAACATGTAGGAACACCCTTTTAGGCTGGACAACCAAAAAATGGTGACACGATAAGGAGGAAGAGAAAACTCTCACGGCAGAAATTAAAAAGCTTGAGGTGATATAAAGGTAAAGGGACCCCTGACCATTAGGTCCAGTCGTGGCCGACTCTGGGGTTGCAGCGTTCATCTCGCTTTATTGGCCGAGGGAGCCGGCGTACAGCTTCCGGGTCATGTGGCCAGCATGACTAAGCCGCTTCTGTTGAACCAGAGCAGCGCACGGAAATGGCGTTTACCTTCCCGCCGGAGCGGTACCTATTTATCTACTTGCACTTTGACGTGCTTTTGAACTGCTAGGTTGGCAGGAGCAGGGATCGAGCAACAACTCAGGGATTCGAACTGCCAACCTTCTGATCGGCAAGTCCTAGGCTCTGTGGTTTAACCCACAGCGCCACCTGCGTCCCTTGAGGTGATATACCGCAAGTCATAAATGGCCACATCTCTTAGAGCTTTAAAAACTGCACGTGCAAAACTGCAGCTCTTAGAAACTGAACAGATACATAAGGCATTAGCCACAGTTATTATGAATTTAGCAACAAAGCTTCTCGACTATTAGCAAACGTGGTAAAAAATAATAATAATGTAGAAATACAAATCTAATTACTGGGGTTTGCAACCTTGAAAGGACAGTATGTAATGACAAAGTAGAGATCAGCAACAAATTCAGAGGATATTATGCTTCTCTGTACTCATCTGACAACCCGCCTCAATAGAAGTAGATTTTCAGCCACTGTCAGATGAGCACAAACAGTACCTAAACCAATCCATCTCTCAGGAAGAGGTTCTAGAGTTAATTAAGAATTTAAAATCTGGAAAGTCACCAGTACTGGATGGCTTTGCGGGAGAATTTTATAAAGCCTTTTGCAATGAGCTTGCCCCATGGCTGACTAAATTCTACAATTCAATGCTAGATGGAGGGAAGCATCACAAATGTGGCATTCTTCAAATGTGATAATATTTAAACCAGGGAAAGAACCTATGAGAGCAAAGTCATATGCCAATAGCTCTCGTTAATGTAGATGCAAAGTTGTTCACAGCAATAATGGTCAAGCGTCTAAACACTTTTATAACTCAATACATATCTCCAGTTCAAACAGGGTTCGT
Source organism: Podarcis liolepis (assembly GCF_965112155.1). Classification (NCBI taxonomy): domain Eukaryota; kingdom Metazoa; phylum Chordata; class Lepidosauria; order Squamata; family Lacertidae; genus Podarcis; species Podarcis liolepis. The sequence goes on from NC_139570.1 coordinate 32,276,119, forward strand.
GCTAGCCAGAAACATCACAAGTTCTAACAGAAGGGCACTAAACATTATACATGGGTTCAATAGAAAGAAAATAGATGGTGCATTAATCTCTCTTGATGCCTATAAGACTTTTGATAGAATTGATTCATTGATTTATTTGACACACCTGCTAACCAAATTGAAATTTGGATCTAAGTTCTTGCACCTCATTAAGCAACTATACTCCAAATCAAAGAAAGGTGGACCCCTTTCTTTAACTATGTTAATGACCCAAATCAAGACCTTGTTATACCAACTACTCAATATTCTAAGTGGAGAGGTTAAGTAATATGTTTGAACACTGAATGCATAAGTTTATGTCAAAAGTCAATGGCTAGAACGAACACAATTAGATGTACTGCTGGATATGTGTTTAATGGTTATTGTATTTGTATTTGTTTAAAAACCAAAAACATTTTTAAAAGACACGTTTTACTGCCTGTGCAATGCTTTCAGAATGCTGTATGGAAAAGCACATGAACCTGATCTTCAGAGTGTTTGTAAGTAAACAAGTTTTAACTTACCAAACTTGTAGTCTTTTTCTATGCTAAGGGAAGAGGGAAGTACTAGAAGTCATAAGGGCATATTTGAAAGCCTATATTTCCACGCTTTAGTTTGCTGGATATTTTGTGATTTTAAATCTCTGTTGGGGTTCTCTCACCAAGTAGTACTTGCCTCAAACTTGGGTATTGGCACTGGGGAATTCTTCCCTTATATACCTTTTCTTTGCATGGGTTATGAGCCTAGGAAATAATATTTTCATTGAGATTCCAGTGATGAATATTTATGTGGACATTTCAGCTTTTTAAATGAGTTTTTAAAGCCTGCTTTTTAAAGCAGTGAAATATTTTTTCCCTGATCTCTCCCAAGCCATGATGTTCCAGGCAAAGCATTTTTGTTCTACTGTTCTTTTCTTATTCTGTGTTCCAAGGAGACAGACCCCCCTTCTCCTTTTTCCACCCCTTCCCAAGTAGCCATTCATTTTTTTCCTGAGGGAGATTTTTGAGAACAATCTCTCATTTTTTTGCATTTATCCTGCCATCATTTTTATTCTTTCTGGCTTTTTTCTTTCTTTTTACAATGGATATCCAAAATCCCCATGCTACTCACAGCCCTAAACTGCGTAGATTTACAGAGGGTAACTTTACCCAATGAAAGATAAGATACAAAGTCACTCTGAGAATGATAAGGGTTATTTCTTGCATCCAACAGGAAAAGCCTATAGATGATGCAGCATTAATAATCAGATAGGAACAGTAGGATCATGTAGCAGTGTCTGTTATTATGGATAGTCTTTCAGACTCCCAGCTAGTTTTCACAAACAACTGTGACACAACCACTCAGATGATTGACAATTTACAGAAAGCCTTTGGATTTACAAGCAAACATTCTTACTGAGCTTGGATGAAGGAACTACCGTATTCAAATTAAAGCTTGAGTCCAAGAGAGACTCTAACAGCCATGTGACACAGTTCCTAGCTATTACTAAGAAGCTGGAACTAGCAGATTTTAAAATGGATAAGTATGCAACTTTAGGAGGTCATTTGGACCAAAGTTTGAAACATTTGCCACTTTCATGGGTGACAGTCTAAAGTCAACTCTATTTGATGTCATTGGTCATTTGAGAGAGGAATGTGCTGAAAGGAGACCAGGACTGATGAACCCAATGACTCAAACTATATGCCCCACTCTTCAGAGGAGAGTCAAGGCTCCATCCAAGAGAGTTACTTGTTTCAGATATAACAAAGAAATACATATATCCAAATTTTGTGAAGCCCCTAAACCAGCAAAAAAAACCCTCTTCATCTAAGCCACCACATCCCAGGAGACAAGGGAATCCAAATAAGGGAAAGAAAGGACAAAGAAAGCAATTTTATTTTGCAAGAGAAGAGTATTGATGTGAACAGCTCTGATATAATATCAAACAATTGGTTAATAGATTATGAATGTATGCAGCATATGAGTTACGATAAAGATTCTTTGGAGGCATTGAGGATATTAACCCATCAGTGGGTGGAAGCATTCAAATTGCAAATGGTGATAACATAAAGATTTGTGGTACAGGTTTTGGAACCTTAAACTGCAAACTAAGCAATAAATGGAAGGCAAATCATGTGGATCAGCTCCTATATGTCCCACAGTTAAATTGCAACATGATCAGCATGTCCACTTGGGACAGAAAAGGCTTCTTCATACAATATGGAAATGGCAAGTGCAAGATAACCAGAGAAGGGAAGTTGTATGTTGAAGCATGTTTGATTTATGATGTCTACAAGACTAGTCTTTCAGCAGACATTGTAAATGTGACACAGACTTTCCAGAAAAATGAAGCAGACCCAGAACTCTGGCACAGAAGGTTTTGTCACAGAGCCATCAGAGCAATCATGAAACAGCAACACAAGGAACTTGCAACAGGGATGAAGGTAAACCAAAGTGCATCTGACACAACCAAGTGTGTAAGTTGCATTACTGAGAAGCAGTTTGTGGGCTAACCAGTTTCATATAACCAACATGCTTAAGACTAATTAAGGGGTTAACGCCAGGGCTTTTTTTCTTTAAAAAATGTTTAGGGGTACAGTGGATGCTCGGGTTGCAAACGTGATCTGTGTGGGAGGCATGTTCGCAACCCGCAGCACTGCGTCTGCGCACACACAAGTTGCAATTCGGCACTTCTACGCATGCGCAAAGCACGATTTAGTGCTTCTGTGCATGCACGAGTGCCGGAACACGGAAGTAACCCGTTCCGGTACTTTCAGCTTTTGGTGCATCCATATCCTGAAAACGCGCAACCTGAAGCGTCTGTAAGTCTAGGTATGAAGCAAGAGAAGACAAGCTTCCACTGGAGCAGCAGAAGACAAGCTTCCTTCTTCTTCCACGTGACAGCCCTCCAGATATTTGAAGATGGCTATAATCTCACCTCTCAGTCTTCTGCTCTCCAGGCTAAACAGACCCAGCTCCATCAACCATTGCTCATAAGGCTTGAAAGATATTCTATTCCCTAGGGCCAAAACAGCATTCAACTCCTGATATGCCATAATTATGGTTTCATGAATCAGAAGCATCAATATGATCCTTCCCCCACTTTGGATATGTTTAGCCTAGAAAAGAGGACTATGAGAGCCATCTTCAAATATCTGAAGGGCTGTCAGTGAAAGATGGAGCAAACTTGTTTTCTGCTACTCTGAGGGAAGGACCCAAATTGACAGATTCAAATGACAAGACAGGAGATTCCAAGTAAACCTTAGGGAGAATTTGCCAACAGCAAAATCTGTTGGACAGTGGAAAGGACAGCTTTGGAAGGTGGTGGACTCTCCTTCCTTGGAGGGGTTTAAGCAGAGGTTGGAGGGTCAAGGGATGCTTTAGCTGTGATTCCTGCACTGCAGGGGGTTCAGCTAGACGACCCTTGGGGTCCCCTCCAACTCTGCAATTTTATGATTCTATGATTCTCCCTGTCCTTCGGATGTCCTTCTGCAAAGGACTTCATTAGCATAAAGAAAGCATTCCAGCTTGCTATGCAAGTCCAATGTATTACAGTCTCATATATTTTCTGACATAACCGCAGGTCTTTATTGTTACACACTGAGGTCACTGACAAGTAATATATTCAATCGGTTAAGTTATTAGGGAGATAAATAATTCGGGGGCCATCTGAACTGTGAACCTTTACCTTTTCCTTCCAATCTCGCCTGCTCTGGGGTAGTAATTCCATTAGGGTTATGAGTGCAGCTGTACATATATGCAATGCCTTCCAATACAATTTCTTTATGGAGATAGGAATATTAAATTTTAAGCCAAAGGAGGATGTAATTTAACCAGCATTATTTATTGTGGACACAAATCCTTTACAATAGTACAGGATAAAAGAATTAGGAAAAGGGAGATTCCATAAACAATCCATACATATAGATATAGATATAGATAAATCAAATGCATTTCTGGATTTAATGAAATTGGATTTGAGGGTTGCCTAGAAACAAGTTTTCTGCTTGATGTTGGAGCAGAAAATCTAGACCCTTTTTGCCAGCCTTGATTTAGATTTTTTTTCTAGGCTACACACCAACACAATCATTCGACATTGATTGATGTGATTGCCCCCCCCCCACATGCATTTCTGTGATAATCCATGATTAACCTTTATTAAGAAGCTCTTTTGCATAATAAGATGCAAAAAGAAGGGACCCATTGCAAGCAGCAACAGGAGGAGGGAGAGAAAGCTTTAGGTTTGGTTCAGGAAGAGCACAGGTGTATCTGACACCAGTTGGGTCTAGTAGGGCAAAAGGCAAGGGGCCACCTGTAGGACGAGCCAGACCTAGCTGTGTCCTCCCCCTCCTCCTCGCTGCTGAGGAGGTCTTCAAGGGGCAACTCTGTGACTGGACTGGTTGTAAGTCAAAAGGCAGGTGGCTGGGGGCAGGTTGAGGGCAGACTAGCTGCCCAACAGCCAGCACCTCATGTCCTTCAAGGTTTGCCTTTGGCACATAAGAAAAACCGTGCTGGATCAAGCCAACAACCCATCTAAGTCCAGCATCCTCTTCACACAATGGCCAAATACCCCAAAGAACCTAGGAATCTTGACAGACTGCCTTTGGACTTGGAGGTTCCATAAGAACATAAGAAGAGCCTGGCTGTTGGATCACACCAGCAGCCCATCCAGTCCCTCATCCTGTTCTCACAGTGGCCAAGCAGACACCTCAATCAGAAACCCACAAGCAGGACCTGAGCACAAGAGCCCTCTCCCCTCCTAAGGGTCCCAGCAATGACTGCCTCACACTGTGGAGGCAGAGTATAGCCATTGTGGCTAGTAGCCATTGATAGTCCTCTCCTACATGAATTGTATAATCCTCTTTGAAAGCCTTCCAAGTTGGTGGCCCTCCCTGCCTCCTGCAGGAGTGAGATCCATAGTTTAACTCTGTACAGCATGGAGAAAGATTTTTAGCTTGGGGGACAGGAGGCGGGCAGGTGTGGAGGATTCCCTGGTCCTGAATGGGGTAACTGTGCCCCTGAAGGACCAGGTGCACAGCCTGGGAGTCATTTTGGACTCTCAGCTGCCCATGGAGGCACAGGTCAAATCTGTGTCCAGGGCAGCTGTTTACCAGCTCCATTTGGTACGCAGGCTGAGACCCTATCTGCCTGCAGACTGCCTCGCCAGAGTGGTGCATGCTCTGGTTATCTCCCGCTTGGATTACTGCAATGCTCTGTACGTGGGGCTACCTTTGAAGGTGACCCGGAAACTACAACTAATCCAGAACGCAGCAGCTAGACTGGTGACTGGGAGCAGCCGCAGAGACCACATAACACCGGTCTTGAAAGACCTACATTGGCTCCCAGTACATTTCTGAGCACAATTCAAAGTGTTGGTGCTGACCTTTAAAGCCCTAAACGGCCTTGGTCCAGTATATCTGAAGGAGCGTCTCCACCCCCATCATTCTACCCGGACACTGAGGTCCAGCACCGAGGGCCTTCTGGCGGTTCCCTCACTGCGAGAAGCCAAGTTACAGGGAACCAGGCCTTCTCGGTAGTGGCACCTTCCCTGTGGAACACCCTCCCACCAGATGTCAAAGAGAACAACAACTACCAGGCTTTTAGAAGACATCTGAAGGCAGCCCTGTTTCGGGAAGCTTTTAATGTTTGATGTATTATAGTATTTTAATATTCTTTTGGAAGCCACCCAGAGTGGCTGGGGAGGCCCAGCCAGATGGGCGGGGTATAAATAATAAATTATTATTATTATTACTGTATTAGCTATCTGCCCTGAATCTTCCAACATTCATGGGATGTCCACCAGTTCTAGTGTTAGGAACGAGGGATGAAAGCTTTTCCCTGACCACTTTCTCCATGACATGCATAACTGTACAAACTTCCATCATGTCACCTCTTACTTGCCTTTTCTGTAAATTAAGAAGTCCCAAAAGCTACAACCTTTCTTCATAGGGAAGTCACTCTGTCCCCTTGATCATTTGGATTGTCCTTTTCTGTACCATTTCCAACTCTTCAGTTTCCTATTTGCTTCCACCTGCCTGCCTGCTGAGCTCTTCAACTGAGGTCCTCTTGCTTCAGCTTAAGTGCAGTGGGGATGAGGCACCCACGGGTGCCATTTCTGCACCAGGCTTTTCAATCTGACCTAGTTTATCTCTTCTGATCCCTTCTATGCTGCTTAATTTTAATTCTTTATTTCATAAAAAAAAATACACTGCATGATTGTAAAAGGGGGAGGAGAGAAACCCGCAAAGCTGGTTACAAAATGATAGAAAAAGAAAATCAAGAAGAAGAAAAAGCAGCAGTACTTTAAAAGATACACAAGTTTAAATACAAAAACAGATTAAAATTAACATGGTAACAATATTGTGGCTCTTGGTTTGCAACTGGGATAATGATGGACTGCAATGGGCCCTATGCAGATCTGGATGGGTCGCTGATTCTGTTTTCCTGGGACATGAATCTCTCTCTCTAGTGACATCATATTGCATTAGGTGTTTGTCTTCCAATCCTACATATGTCAAGAATTTCACCCAATATTTCATGGATTCTGACAACCAATATGCTGTCTCCGAATCCCTTTTCTTCGCCATTTGGGTGCCTGATGCAAATATTCTCCAGCAATGTTTAAAACTGGTCGTCAAAATAATTAAACTTTGGAATAAAGTATTTTGAATGGGAGGCTATGCAGGGGAAGCAGGGAAAAGGGGAAGCCATAAAACTTCCCCTGTCAGTGTTATTAATTTCCTCATAGCAATATATTCAAATATCTCCCATATTTTAATAAGACACTTAGTTTAATGAAAAAGGAATTTGCATAAGAGGAACTCTCTAATTAGATCCTAAAGTCTTGTCCACCTAGATCCTTTACATATTAGTCCGTGTTCAGAACGACAAAAGGAAACTGGGTCTTTTAATGCAGGCAGATGGATTAACGCAGTGAGGAAGACTCACCGGAATCAGGGGCTTACTCATAAGTAATCTTGGCAGGCAGGGTTATGGGGCCTTTCCCCCTTTCCCAAACACTGGAGGATCCAGTATGATGTAGTGGTTAGAGCATCAGACTAGGATCCAGGAGAGAACAGTGTTCAAATCCCTCCCTCCCGGTATCATTATGGAGATTCAGTGAAGAGGGGAGGGTCATTGTTGTTGTTATATTTATTTATACCCCACTTTTTCCCCTGACAAGACTCAAGGCAGAAAAAGGTGGAATATAAATGGAATATATAAATAAAGTTTTTAAAAAAGCAGATCAAGGTTTAGGTAGCTGAATAACCCATTTATGACAATTCTTCTTCTTCTTCATCATCTTTGGGAACACACACAAAGCCAGAGCATTGCATCCAACTAAATTCTGCTCAGAGTAAATTCAATGAAATTTATGAACTTAATTGAGTCATGCCAATCAATTTCAATGGGTCTACTGTACTGGGTATTTATTTATTCCATAAAGTTTATATACTGCTTGATTATTAAAAGAAAAAGAAAACCTCAAAGCACTTTACAAAAATAATAAAACAATTGAATTACCTGGGGGGGGGGGCAGCCATAATTGCCATAATTGAAAACCTTCAAAAAATAATTAAAAGTAAATGATCAAGCTAAAAACCAGATTAAGGGCTCAGCCACACTTCTGCTGGTCCCATGCCTAGAAAGTACAGGCTTGAGTGGTTTTTAGCAATAGGTTGGAACAAATGGCAATCCAGGGGGAACCCAATTTCCCTTTTTTCTCCAATTGAGCTCTAAAGAGCAGCTTTGCCAGGGGGAAAGTAGCAGGACAAGAAGAAGTGTGGATAATCTGTGAAACACATGTCAGCATTCTACATGTGTCTGAATAGGTTTACCTACACAAAATAGATTTTTGCAGGTAGCAAAAACGAGGACAGTGAAGGTGTCTGCTTCAAATCAATAGGCCATAAGTTTCAAAGTTTGTGTGGTGAGCAGGACTCACTAGAGGCAGAACTCAGAGAAGCAAACTCAACATCCCCTTCTAACTAATATATGTATCTGGTCCAGCCTTCGCAAGCCTGGAGCCCTGAAGATGTTTTGGACTACAATTCCCATCAGCCCCCACATCATATGGCTGTCCTGGTTGGGACTGATGGGAGCCTAGCTGTACTTGACTGGGGTTGGTGTAAGGTAGTACAAGGCACCTGGAGGGGCCCAATTGGAGGAAATACAACCTTGTGACTCTGTTGCTGCTGCCATTTGCATTGTGGCTGGGGAGCGAGTTCCTTTCATCCAGGCCTGTCTGTTGAGTCATTTAGGATTCTTCCAGCTCAAAATTGTCTAACTTGTAATGGGCACCAGCCTTGACCACCCTCAAAGCTCTTCTATGCTCCCAGGAATATAGGAAGCAGCCTAACCAGAGTTAGGCCATCTGTCCATCTAGATCAGAATGCAATACAAGTGGTGGGGGAAACTCTGGTGCTCTGCTACTAAGCTACAGCTCTTCCCTGAAAATATAAAATAAGATTCTGGTCCTCGAGGGCTGAGTTAAATAGGAACATAGGAAGCAGCCTAATACCATGCCATGAGTCCATCTAGCTCAGGATAATCTGCAATGACTGGCATTGGCTCTCCCGGGTGTCAAGCAGAGGATCCTCCAAGCCCTGCTTGGATATGCAACTTGGAGCTGGGACCATTTGCATGCAAAGCAGTTATGGCCCTTCCTCTAAGACAAAGCAAGATTCTAGTCATCATGGTTTTAAATTAAAGACAGTTCTGTATGACTTGGAGGCCTCCCAGCCCCCTCACCGTTAAAACCTGATCCTTATCCCAGGAAAGCAGCATTGTCAAAACAAAACACCAGATGATTGTAATACCATCTCACATCCCTTTTTTAGTCCCAAGGGATTAGCATCCTCTTGCCAGGGCAGGTAGGCTTTGTCGTGACTTAGAGAGATGCCCTGTTCGCAACCCAGCAGGCCCTGCTTAATCATCCCATCTCACTGCACCTTTTAAAAATATATTCAAAGGGCTGGCAGTTTAGGATTGACGACATCCAGGGCAGGCTGGTGTCAAGCGCTCCTAATGAAAATGGCCCCATTTGCTTTGGGTCCTGCCAGCTGCCATGAGTCTCAATCCACAGGCATATGGAGCAAGCTGGAGCAAGGTCATTACCAGGAGGGCGGAAATTTATGGCATGCAAAGCAACATCTGTGGCTGCACCTTCTAGCTTCCCTGTCAAGTCAGGCCAGGAAGGAGCAGAATCATAGAACTGTAGGTTTGGAAAGGATCCCTAGGGTCATCTAGCCCAACCTTCTGCAATGCAGGAATCCCAGCTAAAGCATCTGTGACAGGTGGCCAACCAAACTCTGCTTAAAAACCTCCAGCCAAAGAGAATCCACCAACAGCTTCCTCTTTCCTTCTTCCCAGACGTAACCTTCCTCTTTGCAAACTTTTCACTGCATTTTTCACCCAGCCCTTTTGTCCTCTTCCAAATTAAACCACGTAAGCATTTTTGATCCCCCATCCATCAAAAGGCAACAGAGACGCAAGAGGAAAAAATTATATATGCCCCCCCCCATTCTGAGGATCTCAGTCTCTATTCCATGTAAACTATCAATCCTTTGCAGCCCATAATTGTTCACATTACTTTGGTAACATTAATTTCAAAAAAACCACTAATAGGGAAGAAGCTCTTTAAATTGGCAAGGAGATAAATGAGATCCAGCGAGGTGACCTTTCCCCAAACCGCAACGCCATGGAATCATTTTAGTGCCGTTTACATTTTCATCGTTCCTTGAAAAAATGTTGACAAGGCTTTCAGGCAGGGGCCTAATGTCTCATGTCCCCAGGAAAATGCAGCTAGAGAGCCAGCCAGCCAGCTAGCCAACCCTCCTTTTACAGGAGGCTTTTAATTAATGGCCTTCATAAATGAGAACTTTCATTAGTGCAACACCATGATTGCTGCTTCCCCAACATATTTCCCCAGAAGAGGGAAGGTGGGCAATTTTTTACTGCCGACACAAACCACCTCATCCATCTCATCCAGCATGGAATCATAGAACCATAGAATTGTAGAGTTGATAGGGAATCTAAGGGTCATCTAGTCCAACCCCCTTCAATGCAGGAATATCAACTAAAGCATCCCTGACAGATGGCCATCCAACCTGCAAGAAAAGAGAGTCCACCACCTTCCAAGGGAGACTGTTCCACGGTCAAATGTCTCTTGCCATCAGAAAGTCCTTCCTTGGATAAGTTGCTTGCTGGTAGGTGGCCATTCCTTCCTCCTGTGGGAGTGAGTTCCACAGTCTAACTCTTTGCTATATAAAGGCCTTTCTTTCATCTGTACTGAATCTTCCAACATTCGGTTTTATTGAATGCCTGCAAATTCCAGTGAATGTGGCCCTGTGGGGTTAGTGGAGTAAGCTGGATCAGGCCCCAGGTCCACCTAGCTCTGTGTTGTCTGCATCATCAGGCAGTGACTCTCCAAGGTTTCAAGATGGGGTCTTTCCCCAGCCCTACTTAGCTGTGCCATTGGGAAATGAATCTGGGGTCTTCTGCATGCAAAACAGATGATCTCCAACTAAGCTATATTTTTCCCCTCTGAAGTCAAGGGTTTCAAGGTGGCATCTTCCTCCAGCCCTGTCTGGAGACACTGGGCTTTGAACCTGCACTGCCACAGAGCCACGGCCCCCTACCTTATTTCCCTGTATTTGTGTATCAGAGGAGATCACACCTCTCTTTAAAAATATTGGAAGAGTGTCTATCTAAAGTGTGACTATCACACTGTCATTAATGGATCTGCTCCTGGGTTTAAAAGCATTGCTTCTTATATAATCTTACACACACACACCTTTCTCTTCTCCCCCAGTGCAATTCTCCTGTTTCAATGCCTTCCAGAGGCTTAAAGCAACAACTTGCCATCAGGAGCAGCAGAAGCGATTCCCAAATTAATTTAGATTTTGTGCATTCTTGCTATGCCAGCTGGATGCAGCAGGCTAGATCTTATCCGTGAGCAGTTCGGTCTGTCCCAGGGGGACACTTAGCAGTTTATAAATCTGTCCGGGCCTTAATGCTGATGACTAGCTTTCACCACAAAAGGTTTTTAAGGGGGTTGCACCACCCACAACCTCCAGGATACGAACTGCAGTTCACAATAACAGCACACGATGAATTTGTCTTGCAGATAATTAGTGTTTGTGGTCGATTCCCCTGCCTTATCCTCCTTCTGAACCAAGGTGCAAACATACCTACCCCAGAGCGACATTTAATCCCCATCACTTGGGAGTTCCAAAGATATATTTACATGGTGTAGACAGATCCCTCCCTTAGGCAGGCCACTCTGGTTTGCAATTATTATTGTCATTTTAAAAATCTCTTTGCCTCTCTTTAGCAAACCTTCGAGGCTGTTTAAGAACATAAGAAGTGATCAGTGATGGCTGAAGTTATATTATTTTGCAAAGAAGCAACACTCTGGCCCCAGATGACATACATGCATCTTCATGGAGATGCATGTTAAATGCCATTAGATGTCATGAGCTGAAACACCTGTCTCACCTAGATTGTGAGGAATTGAAGAGTTGAGCTGTGGGCATGATCCTCCAAAGGGGTGTTTCCTGGCCCCCATCTTCCCAGCCTTCAAACATAAGAACACCAGAAGAATCGGCTGCATCAGCCAATGGCCATCTAGTCCAGAATTGTCTTCTTACAATGGCTCAACAGTAGCTCATGGGCAGCCAACAAGGATGACCTGAGTGCAAGAGCCCACTCATCTCTTGTGGCTTTCAGCAACTGGTATTCAGAAGCACTAATACCTCCAACTATGGAAACAGGATGGCCATCATGACTAGTAGCCATCACTAGCCCTATCCTCCATGAATTTGCCAAGTGAATACAACTCTCCAGGGCCTGATGAGCAGCACCCAAGGATACTAAAGGAGCTTGTGCCTCTGTCTATAATCTTTGAGAATTCTTGGAGAACAGGTGAGGTCCCTATGATGGGTTTTATTAAGTAGGTGAGGGGATATAATTAACTAAATATTACCCCTCTACAGACCCACGAGTGTGGGTTAGCAGTCAAAAAGATTACTGATTGCATTTGAAAGTGTGGGCCTGAGCAGTGTTTAAATCCCATCTTAAGTACTTTAATTGAAAGCACAGGATTTAGTCATTAGCCTGATCTCCCCTTTATTCAATTGACAATACATAAATAAACATATTGCTTGTGTACTGTGTACTGCATATGAAACTTAATAAGAATGTACCACTGGACAAGTTGCTGTATTTATATGTTGTTCTTGTATTTACATGAAAACCAATAAAATTATTTGGATAAAAAAAGAAGAAGAAACAGGCAAGAGACTGAAAAGTAAGTTTAAAGCATATATTTTACTCACAGTCAAGCATTTGTCCTTAGCAGCAGCTTCAAGGGGGGAAGATGGCAAACTAGACATCTCCTGTTGAAAGTTTGTTGACAGAGATAATTATGTGGTGATTAATGATAGCCAAGCAGTAAATCTTTGTTATCAGATTTGCTTTGGAAATACAGAGGGAACAAGGAATCTACCTCTGATACTCTGAAAAAGTGAGAGGTGGCAGGACAGAAGTTTATAAAGTGGATAGAGAAATGTTTTTTCCTCCCTCTCTCCTAACACTGGAACTCGAAGCTGCAGGTCGGAAGATTCAGGACAGATTTTTTAAAAGTCATTCTTCATGCACTGCAGTGTTAAAATGTGGAACTCACTCCCTTGGGATGCAGTGATGGCTACCAACCTGGACGACGTTAAAAGAAGATTAGACAAATTCACAGAGGAGAGGGCTATCAATGGCTACCAGCCAGGATGACTATGCTTTTCTTCGACAGTTAAAGGCAGCAATTCTGAATCCCAGTTGCTGGAAACCGCAGGAGGGGAGAATAATGCTCTTGTGCTCGAATCCTGCTTGTGGGTTTCCTGTAATGGGCATCTGGTTGGCCACTGTGAGAACAGGATGCTGGACCAGATAGATAGGCTACTGGCCTGATCCAGCAAGGCTCTTATTATGTTCTTAGGCTTGTTGCCTTTGTGCCTTCTTTTAATGGCTTCCTAGAGGCATCTGACTGGACACTATGAGAACTAGGATGCAGAGGTGGGTGGCTTTTTTAGGGTCTGGTGTGTTAGGATGATGGAAGGGCACAGCCAAGAGTTTCATGGACACTGTAGGGAGAAGCAGGATGGTTAAAATAAGACAGGTTGGGGATAGCAGAGAAAATAATTATTTGGGATGAGCCCCAGTGCCATAATGGGTCAGTGTGTCTGGCTGTTAACCAGAAGGTTGGTGCTTTGAGTCCACCCAGGGACAGCTATGGGCAGGATTCCTGCATTGCAGGGAGTTGGACTAGATGACCAATGTCCTTTCCAACTCTACAAATCTATGATTGTATGTAATCCTTTCCTCTTACAGGAGGGTTTTCATATGGTATGAAACAAACTCACCACAGTTGTTATGAGAGTTGTAGGTTTCCTCTGAAAGTTATTGTTCACCGTGGGAAAATAGTTTCTGGACATATCCACTGTTTCACTTTCATCCTTGAGGAAATACATCTAGGAAGATTAAAATGTACTTATTTTTCCCCAGTGAGGGAACATTAGATTGGATGTGCCTGAGCTTGCTTACTACAGTGTGCTTAGGGCTATTTCACTACACTGTATTTTGTATCCCAAAATTTTCTACCTGTGCTATTCTTGATGCTGCATGGAAAAACACATGAACACATGTATTTGACCTTTGGAGTTTGTAAGTAAAGCTTTTAAATTCACTAATGGTCTGTTTATTGTGAGGGGGGTGGAAACCAGAGAAGCACTTTAAGTGGACTAAATGGGATGTTTAAAAGATCTACGTCTATATTCCTCAAGCTTCACCTTGTTGCATAATTCTATGATTTTAAATGCTGCTGGGAGCTCTCTCTTGCTGAGGTGTGTGTTTAGCCCTATGCTTTGGATTTAGGGATCCAGCCAATTATTTTATTAATTACCCCACTTGGGTGATCTATATGTCTACTTCCCCCCACAACCTCTTTCTTCTAAGAAAGAAGTTGCAAACACTACAATCTTTCCTCTGAGGGGAGTCGACTCCACTCCTTTGATAATCTTGGTTGCCCTTTTCTGAACCTTTTCAGGGTAGTTATTTGTACTGTGGTTACTTGATGCATTTATTACTTTTTTATTTTTATTTCATAATATTGATACATTGCTTGATTGTTTAAAAATACTTGAAAGCAGTTTACAAAATGATAAAGCCAGAAAATCCAGAAAAAATTGACAAAGGTACTTTAAAACATGCAAAAAGTTAAAATATAAAAACAGGTTAAAATTCACCTCAACTTTCTAAACATCTACACAGGCTGGTTTAAACAAGAATGCTTTTGACATATGCTGCAAAAAGTACAGCTAAGGCACCGGCCTGATATCAAGAGGCCGGGAGTTCCAAAGTGTAGGCGTTGCCACACTAAGCAACCCCGTTCTTACAAACGCAGTACTGGAGGTGATGATGTGCATTCATCAACCTTTGCCATAACCATTACTAACTCCAAAATGACAAACGCCTGTACTGCTGAATACACTTTTTTATTATTCTGGACCTAGTTTTTCTTCTTGAAAATAAATAAAAATATGCCACGCAAACCCCCAAATGGTGTGGTGTACACACAGCCAAAGGTTTTGCAAAACAAAGGGCCTTTTTTGCTTGACAGTTCAGTTGCCTGCCTGCCTGTCCTTGCCTCTTTCCTGCCGCCCTCCCCACACTCTCTGCCCCACCACATGGCTCTGGCCTCGGCACCAGAACAAGCCAACCCCTGATGGCATCTGTGCTAGTCAAGGTCCCAGGAGAGGCCGGCGTCCCAGGAGGTGTTGGCCACAGCTCGGCAAATCTCTTCGCTCCATTAGGCACCAAATTGTGACATTAATTCTAACGGCTCTGTGGAGATGTAGCTGTCAGGGGTGATTTACTCCCCTCCAGCTGACAGGGGGACATTTACAAGCCTCCCTGTGAGGCGGGCCAGGTGGCCTCGGGTTGTATTCATTCATCCCAAGCTTGGTGGCGGCAGTAGCAAGTAGGTGGAGGGTTTAATCCTCGTGGCCCCCGCCCCCCGCCAAAATGAGTGGGCTTGAGTGCCCTTGAATGATAACTGGATGCAGAGGGGGAGAGTTGGTATACAGGGCTCCCCATCAAAATAGCCCACATAAATCTCTGTGTTTGCTTTTAAATGCAGCAAAGTGGTTTTTTGCGGGCTAGAGAGAGGTCTTTTCAAATGTCCTTTATTACTGCCTCTGCTTAATTCTACATTCCAGTAACAAGAAAAGATTCAGCGGTGCCCAAAAGATGACCAAGAACATTTTCCATAAATACAAGGAAATTATAAACCAAGGAAAGCAAAAGAAACAATCAAACACGTAGTTTGCTAACACTAGAGCTTGAAGACATCTAATGAAACTGAACGTTGTAAGATTCGGGACGAATAAAAAGAAAGCCTTCTTCACAGAGTGCAGAGTTAAACTGTGGAACTCACTGCCACAGGAGGTAGTGAGGGCCACCAAGTTGGGTAGCTTTTAAAAAAGACTGGGTAAATTCATTGAGAAGACTATTGAAGGCTACTAGCCACAATGGCTATGCTCTGCCTCCACAGCAATGCTTCTGAATGTACCAGTTGCCAGAAACCACAGTTGGGGAGAGATACTCTTGTGATCAGGTTCCACTTGCAAGTTTCCACAAGCATCTGGCTGCCCACTGTGAAAACAGGATGCTGGACTATATGGCCTGATCCAGAAGGCTCTTTCTGATGTTCCAAGGCCAAGGAAAGCAGATGAAACAACCTACACAGTTTGCTATCAAATCTTGCCTGTATTGTGGTGTCAGGCTCAGGATTCTGTCATATTTAACATTGCCCCAGATATATGGATGACGTGTCAGATGTAAGCACAGAAGAACAGATATGATGAAAAATAGATTTTGAGTATGTATATGTTCATTATCACAGGAACTCCCTAGGAGGGGTTCTGTCCCAACCTTCATGCTGTCTGTCTGCCCATTGAGAAATCATCCTTAGAGGCACTAGCTGAGTCGGTGTGATGTCACAGAAGCCCAGAGATCCAGGGACATCTGTTATGAAAACAGATGAGTACCAATTCTGTAAGTCTAATTCAAACACCCCTGTTCTGTGTTCCAAGATAAGGCTGGGGCAGAAAGCTAGATGGTTTTGAAGGGTGGGCAGAGGGGCAGGACAGCTCTCCTTCGGTCCCCTCACAAAGCCCCCACCAACTTCTATTCCTTCTCCCTTAATCTGGGCCCCCAAACACCAGGACATCTCCCCACAGAGGCCCATCTTGTGCTTGCAAGACTATAAGGCCTTCCTCTGTTTCTAAGGCATTTGACAGACTGAGCATCAGTTTCGTTTTGCATCCCACATTGGGTCACATAGTGTCCATCTAGCACATTGTCTGCAATGACTGACAGTAGCAGAAGCTCTCCAGGGGTTCAGGCAGGGGTCTCTCTGAGCCCCACTTGGAGATGCCAGTGTGGATTGAACCTGGGATCTTCTGCTTGCAGGGCAGGTGCTCTGCAGCTGAGCTGTGGCCCTTCCCTTGTCGTTAGATCTGCTTGGCATAGTGCTGCAGAAGCACAGAGATCACATAAAAGTCATCCTGTGAGTTACACACAAGCTTTGTGACAAAGGTTGATCGCTAATTCACACCCTGATCCCATGTTATTTGTGATTCATCTGGTTGCCATGTAGACGCAACCTGCCTGGAAACCTGCCGCACCTGCCTGGAAACTGTTTTGATGAGAGGATTGGGTTGGATTAGCAGTTCTTCATGCGACACATCCTCACCTGTTTCCCCCCTTCTGTTTCCTTATGTTCACAAGGATCAGGTTACCCACCATCTTGGCAATGAGAATGATTCAAGGTCAGGCTGCCCCACCATCTTTCTCTCTGCTGAAATAGAGAGCTTATGAGACTTAGGAGGCAAATGAGGAATTAATTGTATTTATCCACAGGGTCATGAGGAGGTTTAGAGAAGGTTCATTTTCCATCCTGCTGGAACCCAAGTGTGGCTAGTGGCACTGAAAGCGGCTTTATTGAGGGATTCCTCCATGGAAAGGGATCCCACAGGAATGGTCTTTGAGACCACCAGAGGAATGGGTCCTGGCTTCCAAGGACACCTCAGAAGGACATCAAAAGAGCCTTGTGGCTGAGGCCAAAGGCCATTAGTCCAGCATCCTATCATCATAGTGGCCAATCTAGGAATCTAGATAGACGACCTGGAGGTTTCATACAGACACATTGGTCACCCACAAACCCATGGAAGCCCCACAAGCAGACATGAGCACAAAAGCACTCTGCCTTTCTGTAATTCCCAGCAACTGGTGTTACTCAGATATGTTTACTGCCTCCCAACAGGGGAGGGAAAACATAGCCATTGTGGCAAGTAGCCACTACTACTGACCAGGCCTGGGCTGCCTTGACTTCAGACCCCTTCAGTCCACAGCCTAGGATGAAAGAACAGACACAGAAGACAGAAGGGGTCATTGGAGTGCCCCCCCAGCACTCCCCCCAATAGTGACCGGTAAGTGTGGGAGCTTTATGGAGTTACAACCAGGAGAATATTTGAGCACATTGAGCATGAGGCCCCATCAATCTTTTGCTGACAAATTTATTGAAAGTCTTCACGGTATTTGGTCAGAGAGAAAGAGACAACAGACAGAACACATAACCAACAGGTAATATTCAGCATTACAGGTTATGATATACAGGAGTCTGCTTTGAAAAACACAGGGGTTCCTGGAAGAAGGAGGAGGGGGGATGCTTAGAAAATGTCCCTTGAGGGCTTTAAGATGGGTGCTTGGAAAGGGTCTGTCTCCAACGTACAGAAAGTCTTCACCAGAGACTGTGTTAGGGAAGCTTTTGGCAATCAGGCAGCAAAGAAACAAATTCCTTTGCAATGACAGCCTCACAGAGGGGACTTTATCCCTAGCAAACTAATGAAATATGGACCTTGATTTGCAGTAAATGTTTAAGCTGCCATCCTGGGCATACTCTGATGTACCTACCCCATTGAGCTCAGACTTACTTCTGAGCAGACATGCATAGAACCTTAATTGACTCATTTGTTTGATTGCCCAGTTAAAAACCTTTTGCTCTCCAGTAAATAGGACATATGCTTCTCTTCCCCCTTTAGAACTATGTTTCAAATCTTTCACACAAATTAATGCAGCTTTAGCAAGTTAATGAAGGAGCTGGCTCTTGCAGCAAAACCAACAAAGGGCCGGGTGGCTTCTTAAGGGACTAGCAACTTGATTATGCTATAAACTTTTACAGATAAAGCCCACAGTTTTATCTGCTGAAATGGATCACAATCCATCAAAGATAATGCCACAATCCATTTGCCCTGCCTTTCTCTGACCAGTAAGATTGACTTCTGTTCTACATCTTTGGATCATCCAAATTTCTGTTTTATTCATCCTGCCATGCTTTTGCATGTTTTCATATTGCTGATTTGCTGGTTTGGGGCTGTGTGTTTTAATGAAATATTGTTCATTTTTAGATAGTTCGCAGCATCACCTTTTTTTTAACATTCAAGGGTATTATAAATGCTTTTAAATACATTTATAAGCCCTTGAGGTGCAACAAGGCCCTTTGTTGCTGAAGGGAATAAAACCCTTACAACCAATTGATAGGAATTCCTTTGATCAGGGAAGCAGCATCCCCCCATTATGTGGGATTGCAGGGAAATAGGAAGCCTGTAGGTGCAGGGAAATAGGAAGCCTCAGGCTGAGGGAGCCGGCGTTTGTCCATAGACAGCTTTCTGGGTCATGTGGCCAGCAGGACTAAACCACTTCTGGCGCAACAGGACAGAAACCAGAGCAAACAGAAATGCCATTTACCTTCCCGCTGTAGCAGTATCTATTTATCTACTTGCACTGGCATGCTTTCGAACTGCTAGGTTGGCAGGAGCTGGGGCAGAGCAACAGGAGCTCACCTCGTCGTGCGGATTCGAACCGCCGACCTTCTGATCGGCAAGCCCAAGAGGCTCAGTGGCTTAAACCACAGTGCCACCCACGTCCCAAAATTGCAGGGAAATAGGAACCCTGTGACAATGGAGGTCTCACCCCATTGGCCTCCAGCACCCACCTTCCCACCCAGTTGCCTACACTGCTTGGAGAGAAAGTAAAGAAGTGTGGGGAGATGCGTGGGGTGGGGTGTTTTCTTTCACCTTCTCTCCAATTAGGAAACATGGAGGGGGAGTGGAGCAGAGAAGGCCAGGGCTCACAGTTATTGCAGGGGGTTGGACTAGATGACCCTTGGGATCCCTTTGTGTCACCGCCATTCCTGGCAACTGTGCCAGGCTCCCTGACATTCCACAGAAGAACCACTTTTAAAAGGAGTAACTTGAAAAAGCACACAAACCCCATTTCCCACTCCAGGAGATGAATGACACATACAGACCACTGATCTCTATGAGCCTATGATAAAATGAGAACCGGTTCTGTAATTAATACACCTTATTCACAGCATGATGGAAATAATACAGCTAGTAGCCTACAAATTAGGGCCACCTTGGCCATAAAAGAAAAAAGAAAGAAAGAACATTGCATCATTGGCATTTGAAAACCTATGTCTTGGGTGCATGCATTTTTTTTAAAAAAAGGAAAAAACCCATTCTCCCTCCCTCTCTCTCTCTCTCTCTCTCTCATATTCTTTTAAGAGTCTTCTTAGAAGGGTATTTCCTCAAAATATCTCACCTCTTGGAAGTATTCACACACACACACACACACACACATACACACACCTTTCTTTTCACTGTGGAAAGCAATTTTGAAGCTATGTAATTTTTTCAAGAGCTTCTGATAGGCCTGGGATGGCAGAAAGGCCGGTCCTTCCACTGAGAGATGTATGGAGAACAGTGTTATTTTAAAAAATAGAAACAAAAACAAAAACAAAATTAACATCCCTCCCCAGACACACATATATCTTATGGAAAGCACAAGGCCTGTTAGGCGCTCAGCAGCACAGCACCCTGTGCAGAAACTGCAACCATCCTTGGGGGAAATACAGAAACTTCCTGGCATTTCCCCTAACCATTTGGTGCCATCAGTAGGGTTGCCTGGCCCTGTGGTTCAATGGCAAGTGGCCCAGCCCAGGAATCACTTCCAGACTGTCAGTCAGGCCCAAAAGGCATCTTGGTCCATACATATATTTTTCCACACATGCCCCTAATATGGGGCTAGTCCTGCAGTTGGGGCAGTGGATGTTGTAGGAGGATTTCCTCCATCATCTTTGCTGGCCGATCCCAACGCCAGTTGAGATAACATTGTCATTCCATTTTTTAAAAGTCTCAAGGGAGCGCGCACACCCTTGCCAGATTTGATGGGCTCCATCAAAATTGGGCATGATCCACTTCGTCCAGCCATGAGGCAGGACTCGCAGGGAAGTCTGGGTAGCCCCCGCTGCTCCCCGTGGAGAGGTCCGAGCTGGGTCCATTCCCTGCCAGCACCCTCATGGGCTGGGGCACTCCCTGTCCGCTCTGCCCCACCAGGCTGAGGCCACCATCAGGATAAACCAGGCTGGACATCAAGGGCTGGTGGCCAGGCAGGGCCTGCAAAGGGCTGGTAGGGCGGAGGTCATGATACTGGTCTGGAACCGGGAGTCCGCTGTGCTCCAGGGAGAAGCCTCCATTGCCCCCAGCCGGCCGCCCCAGAGCAGGAGAGTTTTCCCCAAGGCTGCCATAGACTCCGTTGGTGTGGCTGATCTCAGAAATAGATGGTTCATCTGGAAGAGGGGGGAAAGAGAGAGCAGCTTTATTTTATTTTATTTTATTTTTACAAACTTTGTTGAATTAAAACAACAACAACAATCATCAAGCATAACAAACTGTCTTCCAAATGCATGTCCAGATGTTGCACATTGCAGTGTGTTGAGCTAGATGGCCCTTGGGATCCCTTCCAATTCCTTACCCTCCAAGTGTCCCTATTTTCCAGGGCCAGTCCCAGATTTACAGAAGCCATCCCATATTCAGATTTGAGTCCTATTTTCTTTGGAGAAATGTTGGAGGGTATGGAGTTATGCAACTCTTGAACCAAGGAGATGCAACCTCTAGAAGACATCTGAAGTCAGCCCTGTGTAGGAAGTCGCTTTTTAAAAAATGCTTATTGTTTTATTATGTTTTTATGTATGTTGGAAGCCACCCAGAGTGGCTGGGGCAACCCAGTCAGATGAGTGGAGTATAAATAATAACATTGTTATTAATATGAAATAGAGCGTCCCTATTTTCATTGGAGAAATATTGGAGGGTATGCAGTTCTACACTTCTATGTACCTGTGAAGGAGACCTCAGCGTCGCTGTCCGGGCCCTCTTCCTGGATGCTCTCCTTGTCGGATTTAGAGTTCCCTCTTGACCGCTTCATGTTCCGGAAGTATTGCCCCCACCTCTGCCTCCCAGCGTCTTTCTTGAGCCGCTTCTCTTTCGCTCTCCGATTCTGGAACCAAACCTGAGGAGGCAGCCAGGAGAAGCTCTTAAATCTGCAACATTTAAGTGCTCCTGAGAAAGCCACTGCCATCCTGGGAGCTGCAATTCACTTCTCACTGCAACATGGACATTTCCCCAGAGATGTCCATCTCTCACTTACTTTTATTTTTCTGAGGGTTGGACACTTGCTACAAGTTCAAGCTCACATTTACAATATACAAATTTATATTGACCTCTGAAGTTGTGGGATTCTGTCACCACAGAAATTCTATTATATATAGTTTCCATCAGGTATAGGTATATCTGTGAGTATAGGGCGGTATATAAATGTCAATAATAATAATAAGCATAATCATAATCATAATAATAATCCCAGCATATAAACCTGATTCTTTAGTGTAGCAACAACTACACTTTGGAACTTCCTGCCTCTGGATATTTTGGTACCTGCTCAAACATTCATGTTTAGACAAGCCTACACAGACGCTTAGAAAGTTTTGTACATTTTCAAGTATTGTCACTTGATTTTATTGTTTTATCTTTTTGTAAACTGCCTTGAAGGGTCTTTTTTAACAACCAGGTGGTGTATAAATTTTATAGCATAAGCAAATAATATAATATATTGAAGATGCACCACTTTACCCTGGCCTTGTGGCCATAATTTGTTTTAAACTTTTGGGGGGGGGTATTCAACTAAGTTTTATTCAGAGTAGATATGTTGGAATTAATGAAACTACCTTAGACATGGTCATTCATTCCAGTAGGTCTACTCTGAGAAAAACTTAGTTGAAAAAAAGCCCTGTGTTTTTAAATTGCTGTAACCTTGTGGTGAAGGGCAGGAAAGACATTGAATAAATAAATATTTATTGGTATCCCTACCTCCAGTTAGCCATTCGTTACCTGAAGGTGTCCAAGCAGTTAATTTTTTATTAACGGTTAATTATCCAAGCAGATAACTAATTTTATTTATCGCTTTTGCATTACAGTACAACAATTCAAAACATGCATGTAATAGGACAAATATACAATATTTAACAGCACATTTAAATGCCAAATTGCTTTGACGAATTTATTGCTGTGTTTGCTTTATTTGCATGTTATAAGGATTGCAATCTTTTGTTGTTCTTAATGCCATTGTGATTATTGTGCTTTGAGCTCAACATCCATTGTTGGAAAAGCAGAACAAAAAATATCAAAGCAAAGCAAATATTTATATTAATAATTGTTTGTTTGTTTCATAAAATTTATACTCTACTCAAAAGTAAAAAAAAAAAACAGCACCCAAAGCAGTTTACAAGAAGATAAAACAATAAAATCAAGAAAAATCTAAAACATAGAAAAGTAGATTAAAATCTACAACAACTTTCTAAGCATCTGGACCCCTTTGTCTAAATGAGAATGTTTTTAGCAGCTGCCAAAATGAGTACTGTGAAGGCGCCTGCTTGCTTGATATCCAGAGGCAGGGAGTTCCAAAGCTACCACACCAAAAGACCAAATTCTTACAAAGGTATAATTATTATGTGGCACCTATATTAGTGCCAATTCTGCTGATTGAAGCAGTCAAGAGGGCGCATGATGGGTAAGGCAATCACATAGGTAAACCTGTCGCAAATTGTTAAGGTTTTATATATACTAACACTAACAACTTGAACTTGGTTCAGCAGCAAATCAGCAATCATAGCAGATCTCTGAGCACAGGTGTTATATGCTGACAAGGCACCAGTCCAGCCAGCAATTGTGCTTCTACATTCTGCAGTGGCTGCATCCTATGGATCAAGCATGAGGGAAGCCCCACAGAGGGCTCAGTGCAGTAATCCAACCTTGAAGTAACCAGTGCATGAACTACTATGGCAATGCTTTCCCAGTTCAGGAATGCCTGCAGCTGTCGCAGTTGGGTAACAGTCGATATTAGTAACATACCAGCAACTATTTTGCCAACCCAGCACGCACTCTTCTCTCTCTTTCTCTTTATTTAAACAGTTTATATACTCTTAACTATAATGGTCTCTAAGCAGTTTGCAAAGATGCAATTCAGAATCAGTTATATATATATATATATATATATATATATATATATATATATATATATATATATATATATAATCAAGCATTAGTTAAAATGCTTGCTGGAAAATGCCTGCTCCCTCCCTTGCCCCACCCGCCCTCAGTTAGGGTCACTCACCTGGACCACCCTCATATCCAGGCCGGTCTCAGAGGAAAGCTGTTCCCTCACATGCCGGGCCGGCTTTGGGGAATTGTTGTATGCATTTTTCAAGGTCTCCAGTTGCTTGGCTGTGATTGTCGTGCGGGGTCTCTTCGCTGTGGACTCTGCTTCTGCAAATGTCCCCAATAGACAAGGCATCAAAGATCCCAAAGCTCCAGGAGCCACAAACCTGTGACCCTAAATCAACCCCCAGCCCATCCAATTCTCTGGATTGTGGGTTTTGTTTTTGGTTTTTTGGTTTTTTAAAGAATTCTTTTTTTTTTTTTCATATATCCAAAATAACACAAGCAAACATTTTTTTCCACCCCTAACCTTGTCTCCCTACCCTCCTCAGAAAAAAAAGTGTCTAGTATTTTTTATGCGCATGTGTGTGTACATGCATGCTTTTCCATAAATTTCCAATAGGCGGTTGAAAGCCATATTCCTTAGATATTAAAAATGAAATAAAGCCTGCCCAAACTTTTTTTAAGTCCTTTGTTATGTTGTTTTTCCTTCTTGTTCTAATTTCACACGTCTGTTTTTTTCCAAATCTGAGCTGTCCATTCAATCCACATAGCTCTGGAAAGAGTTAGCCAGTGCTTCATTTCTCTGGTCTCTTTTGAACTAATGGTATAAACAATTCAACATAAATGGGACTGAACAAATCCTGCATAGTAGGAGACTGGACAAGGTGACCTTTGGCATCCCTTCCAAATCTACAATTCTACGATTCAATTCTATGGAATCAATTTACTAATTGTACTGTTCATATTGTACTATTGGAAAACCTGGCAACCTAAACTTGCATCTGTTATTTCTTCATTAATCCCAATATCACAT
Source organism: Podarcis liolepis (assembly GCF_965112155.1). Classification (NCBI taxonomy): domain Eukaryota; kingdom Metazoa; phylum Chordata; class Lepidosauria; order Squamata; family Lacertidae; genus Podarcis; species Podarcis liolepis. The sequence goes on from NC_139570.1 coordinate 32,300,602, forward strand.
CACCTGGATTTTTTTCCAGCAAGGGAGAAATAATTTGGGAATCCGAATATTTACACACATAGTGAGATTTTTATACCAATAATCAGCCTCCATTAACCCAATAAAATAAACTTTGTCAAATTTTTACACAAGCTGGATTTAGTTTAATCAAATAGATAGTTTTATTATAAAAGCGTATGTAAAAATACAAGCTCTGAGGCCCTTGACAAAAACTGAAATTTTATTAAACACAATGGATAGAGGCGGGGGGAAGAGTTAAATGGTACTCTTTATTGCTTAATGTAACTTACGGATCTATGGAACCCCTTCAAACGAAAGGGGAATCAGATATCAGCACACAAATTCTTCTAATGGATTGGAATAAAATTTAGGAATCAACACCTCCAAAATCTGTTTCCAATTTTCTTAGGGAAACTGACCAAGTGACTCTAGCTCTGCCCATTTCCATCATGTACCCCCTGACAGATTCCCCCTGATAGAATGTGGTCCTCAACAGAAAATACCTCACCCACCCCAGGTGTAAAGAGAGGTTGGAGAACTTTCAAAGCAGATAAAAAATCCATGTGACAATGAGTGTGCCAAGACACTCTGTACTAGGGGAGGCAACCCCCTCAAAGTGAGCACCACTTTGTGACCATGTATGGTGAAAATGCTCCATAAATATTGGAGATGAAATAACAGGGAGCCTTCTGGGTGCGACCCACCTCTCTGCTTGGCTGTCTCGTAGTCAGCTTTGCAAACCAGGCGACTGTCCTCCATGAGGTAGAATTCGTCCCCTGTGGCCAGCTGCCGCTTGCAGACAACACAGGAGAAGCAGTGGAGGTGGTAGACAAAGTCTTGGGCTCTCCGCACAACCTGTGTTGGAGGAATCCCCTGTTGACAGGCCGCACATTTGGTCCCAAACCGCCTGTTTGGTCATTGAAAGGAACAGAGCTTTAGTTATGATTCTTGCATGGCAGAGGGTTGGACTAGATGACTCCTGCTATCCCTTCCAACTCTACAATCATATGATTCTGTAAATTAATATGTTCTGATTCCTTCCTTGAAATTTTCCTATCATTGCTGAAGAAACTACATTCCTGTTGTGGTCCAGGATAATTTGCCTTGTGGGGGGTTGGACTAGAGCAGGGTTTCCCAAACTTGGGTCTCCAGCTGTTTTTGGACTACAACTCCCATCATCCCTAGCTAGCAGGACCAGTGGACAGGGATGATGGGAATTGTAGTTCAAAAGCAGCAGGAGGCCCAAATTTGGGAAGCACTGAATTAGGTAATCCTTGGGATCCCTTCCAGTTCTATGGTTCTATGATGCAAAGAAGATGATCCCATAGTCAATTGACAGCTCCTGGATGTACTTATTTATTATTTGCTTATTTCATAAGATATTGTATGCTGCTCAATTGTAAAAATAAAAAATAAAAAAATCTCAAAGTCATTTTACAAAAAAGATAAAACATTAAAATGACCACTAAGAAAAATTGACAATAATGTAAGAAATTCAAAAAGTTAAAATAACCAATAGACTAAAGACAAATTAAAACTCATCTTTAATTAAACAACTGCAGCAAAGTCTCTTGAAATAAATCAGCAGGGACAAATTTTATCTCATAAAATTTATACATTGCTTGATACTAAAAGAAAACCTCACAGCTGTTTCCAAAAAGATGAAACAATAAAGTTACCAATAAGAAGAATTAATAACAATTTAAGACTTTTGAAAAGTTAAAATAATAATAGACTAAATTAAAACTCACACCAACTTTCTCAATGTCTGGAGAGGTTTGTCTAAACAAAAAAATGTTTTTAGCTGGTGCCAAAAAGAGTACTCTGAAGAAGGTGCCTGCCTGATATGAATAGACAGAGAGTTCCAAAGTGTAGGTGCTACCACAGTGAAAGATTTGAGAACTTACAAATGGGGAATTTATTGTACAATTCTGCTGTTGAAGGGGCCCAAGAGCATGCTGGGACACCTTCCCAAAAAATGGACACAGAGTGAAATCTGGAGTCATGCGCACTCATCCCCCTGAAAGTCCATAATGCAAGTGCAAGTGGTACGGGGAGCTGGCTGTCTTTATTCATGATGGGAGGGGAATTCTGTCCATGCCCAAGCAAAACCTGGTTGTTGCAGGTGGATCAGGCCAAAGGGGGCCCATCTAGTCCAGCATCCTGTTCTCACAGCGGCCAAATGCCCCCAGAACCTAGGAACTGAGATAGACTGCCTCTGGACCTGGAGGTTCCATTAGAACATAACAAGAGCCTGGCTGCTGGATTGGGCTAAAGGGAGTCTATGTCATACAGCATCCTGTCCTCACAGTGACCAACAAGCCCACAAGCAGGATCCAAGCGCAACAGCAACTCTCCGGTTCCCCACCACCTGGTGTTCAGGAGTAGACTGCCCCTGGGCATGGAGGTACCACTGTCATCATAAACCTGGCCACAGTGAGGACTGGTGGCTGGACTAGACAGGCCACTGGCCTGATCCTGCATGGCTCTGCTGGTGTTCTTATGCCTCCAATGGACAACTCTTTCTTTGGCTTTTGCAGGATATGAATTGGCCTGAGTCCTAACCTCCAGGCAAGGCTTGCAATTCTTTAGTTGTGATTCCTGCACTGTAGGGACTTGAACCAGGTGGTCCTTAGGAGGATTCCTTCCCCTTCTGTGATTCTTTGATTCTGTGACCTTATTTTGTTGCACAGGGGGTGGATCCCAACAGGGATCCCCCCTTAGGAAACGCACTCCCTTGTGGCCCATTTGATCCCCCTCCTCCTCCACCCCCAGGACTCACTTAAAGAAGTCCTCCTTGCAGTAGACGCTCTCCCCACGACTGAAGCACTTCTCCGCTAGCTGGACTTGACAATCACTGCACTTCAGGCACTTGCTGTGCCAGTGCCGGTCCAGCACCTTCAGGATGAAGCGGTCCACAATGTGCTGGTTGCACCCTGCGCATAGCGGGACCTCTGTCGGGGAGAAAGACACAGAGACACCTGTCAAGCCAGGTGTTTGCAACCTTGCAACGGGTTTGATGCAGCAGCAAAAAGGGCTAATGAGATTTTAGGCCAGAGCAAGGGAAGGAATAGTAATGCTCCATTCTGCCCTGTTCAGACCTCACCTGGAGTCCAGTTTTTGGCACCACATTGCAGTGGGCTTAACTAGATGGCTTTTCGGATCCCCTTGGTGAAGGACGGAGCGTGAGAGGTGGGGGCGCTGAGTTTTTTTCTGCCTTGCACAGGGTGCTGCTGAAATTTGAGAGCCCAAAGTCTGCCACTGGCCCCCTTCTAGAATGCTATGATCCTTTAGCTGTGATTCCTGCAGTGCAGGGGGCTGGACTAGATGGCCCTCATGGTCCCTTCCAATTCTGCAGTGCTGATTCTAATACATCAATGATTTTATTTATTAAAAAAAACCCCAAACCATTTTTAAAGCATTCTAAAAGAAGTTTAAAATTTTCTCCCAGCCACTGATCTCAAATGTTGCCAGAAACAAAGACTTTCCCTTCAAACTCAACGATTTTCTGATCCCCCAAAGGCCTTATGGCAGGAAAATACAGTGATAAATACATAAATAAAAATTAAAAACATAATAGAATATATCCCTTACAGGTGTTAAAAAGAAAACAACCTGGAGATTTTAGAGACATGCAGATTAGTTCGCTCAATTCAGTAATTGAGTGATTAATCTAGGCATCTCGCTCTCCCCTCACTTCTGCCTTTTGCGCGCCCAGTTCTTGAGCGGTCGCACAGCGCCTTGCGGATGGATGCCGGTGAGCCTTTTCCGGGGTGGGGGAGCGCAATGTCTCTCCTGCCCTCCCCTTTCACTTCCACTGGGAAGCGAGCCACCCACTGGCATCCTCAGGAACTGGGAGGTGGGGAGACAGAGAGAAATGGATTGCTTACGGCGCAACCCGATCCTAAGGCACGTTGGCTCAGAAGCAAGGTAGCAGGACCATGGCCTTGGCAGACGGGGAACCTGTTGCATTGCTCACTTTTGCTGTGGCTTCCTCCGCCGCTCCCATTTACCCCCCCCCCCTTTTTAAAGTATTTGTCGATTTTCCTAGGGGGGTCTTCCTCCGCCCTCCCATTGGTCTGAACTCACACACGTCGCCTTCCTCCTCCACCACCGCCATCAAGTCCCATCAAAAAAACGAATCAAGTCCCATCAAAATCACCGCCAAAAATAGGAAAGCTAAATTATTGCTGTTGATTTTTCCTCACTGGTAATTTTATAGTTTGCGTAAACTGCTTTGAGGATGTGGCTGTTGGTGGGTGAGTTTTTAATTAATACAGCGGTGTATAAATTTTACGAAATAAATATACGATAAGGATTCCCTCCCCCACCGCGCGCGCGCCCAGTCGCGGGCAGGGCGCAGAAACAAATCAAGGCTCAAAATGTGGTTTTAAAAACATCCAGCCCTGCCTCGTTTTTGCCTGGAACTTTCCTTGCTTTTCCTTCGCGTTTTGTTTCTTTTTTATTTTATTCTGTTATTATTATTATTATTCTGTTATTTGTTTGTTTTCCTTTCTGGAAATTTGGGTTATGACGAGTTTCAAGTGCCTCCCCCGCCCCTCTTTTTTAACACAAGGCTGGTTTTCGTTTTTCAGTCGCGGCACTCGTCATATCCCCGAGAGTATTTTTGTGCGCGCTCCTGATTTATTTTAGAGCCTTCCTTTCCTTGAACTTTTTCTGGCGAAAGACGTCAGCGGTTCAGATGCATTGCTTTTGGCACAGGGGTTCGGGATTTTAGGACTCACCTTAAATTTAGGGTCGTGCGTTGTTTTAAATGTTTTTTTAAATACTGGGTTTTAGTGCTGCAACCCGCCCTGGGACCTTAGGGTGAAGGGCGGGCAATGAATAAATTCATGATGATGATTAATCTATTTGACGTTTATTGTTGTTTTAACTATCACAGTCGCATCAACCACAGGAATACACACACACACACTAAAAAATTGAGGAACAGCTTCAACCGAAATATGCCTTTACATTAATTTATAGCAAAATAATATGAAAATGAATGAAAACTGTTGTTGTTAATTCGCATTTACCTATATCTATATCTATAAAATTGAAAATAAATCCTGATAGCACTTTATTTAGAAAATTGAACAAAACATAGTGCATAATTGGAGGAGGGCGAAAAAGAGAAAGTTTTGGTCTTTCTTAGTTCAGGGAGACACTCAGCTAAACATATGAAGTGTTGTTGTTGTTGTTGTTGTTGTTGCTGCTGCTGTTGTTGCTGTTGTTGTTGTTGCTGCTGCTGCTGTTGGGAAGAGGATCCAAGCTTGAAACCAATCAAGTTTTCCCCCTCCTGGGCCAGAACTTGACTCCACCCTCCACCAAAAAAGCCGGAATGACTTATTTGAGTGTCCGTTTCTACACATGATTTCCTTTTTCTGGGTTCCAGACACGTTTTGTGAGAAGAGCAACCAACAGCCAGGACGGGGCATTTCTTAATCTTTTCTCACGAAAAGCGACCACAAAGACTCTGTGATTGATTCCTGTACTGCTGAGGGCTGCACTATATGATTCTTTGGGCCCCTTCCAACTCTGCTTTGATTCTATTAGTCTTCGCAAACGAAATAATAAAAAATACTTTCCAAAACAAAATAACCTTCCCCAAACGAAATTTTAAAATTCCCCAGGTTTAAAATAATAACAATTCTCCAGCTTGACCCTAACTAGGCTCAAGTCTCCTCACGGGGGCGGGGGGCTTGATTTTTTTTTACGGTTTTTAGTTCCCTTTTCCTTTTCGCCGTAGAGCAGCTGGAGAAAGGTTCAGGGGCGAAAACGCCCCCGCCCCCAATCACAAGCCGATGCATTTACCAGGACGGGGATAACTCAGTTGCATGGAGCAGTAAGACTCTCAGGAACCCTTCCATCCTTTCTTTAAAAATATGTTATTAATATACAAAATAAACCATAAATAAATAGTTACCACCACCACCCCATTTTAGCTATTATTGGGATTTTTTCTTTAAGAAGGCAGAAAACACTCCGGTCCAGTATTTTCTCCGCTGCGACTAAAACAATCCTGTATGTACGACTAGCTGGTTGGCATTCATTCCCCATTTTACTTTATTATTATTATTATTATTATTATTATTATTGAATTTTTGATGCCATTGTAAATGCAAACACAACTTAAAACTCAAAATCGAAAATCAAGAACATTTAGGGAGACATTTCTGCCTATACCTGAAACCCACTCAGTTTCGGAGAAGGTTACATTCTAATGTGCTGATTTCCTATTATTGATATTCATTGTTTCTCTTTCTTTATTATAGGAATCAGCTGGCCATGGGAATAATAGTAATAATAATAATAATAATAATAATAATAATAATAATAATAATAATAATAATTAATAATAATAATACGGATTGATAGAACCAGACCATACTATATAATGAAGCAATAAAATCATGCCCAACAGCATGGAAATTATGGGGGTGAATTGTCCCCTTTTTGCCTTTGGCTTTTAAGATTTTTTCTAATAACATAATATAATATAATTAATATAATATGCATTATACTCAAACATATAATCAATCAATAAGTTTACTGTTCCAGCCAAAGGCCATGAGAAGTCCGTAGCAATATATTCATAAAATAATACAGAGCATACATCTATGATATAAACCAGCATCCATTGTGTAAGATAAAAATCTGAAATAGATTTCCCCTGTTAAAGTGGTTCAGTTCTAGAGCTTATGTTGATATTTTTTAGGCACCCCTGTTTCCCTTTTCAGCCCGTTCCCTACGTTTGTGTTCCTTCTGCAAAGTATAAGGTAGTCGTTTATATGATTTATATTAACCGTCCACCCAAATGCGCTTGTGCAAATATATATATATATATATAGTGGGAAAGGTCCAATTCGGCGGAGGGGCTCTCCAAATCTTCCTCCCTCGCAAGAAGTTTCTTGGCGGCCCCGATCCACCGATCATTCTTTTCTCTCTCCCGCTCAGCCAACACCCCCAACCCCAGCCCCTTTCCGATCTCCCCTTTCCGAGATGGACGGACAACACTTTTTCGGACGTCTCTCCCCCGCACCCCGAATCTGGAGGAGGGGGGAGCAAATCCGAAGACAGAATTGGGGGCGCGCTCCCTTTCCCCTCCTTCGCAATATTTTATTTGGGTGGGGATTTGTCTCCCTTCAGATGAGCGCCCCCCCCCCATCTTACCTCTGCGGGCCAGGAGGGCGAGGAGCGTCTGGGTGCCGACGGGGGGCTCCATCCTGCCGCACCTCCAAACTGGGCAAGGCGGACGTAAGAGACTGGGGGGCGGGGCGGAGAGGAGAACTGCGAGAACCGCCCCTTTAAGGTGCGCGGTCGGGGGAAGCCCAGCCTGCCCGCTCACGTCCCCGCCCGCCGCTTCAGGACCACGGACAGCGACAGTGCAGCCGGGTATTCTGAAGCAGGAAAGCCGTTCTGACTTTTGCTTTACAATCAACGTGTACATACGTTTTATTAAATTTTACTAAATAAATAAAGGCCCGGCGGAAACATAAGGAACATACAATTAGCAGAGAACTAAAATGTTGTCTTAAAGGTTTCGAAAGAACTAATAAGAGGAGACTGAAATATTATCATCAATATTTCACAATAAGAACTCAAAACATCCCCTGAATGTAGTAGCTTGGCTATTGGGAGTTCCAGCCAAAGCGTTGCCTCCCTGAGTGAGTCCCTGAGTTGGTTTATTTGCTTCACGGTACACCGTGAAGGAGCCCCTCTGGCGCAGAAGACGAATGGGGGCCTAAGTATTCCTGACAGGTGGCCATCCAACCTCTGTTTTAAAACCTCCAACGAAGAAAGTTTATGCTTTTTTAAAAAGCAGGGGTCAACCTGCCATGCCGTGGAGAAGCTGAGCTTTGGGCGTATCGAGGATCCCTGTCTTCAAATTGGTTTGATTTTCATTCGTGTATTACTTGTGAGCCGCCTTGAGACGCAGGTGGTCAGACGGATTAAAATATACATAAACCTTACCTTTTTTTAAAAATACATAACAATAAAGGGTTTAGAAATCACTCAGTCACTCAATCAATCAATCCTTTTTTTGTTGCTGCTGAAAGAATCCATCTACCTCTTCGTTTTCTTTCTATTATTTATCAATTAATTTCATATTTATGTCATACAATTTACACACTGCTTTGAGGAGGAAAACCTTAAAAACAGTATCCACAAAAGATGACTGAGAAAAATTTAGCAGCGAGAGTTTGAAACTTGCAGAGAATTAAAACGCTATAACAGGTTAACATTATTTCTATTATTAATTATTAATTAAGCATATATTATTTATTATATGTATATCCTGACTTTTCCCTAGACTCCAGGTGGCCACAAATTAAAAGGCAGAGAAAATACAAAAAGTTAAAAGCATGCAAAAAAATACATATAAACCAGCCTGACAGTTTCATGGGGAAATGGACTTTTTGTGATGTTTTGGAACAACAATTTCAAACTTTATGCTACTTTTAACCAGCTGTGACACGATTTCTTTAGGCACTTTCTCTTTGGTTTATTATGTTTAATAATAAAAGAGAATGATGCCCTTATTAAGCCTTTGCTCGGACTTTGCTCCCTTGGACGTGAGACTCGTTGACAGATAAAAGGCACTTTGACAAAAGCCCCTGCCCCCGCCCAACTTTCTGCAGCTAGAAATCCTGCCCTTTAGGCTATATTACTCCCTGAGCTGCTTGTTTTCTAGTGCCAAGGGCCAGTTTTACCAGCGTTATAAATGCCCCGCCCCCACTGGCAGACCCCAAAAGGCGACTTTCTGCACCCTGGCTGGTCCTCAAAGGCAATAATTCCTGCATTGCAGGGGGTTAGGCTAGATTACCATTGGGGATCCCATCCAACTCTGTAGTCCTATTACAGTACCTCCAAAGGTGGTGGATTCTCCTTCCAAAGGAAACGCATGAAGAAAAAGGAGCGCAAGGAACATGTGCCCCCCCCCCCCACAAAAAAGGACGGCCCTTTGCTCTGGCTAGAGGCGTCTTCCACTGCCCATGGATCAATGGGTGGGGGGTGCCTGGGGAAATCAAGGCGAGAGCCCAAGATCGATGGTGCACAGCAGGCTGGTGGGGTCGAGGAGTTCCCCAGAAGGAGAGTGAGGAAAACAGGCAGGAGAAGATGGATAGGGGTGTTCCTCTGAGAGGGGCCAGGGAGGCCGGACTCCGAAGGGACCTGGTCTTCGAAGGTCCCTGTTTGCCCCTAAGAGGTCCCGAAAGTCCAAGCCTGGCTGGGACGCTTTTCCCGTACACAGAATCATAGAATTGTAGAGTCATAAGGAACCCCCAAGGGCCACCTGGCCCGACTCCGTGCAGCGCAAGAATCGCAACTAAAGCACCCCATGAATCAAACCAGCGATCTGTAATTTTACTTGGACTATGTAGATTGCCGTCAGATCCTATCTGATAACGCTGCATTTTGCAGAATCTTGTGTAACCTTCTTCTTTTTTGGAAACTAAATACACATTATGTGTGCAATGTAAAATATAATTTATGTAACATAAACATTCTGCAAGTCTGCTTTGACGCCATGTGGATGACAGCATGCAAGGACTACTGCTATTAATTATTTATGAACTTTATTTACCGCCTTTCATCAAGAGACCTCAGGGCGGCTTATACCATAAAACAAATAATACATTTTAAGACCAATTTCAGTTACTTTAAAAAGAATGTTGCTGTTTTACTTTTGAAAGTATTAATTTTTCCTACCAGTAACTTCATGGTTTTATTCTTCTCATAAACCACTTTGAGGCTTTTAAACCATCAAGTGGGAAATAAAGATTATGAAATAAATAAGTGATAAAATTACATAATTAGTTATTCAGTTTATATCCCACCCTTCCCCTGAAGGATATAAATTGAATACTTAATAAATAATAATTTTTATAATATTAATTTTGGGAAGCAACTATTTTTAAGGAAAGAGCTGCTGCTGTGATGTGTGTGTGTATTTAATTGTTTTAGATGATTGCTTTCCCTCTCACTCTCTGCTTACGCTGCATTTTGTTTGTTTCTATTTTAACTGTAACCTGCCTCAAGTTCCTCTCGAGGGAAAGGCTATCAAAAGGTATATAAGTACAATTATTATTATTATTATTATTATTATTATTATTATTATTATTATTATTATTATTATTATTTAATATGTTCGCCTCACTGCCAGGCCGATCTCAGCGTCTAAAAAGCGGCATATCTCTCTTTCTCTGGGTTGCCTCACGAGCTAATCTCAGGCCCTTCATACTGTGTGTTGGCAATATGCAAAGTTATTTAAATTTAATTTGCTAATGGGTCGGAGGAAGGCAATTTAATCAGCTAAAAGGTTCCCCAGCTGGATGAGTTACTGCCCGTTATTCTTCAGCCTTTCCTTTTGGGGGTCCTTTTCCTCGAAGGCAGCATCCCACGACGCGTGGGGGAGAAAAGCACCACGACTCTCACCCAGGAAGGGCAAGCTGACCCCACCGCCACCCCAAGAATTCACGATTGGGAGACACCCCTGGCCCTCTTTTGGATGATATGGGGAAAGGTGGCAAAGTGGGGAGGAACAGGGAAAGCGGGAGAACACTAGAATCACAGAATCGTAAGGCTGGTAGGGACCTAAAGGTCATCTCCACCCCGTTGCCCCACAATGCAGGAATTCCAGCTAAAGCATCCTTGACAGATGACCATCAAACGTCTGCTTAAAACCCTCCAAGGGGGGGTCCATCACCTTCCAAGGGATTTGGATGGCTTTTGCAGTCAGATTCTGCCCCCCCCCCCCTCATCCCATGTTTATTGGAATCACCAGGCTGGGTGCTGAGAAATTCTGTGCAGCCCAAAAGCTTTCCAGTGCTATTCTGGGCCACCAGAAATCCACCATTCTGCTTTACCTTTTACCCCCAGGGTGTTTGCATCGTCATTCCTCTGATTGCAATCTGGTTTAACGGGGGGGGGCAGAATTAACTTGTACTCCACCCTGGAAGCTGTTGGTGAAGGATGGGTAATAAGTCCAATGAAATCACTGCATTATGTCCTACCTAAGAATATTTTCAACCTGCTGTAACAAGATTTATTTCCCTTTATCTTTGGTTTGTTTTGTTTATTAATAAAATTAATATTTTTTGAAAGCCCAAAAGGGGGTTATGGATGGCTCACCCCTGAATTTCAAATGTGTCTTTTTGACTTAGATTCAGCCAGACTTGGGGGGGGGGGGAGAAATCATTCTCAGGACAGGAAATTCACTGCCCCATTTCCAGTTCCTTAGAGTAGAGTGTATTTAAACAAGAAGAAAAAATGGAAGGTGAGTAGCTGAGAGTCTAAGTTATCAGAAAAGGCCAAACATCCCAAATCCCAGAAAATTAAACATGGAGAAATAGAGTGAACAAAAATCAATTGGATGGGGGGGGGGGGGAGTCTCAAGATGCCCCCTGGAGGTAGAGGTCTGCCTTGCATGGGATGGCATCAAGGCCATAGATCTGGCAGACACTCTTGTTATCTTCCCTCAGCATCAAAAAAATACATTTTAATTTGTGAAGGCCATTTAATTTTAATTTGTGAATTTGTGAATTTAATTTGTGAAGGCCATTTAATTTTAATTTGTGAATTTGTGAAGGCCATTTAATTTTAATTTGTGAATTTGTGAAGGCCATTTAATTTTAATTTGTGAAGGCCACACTCAGCAGCCCAAAAACAACACCTGCTGGAACCTTGAATCCCATAGAGATTGCCAAAAGGATTTACTCTCCAGGAAGGACAAGGCCAGGAATTGCGCACTATGATTCTGGTTGTAGATCCATCCATCCTATTTGGTGCAGAATTCTCATGCCTAAACGTACACAAAGATAATTGTGCTTAACCTAAGCTACCTTGCAGGGTTGTTGTGGAAATTCAATGAGGATTAGGACCTGGGAGATAACCAGGGTTCAGGTCCACACTTGGGCATGAAACTCACTGTGGGAAACTCACTGTGGGCTGGTTACTGTCTTCTCTCAGCCCAACCTACCTTTCTCATAAGGTGACCAAGGAGACCAAGGGTCTGGAAACCAAGCCTTATGAGGATAGGGCTCTCACACGGAAGATGGAGCAAGCTTGTTTCTTCCTGCTCCAAAGGGTAGGACCTGAACCAATGGCATCAAGTTACAAGAAAAGAGGAAGAAATTTCTGAGTGTAAGAGCCATTAAGCAATGGAACAGACTCCCCCAAGAGTTGGTGGACTTGCCTTCATTGGAGGTTTTTAATGAAAGGTTGAGATTCCTGCATTGCAGGGGGTTGGTCTATATGACCCTCAGGGTCCCTTCCAACTCTACATTTCTATGATTCTACTGTTTTGGGTATTCAGTGA